>NC_132791.1:99477500-100097250 GCF_048418805.1 Vulpes vulpes
AGCGCGAGTTAAAAATCTCCCTTTGCAGAACTGACTTCACGTATCAACGCAGACGTGACCGTTGTGGCTTCACAAGGCTGCTTCACAAGTGGGCAGCACCATGCCTGAGGGCGGAGGGCGGTCTGCGGGAGTTCAGAAGCACCTGCAGGGTCGGGCTCCTTGCTTGCCCTTAATCTCAGTGTGTTTTCAAGAGAAAGCAAAGGGTTGAGCATGTGAGTCCAGCTCTTTGCAATCCATGAACCTGTGGTCCCCACCCTTTGCTTCTAGTCCATTTCAGTTTTATTTTTGGGTCTAATTATTGGCCTTGTGGGTGCAGATCTCCACCTCAATGTCTATCTTTTGTCATAATTCAACCCTATTATTATCACTCTCCGTGACTACTAAGTAGATTTACCCAAATCTGTCAAGACTTGTTACATGTTACTAGACTCCCACATGGGCTCCTCCCATCTCTGCCAAATGACAGCATCCTGAAATAAATTCCAGTTTCTTTTCCCCACCTCACAATACATAAATCCTAAATCATCCTCCCGTCTTTAATGAGATGAGATCTACCAAAGAACTGCAGGACTAACAACGGGGCCTCAATATCCAGGTTCGGAATTTCTTGTTCTTTACGGTTAGTCTTTAGAATAGCACAATCCATAAACTGTTAGAGCCCCACTGCCTTTGAACTCACTGAGAAACAGGTGTTCACAGTGTTTTCTGGTACTTCCTTTGATCAAAACCCTCTTTTTTTTTTAGTATGAGAAATGGTCTTTGCCCTATCCGAGGTGGGATTTTTCTCTTCAGATCACAACTGAAATGGGCCCGGCAGTCTCACCTCTACAGACACTGCCCTCATATGAAGGGAGAGAATGAAAAAAAAAAACCAAAAAACAAAAAACAAAAAACAAAACAAAAAACCCCCAAATACTGTTTGGTTCATAAACAACTTTTGCACTTTTTTTTTTTTTAACTTTTGCACTTCTAAAAAGGTAGAGGTTTCATTTTGACAAAAAACACTGACTTTCAAAATGCTTTTAAAACCTGCCCTGAAGAAATCTTTGTGTATTGAGATAGTGTTATGCCAAGATTGTTTCCAGCTCTCTGAGCTCCAAGTCAGAACCAATTTACTTAAAAATGTCTGCATGACTGTGAGCTTGTCAGTAGCTCAATTTGTCGGCTGAAGGATTCTTGGGGGGGGGGGGTGGCACACACCTTATCACTAGTTCAGTAGCTTTTAAGTGAGCTCTCATGGAAGTTATTGAAGTCTAAGAAATCATGTTGATGGAACATGATTCCGCATCCTGGAGATCTGTAGGGCAATTGGTTAGTAAGGAAGCCTGCACTCTGCCTCTACCTTTACCCTTTCTTGAATTATTCAATAAGTTATTTGACACCTTCACCCCCGGAAGTTTTTTGAAAGTAAAACCTGAACCCATTTCCCTAGCAGGGGCAGGGTGAGGGAAATATATATATATATATATTAAAAAAAAAAAAAACAAAAAACTCTCCATCTCCAGCCCACCACCACGAAGTGCTAAAGTCAGTTGTGAGTTTTATTAAAAAATAAGCACTATGCCTGGGTTTCATAAAATTTATACATGAATATGTACAGACACAAATAAAATAATATTAAAAATAAAAATCACACTCGTTTTTCCGTGGCAGTGGTCCTGGCACCCCACATACATAATGCTAACTTTCCCTTTAAAAGACATCGCTTGGCCCGAGGAGACCACAGTCTGAGATCACCCAACCACTAATAAAGCTGTAGCCCGTTGCCTGCAACATTTTTTCGATTCAGGTCTCAAAAATATATAAATAATTTAATTACAAAACCCAACTTTCTTTCTTTCTTTCTTTTTTTTTTTTTTTTTTTTGTCTTTTGGCACAGTGAAGCATTGGTCAATAGCAGAAAAAGATGACTGGAGATTCTCCGACGCTTGTCTGACACTCAGTCATGCCTGTAAATGCCACATACTTACAAGGAGCGGGGTGGGTGTGGGGGGTGCACTCGGCCCCAAACAGTAGTCATATCATTTATCATATAGAATGGTTCCCTGATGCTTGTTTTTAAGGGGACAAATCAACGCAAGGTGCGACAAACAAGAAAAAAAAAAAAAGAATAAGAATAAAGGGGGGAGCCCGGGCGGTGAGAAGGTAGGAAAAGTCTCTGTGAAGCTGGGTCAAGGGCCCGCAGCAGCCGCGGAGAAGCGGTGCGGCCTTCGCCGGGTCGCCAGGGGAGGAGCCAGGCGTTCGGGCCGCAGGTGGCGCGTCCGCGTCGCAGGTGCATTAGCTTTAAGGCACGTCTGATGGAGAGTCTCGTGTGCCGGCCGGTTCGCCGGGGCGGCCGCGCGGGCTCAGGCCAGGAGCGTCTCCGCCGGGAAGGGCAGGTGCAGGTGCGGCCCCGGGCCGCGGGGCGGGGCCGCGGGCGGCCGCAGGGGGCAGTACAGGTGCGCGGGGCCGCGGGGCCCCTTGGCGAGGGGCGCGAGCAGCGGGGGCGGCGCGTCGGGGCCCAGCAGCGCGCGCTCGGCCGCCCCGTAGGCGCACAGCGGCAGCAGGGCCGCGCCCGGGAGCAGCGCGGGGCAGGCGGGCAGCGGCGCGCAGGGCGGGGCGGCCCACGGCAGGTGCGCCCCGGGGCCCGCGTCCGCGGCGCGGCGGCTGCGGAAGGGCTTGCTGAGGATGCTGTCGATGGCGAAGGGGCTGGAGAACCGGCCCGCGGGGCTGGCGCGCCCCTCCCGGCGGCCGGGCGAGGCGGGCGCGGGCTGGGCCGCGGGGGGCTGGGCCGCGGGGGGCTGGGCCGCCGCGTCGTCGGGCCGCGGCCCGGCCGCGGGGCCCCCCGCGCGGTGGCCCAGGCGCTTGCGGCGGCGGCGGAAGACCCCGTCGGCGAAGGTGTACTCGCTGTTGGGGTTGAGCATCCAGTAGTTGTCCTTGCCCCAGGGCCGCGAGGGGTCGCGCAGCACCTTGACGAAGCAGTCGTTGAGCGACAGGTTGTGCCGCACCGAGTTGCGCCACCCCGTGTAGCTGCCGCGGAAGAAGGGGAACTTGCCCATGAGGTACTCGTTGATCTCGGCCAGCGTCAGGCGGCCCCCGGCCGAGTCGCGGATGGCCATGGCGATGAGCGCGATGTACGAGTAGGGCGGCTTGGGCCGCCGCGTGTAGGGCTTGGGGCGCGCGCCCTCGCCGGCCCCCGCGGCCCCCGCGCCCCCCGCCGCCGCCGCCGCCGCCGCGCCCTCCCCCGCGCGCCCCTCCGCGCCGCGCCCCCCGCCGCCCGCGCCCCCCTCCCCGCCGCGCCGCCCGCCGCCCGCCGCCGGGCTGTTGGCCGCGCAGTCGCCGTCCGAGCCCAGCGCGTCGTCGCCGCCCGCGGCCCCCGGCGCGCCGCCCGCCTCGTCCTGCAGCTTCATGCCCGCGCCGCGCCCGGCCTGCCGCGCCTCTCCGGGGGCCCCGCGCTCCGCGCCGCTGCGCCGCGCCCGCCCGGGCCGGCTCCGGGGGCCGCCGCCGCCTGGCGAGCTAGCAGGGGCGGGCGGCGGCAGGCGCGGGCCCGGGGACTCGGTGCGGCGAGCAGCGGCCGGCAGCCTCCGCCATGCACCCAGGCCCGCGGGGGCCGCCCGGGGTCGCGCCGCCGTCAGCGCCGAGCGCCCGCCCGGCCCCGTCCGCGAGGCCGCGGCGCCCGCAGCCGCCCTCCCGGCCCGGCCGAGCCAGGCCGCATGTCCGCGCCCGCCCGCCGCTCTGCGTCCCCCGCACCTCGCCCGGCGCAATATAACCCCGCGGCCGCCCGGGGAGGGGCGGGGCCTGGCGCGGGCGGGGGGGGGAGGGGAGGGGAGGGGAGGGGAGGGGAGGGGGCGCCGGCCCGGGCGACGCGGCTCCCGCAGGGCGCGCCCCAGGCCGCCCGCCCCGCGCAGGTTGTTTGTTTTGGGCCGGCCCGGCCCGCCCCACGCCCGCCCCACGGCCGCCGCCCTCCGCCCTCCGTCCTCCGCCTGCCGCCAATGGGAGGCCCGCGCGCCGCGGCCGAGCAGCTCCGAGGTGCGCGCCCCGCCCCGCCCCGCGCCCCGCCCCGCGCCCAGGTGTGAGCCGGCCCACCTCGGGGCCCCGCGGAGGCGCTGCGGGCCGCGCACCGGGAGGGGAGGGGGAGCGGGAGGGGGAGGGGGAGGGGGCCCGGGGGTCGCCGCCCCGGTCTGCGGATCCCCAACCCCCGCGCGGTGCCCGCTTCTCCGGGTCCCGAACCCGCGGCGTCCGAAAGCCAAGCCCCGGCGGCCCCGACGGCAGCTTCCCCAGCCCGCGAGGACAGCGTCGGGCACTCCCCGGGACCCTTTATGGGAGCCACACGCCGGCACCCTCCCATGCTGCTCTTCTGCGCATCCTCCCCTCCCCTCCCCCCCCCCCCCCCCCCCCGTCTCCCCCTCCCCTCCTCTCCCCTCCTCCCCCCTTTCCTCCCCTCCCCTTGCCCTGTCTCTCCCCCCTCCCTCCCCTCCCCCCGTCTCCCCCTCTCCTCTCCTCCTCTCCTCTTCCTTCCCCTCCCCTCTTCTCCGCACCTCTCCTCTCTCCTCTCCTTCCTTCCTTCATTCTTTCCTTTCCCTTCCTTCCTTCTCCTCCTCGTCCTCTTTTTTCTTTCTTTCTTTCTTTCTTTCTTTCTTTCTTTCTTTCTTTCTTTCTTTCTTTCTTCTTTCTCTCTCTCTCTTTCTTTCTTTTTCTTTTTTTCTTTCTCTCTCTCTTTCTTTTTCTTTCTTTCTTTCTTTCTTTTCTTTTCTTTTCTTTTCTTTTCTTTTCTTTTTTTCTTTTCTTCTCTCTTTCTCCACTACACTTGAAATTGTGAACTCATTTTTCTTTTCCGGTGACCTGGGCTCTGGCTCGCTCAGCGGCCTCTGACCCTCCCTTCCCTCTCGCCCCCTCCACCTGGCTGCTGGCCGAGTCCCCTCTGTCCCCGGGCGGCCGGCGGGGCGCGGGGAGGGTGTGCCCCGGGGCCGGGGCGGGGGCGGAGGGCGCGAGGCTCCCCCCTAGGGGACTCCTGCTGCGGCGAGGGCCCGTGGGAGGGGGGGGCCTTTGCGTGCCGCGAAGGGGGGACGGGGCCTAGGCGGTGTCTGCCCTGGAGCGCACTCGTAACCGCTGCCCTTGCACGCCGAGGGGTCCTTCCTCCTTTTTCCTGCCTTTGTTGGAAGCAGCGACGGAGCTGCCAGTGCGTGCAAGCTCACCTTTGCTCTTTAGGAGTTTCCAGCATCTGCTCGAAGCGCACGCAGCCCGCTGTGCCCTCAGGACCCGCCCCGAGGGTCCTGCCCATCTGTCCTGCAGCCTGCACATCCCGCTGCCGCTAACTGCGCCTTAGGCTTGGCCGTGGGTGCAGGGGCTTCTTTTGGGGAGGTGAGCCCCCTGCTAGGGACCTGCCCACTCTGGCCCTGGGAGTTTGGGGGCCAGAGGGCAGCCAGGTGAACAGGCCCCGCAGCCCGGGATGAAAGACATGGCAGTGGATGTCCTCTTCCTTTGAACTCAGGGTAGTCAGGTCAAGAGGAGAGAGGCAGATTTGGGGGTGCGACAAGCCCGGGTGAGTGAAGGTGGGAGCTCAGGTTGGCTGCAGAGTCCAAGGAGCCCCTTGAGACCCCAGTGCCGGGCACTCACTCTGCCGTCCCCCAGTTCCCGCTCGGTGCCTGAAGTCACAGGGCCACCACCTGGCCGCCCAGACCCCTCCAGGCCCGCAGCAGCGCTCACCTTAGGGGCAGCGCTCCTCCCGGGGCCCCAGGCCCCCTCCACCTGTCCTGTCCTGCAGCAGCCTCCTGTCTCCCCTCCTGCCCCCTGACCGGAGCCCCCAGCCCGGGTGTGGGGGGGGGGGCTGTTCTCCTGGTGGTCTGGGAACTTCCACTGAACTGTTGATGCTGTTCACATAGGAGAGAAGAAAACTGAGCCACCTACGGGGCTCTGCTGACACTCCCCCAAAACGGGGGACTCTGAGGCTGAGGCTCCGAACCTTCTTTGCCTGTAAAAAGAGGCTGATCCGAAGGGGCTCCCAAATGATTTTCTCTCAGCTCCCGCACATAGTTTCTTGGCCCGTGTGCTTTCTTGGGTTGACCATCTCCGGGGGGTGTGACCATCCAGCCACCCGGACCCTGATGGCTGGGGCCCCCTATGCCTCAGCCCGCCAGCTCCAGAGCGGGTGCATGGGAAGGGGCCATGGGTCTCCTGGGCATGGGGGGGGGGCGAGGCTTTGAACAAAGCAGTGTTGCAGGCCCCCAGGGAAGGCCGACCTCCCCCCTCACTGCCCGGTCCTCTGTCTTTTACCCAGCACCCTCCCGCTCCCCATCCTCAGCTGGAGCAGGCCCCTCCTGACCCATCCCAGGCGGAAAGCACCTGCCGCTGGGGTAGGCCTTTTCCTTGCCTCGGTGCGGGGATGCTGCTGGGGCGCTGCTGTCCGCAGGCTTGGAGCCTGAAAGGGTTTGAAGGGAAGGGTGGAGGTGGGAGAGTTCTCAGCAGGAAGCTCTTGTATTTTCAGAGTGCCTTAGCTCACTGGCGGTGGACTGTGGAAGGGAGGCCCTGGTGAGCATGGCAGGAGCTGGGCTACCTCCAGAAGACAGAAAGATCCCAGGAACTCGAATGAAAGCCCCACTAGGACCGGGGTTTTGCCTTTTTTCCTTCGCTGCTGGATGCCCATCCTTGCTTCCAGAATGAGTGTCGCGTTGTGCCATTTGCTAAGGACGTGCCGCATTTGTCTTTAATTAAGATCAGAAACAAGGCTGCCCTCTCCCTTTGTGGTTGATTTTGGTATGCTATCCTTAACTGCTGTCCTGTGGCCAAGGAGATCATTCACTCGGCGCAGATTTGAGAAAAATGAGAATGGTTGGAGAAACGCATCATTCTCCGCATCTCTAGCCACAACACCCTCAAGCCCAGGCACTGTAAAAAAATTCACATGCGATGTTCTGTTAGTTGGTAAGTTCTTCAGAAATGGTTGGAGATTTCTGCTCCCTGATTTTCAATCCGTTGGGGGGTCTGCTATTAATGGGTTAATAATAAATGCTGTGGGTGGGGCCTGACCAAACACTTGCAGGTGTGAAAGACGCATCAGCTTGTTTTTTACCCCCTTGCCTTGTAATGTCCGTGGAGGGAAGTGAATAAACCATGACCAAAGGGAAATCCACAGTTCCACGATGCTGTGGCCTCCCTGAAGTAGCTGTAGGCGAAGGGAGGTGACGCATCTCTGGGCGGACACCAAGAACAGACTCGTAGTGCTTTGGATCCCAGTTCCTGAATTCTGATGTGGGAGGGAAGTAATCTAATTCCTAAAATGCCTCAGGTCGTTTGGGAGACTGGAGATTGGCGCTGAGTGGGAATACTGATGGTCCCCCCCCCCCCATTAAAAGAACGTAGGGACTTGCACAGCGGGACGTGGAATCACCTTGATAACATTCCCTGAGGGTAACCTGGAAGGAGATTTGGGCTTCTTGTTAACCTCTGCTGGTCGCTGCTGTTGGCCTCTGGCTACGAAGAGAAGGTGAACTGAAAAGCCCTTTCCTGTGGGCACCTCGGCCTCTGCATGTGGCCGCATTATAATGCCAAGAACCAAAGAGCCCCTGCACAGAGGGTGGGCTAAGGTCCAGAGCCCTGAGGGGAAGTGCCTGGCATTGGACCCTTCTCCGTAGTCGTCGAGGAACAGAGAGGGTCCTGACTTGTGGTCTCAGAAATCTGGTGGCAGCTACGGTTCCTTGGCTCTTCCCATCGTGAAAATGCACAGGCAGCAGCGCTTTGTGCCCTGTTGTAACCCGTACGTACCCCCATCGTTTGGCTGCAGATTCTGAACACTCGGGAAGAATCCTGCGGAGATTCAGGGTGGGCGTGAAAGGGTGGATAAAACCTAGGGAATTTGGCACATCTGTGCCGTAGACACGGGCTTGTGTGTCTGTTTGCCACCTGTGCTCTGGCCCAGCCCGGAGACGTGGTTTACTCAAAGAAGCCCAGGACCTGGCCAGGCAGTACTGACCAGGTGCAAACCCAAGGGCCGTCCTTGAGGTTTCTTCTGAGGGTCCAGGGTTCACAACCCCTTGGGCTTCCACTGAACTGAGGTGTTGTTGGGCCACCTGAGTGCACCCCCCAGGTAGTGGGGCCTGGGTAGTGGGGAATGGCCGACAGACAGGTCCAGTGATGGTGGAGGAGAAGGCACCTAAAGGAAACTGAGGAAACTGAGGAAAGAGGGAGGAGGGTGGGTGTGAGATGTGAAGGCCATCAGCCACAGCAGGACACGGCTTAGAGACCACTGAGAAGGCTGTCGGATTCTACAATCCAGAGACAAAATCCTGCGCTACGTATGAAATACTTTCAGAAAATGAAAGCAAGCCCCTGGGATGATGTATTACAATAAGATGACAGCTTTGCCACTGTGGTCACGGAGTCCTGCAGAGGACCCAGCAGAGCTGACCAACTCTGAGGAACGCTTCTTGTCCAGTTCTAGTCCAGTTTCCCATATTATCTGAAGTTTAGATTTTAAGTTTTAAAAGCCGAGAAAGTAAAACTGAACTTCCTTTTCCAATGAATATATCCAGTCCTCTCTTTTTAACTCCAAGGCTCTCATTTTCTGTAACAAATGAAAAACTAGACCTTCACCCAATGTTTGTCAGATGAAGACTGGCTTTCTACAAGGAGATCCGAATGGGGTGCCTCTGCCACCCCTTCACACTGTCATACAGATCCCGGTGAGAGAGGCACAGGTGGCAAGTGAGGTCCAGTTAGTACCCTTGGATAGCTACAGGGGATGTACAAGCAACCAGAACCAAACAGGTCCTTGCAGGGGTCCCACTCAGGCCTTCTCATCAGGCAAGGGAGGGCTCCTGTGTCATTCTTACCTTGGCCAGCAGTCTCTTTGGATAGGTGTGGCACTTGGAGAAGGATAATCTTGGGTTTGTATCCCTGTTCTACCGTGCAAATTACTGGTCGCGTCTCTTTTTTTAATCTAGAAAAGTAACTCTTGCCCAAATTTTAACAACTCAACTCCTAGATCCTACATTCTTTGCCTTTCTCATTCCTCACATCCTTGGGGGAGATCATCTTACAAAGATAGACAGTCTTTGTAAGCCTCATTGGACTAATTCCTTGGCAATAATCTATTCAGCAAAATTTCCAGGTGGAAACTGGGAAAGTCAAAAACAGTCCTTGGGGGATTGTCCAAAAACTTCCTTGGACTCCTTAGACTTAGCATGTGGCCAATGCCTTAGTCAATGTTCCAGAAAGAAACAAAAAAAGTCCCTTGTTCTTCCAGAAAATTGGGGGCAGTTGTGTTGTTCAAAGAGGGTAGAAGCCATCTTCCCAAATCACATAGGAAAGGTTGTAATTGAGATCTAAAGAGAATATCTGTCTGTCTAAGGGTCTATTTATCTATTATCGATCAATTTTTTTTTATCATGGAAGATTTCGATCACGTACGAAAGTAAAGACAGAAGTACAATGAAATGCCATGTAACCATTATCCCAAATCAATATTTACTAATTTAAAGCCACTCTTATTTCATCTATATCTTCTCTGTTCCTGCTTCCCACCCTTAACCAATTTTTTTTCTGGATCAAATCTGAGATACTATATTACTTCTTCTGTAATTACTTTAATATCTCTAAAATATAGAACTTTTTTAAAAAAAATATAACCACATTATCATCATCAAATCTCAAAATACTGCCAATATTTTATATTAACAAGTATCTAATGAGTATTTAAATTTCCCTAGTAGCCTAGAGAACATATTTGCAAATGATATATCCAATAAGGAGTTAATATGTAAAATACGTAAAGAACTTGTACAGCTCAACATCAAAAAAAAAAAAACAAATAATTTAATTTTAAAAATGGGCAGAAGTTCTGAATAGACATTTTTCTAAAGAAGGCATACAATGGACAACATATGAAAGAAAACATGCTCAACATCACTAATCATCAGGGAAATGCAAATCAAAACCACAATGAGATATCATCTTACACCTGTCAAAATGGCTATAATAATAAAAAAAAAAACAACACAAGAAATCACAAGTGATGGCAAAGACATCAAGAAAAAGGAACATTTGTTCACTGTTGGTGGGAATTCAAATTGGTGACGCCACTGTGGAAACCAGTATGGATGTTTCTCAAAAAATTAAAAATACAGTTACCATATGATTCAGTAATTCCACTACTGGATTGCTGCCCAAAGGAAATCAAATTTGAAAAGATGTATGCACCGCTATGTTTATTACTGTGACATTATTGACAATAGCCAAGATATGGAAACTACCCAATGTCCATTCATAGGTGAGTGAATGGAGAAGAATGAGTGGAATATGACTCAGCCGTAGAAATGGATGAGATTTTGCCATTTGCAACAACGTAGGTAGACCTAGTTGGTATGATGCTAAGGGAACTAAGAGAAAGACAAACACTGTATGATTTCCCTCATGCGTGGAATTTAAGAAACAAAACAAGTGAATAAACAAAGAGAAAAAGAGATTTTTAAAAAACCAGACCTTTAAATACAGAGAACAAATTGTTGGTTACCAGAGGGGAGGTGGATGGGTGGGTGGGGAAAACAGGGGAAGGGGATTAAGAATACCCTCATGATGAGCACTGCATAATGCATAGAATTGTTGAATCACTGCATTGTACACCTGAAACTAATATAACACTGCATGTTAATTATACTTAATAAGAATATTTAAACATTGCACCAATAGTGTCATTTTTAATGAACAATTAGTTTGATTGATCCAGAATCCAAAGATCCTCCCGTCATGTTGAGTTAAGTCTTCTGATTCTCTTGAATTTATAGATCTTTGTTTCCTGCTTTTAATTTATCATTTAAATTGTTTTAATTTATCATTTAGGTTGAATTGTTAACCGAGTCACGTTGTTTGTCTTGTAGATTTTTATTACAGTTTGGACTTTTTGATTACATGGTGTGGGTTAACATGTTCTTCTGTCCCCTGTATTTTTGGTGAATTGACAGATTTAGAGGCTTGACCAAACTCAGCTTTTATTTTTATTTTTCAAGAATACTGATGATGTGGATTTTTCTGTGGAGGCTTATAATGACCGGTTGTTGCTCTTTTTGCAAATTCACATATGTGTGAATTTAAGTCTAAGCTTGATTCATCTATTATAAAACTCCCCATTAACTTATTGCATCATGGTCTTTGCAGCCATTGATGACAATTGCCTGTTGCCATCAAGGATTGCAAGAGAGTGGCATTATCATTCCATTACCTCTTTCTTTAGAAGTTAGAATGCTTCTATAAAGAAAAGCTTTTCCTCATCAACTATTTGTTATTTGAAATACGGTTTGTGCAGAAGTGAGCTAAAAACTTAATTCTTATTATTTACCTGTTTTCAAATAATTTGATAGTTCTTGTAGAATACCGCAAAAGATGTATGCACACACACACACACACACACACACACACACACACACCCCTATATGAGTATATCATTGACTAACAGCTTTTTATTTTATTTTATTATTATTTTTTAAATAAATTTATTTTTTATTGGTGTTCAATTTGTCAACATGCAGGAATAACAGCTTTTTAAATACATATGATGGGTTTAAATCCATTTATAGCCTTCTAGATTTCTAGTATGACAAGATGTCATAGACTCACTTTGCATTTCCTGCCTCATACCTGGCCTGGAATTCTCTATTTATCCACGTCGTCCTGGTTCTTTGTTGATAGAAACAGTATTGAGACCAAGATCTAAGTTCTAGAGGTGTTAGTTGCTTCTGGGTGGGTCATTGTTTCTAGGACTTTACAGTGGACAGTGCTAGGAAGAAACATTTTTCTTAAAGAAAATACATGATATTTCCAATTCACCCTAGGATTATAAGGTTTTTGCTCAAGTTTTTCACTTGGTATCTGTATATCTCTTTCTCTTGTGCTGAATATCACGTCAATATAATTAAATCACTTACTTGCTTTATCATTCCTGTGTGTGTAAATGTGCATCTCTGTTTTTGTATCAAAATATCAATTCCAATTTTTGCTTACAAAGTGGTAACTGAAAACATTTTGAATTTTACTTGCCCCCCTTTTATCTTTAGGGGCTCCAACCCACTAGCTACATAAATTACCAAGTTTTACAATAACTTCAGATAATCCGACTCTAGTGATTAAACCCTCAACTTGGTATTTGTTTAGTATTATTTGGTGCATTTGCTTTTGATTTCCTTTATTGTTTTTAGTTTGTTTCATAACTATGTAATTTTTACCTAGTTTCGAAGTCCAAGCTATCATGGGAGATATAATCAGGGAAATTTAGTTTTCATCCATGTTTCTTCCATCTTGCTTTCTCCTCCACTTTATAGAAAACCATCTGATCAAAGTTTTAAAAATTACCCTTGGGATGCCTGGGTGGCTCAGTGGCTGAGCGTCTGCCTTTGGCTCAGGCTCAGTTCATGATCCCGGATCAAGTCCCACATTGCCCCCTACCCCTGCAGGGAGGCTGCTTCTCTCTTTCTATGTCTCTCTCTCTCTCTCTCTCTCTGTGTCTCTCATGAATAAATAAATAAAAATATATTTTGAAAAAGTACCTTTTTTAGTGGTTTGCCAAAACCACCATAACAGAACATCGCAGGCTGGGAGGCTTAAACAACAGAAACTTATTTCTTCTGGTTCTGGAGGCTGGAAGCCCAAGATCAGTCAGTGGGGTGGGCGTCTTCTCAGCGTCTTTACTTGGTCTTGCTCTGTGCATACATGTCCCTTTAGTGTCTCTCTATGTCCATATTTCCTCTTTTTATAAGGACACTAGTCAGACTGGATTAGGGCCTTTCCTAGAGACATCATTTGGATTTAATCTCCCTCCCTCTCTCTTTTTTTTTTTAAGAACTTTTTTAAGTTTCATCTGTGCTTGAACTGCCCTCTGTTGTGTCAGAGTTGGTGTGTTCCCTGAGTTTTCTGAAAAGCATCTTTCTTCTTAAGAAAGATTCTGTTTCTTTATTTATGTGAGAGGGAGTGAGCAAGTGTGAGTTGGGGGAGGAGCTGAGGGAGAGGGAGAGGGAGAGGGAGAGGGAGGGGGACAGAGTCTCAAGCAGACTCTTGTGCCCGGAGCAGGGAGCCCAGTGTGAGGCTGGATCTCAGGACTCTGAGATCATGACCTGAGCTGAAACCGAGAACTGGGTGCTTAACTGACTAAGCCACCTAGTCACCTGGATTTAATCACCTTTTTAAAGACCTTATTACAATTACATTCACATTCTGAGGTACTGTGGGTTAGGACTTCAACATATAAATTTTGGTGAGACAACTCAACTCATACCACACTTCCATTAAAATATCTAAACCTGGCGCCTGGGGGGCTCAGTCGGTTAATCTGGTTAAGTCTGCCTCTGGCTCAGGTCATGATCCCGGGTCCTGGGATTGAGCCCCACGTCGGGCACCCTGCTCAGTGGGGAACCTGCATCTCTCTCTCCTCCCCGCTTCTGCTCTCCCTTTCTATATCTGTCTCTTTCTCTCTCTCAAATAAATAAAATCTTAAAAAATAAAATATCTAAGCCAACACACATGTATTCATATGTTCATCCATATACACAGTGTTAACATGTAGTTAGTTCTCTCTACTTTATCTTTTTAATAACAAAATATTCTGGAGCTTGCTCTGTGGCAGTGTATAAAATTGTTCCTATTTGGAAGATAATATTTTAATGGTTCATTGAGCTCAAGAATTTTCTGACACTGAAGGAAATATATTGACTTTTAACTCAACTTTAAGACTTCAGAGATGGTAGGAGAGATATTTGAGACATAAAAATGTATGACTATGTTTGGCTGGAATGGCCTTGAGATCCTTGTATGTACTGACTTGACTCCATGTATGACCTTGGAGTGACCTTGCTTGTTACTGGTCTATTTTTCCATGTAAGATAGAGGCAAAGACATAAGTAAAGACAGCATGACCCAGAGACGTGGAGTGCATATGTGAGGTACAGCAGTATTCCAACAGTATGAGAGGACAGAGGCGCTATCAGGCCGTGTGACATCAGAACACCATGAAGTTGGCCAGTGGAAATGGAAGCTATGTCATTGGCAATATGTGTTGCATGGTATGTAGGGAGTCCTTATAAAAGTATGTGATCAATTGTTTATTACAACATTCTGTGGTTTGGATGGTCTGATCATTCACATCAACTGCCCAGAACGGTCCCAGTTTCTGGTTGTCTTCATGTCATTATTAATAGGATCCTCTTCCCTTTTTACAAATATTCCAATTTTGGACAATAAATTCTTTGGGCACTTTCGTTTTGGAGGTGCAATAAATAATCATAAAGTAATGGTCTCTTTCTTAAAAACATTAATAGCCTTATAGCCTTATATTTTTAACACAGAGACCATTACTTTATTACTTACTTTCTAGGTATGGCCTGAAGTCTGAGTTCTGCATTATTCTCAGTTACTTCTTGGCAGATTCTGGTGCTAAGCCAGAATCAACCTGTTCCAAGGATTCCTTTATCCCTTTCATTAATGATCCCATGAGCCTTGGCCTTAAGGTTTCAATGCTAGTTGGGAAAAAAGACTTGTCCTCGTCCTCCTGAGCGTGGACTGGTATACTCAAAAAGTTGTCAGCTACTTTCTTATGAACTCAACTTCCCAAGGTGGGGACTATGTTGTCACCTACAAAAGTCTGCATGCTAGTCTGCTGGTGTACTCTGGCCACCGGGAAAGGGTTAACGGAGTATGTAAGGTTGCATCATGAAATGTGCAGAGTTTAAGCACTGGATATAACAATATTCAGAGACTATGCTGGCAATGCACACTGAATTAATCAGTATATTTGCTTGCAAAAATAAAAATAATCTGTCTTGCATAATACTGATGACAATTTGCTCTAATCGTCCCTTTCAAACTTAGTGGAATTCTTATAACTACCACGTTCTTCCCAAGTTATGGAAATGAGATATATATCCAAATTACTGCTATGTTTATATACAGGTAAAATTGAACCTTAAGTTTATATTCCTAACTCTCGAGGCCTTTTACGTGTTAGTGGTTTTTACATACCGCCTTTGCCATTCACTTAAAATCTGCGGGGCCTACTCTGTTGTCAGACAAGACTATAATCGAGCTATTCTCTGTTGAACTAATAGCGCCTTCTGAGAAGACTATTATAACCAATACATAGTTTTATCATCTTTAATTCCCTGTGTGGGAGTTTAGATTATTTCTCTTTCCCTTTTATCCTCATTTAAACTCTATATCTTTGAATTAGAAAATTATCCAAATTACAATTAATATGTATCAGCCTAGTGCTGGTGATGCTATATGAATAGAGAAGAGTGTGCAAGTTACGATGGGCAACTGGACTTTTTAAAAAATATTTTATTTATTTATTCATGAGAAAGAACAGAGAGAGAGAGAGAGGCAGAAACACAGGCAGAGGGAGAAGCAGGCTCCATGCAGGGAGCCCGATGTGGGACTCGATCCCGGGTCTCCAGGATCACGCCCTGGGCTGAAGGCGGCACTAAACCACTGGGTCACCAGGGCTGCCCTGGGCAACTGGACTTAATGAATAACACTCATGTCTTTAAGACTGTTCAAAAATGCATTTCGAAATTTCCATAGGACCCCACCTAATTCCTTAATCTTGGATAAATGAAACAAGTATTGATAGTGAATTAATAATAAGGAATAAGAATATTATTTTATATTTTTATGTCCCATAGCTTCTCAAAGTAGTTGCTCAGTTTATAATTTTTAAATGAGTAATTTATGACATCATTCATGTGTTTAAAGCAATTAAAAAACTTACGAAATTTCCAGTTATTTTATTATTTTTATTTTCTCAGATAGTTATTTTTTAAAAAGTAGGAAAAATAGTGTAATGAACCCCATATATTCAATATTCAACTTTGATATCAGCTGATGGCTAGTATTGTATTACCTGTACTCTTCACAATTCCCTGCCACCTGCATTTTTTAAAAGACCAATTTCAGACAATTTATAATTTCATCTGTAAATATTTCACTATATACTTCTAAAGGCAAGGGTTCTTTTTAAAAAAAACATAACTACAACACCATTATCAGATCTACAAAATTAATGGTAATTCTATAATATCATTAAGTACTTAGTGTTCACATTTTTAATTATTTTTAAAATGTCACATTACTTTAAAATCAATTTCTTTGAGATACATTTTACAAATAATAATATTTATCTATTTTAAGGGCACAGTTAAGTGAGTTTTGACACATATAAACTCCTAAAGCTACCATCATAATGAAGATTTAGAACATTTTCATCTCCACAGAAAGTTGTCTTATGCCCCCTTGCAGTCAATTCCACCTGCCTTCCCCATCCTCAGTCTCAAGCAACAACTAATCTGCTTCCTGTCACATTTGTATGAACTATATATGTCCCCCTCTCTGTTTTTTTTTCTGACCACTTAAAATATTCCCAGCTTATAACTGGTCTCCAGCAATTTGATTATGCTTGTTGCTTGCTATGGTTTGTGTTTATCCATCTGGTGCATCCTTGAACATTGTAAATCTTTGGGTGTGTTGTTTGTATCACAGATGAGAAATTTTCAGCAATTTATTCAAATAACTTTTTTTTTTTTTTGGCCATCTACTCTCTATCTTCTTGGACTCCAGTTACTTATATATTTAACTGCTTGATATTGTCCCACAGGTCCCTGAGTTTCTCTGTGTGTGTATGTTTTGTCTTTTTTTTTTCTCTATTATTTGAATATTTTCAGTTGCAGTGTTTTCATGTACTCTGATCTTTCTTTTGCAGCATCTGATCTGTTGTTATGATTCTCTAGTGGAATCTTCCCTACAGTTATTATTGTATTTTTCTTCTCTTCAATGTCCATTCGATCCTTTAAAAAATCTCATTATATTCATGTTTACTTTAAAATCTTAATCATATTTGTAATAGCTTGCTAAAAGCCCCTGTCTGCTATTTTTAACATCTCTATCATTCATAGTTCTGTTTTTTGACTGATTTTCCTTCTTGTTATGAATCATAATTTGCTGTTTTTTTGCATGTCTAGTAATTTTTAATTGGATGCAGGACATTGTGAGGTTTATGTTGTTAAAACTCTTAAAGAGTTTTGAAAATTGTTTTGGCAGACAATTAGGTTGTGTGATACTGATTGATTCTTAGCAAACTTGTTTTTAAGCCTGTTTAGGGAAGTTCTAGAATAGTTTGTACTTTAGGGCTAAGTTAGCCCTCTCAATAAGATGTGCTTTTTCTGGCAAATCTGTATATTTCCCAGAGTATTCTATTGGCTAGTTAGAATCTGTATACCTCCCAGTCCGATGACACCTCTAGAAACTATGAATTATTGTAGTTCTTTTTTGGTTCTTTTTCCAGACTTGTGGATTTTTACTCCATGAATGTACAGATTCATATTTAGTGAAAGACTTAAGGGGCCCTCATCCAAATTTTTGGAACTCTTCTTTGCTAGTTCAATTCTCTCTAGTACTTTGCCCCACAAATTCCAGCTACTTGGCCTCCCTGAACTTTGATCTGTTTCTCTCCAACTCAGTGAGATTGTGGAGCTCCTCTGGCTTTTCCTGTCCCTTTGCTGTTGTTTTAAAGTTGCTTTCAGGTAAAAATCTAGGATGATTGTAAAGCTCAGCTTCTTTGTGTCCTTTACTCAGGGATCATAATCATATTACGTGATTTCCTATGTCTTAAATAAGTTGATATATTTTTTGCAATTTTCTATTTGTTTTGAGGAGAAAAAAATATTATGTACCAGTTTCTCTGTTATGGCCAAGAATCAGAGTCATAATTTGTTAAAACAGTTTAAATATTTGAATCAGGATTCAAATAAATTTCACATATTTTGATTGGTCGGTATGTCTTTTTACCTTTACTGAAGTCCATCCTTTTACTTTTTTAATTGAAGGTAATTAAAAAGCTACGTTTTAAATTAAAAGTCCATTTCTACCTACCTTACATTTTCTTTCCTTCCATTTTCTTTTGTTGATAAAAACTGTAATGCATGCTGGTAGTGCTTCCCACATTCTGGATTTTACTGATTGCATTCACATGGTGTCTTTTAGCTTGTTCCTCCATATACACTTCCTGGTAATTACCAGGTAACTGAATTTAGAGGCTCAAGTAGATTCAGAATAATTTTTTTTTTCCAAGACTTTACTTTAAAGTTGTTGATTTGTTTTTCTATCCAGGGACACGTGTCTCTTGTTTTGTGATCTTAGCAGCCATTGATGCTCAGTAACAGGATCAAAGCACTTCTTTCAATTTGCTGATTTATTATCAACACTGGGCTTTGGCTAAGTTGAATTTCTAGACTATGCAAATGGAACTATTATTTTTAGACATGTACTTGTTTTCAGAATATCAACTATAATGATGGATTTGAGCTCTAATAAAAAAGGAATTTTTAAAAATAATCTATACTTCTGTTTCTGTGTCTTTATTTTTTAAAAATCTTAATTCCAGCATAGTTAACATACAGTGTAGTACTAGTTTTAGGGTACAATGTAGTGAATCAAGAATTATAACATTGCTCAGTGCTCACTCATTCCCTATACTCCCCTCTGGTAACCTTAATTTGTTATCTACAGTTAAGAGTGTGTTTCTTGGTTTGCCTTTTTAAATTTTTGTTTTGTTTTTGAAATTCCACACGTGAGTAAAATCAAATAATACTTTCTGGTCAACTTATTTCCTTAGTGTTATACTCTGTAGATCCATCTATGTTGTTGAAAAAAAAAAATGGAGTGTGTTTTTGAACTTGCTCAAGGAAACATTGGCCCATTTTTACAAACGAAAGGGATGCCAGCCTGAATTATATCAATTCATACCTGTTACTTTCAAGGTTTTGCTCTAACTGAAGCTGGGCTCCAGTGATGCTCGAGAAGTACACACCTTAAGTCTTTCAATGACAGGCGAGGATCCTGGCTTTTCATATCAGTCATGAGACAAGGATGCTTCTGTAGTGCTTAAGGGCGTGTAAAAGCTGTTTGTAGTCTAAATTTGTTTAAATATTTCCTTACGGGACTGACTCGTATCAGCTGTGAACATAGGTTTTTTTTTCAGTTTTAAAAATTTTAATTTGAATATAATTAACAATTATGTTAATTTCAGGTGTACAATATAGTGACTCAACAACTCTCTACTTACTCAGTGCTCATCAAGATAAGTGTCCTCTTAATCCCTTTCACCTATGTCACCCATCCCTCCCCAACTAGTAACCCTGAGTTTGTGAACATAGGATTTTTAAAGCAAAAGTGAGTGTCTGTCCTAGATTTCATATTGGTAGACATGAAATTTTTTATTTTCACAAAGAACTTTCTATTATACTCTCTCATTCCTCCTTCATCGTGACTTTTATCTGCTATTATCAGCCTAGTTTTGTAAGACTTGGACACTGGAGCATAGAAGATTCAAGGACTTGGAGAACCTTATTCAGCCAGGGCTCCCTGCCTCCATCCCTGGTTATTTCACACTTGCACTCCGTGCCCTAGAACACAGTGGGAAGGTTCTCCATAGTCTCCCTACTTACCACACCTGTGCAGAAGAATCCATGTCGATGTTTTCCAAATAGCTTTTGGGATAGTTATTGAAGGCCCGTCCTGCTTGTGGTGTCTTGCTTTGAACTTCATTTGTCTACAGTGTCTGGGAAACTCTGGAACATTTTTCTAGTGTGTTGGTTAATCTTCACTGGTATGCTTAATAAACTGTCCATGTAGGTGTACTCCCCAAAGTGGTCTGAGCCATGTAGGCAGTCCGTCTAGTTGCTTATACTAATCTGCAGCTAACCCTTGTCCTTCTGGAATGTTCCCAAGATGTTTTGTATATTTGGTAAAGCACAATAATTGTTTCTCAAGCTGTTTATTTTTGGAGTATTGCGATATTAATATTTCTTCCTTCACCACTCCAGGTATGCCTTAGAGGGTAATCACCTCCTCTCTAAGTTAAAATATTTGTTTAGTGTGGGGTTTTTGGTCTCAACTTTCTGTAAAGTATGTTCAAAAGCTATTTCAGCCATCTCAACTCAGGTGTGGTGACAACCTCTTAGCATTGATGTGGCTTATTGTTGGCTTATTGCCAAACAAGACCTGATACTTTTTTGCCTCTTTGTCTCACTCTCTTGAGGGAAGTAAAATTAAACTTTATTTTCATCATTCTTGTAGAGCTTTAACAACCATACATCCATTTGGGTGATACTCCTATTTCAAAATTTCTGACTAATTCATCTACATAAATTATTGAGATGCTCTGGAATTTTGTTTATTTCAATGCTCAATCCATGTTTTCCGGATTGCTTCCTTGAACTTAGAAGTGGCATAGAAACATTTTTTTGTAAGGTCTCATGTCCTGTTTGTTGATTTTAAAACTGTCATCACTGAAATCTTTGCAGGAAATGATTTGTCTTAGCCTGGGTTTCCTTGAGACACAGCCAGAAATAGAAGCTTGCGTGCAGGTGGTTCATTTGGGAATTGAGCCCAGGAAGCACAAGTGAGGAGTGGGAGAGGGGGACAGGGAAGGAGAGGTGCATTTTGGAGAAGACAACAGCTCTCTGAAGCCTCCTCAGGTGCTTTAAGAAATGTATTCTGGAAGTGTCTATCTTTCCTCCAAAGGGTGAAAAGCAGTGGGTGTTAAGCCCCTGTGCTTCCTGTGTTCATGTCGAGGTCCCAGCAGGCATCGGAGGTTTGGGGTGAGGTGCTGTTGAGGCACATTTGTTTCAAGCTGGTGGCAGCAGAGGCTAGAACAAGATGTGGGATAAGGCTAGAAAGAGAGGTGGACTAAGGGAACTTCAGTGGGGTCCATGAGTGGGGTCAGATATTTTATTGGGAGAGAGGGAAACAAATGCCAGCATATCGATCTTCAAATGAAAGTACCTTGTATTTGCACCAGATCTCAATTCATGTTGGTATGTAAGGATGAAAGAGAGATCTGCATTTATAGGGCTGCTAACACCTCCCTCCCACGCATTCCGTTTGGATTACATCTTCAGTGTGCGCCTGGCTCTGGGAAGAAGTGCAGGAACTCATGGCGAATGCACCTTTAAACGATGGTGTTTTGAGGGGCTGTGTGGTTTACCCCAGCACTGATGTCAGTTCAAGCAAATGGTAGGTCAGTATTTCCTTTCTCTTTTATTATTTTTCTACAGGTCACTTAAAGACTACTAAAATTATATGGAGAGACTTATGCAAATTAAATGTATTTAACCGGTTGTGCCTAAGAGCTTGATAGCAGTCAAGGCTGTGTAAAAGTGAAAGGCCACAGGGGCATTCCTATGGAATGGAAAACCGGGCCATTGGTTTCCAGAACTTGACAGGTGTCAAGGCTGTATTGCCTGGCATCTGCCTCCTGTTGTCTCTGAAGTCCTACTGAAGAGATGAAGGGATGAGCTGGCACAGGTGGGACGGGGCATCAGAAAACAATCTTAACCAGAGCAATCAGGGAAGCTACCTTTTACTGAGCATTTAAAGCTCTTTATCTCTTCTAATATATGCAATCTTCATAATAATCCCTTGAGGTTAATATTATTATCCCTCTCTTTGTAAAGGAAAAGAAAGCTCCAAGAGCCTGTTCTAGGTGCCTCAGCTGGTGCAGGGCAAAAGGGCCTTTTGGATGGAGGTCAAGCATGGGCTTCCATCTCCTTCTAGCAGTGTAGTCTTGTCAAATTGCTTAATTTCTCAGCAGCTGTTTCCTCACTGGGGAAATAAGAATTGTGGTGAGGATTAAATTAAATATGATCATGTGTCTGAAGCAACCAGCTCAGATAATGAGGGTTTCAGAGTATAAGAGGGCAACTCATGGGAGCCATAGATTGTGTGGTACCGAATCCTTGCCATTTTCCTATACTTTTCCCCTGAAAAGATTCCGTGAGTCGGTGAGGTGTGACCTACCTACACCAGAGGCCTCATGTGAGTTTAGGCCACTTCCGTCTTGGTTATAACTTGAACTTGGAGAGGCTCAGGCTAAGGCCAAATGTCTGGTTCCAACGTCTTACATCGGCCAAAGGGTGGAATGGGTGGAATGGGTGGAGAGCCTTTCTGGACACGAATCCTTGCCAGCAGGGGCTTCTCACAGACGACTCTCCCGACACACGGCTCTTTCTCCTTCTCTTGCTTCTAATATTTCCAGATTTGAGGGCTGACTGCAGAGCTCTGAGCACGTGAAACCTCCGCAGTGTCTAAGATTGTTTTGAGACTAGGCCATTCTGTGAAGCGTCTGCCTTGTTCTTCCTATGCATTTGGTCTCGCGCATTTGGCCTTTGAGATGCTTGTCTTCAGAACGTGTGAAGAGAGCGGGAGATCGGGACCCTCCTCTACCTTTCCCCACACATAGCGTTGAGTATCATCTGGAAAACAGTGACTTTTAGCAGAATCTCTTAAAAGATGCCAGGGCCTTGCCTCAAGGTCTGGCTAGGGTGGAAAGAGAATATTCTGACATCAGACCTTTGAGTTCCTACTGGATCAAAGAGTCGTCTCAGTTGGCATAGGGATTATTGCCCTTTAGGGCATTATGTTCTGCTTGGGAAGAGCAAACCCAAGTGAGATGATTTGGGAATGCTCAGAAACTTAAAAATATCTGGAAGGTTATAACTGTAGAGACCAAGTGCTGAATATCCACCTAGAAAGGACCCGTTGCGGTCAGTTCAGAATCCCCAGGCAAAGACTTCCTGACTGGGTGGGTTTTAAAAGGGCTTGGAAACACTCCCCCTGTGCAGAAGTGAACTGCACACCAGTTCTGTGCCACACCCAGTGCTTTGCACTGTGGGATTTCGGAACTCACTCTCAGGGAGGAAACTACAGTCCTGGGATTTGGGGGGAGGAAGGGGCAGGACTGCGTTTCTCTGCCATATGCAAATCGCAAACCTGCTTCCCTTTCTGTTTGTGTAGCGCTTACTGTTGGTTGGCCCAGGGTCAGGCAGCAAACGCCTCATTTACTTCTCGGAGTGGCCCTTCCATGTGTGAGCTCCAGGGCTGAGTGAGGATGGGCAAGCTGCCCCAAGTGGAGAACAGAAAGAGGGAGTCACAGCCAGGCTTTCTGGCCTCCAACCCCCTGCTGTTTATGCCCAGCTCCTCTGCCCGACACATCCCCAGCTGGGACCTGATTCGGAGTCTTTTGTGCACCAGGTACCATGCTGAGCCCTTTGTGAACACTTGTATTAGTCGCGTAGCCACCCTAGAGCCCGCTACTGTTCTTGGCCTAAATGTTACCCGAACGACAGATACAAGCTGAAAGTAAATCAGGCCCCTCCCGGGGCACAGTGGTTCTCCCGTAAGCCCCATGGCCCGCCTGGTCATCTGAATCTTATTTCCGTTTGAATGTTCAGGAGGGCCTGCTCGGGATGCGGCGTATGGAGCCTGTGCATCAGGCGAAGGAGTATAGGTGGTGTGTGCGTGTGTATGCACGTGTGCATGGGAGCGGGTACCTATGCGTGTAGGTGCACTCAGGTGCCCTGCGGTGTAGCATGCAGGTGCGTGTGCGCGCGTGCATGTATGCTTGTGTATAGAGGGGGAGGAATGGGAAGAAAGACGACGTGTCTAAACCTGTGTGACGATGCCATTGGAGCGGTCACCTGGTTTCTGGTCACTTTTCTGCTCCTGACCAGCCATATAACGATGACCACGTCAGTTGACCTATATGTTCATCAGTTCTGCCAGCTGTTAAATGCAGGGGTGAGACCGGCTGGGCCCCAGGTGTCCTTCAGCTTGAGCATGTGTCCCCCTGTGGACACTCCAAGGCCCTAGAGACTCCTTGTTGAAGGTAGTGCACCATGGTGCGAGCAGACTGAGCGGTGTCTTCCCTCGCAGACCAGTTGTCCTTGAGCTCTTACGCCCTTGAACCACGCGGGGCGTGTGTGCCTCACTGTGCCAGCTATTCTTGCACTTTTATTCTAATCCTTCAGCTCAGCAACATTTGTTTTGGCCTCATTTCTGAGCTTCCTCCTCTAAGAATTATACTTGGTTTTAGCCTTTTTATGTGGCCCTTCGGGGCTGGTTGTATTTGATCGACATTTTTACAAGTCCCCTCACCTGTGGACCTGAACTATGAGGACAGGCTGGAGGACTATGGGAGCAACGCCTACCTCTGGAAGTGGCCACTAGGGAGCCCAGAGCCTTTAAATTCAGGTTTCCCCAGTGAGCTGGTCAACGTCTGACTTAGGTCTTGCTGGAATACAACACTGGGTCTTCCTTCAGCAGGGACCTTTGCGCTGGGCCATGAGCTTCCAGGCAGGTGCACCCAGGGCCTGGCTGTGGGGGGCTGATGGCCTGGTGGGGTGAGGCGGGGGGTCCTGCATCTGGCACCATCTTTCAGTTTCCCATCAGCAAACGGAGGCAATCTTAGAAAGATTCCGGGGACAGTCAAGGAGCTGATGGGTGTGGGAGTGCTGGTGGAGGTGCCGAAGGCAAGGGTGCGCTGGGCTCGGTGGGCAGGCGTCCTGGCTCTGAGCTGCATGTTAGTCATTGTCTAATTATGTGGCTTCGGGGTCTGCTCAAGCCTCTGGATCTGTTTCCTCCCGGGTGAAGGGCTCGCACAGTAGGGCTCACCTCATGGTAGGGATCTTTCCTTTAAGTCTGAAATGCTTTCCAAAGGAAGAGTATTATTTTAATAAACACAGCCCGAGCCGAAGGAGGGGGGTGGTGAGGGCGGCGGGGACAGGTGGCTGGGAAATAAGTAGGTGTCAGCAAGTGAGGGGATCGTTTTGGTCCTTACGGTAAACTCAGTGGATCACCTTTCCCACCCATCTTCCAAGGAGTTGTGATGTACTGGGGGTGGGGGGTGTTCTCCGGATGAGTCCTAGCATTATTCCGTTCAAACGAGAACTTTGCTCTCCTGTGTAATCAAAGGCAAAGTGAGAGGCTTTTGAGACCATGAGATAGTTTCGGAATAGCCACTGAGGCAGATGACTGTGGATGACAGACGTAGGCAGCGGGAAGCACTCAGCTGCCTCTACACAGATTGGGGGGGGGGGGGGCAACCCGAGTTAGGTCCTGGTCGTCAGCCGGCTTCCTGTTTAGCTCTGGCGCAGTCTCATGGGACGATTTGGGAGATCAGCTGGTTTACTAGCAGGGCAGCTGAGTCAGAGCAAGCCTTTGCAGTCCTCGAACCCTCTTTCTCTTCTGCTTGAAGCTGGGTCCGGGTAGGGGTGGGGGGCAGAGGCCATCTGCCAGCACTTCCCTGCGCGGCGCTGATACTTGAACATTTTCTTAGGTAACTTCCAAGCTGCTGTGTGACAGTCATCGTCACACCAGTTTTGCAAATGAGCGAATGGAAGCCGAGAGAGTGAACCAACTCGGGAGGCGACACAGCATGTCCTCAGCCGCAGGCCTCCAAGCTGGGGCCCCCGACCCCGCGTCCCCTCCTCTGTGCAGCCTCCACTTTCTGGGACACGGTCCATGGCCGAAGCGTGGTCTTTGTATTAATAAAGGGTGATTAAGGGGATCCCTGGGTGGCGCAGTGGTTTAGCGCCTGCCTTTGGCCCAGGGCGCGATCCTGGAGACCCGGGATCGAATCCCACGTCAGGCTCCGGTGCATGGAGCCTGCTTCTCCCTCTGCCTGTGTCTCTGCCTCTCTCTCTCTCTCTCTCAGTGACTATCATAAATAAATAAAAATTTTAAAAAAAAATAAAGGGTGATTAAATTGGGGAATGAAAAGAAGAGATTTAGATCTCGGTAAACCAGGCCAAATGATAAAACCCTGCCTGTTGGGGGTGGCCAAAGCCGCAGAGTTCCTGCGAGGGGACGGAACTCAGAAAGACACCACGAGAGGGAAGGTCATTGCTTTGTGGCTTCATCTGCCCCTTTCCCTTTTACTTCCCCCCTTCTCCATCGCCCAGTGCCATTGTCCAAACCCCGTGGGGTCCGGGATTGTGCTACCACTAGAATCGAGCACCATCGGCTCAGCAACCTGCTTGATTGCTGAGGTCAGGGGGCCTGTGTCAGGCTCATTACAGTCATTACTCAAGTCCTTACACTGATTATAAACAGAAGGGAGAGTTGTAGCTTGGGTATCAATACATTCTGCAGAGAGAAAAAAAAAAGTTGCTAGCAAAAAATGACAACAAATCAATATGTATTTTTTTTAGATTTATTCATTTATTTTAGAGAGCCTGCGAATGGGGGTGGGGGGGGTGTAAAAAGAGGGGAGACAAGCAGACTCCTGGCTTAGTGGGGGGCCCGATGCAGGGCTTGATCCCAGGACACCGAGACCATGACCTGGGCTGAAACCAGGAGTCCAACACTTGACTGACTGAGCTGCCCAGATGCCCCCCAAATCAATATTCTCAACACAAAAGAGTTTCTGCTAATTAATAGGGATAATATGAACATTCTAATTGAAAAATAAAGGCCATAAACACATAAAACTCATATATAAAAACATACATAGGGGAAACTCAGAATTTAGCACACTTGCAGAGAGAAGGAAGGGGAAGCACAATGCCCTGCTCAGCAACGTGGCTTTGGGGGCGGATCTAGCTGGCCTGAGTTCTGGGTTTACTATTTACTAGCTCCATAACTTTTAGCAAATTACCAAAGCTTTGTTTATATCTGTGACATAGGGATAATAATGGTCCTTATCTGGAGGAGCTATTGTGAGGCTTAAAAAAATAATTCTGTAAGGTGCTTAGCCCAGCGCCTGATGCATAATATACTTTCGATGCATGGTCGCTGTTACGACTACTAGTAGTGTATGCGCCTTGATAACAAGAAGTATCAATACTGAATTCCTCCCAAAGAAATGCAATAATAATAATAATAATAATAAAAACAGTGAAATGTTATTGGTTACCAGTCAGATTGGAAAGAAAGATGACAGACCTGATGATACCCACTGTGGGGTATGGGGTGGAGAAACAGGCTCTCTCCTCCATTGCTGGGCCAGTGGGACTTGGCACGTTATTTCCATGGGGCGGTTTGGCAATGCGCATCAGCGCTGGGAATGTGGTAGGATTTGTCACATTCTTATCCTAGAAATTTACCCCAGGGAGTTAACTGGACAAATGTTCAATGATGAATGTGTAAGGATGTTTATCCTCCTATTGTTTATACAAACAACAATCCCGAAGCAACCGTAAGTGAATCGGATCAACACGTTGTATACTTCAAGCTTATACAATGCTACGCGTCAATTAGATCCCAAATAAAAAAATTCAGAGGCGGCTTAAATGAAATTCAGAGAAACTTGGTAATAAATTAAACTTTATCTGTACGGTGGAATACTATACAACTACCGCTCGCGGTGTTCTAGATCTTTGCTCACTGTTACGGGGGAGGCTTTCTGACGTACCAGCGTATAAACAAGTGGGTTGCAAAATAACATCTGCACAATGTTTATGTTTATTCACCTGATAGTTCAGTGAAAGAAACGGGTGTGGAAACTTGCACTTTAAAACGCTGCCATGCCTTTCCTCTGGGGAACTAGTTTTATTATTTGATTTTTGTGTGAGTGTTCATTATCTTTTCAATCAGAAAAAAAAAAAAAAGAAAAGGAATGGAGTTTTTGTTTTGTTTTTCTCCTTCAGCAGCATACCCTAAACAGAGATCTACATGTTGATTTTACTTGTGTAAACGGACTTGGAGTCGTGTTCCAAGAACACATCATCGTAGCTTTCTTTCTTTTCTTTTTTCCTTGTTTGTCATTTAGAAGTGTTTCTTCATTCCTTAGCCTGTGACTCATGCAAGAAGATATTAGAGCCGATGTTTTGCAAGACCTTTCCATGAAATGGAAAGAACATCAGTGTTCGCTCCAGGAAGAGGCGTGCACTGAACGTGGCCTTGCTTCATCAATAATGATGAAGTACCATGGATTTCCTACCACCGTGCAGGGGTGGAGTTAACCAGAAGGAACTGGTCCGCACTAGACATTCAGGTGCTATCAAACACTAGCCCCAGGGCCAATGACGTGTAACAGAACAAACCTGAAATCTCCTTTGCTTATGTTGCTTACAATCACTGCGATAGGACTCCTGAGGCGTCACCCGGACGGCGTCCCCTACCTGGGTACGTAGGGGAACTGGAAGGATGCCACATGTGAGGATTTGGGGGATCTCTAATACTCTCTGGGCCTCCCAGTAGCTCCCAAATAATCCTCCCATCCATCTCTTCCCTTCCTGGCTTGAACTTCCCACCGTAAATTAGAATTTCAAAATGCCCTATGTCAGCCTTTGTCCTGCAACGTACACAGTGTTCAGCGAACCTTGTTCCATTTGAACCACACAGCTGTCCTGCCACAGAGGCAGAGTAGGAGTTACCATCTTCATTTTATAAATGAGGAAAGGGTTCAAACAGGTTGTGGAGCTTGGCTAGGACACGCAGCACAGCCAGGACTAGAATTCAGGTTCTCTGTGCCTACTGGTTTTGGGTTTTTTCCCCCCTCCCTGTGATTTCACAGATCTTCAGAAAGCCCTTGTCATCATGTAAAAGCTTTATACGACTGCCCTATATTTATCTTTCAGTTTCCTAACCAATACATACAATTTTGAACTGTGATCCTACACACACACACACACACACGCACACACGCACACACACACACAGAAAGACTGATACAAAAGTTTCAAGAAGCAAAGCGTATTCCTCCCACACAGTGTACTCAATGACTCGGGTACTTTTTTAGTCTTTTCATTCCAATTTATTCTATTCTTTTCCAAAAGAAGAGGAGGAGGAGGAGAAGAAGAAATAGGAGAAAGAGAAGAAAGAGAAGAAGAAGGGAAGGGGAAAAAAAGAGAAAGAAAAGGTGGCCCATGGCTCAGTAGCTTGACTTGATGATGCCCTGGAGGTCCCCTTCTGTGCGCTGCACCAGGGGCACCGCATGGGGCATTTGGGATTGCCGCGTGCTCCTTAGGAAAATCTGGCTACTTGGCCTGTATGGAGGATGGAACTAGAACGGAGGGGCTGAGATTCTCTGCTGTTAACTCTGCAGAAAGGAAAGGGTGGTTGGGGCCAAGCGGATTGCAGCCTGCGGCTTGCAAGTATGGATGAAACACCTCAAGGCGATGGGCCAGATCTTTGCTTCGTTTTTACGCCTTCTTGTCTTTTGCACTGAGAATTCCAGCAGTGCTGTGGGGACCTGTGCGTATGCTGGCAAAGCTGACGTTCAACCTTGGCTCCTTCACAGCTTTTAGGCTGGTCTGTCTCTGGGGCGGGGGGTCTCCTGGGGGAAGTGCAGCTTCCCTGTCCCACTGCCCAGTCAAGGTGTGTCATCATGTCTGTTGCAGCCAGCAGTTGAGCTCTGCCTGCGGGCCATGTTCCCAGGATAACTGGTCTCGGGGCTCCCTGGAGTGGGACAAAAGCCTTTCGCAGGCCACAGGCCGAGGTCCAGGTGCAGCTGCAAACCGTGGAGGCACCTTCTGCCTTTGGGCTGATGAAGTCCAGGGAGGGTTCCTGAACTATTCAGATCATCGATCCCTTTGAGATCTGGCAGCCGCGTGAACACTTGGCTTACAGAAACATTCCAGTGCACATGCATAAGACAATTCTTGGGTTTCCCGATGCTGAAGTCAATGCCTCGCCTAATGCCTGCAATGGGGTATAAATCCAAAGGATGCTAACGGCTGAAATTCAAAGATGGTACCAGAAAATGAATCCGTAAGGAAAAGTTCTTCCTTGCCGGCTCACATTTCATCTAGATTATCTAATGAATCTATCAGTTTGCTTTTGACTTCACAAAATTAGCCCTCTTCAGTTCCATATTTTTTTAAAAGATTTTATTTATTTATTCATGAGAAACAGGGAGGGGGGAGCAGAGACACAGGCAGAGGGAGAAGCAGGCTCCATGCAGGGAGCCTGACGTGGGACTCGATCCCGGGTCTCCAAGATCTCGCCCTGGGCCGAAGGTGGTGCTAACCCGCTGGGCCACCTGGGCTACCCCAGTTCCATATTTTTTTTTCTGAAATATCTTGCAAGTTTTCCTTTTATCTTATGCTGTTTATAATTCATTCTGGGCCTTGACCGTGTGAAGGGAGGACTCAGTGGTAGCACAGCACTTCTCCCGTTCACACCGCAGGGAAGGCCACTCATGGCACGACTGCTTGTTAACGGCTGGCTGCATTCCTGGTCTACTAGCTGGGTCTCACGGCCCCTTAGACCCAAGGGCTCTGGCTTTTCCCTCATTTTCTGTTACAGTCACCGCTTGTTTTAGATCTGTATCCACATCTGTAAAAATGGGAATAAGAATACCTTCCCATAAGGTTATTGTGAGGATTAAATGAGATTATTTATATAAAGTGTTTAGCACAACGTCCAGAACATAGTAAGTGTTCAGTAAATCCTTGCCGTTATTATTGTTATCATTGGCTGCCGTCTTTATTTTGAGACTCTGTGTGAACTGCACTATTTCATCTGCTTTATGTCAACATATATCCTTGCATAATTAGAACCCTAGGGTACATGGTTAATGATGTTGCATTTTTGAAGAACCTAAAGTACTTTTTAAAGAATACTTTATTTATTTGAGAGAAAAAAGCGAGGGCACGCTGAGGGAGAGGGAGAGGGGGAAGCAGACTCCCCACCGAGCAGGGAGCCCGATACAGGGCTCCAGCCCTGAACCATGGGATCATGACCTGAACCGAAGGCAGTTGCTTAACCAACTGAGCCACCCGGGCGTCCTGAAGAAATGATTTATGCACAGAGAACTTTAGGTTTAAACTCAGTTTCAAGCAATATTTATGGAGCGGTCTCTACATGTTGAGCCCTGTGCTAGGCATTTCCACATGTGCTGTCTCCCTTCATGCTCGGAAAAGCACCTGGAGGGAAGCATTACTAACCCATGACCTGCAATGAGAATGTTTGGAAGGTAAGCTGCTTGGCCAGGGCTGGCTAATTAAGGGGGAGAATTGAAATGTGGACTCTAAGTCTGCGTGGAGGATCCAGTGTTCTCTCTACTTATTATGCCACTGGACTGCCTTGAGTTCTCCCAGAGAAAGTACAATTTGATATAAACTTTACGACTTTACATGAGTCTTGATGAGCCCTCATGGAACATCTGGGCTTCTTCAACAGCATTGTTAAAATGTTCCCTTATATCCATATTTTCTGTTGCAATGAATGAAACAAGTCCTTTGATATATATACAAGGACATTTGCATATTGTTATTATTATATATTAATTTACATTTAAATAAATTTACAGTTTCTGATTTCTGGTTTAATACACAGCAAAAATCTATATTTTATTTTATTTTTTTAAAAGATTTTAAAAATTTATTTATTCATAGAGATACACAGAGAGAGAAAGAGAGGCAGAGACACAGGCAGAGGGAGAAGCAGGCTCCATGCAGGGAGCCCAACGTGGGACTCGATCCGGGGTCTCCAGGATCACGCCCTGGGCTGCAGGCAGTGCTAAACCGCTGCACCACCGGGGCTGCCCAAAAATCTATATTTTAAATAAAAAATTATGTGCTTTAAAAATATTTATTTATTTAGTTGAAAGAGAGAGAGCGCATGAGTGGGAGGGGGAGAGGGAGAGAGAATCTCAAGCAGACTCCGTGCTCAGCTCGGAGCCCACCGTGGGGCCTGATTTCACCACCCTGGGATCACGACCTGAGCTGAAAGCCAGAGTCAGATGCTTACCTGACTGTAGCACCCAGATGCCCCCAAATTTATGTGCTTTTTGTGGTCGTAAGAAAACATCCCATGGCTCTTGCCTGGGAACTCGAGAGCAGGAATCACTTGTATTTTCCTCCCGTGTCTTCTAAGGTCCTAGGACAGTTTAGAACACACAGTAGACACTCGACTAACGACAAAGCGCACTCGCAAAATAATCAACTCTCAGTTTTCCTAAAGTAAGAGCTGTAGGAGGAATACACGGATTCGCAAGGCAGTGTCGTGGGGCAGGAGAGGCCAACCTCTGAGTTGGGAGCCGCGGCCTGCGGACTTGCAGGGCGAGGGCGGGTGCTGGTGGCCTAGCGCCTCCCAAGAACGCTGCCCCTTCTGGGCTGAAAGATACGCGCTTGGGACTGGGCGACACCAGTAAGATCAGCGCGTTGAATGAAAGAAGATTCCAGGTTACTACCAGATGCGTTTCCGCCCTTCATGCAGCAAAATGCAGTAGGAGAGGAACATAAGTGCCCCCCGATGTGTAGGCAGCTTTTTTCTGCTGGAGAGAGTCGGCCTGAATCACTGAGCAGGTGACATGTGTCCAATTTAGAGAAAATAGGGGAAATGATAATGTCTACCCCACAACAGTGTAGCCAATAATCATTAGGAAAAGCGTTAGTGGTTAGTTCTAGGAAACTCCAATTAACAGAGGCTCAAACACAAAATGTTTGAGACGCTGCAAAAAAGGTGGGATGGTAAGAAGTCCAGGGTTAGTACGTCGCTTCACGAAGTCCTCAGAGACCCTGGTGGCTTCTTCTAGATTTCTCTGCTGCCACTTTCAAGGTTTTGTATTTCACCTCGAATGCTTGAATTCCTGCCGCCATGTCCTCACCCCACCCAGAGGAAGGAAGAAGGGGGCAGTATAGGGCGACTCTTCCTTACACGTGGTATTTCTCAAGATGCGCTTAACACTTCTGCTTGAACCTTGTTGGCCAGAATGTGTTCGTGGCCACACCTGGACATAGGAGGCTGGAAAATATAGTCTTTATTCAGGGCGACAGGGAGCTAACCAAGAATGGGGAGTTCTACTACTGGGGAAATGGGGTACGATCTGTATTAGGAGCCTGGCATCAGTTTCTGACGCACTGGTCCTGGGATTGGATTGCATGGCCAGAGTGGGCTTGGACAGTCCCATGTGAACCCCTGAGAGGGTAGATTTCGGTAACTTAGATTCTACTCTACAAAACTGTGGATGGAAGGCCAGTTTTGTTGCTCTCTGCACTGATATAGATAGGCTGGATGTGTGTCATTGGCTTAGGGAGAGAGTAAGAGACAGGACTCCAAGGGGACAACATTTGGGGAAGGAGTCTACTGTGATGGTGAAACAAAGGTTTTGGAGTCACTCTAAACTTGGACTTAAACCCTAGGTCTGCTCTGCTTGATCTCTAGAAGGCAGGATTAATACGTACTTAAGGGTTTTGGGCAGCGTTGGGTTGGGCGATGTGTATAAAATGTTTAGTCCAGCGTACGGCAAGGTGTAGGTGTTCAAGAAATGGTGTCTACTTTTATAACTGGTGACTTGGGGGCAAAGGAGGGGGCAGTACACCTGGGAGCCTGCCCTTCGGTGCCTTCCGGTCAAGGCTCTGTCCTGGGAATGATCAAAGCAGCATCTGTGCTTGGTGTGTTTGGTCACCTGCTCACTCTAAGCACTTGAAAATATGTGTATATATTTTAAAATCCAACCCAGGCTCCCCTTGTGCTCTTCAGCAGTCCTATTTCAGTTCCTCATAATTTCCCTTGAAATTATTGCAGGAGATTCAAAATGTTAATCACTTCTCTAGGCCACCTGCCAAATCATGATCAGAGCCATCTTTCTGAAGCACAAACCATCTACTTGGCCATCCTTCCGTGGCTCCCCATCATCTCGAGGACAAAATCCAAACTCCGTGGCTGGCTGTCCACGTTCTGTGACCTTAAGTACGTGTCAGGCCCTCCCCCTTGACTCCTCTCCCCAGCCCCTTCCCGGCTTTAGGCAAATCAGTTTCCTAGACTTGCTAAGCTCTCCTTGGTGCTGCTGAGCACCTCCTGCAGCCCAGAGAGCCCTTTTTCTGCTCGGTGATTTCTATTCCACATTTAAGCACATCTCTCTGGAGGTCTTGGCCTCTTCAGCAGAGCCGAGATGTGGGCTCCTCCACAGACACAGCACCTTGGGCTAACCATGTGATACTTATTGATGTTGTTTGCCTATCATATCACTCCTCTCCATAGTCAATCATTCCTTCACTCATTCGCCCAATCATCTACCCAACTAATCCATTTTTTATTTTTTAAAAAGATTATATTTATTTATTTGAGAGTGGGGGAGAGCATAGGCAAGGGGAGGAGCAGAGGGGGAGAGAAGCAGACTCCCCACTGAGCAGGGAGCCCAACATGGGGCTCGATCCCAGGACCCCAGGATCATGACCTGAGCTGAAGGCAGCTGCTTAACTGACTGAGCCACCCAGGCACCCCCCACCCCACCAACTAATTTTACATGAATTTTCTTCTTTGTGTCAGGTTTTCCTTCTTTGTATATAACTCAGATATTTCTTCACTCTCCTGGTTTGGATTCAGTGTCTCTCCTTTGTGCTCCTGCAGGAACTGAGCTTGCATTATATGCTTATCCCACTGTACTGTCTGATATTTGTCTGTTTTCCATACTAGACCTCTTTAAGATAAACAGGAGCACTTTGTGTGGGAAGCTGTGTGTGCGCATGGGTACATGTGTATGGATATGTATGTGCATGTGTGTGTGGGAATAATAATGCATGTTGTAAGCTTGTGTATATTGTATGTATGTGTGGTATGTGTGTACACGCACACATGTGTGTTTGTGAATGTATCTCTGTGTGTGTGTACGTATGGGTGTGCATGTGTGTGTGTGTGCGCCCTCAATACCTAGAACATGGGCTGATTCAACCCAAGGTTATTGAGTGAATGAATGAATGAGCAGTGTTATGGGAATTGGTCTACTCACAAATAGCCTGGCAAGATCCCTCGAGAGCGGTTTACTTTGCATTTTTATGACCTGAAATACAAAGTCATTTGGGAACATTATTAAAAGCACAACTAATTGCCAAGGGGTTCTAAGGGAGAGGGTTCCCATAGCCATAAAGGACTATATTTAGCAAGACTGTTGACCTGCTGTTGAAGGATCTTGTTTCCTTGTGGTAACGAAAGTACTCAGTGGGATCTCTCCCTAATGTTAAGAACAATCATGCAATGATTAAAAAGAATAACCTTGATGCTTCTGGACAATGTGCTAAACCAGTTCTGTCAAAGTGCAGCTACTGGGTGCTGGTGATTATATTTAGATTTGATCATGAGCGACAGTGAAAGGACAGGGAAACTTCTCCAAATTAACTGTTAAGGTTAGTTCCTGGAGGGCATGCACTGGAGACGCATTTTGCTTAGTGGGCCTCTCAGTTAAGCTAAGGGTTATTTCTGTGAAATCCCTGGTCATTATGGGGTTCAAGTGGTCTCAGCAGGAAGAGGTCTTCATACATGGGTGACATTTGGCTGGGTAGACATCTTGACGTCCTAACTGATGGGCTGCGGAGGGAAGCCAGCTCTGAATCGGGGCAGTAAGTTCTTTGGGTGATGATCAAAACTGATAACTTAAATAGTTTCATAAGATGTGAAGCAGGCTCATGGTGTGTCATGTCCAGAAGTAGTACAGCAGGAAGCTGAGGGTCCCAACTGTGCGTGCAAGGGGCTTGTGAATTGTACATGGAAGTATTTTAGCAAAGTTTTGCAGACCTAGAGCGGAGTGGAGTCCTGAATAGGACTGGGGGGTTAATATTCTAGGATTGACTCTCTGGCAGGACACTAGCGGTTCAGAGCTTAGCTCAAACTGGGCAGATCGAGGTCTGGATATCAACTCTGCTACTTATAAGCTGAATGGCCCTGGGCACATTGACATGCTATTTGTTAAGCTCAGTTTCCTCATCTGGAAAATGGAGGTAATAATAGTAGCGATCTGCAGGATGACGGTGAGGATGAAATGAGGTCATGCAAGTGAAGTGCTCACTCGTGTTCCTGACACACAGGAAAGGGTCACCGTTATCAGCCTGCACTGAGCTGAGCTGCTTGAGCAGGGGGCAGGGGGTGATGAAGGGCTACTGGGGCCAAAGCCTGTGAGCATTGGTTACTTTGAAAGGAAACCACGTGTGTGCCCAAGTCTGTCTTAAATGCTGGTAATTGACACTTGAATTTGAAGGGCCTGGGCAAGAGGGTATTCGGTTCAGTACAGAGCTTTATAATTTTAGTCTTGAATTGTGGAGAGAACAATGCAAACACTTGTTTTCCCATTCTCTTTCACTGTAGTTTCTGGTGACTTGGGGCCGGGCTAGTAAACCATGGTTTCCTCTCAGCGCTGGCATTAATCAGCCGGCCTTGGCCAAGCCCCTTATCGTTGAGGCCTCACCTGTAAAATGAGGCCATTGGCTTATGACTTTCGAGGTCCCTTTAAGCTTCAAAATTTTATGACTCCTCAATTTAATGTTGGTCAACCCAATATTGTGATACAAGGCAGTTTTCTTTTTGAAGCTTCCATAATTCAATTGTTCTTAAAATAGTTTCGTAACCAGAGAGAAAGCAAATTGTGTTTTGTTTACTTTTTAGGTATGAGTAAATACTGACAAATGCTTGTAGGTATGTTTTGGTGATAGAATCAATTGCGTGTAAACTACACATCAAGCCTACATCATGGACTACAAATACAACAGCACGTTGAAGTCGAATGGATAGAGAGTGGAGTCAGGAGTTGGGGCAGGGACAGGTCTATGCTGAGCCCTTTCATTTGGAGTTCCAGTGACAGGAGAAAATTGCTTTAGAAATGCCAAAATGTTTCTATGAGTAATTTAAAAATAATCAACAGCACCAATTTTATATCAATTTACGTGATGAAGAATTCATACCAAAATAGCAAAAAGGAGGAGGCCTGGGTGCCTTAGTGGTTGAGCATCTGCCTTCAGCCCAGGGCCTGATCCTGGAGACCTGGGACTGAGGCCCACGTTGGGCTCCCTGCATGGAGCCTGCTTCTCCCTCTGCCTGTGTCTCTGCCTCCCTCTCTGTGTGTCTCATGAATAAATAAATAAATAAATAAATAAATAAATAAATAAATCTTTAAAAAAAAACAAATTAAAAAATCTTAAAAAAAAACAAAATTTGCAGAAAGGAAGTCTGATTTAAGACTTATTTTATTATGAATGTGTACCTATGGAGGAAGATGGAAGGGAAAAGAAGACCAAAACAGGAGCAACAGCTTGTTCAGCCAAATGTGTGGCTCTCAATCCAAAGTACACACTTCAATCATCAAAGAGCTCTGAAGTCTGTCAGTGTCTGGGCTCCACCTCGGGATTCTAAGTCAAGTGGTCTGGGATAGAACTTGGAAATCCTGAAGGTTTCACCGGGGTTGAGAACTAAGTTGTCATGTCACCACCTCCCTCACCCCCGGCTACTGAAGGTCACCTGTTGAGCAGTCCTGCTGATGTTTGACTTTACTTCAGGGTCGGTCTAGAGGCCTCAGGTCCCTCTGCACAATGATACTTCACCCAGGAGCTCCTTAGTCAGAATCTGCTTTGCCCCCAACCTGTTGTGATCATGCCCTCCATCTCCAGAAAAGGGACACTCAGGAACTCTTCTCTGGGTGATGGTGCCACCAAAGAACAGCCTGGAATAGCTTCTTGATTCTCTCTTTCTTGAGGCATAGATCGAATTGAGATGTCCTATGGTCACAGAATTTTCTAGAACTGCACTACCATAGTAGCTACAAGCCATAGGTGGCTCTTAGAATGTAACTGGTGCTACTGAAAATTTTTGTTTTCATGTAGTATTATTTAGTCTAAATTTAAATTTAAATAGCCCCATGTAGCTAGTGGCTACCATATTGGACAGAGAGGATTTAGGCAAAAGATGGGACATAGAGTCTTTTAGGGATTTGGACTTTATGTTGTATGAGGTGGGAAGCAAGCTGAACCTTTCAGATTAGGCTCGGGGAGCTGGGAATGATGACAGAGAGATAATTTGGAGGTGGTTGTAGTGACCTAAGTGAGCAATGAGGAGGACCTGCCCTGAGACAGTGCCAGTGGGGACAATAAGGAGATGATGGACAAGGGAGAAATTCAGGAATGATGTGGACTGGTCTCTATTCCCCGGGAGGTCCACACTGGTTTAGGTGATTGGGCCAACGGTGGTGGCACTTTTAGTCAGAAGAGAAAATTTCAAAATGGAAGCTGATGTTTGTGGGAAAACATATCAAGCCACTTTTGGATAGAAATCTCATCTTTAGCTGGCAATTATTTACCATCAAGGAAGAAATATTATAGGCGACATAAAAAGGCCTTCTAGAATGTGAAATCACGCCTTACTTTGCCCATATGGTGGAGGGAGAGCTCCTCCTGTCTCTCACAGAGGGAGGCTTTCCCTCCGATGGCTCATCCTGAGCCTGTGCAACAGTGCTGAGCCAGCCGGAAGGTACCTCCCGCAACCTGGTCAGACGTCCTCCCTTTCCACCATGAGGTCTGAGATTTCCTCCTCAGCTGCTCCAGTCCCTCCATTAGAAACCAGAACTAAATGTCCACCGCCTTCCTTAGATAGACCAACTTGATATTTTCTTCCAATGGCCATTGCTGAACATGTACCCGCTTCCCTTTCCCATGGGTGGAAGAAGATATGGAGATGAAGGAGAGGCCCTTCCTCCTCTGGAAAGCTCACAATAAAGTCTAATTGCATAGACAAACACATGGGAATAATTCAGTTTTAACATCCCACATGGAACAATTTTGCTTTGGAGTGCAGAGTTGTACTGGCCAATTGATTGCATGTGGGGGCATTGAGGGGCAGCTCTCCAAGGGTGGTGACAGCGGAGCTCAGGTAAGTGTATATTTTTCTGAGAGAGGGAGAAGAAGGGCATGTGGCAGTAGGTCAGTTGTGAATGTGTGATGGTCCTTTAGAATATGTTACACACAGAGAATGATAGAGCTGTGAGGCTAGAGCCCAGGGTGCTTCTGGGAAGGTGAGAGAATGTAGGAATGACACAGGTGGAATAGACGGAGTCCAATGAGGAAGAGCCTGCATATCCTACTAAAGGGGTTGGATTTTATCTAGCAGATCCCAAGAGGCTCTTGCTGGTTTTAAACACATGAGCGATATGGTGCGATGTGTGTGTTTGGGGTGGCCTTGTTCTTCTCCAGTGCAATCAGAGAGCTTCTGCTTCGGCCCTGCTGTCTCTCTGCGGGATTTGCCATCGTAAAGGTGTATGGTATGTAAGGTTATTGGGAAAATAACCATATGACGCCTAGAAACGACTGAAAACCTGGAAGTGCTATCTAAAAATGATCATTGTTCTTAGTCAAAGAATTACAACAGCAATTATCTAATTGCAAGCACAGCTGGATCCCTGCCCCTCCAATTAGCCCTACTGCAGGTGCAATTAGTTGGCAAGAACAATTTTGTACCCAGGTGTATTTTTTCCAAAAGCACAAAGCAGAATGTGTGGAAAAATGAGGCCCAGTTGAGTGTCTTTAGAGTTTGTCCTAAATTTTTATTAATGCCCAGCCTGAGGGAATATGATTTCCCTTCCCATCATATATATACGTGCTGAAGACGTGCACCTACTTATTTCACAATCTCTGAGGCGTCTCACTGTTGGGAAATTCTCCGATTCCAAAGCCTGTGAGCAGAGAAGGCAGGCGTAGGTAGTCCTCACCGAGGGCCCGCGTCGGGAGTGGGTTGTATGAGGAGGGTAGGGTCTGCAGCGAGGGCAGGGCTCAGCTCCCAGCATGCAGGCTGCGGAGGGCTGGCCACTGGGGTTCCTGTGCGACTGGACTGAACAAATGTCATCTCTCCCCAGGGAATCCGGTGCTGTGGGTAGCGGTGAGGGACGTAGTGCTTGCTCTCAGAATGTGACCCCAATATAAATGCCGGCTGATAGTTTACCGTTCATCAGGGAGACAAAAGTGAAACAATGAAATCATGATGCAAGCAACTTCTTTGTCAAACCAAAAAGTAGTTTTCAAACCCTGGAGGGATGTTTCCTCAATTACTTATTGTTGTTCACAATATAACATCTACCGACAACACACATTTTAAAGTTTAATCTGCAATATTCACATTTTCTCTATCACTTTCTTTAGGCTGGACATTCAATAAAATAATAAATCAAGCCACGATTTGTAGTGTATGGCGATTTCTATGGTGTAAATGGTCCTACTGTGGGTGATTTCAAATTGCCAACTGTTTTACAACCAATTTTGGGGACTCTTGAAAATGTCATGTTGGGCTCCAGTGAGCCAGCATGAGTTGGCTCCAGCCTACGAGGAGTGCAGGTGAAAAGGAAACCAAACCTTTTGGGAGTCAGTGACGGATGGTATCTTAGTTTTTATGATTTGAAAGAAGCATGGAAACTTGGAACAAATGGGAAATATGATGCGAAGCACAGAGAAAGGAAGCAGCTGTATGTGCAATGGTGTTTGGGGAGAAAACCATTCCTCTGTTAAGGACAGTCAGGTGCATGAAAATGGAGAGGAGGAAACTTCAGAAGGGCGTAGACCTTAGGGACAGCGAGATGCGGGAAGGTCAGCCCTTCTAGGGCCATTGGACCCAAGGTTTCCAAGATGTTGGATGGATACTCCTCCTACCAGTACCCTGGGGAGGTACTGGCTTCATCTATATTGTGAAGATGTGAAAATTGAGGAGCATGTTTTTGAGTTGAGATCAAAGACATAGAGATGAGAAGAGATTTTACTGTTTTAGCCTATTTTAGGCACTCCTTAATAATGGAACAAAACGAAACAAAACCCCACACAGTAATCAAAGCATTACAGAAGATCTGATTTGTTGGAAGCCCCAGTAGATAGTTGGTATGCTGGGCAGGCCCATGTTCAGCTCTGGGAGAAAGAAGTGAGGAGACTTGGGGTCAGGACTGGGGCTCAGCTCCTTATTCTCAGTGGGGCTAGAGGAATCCCTCTGGGGTCCTGTTTTTCCCCACGTGATGTTTAAATCCATCTGCCAGTTTTCCAGGCCCTTCATAATCCAGGCCTGCCATATTTCTCTAAACTAAGGCTTGCACGCTTCTTAGTGGATGCCAACACGCACGTGGCCCTTGTCTCTATCTTGTAAGCAAGCTGGGCTCATGCCCGCTTGGTGCATTCTAATAGCTAAGATTGAGGAACACATTTGCATTGCGTCCGCTAAGGGCTGTCTATGCATTATCCTATTGAACCTTCACACAATTTGAGGTTTCCCCAGTTTGACAGAGAAAGCTGAGGCAGTGAGCATCCAAAGAACATACTCAAGATCACATGATTAGTGAAGGAGGCAACAAGTGTTTTACCAGAAGACTGACTGCTCAATGGTTATGTTCACAACCAAGCGCTCAGCGGCCTCGCTGTTCATGTGTTCTTCCCTTGTCACCCTTCCTCTCAGTCCCTGTGCCCAAGACCTTTGCCTGTCTTCCGTGTAGCTTCTCTTACTAGTCAAATTCCCATCCGTGTCCTCTGGGTACTTTAGAAATTTGTCCATAGCGTACACGTTGTCACTCAAATGCATCCTTTCTAGCAAAAATATGAGCTCTTTAGGGAAAGCAATCATGTCTTCCATTTAGTCTTCATTTCCCATGGGGTCTCTTCAGTTTGTCTAAAGATTGATCCTCAACAAGTACTTGTTGGTAGATTGAGGCGGGTGTATGTTCAGCATCATGTACCTCATGTCTCTAGGGCCAGGAACTGAACTGTGGATTGAAAGATTAAAGACTCTTGCACAGAATTCCAAATTCTAGGCAAGCAAGCCGATTGGCTGATTTAGAGTGCAATGTGATCAGTACTAGAAAGGCCGTTCCGGAGAGAAGCCTGGATGAGCAGCGTTCCTTGGGAAGGGTTCATTGAGGTCACTCCTGAGCCAGCCAGTCTTGAAGGATGAGTGGAAACTAGAGTCCACCTAGAGAAGAGGGTTGGCAGGGCTTCGGCCCACAAGTAATGTGTGTTATGCAACCCAACACCTGATGTATTTTACCAATCCTCCTCTGTTTGACTTTCAGTTGGTATACTTTATTTTTTTTTTAAAGATTTTATTTATTCATGAGAGAGACACACAGAAAGAGAGGCAGAGACACAGGCAGAGGGAGAAGCAGGCTCCATGCAGGGAGCCCGATGCAGGACTTGATCCCAGGACCCCAGGATTATGACCTGAGCCAAAGGCAGAGGCTCAACCTCTGAGCCACCAGGCGTCCCCAATCAGCATACTTTACATGACATTGGATTCATACGTCTCTCTATATTATATTCATTGAAGTGTGGGGTCTGTTGACTCAAGAGCAGGGCTAGAGGTGACATAGGCAAAGTAGAGATATGACTGGTGGCCACTGCAGGTAATAGTGTGACCTTGGCTGCCTCTCTGAAGGGTTGGGAGCCCACTGTAGGAACAGGGAGCCCGCCGTTCTCTCCTGAGGTCACACAGTCCCCCTTATCTCTGGTCTGCTTAACTACGCACATGTACCTAGGAAATCGCTGCTCCTCTCCTCTTGGCGTCCGTTCATCTACCCTTTCTGTTCCTGTGATGCAAGTGGAGTAGGACACCCCAGCATCTGTCACCCACAGAGGATAACTTTGGGGTACATCCTGGTTCTGGGCACAGTGGAAAAAGGACTTGAGAATCTCCTCCTCCGGGAGAGGCTTTCTTCCTCTTTCCTTGAAAAACACATATATGGTCATCCCCCCTATTCCCTCCCAACCGCCACGGTAGCTGTGGAAGGATAGCTCCTCCAATTTTTTGACCTTAATTCAACAGAATTAAATTAATTCTATTCAATAAACTTAATAATGTAGAAATAAAGTGGTTTTGTTTCTTTTTGAAGGGAGGAGAGATTTAGGGAGCCGAGCAGACTCCTGGAGTATCAGCCATCCCGTCTCATGTCCGTGCATTCAGGATTCAGATGGTATGTCCATGCGGCTCATCAAACTCTACGGACAGAGGATGGAACATCTGGATTGACCCATAGAAGCCCATGAGCCCCTAGGGGGACATTATTCTCTCACATACCCTTTTGGAGACATTTCAAGGTGATGTCATCATTAAACAATAAGCCATAGAAAGAATCAGGTTGACGTTTAAGGAATTTTACAACCGATACATACAGTAATATATGTTTCTCCCTTTACACAAATAGGCAAAAAAAAAAAAAAAAAAAAGATAGTTCATTGACATGAAATTCCGCTTGTGGTTGATTTGATCTCTTAAGATTTCTGGATTCAAGAATGAAGAAGCTTAGATCAGAGAGGGCACACCGGTTCCAGTTTAAGAGCCAACTGGATGGAAGAGTTTTGCTGCCTGAGGGGCGGGGAGGGGCTGAGCGGCAAGTCTGAGCTTTAAGGTAAAAGTCGGTGTCACGGTCAGCGAAGGGACAGCCTGCATTGGCCCTGGAGGCAGGAGGGCTGGTCCCGGGGCCTAGTTCCTCCCAACCCTTTGCCAGACATCTGAGAGCGAGGGAGTGTATGTGTGTGTGTGTGTGTGTGTGTGTGTGTGTGTGTGAGGCTGAGCATGTGTGAATGTGTGCGTCTAAGTGTCTGCATGTCTGAGTGTGATGTTGGGTTCTGTGTAGGTGACGACGCCTGTTTCTTGCAACTTCTTCTTGGACTTTTCTAACAGAGCCCTACGTTGCTCTGTGAAATCCAACTGCCCCCTTTTTCGTTATAAGGAAACAGAACTTTGAATAAATCCTGCTAGGTTAGGTGTGAAGCAATATGAGCTTTGGGCCCATCTCTTGCGAGCAGCACGAAGAGCCCAACTTTCTTCCGTGTGCAGTGCTAGGAAGAGAGCATGAGGCCACCTCAGAGCCTCTGGCCGCAAGGGCACCTGCTGTGCGGCAATGAGGCCGGGGGTCAGGGTCAAGGGTAGGAAAGGAAGCCGGGTAGGACCTCGGTTGTACCCGTGAGGCTCCCTGCTGGTTCCCGGGGCACAGCATCCCCCGGAGAGGCTTCAGCATTTGTCCCCCCGTGCAGGCCATCGTGACTCCTTTCTGATGCAATATTATTATTTTTTTTACATAGTTATATCTTTTATTTTTTAATTTTTTATAACTATTTTTTATTGGTGTTCAATTTGCCAACATACAGAATAACACCCAGTGCTCATCCCATCCAGCGATGCACTTTTAAAAGCAGTTAATGCCCGGAGTAGACTTGGGGGAAATCCTGTTGGCTATTTCACCTCAAATGACTTCAAAACAAATCTATTTTTATCTTTTGAAAGCTCCTTTTGGTGAAACTTGTTGTGGAACTCTTTACGGCTCAGGGTGTTTACAGTGGTTGTTCTAATAGAGACCTTTATTTTCAAAGAAATACATGCTGCATATTTACCTAATGGCTAGACAATGACTAAGAAGCAAATTACATAAAGATCATTACATGGACTTAGTGTGTGTTCTATAGTTTTATGACTCACAGGCAGCTTGTTTGTGTTGCCCTTATGGGAAGAGGTGCTTTTAAAAAAACATTTTGGAGAGCCAGAGCTGGGAAGGGGTGCCAGGCCTTGCGAGCCTCTGCCAGGAGGTGATGCTTTCGCAGCTAGGGCCGCTGCCGAGCGCGGCGCGGGGTGGAGGGTGAGTCATGAGATGCCACGGAGCTTGCCACAGCCCCGTTGCCTCAGCACAGCCTGTGTCCTTCGAGAGAGTTAATTCCAGGCTTCAACAGAAGCCACCACTTTAGAAATATCCCTACTTCTCAGAGGTGTGCAGCTGTGGCCCGGGGAGGCACTGACGATGGTTGTCGGCGCTCGGTGGCGGGCTGGGCCGGGCGCTTGCGTGGGAACGCCGAGGACGCTGTCTAGGGCTGTCCACAGCTTCTTTGGAGAAGTTTTGTCCGTTTTAATAATAGTGGGTGCCGCTTTCAAAAAGCATGGTAAAACCCACAGGCAGAGAATTTATCATCTTCATCGTTCTCAGTGCAGCTCAGTAGGGCCAAGCGCATCCATGTGTTGCGCAACCGTCACCACCACCTCTACCCGGGGCCTTACCTTGCCAAACTGCAACGCCGTGATGATTGAGCAATACTTCCCCGCTCACCCCTTCCACAGCCCCTGGCAACTACTACGCTACTCCCCATCTCTGAATTCTACTATCTGGGGACCTCGTATACGTGGAATAATACAGGTTTTGTCCTTCATGACTGGCTTCATCCACTTAGCATAAATGTTCTCAAGGTTCACCTCCTTGTGACATGTGTCAGGATTTCCTTCCTTTTTTAAGGCTAAGCAATAGTTCATTGTCTTTTTAGACCACATTTTGTTTTTCTGTTCCTCTGTTGATAGACACTGGGATTGTCTGGGGTGGCATTTTTATTCCTTTTCTTCCCCCCTCAAATTCAATGCGACCCTTGGGACCAGGTGTGTCAGGTGTAGACTAGTTCACCTGACTCCTGATCGCTGAGCTCAGCTGTGCACTACCTGTAGCTAGTTTATGTCAAGTCCATTCACCTTCAGGCTCTCTTGCAACTGCAGGACAGGTGACATTGTGGGTCTTTGCTGGTAGTGTTCATTCCAGCAGAAGGTTAGTGTTCTGGACTGTTTATGTCCCCCCCAAATGCATATGCTGAAGCCCTACTGTGACCGTATCTAGAGATAGGACCTGTAAGGCGGTAATAAAAGCAAAATGAGTTCATGAGAGCGGGGCCCTGACCCAATAGGACTGGCATCCTTACAAGTAGAGGAAGAAAGACCAGAGCTCTCTCCCCCATGTGAGGACAAAGCAAGAAGGTGGCTCTCTGCAAGCCAGGATGAGATTCATGAGGAGCTGAATCAGCCAGCACCTTCACTGGAACTCCCAGCTTCTAGAACTGGGAGAAATACGTTTCTGTTTTTAAGCAGCCACCCTGTTTGCGATATTTTGTTGAGGCAGCCCAAGCTGGCTCAAGAGAAGGATGCTCCCCCTCAGCTAGCAGTTTCAAGGCTGCATGTGTTCTTCAGTCGCCCCGTGGGGTATCCGTGAGGGAGAGTCAAGGCCCCGACTCCTGGGGACCAATACGCCTGAGAGCTTTCCCTCGGCAAGGGTCACGCTGACAAAGACTTCTGTGCAAATAAAATAATCTCATTTGGAATGTCTTTGCGGTGGTACAAATGCCATCCTTTATTTTTTTTTATTTATTTTTATTTTTTCCCCTCCAAGGGAGAAATTTAAACACTAAAACTCAACATCATTCTAGTGGTGGAAGTTGGGACTCTGTTAATTTATTAGTGCTTCTAAGAAGAAATTCTTATGTCTTCTTGAAATACATGGCAGATTTGCATTGCGCTAACTTTCCTGGTTGTTTTTTTCTCAAAGACTGACAGTAAAGTTAGTGTTTGCATTTCCTAAGGAAACTGGTGGATGGAGAGAGGCAGTCAGCTGTATCTTCAGGTATTGGGAAAAGCCAGTCCGGGCTTCCTATGAAGTTGGCAATGATTAGAATGGAAACCCTGTTGGGTGCTACCTGCCATCATGTCTCTGGCAGCAGACTACCCACAGCCAGCGAGGGGCTGAGAGGGCACTAAGTCCTCTAGAATAGTTTTTCTCAGGCAGGTAGTTTGTAGGTATTCAGAGAAAAATGGATTCTCATATATGTTTTGGAAAGGCTGGTTTCCGCAAAATTAGTTGCTTTTTTTTTTTAAGTTCCTGAAGCAGGACTTCTTATGCTGCCATTTAGTCACTTCGTCATTCGTTAACCATTTTTATTGAGTGCTTACCATGTGCCAGGCTTTATATCGGGCCCTGTGAAGATAGTGCAGAGCAGGACAGGTATGTCTCTTCCCCTCCTGGGGATTAAAGGCCGACGGAGCTCTTAAAATGTTAATTTCCAAGAGGGAGATAGAGTGGGCAAGGTCCACCTGGCAAGGTCCTAAACATACTTAATGATAAGACCCTATTTCAGAGAACATCTTCTGGCACATGTGTTTGTGGGATGTGTCTTGGAAAACAGTCGCCCAGCGAGGAAGGCCCAGGTAAGTGGGAACGCTGTGGTGTTGCGGTAGTAACTAGTACCTGCCACGCACACCAGCGTCACTTCCAGTTCTCACTACCATTCTCAGTGTCTGAAACACTTTTATTTTATACACAAGAAGACTAGAACTCAGACTGCTTGGATGACCACCCAATGCCATACATTTTGTAGGAAGGAGAACTAGGATTGGATCTAAGCTCCAGCTCCATGGTTCTTCCATCTTCCTTTACTATCTTGCTCTTGAAAAGTCTGTGTTTTGGGTTAAAGAAACCTGAATTCTAGTGCTGACCTTGACTAAGTCCCTCACATTCTTGGAGTTGGATTTTGAAACAATTAGAGTCCACTTCTCTGCTTTCCATATGATCAAATCAAGTAGTGTACGTTCTCCTGCTTTGCAAAGTCCACCACTATGTGTTGTGATATTTGGAGTCCAAACATCAGATGTAATTTGCCAGAATAGAGCAGAAAATGGACAGAATTGGATTCAACGTATGGGCATTATATTGCATGCCATATAGTTATGAAACAGGTCAGTGTTTTTTTGAAGAATCCTCCACGGCGAAGGCTTTTCCTAATAGCTGCCTCTGAAAATGACTCCAGTCCTCATAACTACTTGTTAAAGGCCTGATTATTAAACTACTTTTTTTTTAAAGAATGGTAACACCTGGAGGCTCATTTATCACTGTCTCTGCCCATTGGAGATCCCACAGATTCATTGAGGAATGATGGTAAAAATAATGTTTATGCAATAAACTGCTGAAAAAATGGGATAAAGCCCCTTTGTTGAAAGCAGAGATTACTGACCTATTTGTAATGATTTTAAATGGAATTTTGATCAAGATTTGTGGCTTCCAAACACAGAAGTTATTACATCTCTATTAAGGGAGGGAAGTATTTTTCTCTGAAATTCAACCGATGAATGGCACATTAGCTGGTCTAAGGAAGGATCATAGGCTGCATGAGTTTTTTTTCATGTGAAATTAGGTTTAATCCATTGCTAAATAAAGAATTACAACTTAAAGAAAGCAAGCATCATTTTGTCTATCAAGTTGACAAAATTCTTTAAAGAAAACAACCCAATATTAGAAAAATATACTCTCGGGGATACCTGGGTAGCTCCGTTGGTTGAGCATCCAGCTCCTGATTTTGGCTCAGGTCATGATCTCAGAGTTGTGAGATCAAGCCCTGCAGGCTTCACGAATTTTTATCTTTAGCTTGATTGGAATGCTTTTTTTTCTGTTGCTGTGAGGGATTCTTTTGCAACATAAATTCACAAAATCCATCTAAAGAGCCCTCAGAGCAAACGCCTCCTGCTAGCCTCAGTGGAGATTGGGTGAGAGGTAGAAATAGGCCTACAGAGACCTGTGAACTAAACTAGAGGCAGGTAGCAGCTGAGGGTGATGTCAGGGGAGCAAGTAAGGAAGTCTGGGGAGGGGGCTCTGAGGACCTTGCCCTGCAGGAGTGGCACCCCAAGCCTCCTGCTGGACCACACATGGGCAGCAGCACTGGACCACTCCCTGCCCTCTTCTGTCCTCCAATGAGAAAGAAAGAGCAGGCCAGCTCATCAGAAGCACGTCCAGGTGAGCTCTGGGGGAAGCCGAGCCTGGAGACCTCAGTGGTTTCCAGCACTTTCAAGACAACTCCCTTTTTTCTTTTTTCCTTCCTCTTCTCTTTTCTTTTCCTTTTTTTTCTTTCTTTCCTTCCTTCCTTTCCTTCTTTCTGTCACCAATAAACTTTAATCAGAAATATCAGTTTCACAATCCTGAAATTTGTGTGGAACTACAAAAGACCTTCAAAAAAAAAAAAAAAAAAAAAAAGACCTTCAGCAGGCAATGCATTCTTAAAAGAGAAAGCAAACCTGGAGGCGTCGCAATTCCAGACTTCAAGTTCTATTACAAAGCTGTTGTCATCAAAACAGTGTGGTCCTGGTACAAAAACAGACACAAAGGTCAATGGAACAGAATGGAAAACTCAGAAATGAACCCACAGCTATATGGTTAACTAACCCAGGACAAAGCAGGAAAGAATATCCAATGGAATAAAAGTCTGTTCAACAAATGGTGTTGGGAAAACTGGGCAGCAACATGCAACAGAATGAAACTGGGCCACTTTCTTACACCGAACACAAAAGTAAATTCAAAATGGATTAAAGACCTAAATACGAGACCTGAAACCACAAAAATCCTGGAGGAGAACACAGGCAGTAGCCTCTTTGGCATCAGCCATAGTAACTTCTTTCTAGATATATTCCTGAGGCAAGGGAAACAAAAGCAAAAATGAACTATTGGGACTTCATCAAAATAAAAAAGCTTCTGCCCAGCAAAGGAAACAATCAACAAAACTAAAAGGCAGCCTATGGATCAGGGATCAGGAGGAGATAATTGCAAAGACATGTCTGATTGTCTGATAAAGAGTTAGTATCCAAAATATATAAAGAACTTACACAACTCAATGCCCCATATATATATATATATATATATATATATATATATATATATATATCCTATATCTCACAGGATAGTATTCAGTCATGAAAAGAATGAAATCTTGCCATTTGCAAAGACATGGATGGAGCTGGAGAGTATAATGTTGAGTGAAATAAGTCACAGAGAAAGACAAAAACCACATGATCTCACTTATATGTGGAATTAAAGAAACAAAACAAATGAACAAAAGGGATAAAAGAGAGAGAGAGAGAGAGAGAGAGATGCAAACCAAGGAACAGACTCTTCACAAAGACTCAAACGGATGGTTACCAGAGGGGAGATGGGTGAGGGGAATGGGTGAAATACATAATGGGGATTAAGGAGTACACTGGTTGTGATGAGCACTGGGTGTTGTACGGAAGTGTTGAATCACTATATTGTACACCAAAAACTAATATTACACTGTATGTTGACTAATTGGAGTTTAAGTAAAAACTTAAAAAAGTATATTTCTGTGTATAAGCATACAGGAATAGTTGTTTGCTTAACTCATTAAAAAAGAAAATGTTGGTTTCATCTGGATGGGCTGAAAAAGCAGACAGCTACTCCTGTGATTATCTGGGCGAAGGTCGGAGGAGTATTGTCACAGCTGGGAACCCCCAGCTGGGGTGGATGGGAGCCCCTCAGTGCCTAAACCTCAGGGGAGGGAGGGTGGCAGTGGCCCAGACTGGTTTTCTGTGGCTCTGGAGACCCGGTGGATGGGGTATGGGTGTTGGTCTTATAGGTTCTATGGTTAGTTCTCGGGGAGGAGCCTTCTGCCTAGCTGGCCCCTTCCCTTCCATGATGTGTATCCTGTACCTGAAATGGCTTGGGGGCTGTGATGTCAACAAAGTCAAAAGAGGAACCAAGGTTTCAGACATAGAAGAGTAACCAGGGTCAAAGACACACACACACACACACACACACACACACACACACACCATCTTGGACAACCCCCTCCTTTAAATTGGTGAAGTGTTCTTCTAGAGAATTTCCCTGCCACTTTTATGCAGCAGAATGGACAACCAGGGCACGGACCTACTCACGAGTATTTGCTAGAGTAGCCGAGCAGCAGTAGCAGATGCTCAAGTCTAAGTTCACCATAATGCAAATTATTTTTATCTTTCGACAGGGCCAGTAGACTGGTAGGTCCAGGAAATGCTGCCACTGTGGGGTATCCTCAAGGCATTCGGCACAGTCTCTCCTGATGATACCCAGGTGTGCCATACCAAAGGCATGTGACTAGAAGTCAGTATAATGGCAGTTCCTTAACAGGTTCAATGAGTAAACTCAGCAAAAACTGGTCTAGGTGATGACCCGCAGTCACTTGGAGAGATGCTGCTCATGCTGAGTCATGGGACTCAGCTCTGTCCCGACCCAGGAGAAACACATTTGGAAGGACAGCCCAGACGAAGATCCAAAAGGACTTTATAGCACAAGTTAGGAAGAAGGGCTGAATAAGATAGAAAAGCATTATTTATTTATTTATTTATTTATTTATTTATTTATTTATTTATTTTAGAAAAGCATTTTGAAAGCTTATATGTGAGTTCTCTTCCACTGGGTCGCAAGCACTAACTTTACTGGCACTTCATAGGTGTGATGGTAGCCAGTGCACAGCAGGCAGGTATAAAGAGGCCCCAGGGCTTAGGGTAGAAGTAGATAGACTGCATCCGTCCGCTCCATCCATCTTTGGCTACATTATGGGAAGATATTTCCTTCTGGAATGCTGAACTGCTCCTGTCTTCTCTGGGCCAGTGTAACCACTTTTGGAGTATTGGCATTCAGTTTCGGGTGATGCATTGAAGAGAAGGACAAAGTATGCCCAAAGCGCAAGAGATCGGCTTATAAAAGGGCCTCGGGAAGAATGAGACACTGAGGAGGTCTCAGCTACCTTCCACTCTGAAGGCGTGGCCCGGGAAAGCAAGGTGAAACCATGGGTAGCCTGCCAAGGCACAAGGAGGACTGGGGCTGGCACAACAACAACAAAATGTTTATGTTCAGGGATGTCCCAAAGCAGGTTAGAAAGCCCTGGGAAGAAGTGAGATCGATCTCATTCTCCAAAGCTCAGCCACAAACCTGGTGGCAACCGGCTGCTTAGACTGGACAGTCCCTCCCAACCCTGGGATTCTGTGAGTCCATGACGAGGAATCCGGGAACCAAGGACGTAACCCTAGCTTTGCCGCAAACTGCCTTAGTGACCTCAAGCAAGTCATTTCAGTTCTCTGGGTCTCGTTTTTCTACCCCCCCCCCCCACTAGAATAGGAAGTTGGACAGAATTAACTCCAAGGTTTAATTGATTTATGTTTTCTGTTACCTTTACTACCATGGATCTCTGCCAACGGCTGATAGTGTGTGATTTCATTTTTTTTCACAGACCCCAAGAAAAGGCGTTAGGACCTCACACCTTGGCTGCCACTGTAGGAAGTGGACCCATTGTCTTGCTATTTTCTCTGAACCCTGGCTCCTTTGTATTTGGATTTCTCTTGTCCTGTATATTGAGATCAATTACGACAGACCAGAAAAAGAACCGAATTAGGAATAATTTTTTACTGTGGTGGAGAGGCCATGAGTCCAGAAAGCTTCTAATAAAAACGATGCCAACGGGAAAAATAAGTGAAAATGATTCTAAAGATCATTTTTAAGAAGTTATTTTAGTCTGGGTGTTTGATTTTTCTTTTCTTCCGCTGTTTTTCTTCCTGAGAAAGGAGTCACTGACCTTAATTTATGGGAAGGGACTGTAGTTTTTACTCTGTTTCATGGATTATTTCAATGTCCATGTCTGAATTCAGACTCCACAAGCTGCCTACTGGCGGCAACCACTCTGACCTGTCGGGCCCACAGGGCCTTCACGATCTGATGGCTCTAAATGGAGACAAATATGAGTTTAGGAAAAGCAGTTCAAACATTCAAGTAATTTAAAATCCAGTGGAGGGGGCAGCCCGGGTGGCTCAGCGGTTTAGCGCTGCCTTCAGTCCAGGGCGTGATCCTGGAGACCTGGGGTTGAGTCTCACGTAGGGCTCTCTGCATGGGGCTTGCTTCTCCTTCTGCCTCTCTCTCTCTCTGAATAAATAAATAAAATATTTAATAAAAAAACAAATCCAGTGGAGGACAAAGAAGAGGGATAGTTTGGATTGAGGAGGAGTCCATGAGAATGGGCTCATGGGGGGCGGTGTGGGTGTGCGTATGTCTGTGTGGGTGTGCACGTGTGTGTGTATGTGTGTGTTGAGAGTGGCTCCTGCAGCAGTTTTATGACTGCCCATAAAACTGGGTTTTATGGTTGGCTGCATCCATCTGAGGAGGCTGGGTGAAGTCCAGCTCTTAAGTGACTGGGTTCAGCTGGCGAGGGCGAGGTTTGAAGGGGGCTGAAGAGACACACTTCAGTCCTGCACACCCCTGTCACGTACTCACTGTGAAACTTGGCTTCTTCCTAGGAGGGCCAGCTACCTGGGGTTTAGGAATGAAATAGGCAAACACGAAAGGTATTTTATGCCCTATTCCCTAAGCAAGCAGAACAACTCAAAACCAACTTGCGCAGGTGGCAGAGCAGGACTGTCATCTTAGATCAGATGTAAAGCAAAGGCAAATCGCTGCACAAAGTGATGGAACTGATAACAATGGAAAGTTTTCTTGATTTGTAAGAAGTCAAGTTTTCTTTTCTTTTTCTTTCTCTCTCTCTCTCTCTCTCTCTCTTTTTTTTTTTGGTTGCTGACCTCAAGACCAAATGTGGCCCTTATAAGTCTATATTTTCCCCTGCTAACTTGCCCTCCTTCCTGGTCCCGAATGTTCTGTGAAAGCCATTTTTTTCAGAGACTGTTGTTTCAACAGAAGAGCCCATCTGAGGCGACAACAGCTTGTAGCAGCTCTCTGGGTGCTGCTGGAGGAGGCATGAAGAAAGCAGGCAGCTCCAGCTCAGCGTGGAGCTCCGAGACGCGGTGGTTCACATATGGTGTCTCAACTGTTGGTGCTTTTGTGTTCCATGACTCATGCTTAGAAATAGAAAAAAAAATCATCGTCTCCCCAAGACATCTGTGATTGGCAACTCCTGTTAGACCTAGACGTGTGGGTTTCTCTGCAAAATGAGATGCATCTGACGAGGAGGGGCTGTAGCTGGTTTCCTTTACTGTGATAAGGTCATAGTCAAGTACTTTGGGGGGCGTTTTGTTTTATCCAACGCACCAGCCACTGGTTCATCCTTGACTTGGTCAGAATTTTTTTGGCCATTTATAAAGAGAACGTTGCTCACCAGCTTTGAATCTCCAGAAAGAAGGAGAAGACATAATGGCAGCGTATCAGAACGGGCATTCCCGAACACACTCTAAACCTGGTCATCACGTTACCTGCAGCATCAAAATATACAAATAAATATCTTAACAGTTGGTCAGAGTGAGTCAGTCGCTCTCATGAGCATTTACTTAGACACAGAAACAGTAAAATGCATTACAAACCCCACATAGGAGAGGTGTTGCCCAGCCCAGGCGGAAAGGTGTGCATGGTTAGGGTATTTTCTGTAGATGCAAGGGAGCTGTTGGGTCCTTACCGTCCACGTGCCATGCTTATTCCCAGATGATAAAAGAAAAGTCAGGTTTTTTTTTTTACCAGCTCCATCAGATCCTTGAAATGCTTTTTGTCTTGTTATAATTCATCACTATAAATAACTTGGCCCATCTCATGTCTGGGTTGATGTTAGGTGCTGTGTAAATAATCCATGGACTCTTTATCTGCACACCGAGATCTTACTACCTTCCTGAGGTCCTGAGGTCCCTCTTTTCTGATAAAACTTGACCTACTGTGTTGTTGTGAAGATTATACCAGATAATATATGTTAACATGCTTCGCAAACGGCAAAGCCTGAAGCCAGCATCAGCTTGTTGTCCTTCGAGAGGAAAATTTGACCTTGCGGAAAAGGTAGACGAGAGCGCTGAGAAGGATCCCTTCTTTGCCCTGTTGTAGGGCTGGTCTGCGTGTTACGGGATGATACCGTCTGCCAGGAATCTTCCTGCAGGCAAAATGACATTGTCCTCTGGAATGCAATCAATCAGATTTTGTTACTGAAGAGAGAAGGGTAATATACGGTGAGAAAAAATAGCTTTAGAATTTGAAAGAGGGGAGGAGGGTTGTGGCTCTGAAAAAGGAGAAGAAAGCGGACTATAGGGGCACCTGAGCGGCTCTGTGGTTGAGCTCGGGGTCCCGGGATGGAGTCCCCCATCGGGCTCCTCACAGGGAGCCTGCTCCTCCCTCTGCCTGGGTCTCTGCCTCTCCCTCTGTGTTTCTCAGGAATAAATCAATAAAATCTTAAAATTAAAAAAAAAAAGGACTATAGACAGTTTCTTTGGGTGGAAAGATTCCCCATCTGGAGAAAGGCGTTCATCAGGCTCCCAGAGCCTCCACTCACTCGTGAACAAATATTTCTTGAGTGCTCGTTATGTACCAATCCCTTCCCAGTCTTGTAGTGAAGAGCCCACTAAAAAGCACTGCACTGTCTGCTCTGACTTGGACTCAGCAAGCCCCCACTGGATAGCAATTTAGCTTCCAGTCTGGGCCCAGGCATCGGGAGTCGGGTCTCTTGGGCAAAGGCATCCCTCTGGGTTTTTGGGGAAAACCAGAGGAGCCAGATGGAGTGTGGCAGGGGTAGGTCCTACAGCAGCTCTCCTGGGTCCTTCAAAAGGTTCTCCTGCAACTTAGCTGCAAGTGCCCACCGCGACGATTACGGATACGTGTGCTGACGTGCTTGGGCCTCCGCGAGGGGGTACCACGGGCTTCCAGGACAATTTACCTCCTCACAGGTCCGAGATCGAGGTGTCAGGAGGCTTGGTTTCTTCTCAGGCCTCTCTCCTTGGCTTGCAAATGGTCACCTTCTCCGTGTGTGTGTGTGTTCTTTTTTTTTTTTTTTTTAAGATTTTATTTATTTGTTCATGAGACACACACACACACACAGAGACAGAGACCCAGGCAGAGGGAGAAGCAGGCTCCATGCAGGGAGCCCGATGTGGGACTCGATCCTGGGTCTTCAGGGTCATGCCCTGGGTCAAAGGTGGCGCTAAACCGCTGAGCCACCCAGGGATCCCTGAGGATGCAGATTAAAAACTCTAAGACCAACTTTATTATTTAAAATTTTCATTCCTCTTTATTTTCCTTTTCTACTGACATACCTAACAACTTTGTCCCAAACCACCTAACCCCACTGATACATTTTTTTAATTTAAATTTCTTATACTCCGTTTTCCCTTAGCAGTTTCTTTTCTGAAATAAAAAAAAGAAACAGAAAAAATAAAATAAAATAAAAAACTTACCTTAGCCTTACTGCTCTACAACTTTGCAGTTGTGTAAAAGACAACCAAACCAAAAGCAAAAACCCAAGAGACTCAGTAATATTAAATATTCTTTTTGGCAATCAGCGAAAATAAAATCTGTACACCCCCAAATAAAATTACATGAAAAGATGCTTCAAGAAGCCAGAATTACCAGTTCAAGCACAGGATTTTCCACAAGCATTGGACTCTACCTCTGAACACTAAATAAATAGCAAATGATAAAGAATAGAAACAGTTCCTTTTTCCGTGTTGAACGAGTGACCAAGCAACACAAAGAAAACATTTTTTTTTTTTTTTGTTTAGAAAGAAAATAGAAGAAAGGGATGTCTTACAGGCAGGGAGAGATATGGCCACCAAACTAAAAGCTTCTTGATTCTCACACTAATTCTAGGTGCCCGGCTTGCCCAGCCCTGGTTTGCTAGGTCACCCCGTCGTCCAGGCCGGCAGACCTAAGTCCACGCGGGAACCACTGAACCCGAGGCCCATTCCTGAGGGCCGTGTCCAGACAACCAGAGCCGGGCGTCCGGCGGCATTTGCTACGGGAGGTCGGAGGCTCCCGCGGTGTCCTGACATGACGTGTGTGTAATTAGGCAGCTGCTACGATCTCAAGCGACGGCGTCTTGTTACTGTTCTGACTCCCCCACCCAAGTCGGCTGGCAGCTTGAGGCCAGTTGTCCAAGCTGGCATCTCCACACACGGCCGCTTCTCACCTGGGAAGAGTCAGGGCCTGGGCAAAAGTCGTCGCAGTCAGGTTGGGCCCGGGGCTTGAGCACTAGCTTTCCCAACAAAATTACAAGGTGGAGGCCAGCCCGGGTCATCGTGAGGGGCCCAGGTGTGCCGCGAGGAGGCTCCCAGGACGTGGGGACACCCGTGATGCAAGACGCCAAAGAGCCTGTGTCCGAGAGGCAGAGTGGAGAAGGTCCTTCTACTGTCCCGTGGCTCTCTTTCGGGTCCTGCCACTCTCTACCATTTTATATTAAGTCTCAAGATCACAGTCTGGGTTACGGGAGTGTCCATGGTCCCCTTGGCGCCCGCGGTCGGTCGCTCCATCCTCCGTGGAGAGGCAGGGCAGCACAGGTTCCAGGCTGGGTGCTGGGCCCCTATCCCAGCTCTGCCCCTAGGCTGCCCCTGAGTGACCTCTCTGAGCCTCTTAACCCCTCTTGAGCCCCAGTTTCCCTGCATAGCTGCTCAGTCTGTGAGGTCCTTGTGTACAGCGTTGGGTCTGGAGCTTCAGAAAAGCTAACGCGGCCTTTGAAAAATTACCATTGCTACGAGCAGAACCACGTCCTGAGGACATTTGGTTCTAATTCCAGTCGGGCGTCTGAAGTAAAACAGAATTCATCAAATCAATTTGAAAGACAGCATTCTGGTTGCTGCCCCATTGATAGACCGATCCATACGGCCTGGAGGGGATTGGGCACCTGGTGAGATTTGTTTGAATTCAGGGGAAGCACTAACACCTAACACTTTGGGTTTTTTTCCCTCCCTTAAAGCACCTCTGAGAATTGGCTTATTGAGGTCTTAGAGGGGTCCTGATGAGGATCTGCTCAGTTGTACAGTATTCATCACTGCCGTCATTACCTATTCATGTTCTTGGGGTTTGGAGAGGCAACAGGATGTGGATCTTTAGGGCAGGGCCTCTGGAGTCCTACTTTGGATTCGCCTCTGCTGATAAGGCGAGAAGCTGCCCTTCCCACCTGTCCCATTGTGACTCTGTCCCCAGGGACAAGATTCCACGTTCTGTGCTACAAGAGCAGCTAATATTATGGAGTACAGAGAAAGATCTAGACTTCCTGGGGCCTACAGCTTAGAGAATTTAGGGAGTCCCCTAAGAAAGAGAATGCGAAGCTATAGTGATGCTGAGTCTGAGGCTGGAACCATTATGAGCCTGATGCCCCAGTCTGGGCTCCACCCGGACACTAGCAAGACGCTGTCATTCGATCCAAACCCCACTTACCTTCTGACTATTTACAGCCGGGTTTCCTGTCACAGAACTCCTCGCCGTCCCCCCGGTTCACATTTCAGTGTTGCTTAGTTGCTGTGTGCAAGTTAATTTTTGTTAGCGAATCATGTATGCTTTGCAAGGGAAACCAACCTTTTGCTTCTTCTGTGCCTTTGCTGCACCTAGAAGGTTTTTAAAAGCATTTGTCATAAAATTTATTTGTCGAGCGACTCAGATTTGTGATAACTTAAAGTTTTGTCAGTTGCCTCAACTATTTTTAATTTTATCTCGATTAAAACTCGGCTCACGGGGCACCTCAGTGGCTCAGTCGAGAGAGCATCTGACTTTGGCTAGAAAAAAACCCTTGGATCACAATTATTTTCTACTTGTGTTTGACCTTTAAATCATAAATTCTGTGGTTTCGCACATATCTCTTGCCTATAAATTATTAGATAAAATTGGCAAAGTGTTTGTTCACGTACAACAGTGCTAGAAAGGTCCGTGAGACACTGAGCTTCATCTGGCCTAAGCTCGACAGTCTGCTGGGGTGGCTGGCTGGTGTAGATACAGGGTCTGGCTATCATTCCATTGCGGACCACGTGAAGATGTTCTGTGGGCAGGAGAAAGGAGAAACCAAACCCCGGGTGAAAGTTTGAAGCTAAAGTATGTAGTCACTAGGAAAGTACGGCCTTGGAGACGTTTTTTTCCAACACATTATTTTGAAGGTTGAAAACAGAGCAAGGTTGAGCTGATTTCAGTGAAGAGTCAACTACCCAGCACACGGTCTGCCTACCCAGTCCAGCAAGCTTCTGAGCCTGCAACGCACCTGCCATCTATCCATTCCTTAATCCACCTGTCAAACCATCTTACATTGTAATGCATTTCAAGAGTATCCTTTATCCCATAAAAACTTAGCCTCAAGAGACTTTTTTTTTATTTACAGCTTTTATCTTTTGAGGGAAGATTTACACAATCTTGCAAGATTTGCAAACCTTGAGCGTACCATTCTCTGGTTTTTGACAAAACTGTCTGTGTAACTCCGAACCCTACCCCTATCAAGACATAGGGCATTACCATTGCCCCAAAAAAGTTCCATCATGCCTCCCAGACTCCACCTCCATCCTCCTCAGATAAAGTTTCCTTGTACAACTTCATGTGGATGGAGTCATGCGTCGCGTACTCTGCGTAGGCTTTCTTTCACTCAGCAGAATGCTTTTAACATTCATTTATGTCGTATCAGTAGTTCATTTTTTTAAAAAAAATCCCTAAATAGTGGTCTGTTGTATGAATGCACAGCAGTCAGCTTGTCCATTCTCCTACAGATGGACACCTGGGCTGGTTTTACTTTTTGGCTATTCTTATAAATGGAGCCCTTATGAATAATCGCATACAGATCTTTTGGTAGGAATATAGCTTCATTTTTCTTGGGTAAATCACCTACTAGTGGAATTGCTGTGCAGATGCACGTTTAGTTTAAGAAACTGCAAGATGTTTTTTCAAAGTAATTGTACCGTTTTATACTTCCCCCTGATAGCTTCAAATCCACACCAGTATTAAGTATCATCAGTCTTTCTCAGTTTTGTGTCTTCTAGTTAGTCCATGGTGGTATCTCATACTAGTTTTTTTTTTTAAGATTTTATTTATTTATTCATGAGAGACACACAGAGAGAGAGGCAGAGACACAGGCAGAGGGAGAAGCAGGCTCCATGCAGGGAACCCGATGCGGGACTCGATCCCAGGACCCTAGGGTCACACCGTAGGTCAAAGGCAGATGCTAAACCGCTGAGCCACCCAGGTGCCCTCATACTAGTTTTAATTGCATTTCCCTGATGACTAATAATGTTTAACATTTTCTCGTGTGTATTTAATCTTTTGTGAAACATAGAAATCTCTTGCTTTTATTTTTCTTTTTATTGAGTTTTAAGGGCTCTTTATATAACCTAAATATGTGTTTTGTGAATTTTTCTCCTAGTCTGGGTCTTACCTATTCATTTTCCTTTTCAAAATAGATTTCATTTATTCATTTGAGCGGGGAATAGGGGGCAGAGGATGAGGGAAAGAGAGTCTTAAGCAGATCCCCTAAGATTACCACCTGAGCTGAAACCAAGAGTCAAATGCTTAACTGACTACACCACCAGGTGCCCCAACCTATTCATTTTCTTAACACTATCGTTTGATGGACAGAAATTCTAAATTTTGTAAAGTCTAGTAGATTTATTTTATGATTATTGTCTTCCATTTCTCATCTGGAGAAACCTTTGCATAATTACCCAAAGTTACAGATGTTCTTATGCTCTTTTAAAAGACTTACAGTTTTAGTTTTTACATTTTCATTTGTGATCCATCTCAGAATAATTTGTGTGGACGGTGTAGATAGAGTCAAAGCACATTTTCCCCCCCACAGATATCAAATTATTATAGTACCATTTGTTTCAAAGATTATTCTTTCTCCATTCAATTGCTGTAGCCCTTTTAGAGAAAAATCAAATGATCTTATAAGTATGGGCAAATTTTTGGGTTTTCTATTCTGTTTCATTCATCTACTATCAATCCTTGTCAATACCACACTCTCTTGATTATTGTAGCTTGATAGTACATCTTAAAGTCAGATAGTGTAAGTCTTTCAACTTTGTTCTTCCTTTTTTTTAAAAAAAATATTTTTAAAAGATTATTTATTTGTTTATTTGACAGAGAGAGAGAGAGAGGAGAGAGAGAGAGAGCGCACAAGCAGGGGGAGGGAGATGCAGGCTCCCCTCTGAGCAGGGAGCCCGATGCAGGACTTGATCCCAGGACCCTGAGATCATGACCTCAGCCGAAGGCAGATGCTTAACCCACTGAGCCACCCAGGTGCCCCTGGTTCTTCCTTTTCAAGATTGCTTCGGTTATTCTAGGTTATTCCACAAACCTAGAATTGTAGAAATTTTAGAATAATTGTTAATTTCTACAAAAATCCTACTGAGATTATTGCATTGACTCTGTACTCAATTAAGGGAGAACTGGCATCTTAATACTATTGAGTCTATAAATATTCATTAAAAATCCATGAATGAAGCGGGTATATTTTCCTCTATGTAATTTTTCTTTTTCTCAGTGATATTTTTATAGTTTTTATTTGTTAAAGTTATCCCTCAGTATTATACGTCTTTTTGTTCTACATAAATGAAATTTAAAAGATTTCTTTTCCAGTTGTTTATGCTATTAAAATATAATTGATTTTGTATATTAATCTTGTAATCCTGAGATTTCAATGAATACTCACATAAGTTTTAGTGGTTATATTATACATTTCATAGGATTTATTAAAATAAACAATCATGTGTTATCTGCAAATAGAGTTTTAGTTATTCCCTTTTAGTTTTTTTGGGTTTTATTCTTTTTCCTTATCTGACTACAATGGTTGAGACTTTAAGTACAATTTTGAATATAATGGTGAAAGTAGACTTTTTGCTTTATTCTCTGTATTAGGGGCAAAGCAAAGCATTTAATATTTCACTTTAGGTTTTATTTATAGATGTTCTTTATCAATTTGAGGAAATTCCCTTCTATACAAGTTTGCTAAGAGTTATTAAAATTTGCCCAATCCTTTTGGTGCATATATTTAAATAATCATATGGTGGCTTTTGTTTTAATTTGTTTGAGTTTCTGGCTTTTGAAATATTTCTAAGTGTTTTTAATCTTCATTGGAGTCTGTAGATTCAAGTCGCAATTGGAAAGGGGCTGGGATTTCAGGAAATATCTAACTATTCAGGTTTAAATTAAATTGAGGTAGGGTGCAGAAATTTCTTTAAAGAGCAATTATCTTGTTCTTGGTTGATTTAATGACATTTGGTCTATTCTTTTTTTTTTTTTTTTTTGAGTCCAAAGAATAATACTACATTTCTTCAAGTTTACTTTCCTTCCTAAAGGTCTATAGACAGGGATGCCTGGGTGGCTCAGTGGTTGAGCGTCTGCCTTGGGCTCAGGTCATGATCCCCGGAGTCCTGGGATCGAGTCCCGCATCAGGCTCCCTGCATGGAGCCTGCTTCTCCCTCTGCCTGTGTCTCTGCCTCTCTCTCTGTGTCTCTCATGAATAAAATAATCTAAAGATATATATATATATATATATATATATATATATATATATATATATAAAACAAAGGTCCACAAGCAGTGCTCTGCTTCATGAATGGAATTACATTGGAGATTTTCATTATATAGTAGGCTGAAGTCCAGAATAAATCATGTCAGACTTGTTTGAAAACAGTTTTAGTAAATCAGATTGCAAACCACGTCTTCAAAATTAAATCAGTTATGGTACACCTACATATTCTAGTTTTTGTCTACTTATTTCCTTTACTCATCTCCAATATTTTTAGTTAATGTCATTACTACTAGTATTCAAAGCATTGTATTTCACTACAGCATTACTCACTTAATGAATTTCATAATCTAAACCAGAAATAAAGTTTTATGTCATGATTCATTTTATATAAATAAACAAATCATTTTGTTGATCAAGGGTGGTGTTTCATCTTATGATGATGGCAAAGAATTTGGGGATTAACTAAATGATGGATGTAGGATTTAATATGTTATGACAGATCTGAGGCATAATCTTTTAAATTTTTTATGAAGGTATTTATATATGTGTTTTATATAAATACCAAATAGTCAATATCTTTAATTTCTTATAAAATCTCCCATATATTTCAAAGCATAACAATTAATATATGCATAAATTGTCCATTCATTTTGCTCTTTGATTTATTTTTGATCATAATCTATGCTATAAATGCCTCAGAGGAATCTCTTCAATCAACAGACAATGCTCTAAGCATTAACCTATTCCTTACCAGGCTTAGCAAATTTTCCAGAGGTTGTAAAATTTGGATTCTCCTTTCATCCTCTATGAAGAGTCTAACGAGGCCTTTTATATTTAGTAGGCCAAATAATTTCATTTATATTTGTCCTTTTGATAAAGATATGGAAGCCAAGAGGACCTCATCTTCAACCTAAATCATACTCTTTGGTGTATGTTGGAATTTGATGTGGGATGAGTACATCTTGAGTACCAGCGACTAAAGTCTCTTGGCCGAAGAAATAAAAGACATCACATCATGGTATCTCTGTATGAAAATTTCAGGGCAATACTCCAGAATACAGTATGATTATTAGGTTGCAGTAGTATGCTAAGGATGTCTTAATGAATGGTGTGAGCACATGTATGTGTGTGAGTGTATGTTTTGATTAGGTAACGTGTTAGTTCTCTACCACTGAGTAACAAATTATCCCAAACTTAGTGACTTAAGGCAACAAACACTTATATCACAGTTTCGGTGGGCCAGGAACCCCGGAGTGCTTAGCTAGGGGCTTCTAGCCCAGACTCTATCATCCAGCTACAGTCAAGCCAGGGCTGTAGTCATCTAAATGCTCAGCTGAAGAAGGATCCACTTCATGTGGTTGTTAGCAGCTCTCTCGGCCTCTTGGCTGGGATCTCAGTTCTTTGTCCTGGGGTCATCTGCAAAGGTTGCCTGTGTATCCTCAGGATGGCCAGCAGCTTTTCCCCAAGCAGTAATTCAAGATAGAGAGCAGGCACTGGGGGCTTTTTACCATTAACTCTGCCATTTTCTATTGGTTATACAGACTAAGTCTGTTATAGCGTAGGAGGGGACTGGACCAAGATGGGGGTCCTTGGAGACTACCTTAGAGGCTGCTATCACAGGTGAGTTTCTACAATAGAAATGAGAACTTTGGTAATTTAACCTAATTACAGAAATAAATATTTCTCTATTTCATTAGCTTTAAATAGCTAATTTATAGCCACATGGCCATAAAAGTGTTGTATTATCATAACCGGATAAGTATAGGTACAATAATAAGGCTCTGTTAGTTCAGGGAGAAAATCACCTGCTTCTATATCATTCCTCGCTCTTAGAAGATAAACATGTATGAATTACAGAAACGGTTGTATAATCCGTTTTCATGGCACCTATGGGCAGAGCATGGCAGCAGTTATTACTGATTCTCATTTAAAAACAAGAAAAATTAAGAGAGTGAGACGCTTGCTTGAATCTCAGGTAAGTGGGAGGGAGGAAACTGGCATTCACCATGTGTCACTTTAGGTGTTAAACCTCACAACAACCTTGCCAAGGCAGTACGCTGTGATTACTCCCATTTTGCAGATGAGTAAGTTAAGGTTGAGTAATATGCCCAAGGTTACAAGGTTATAGGTAAGCAGAGGTGAGAATCAGCTCCGGCTTTCAGGCTCCAAAGTCCATTAACTTCTCACTGCCACCCCTGTCTCCCCAGATGGAGCCATGTGACCCCATCCTCCCACCCGCGGGTGAAAGCACTGTAGTGGCGGCTCAGCAGCAACCTCTCAAGTAATATCCTAGTCTGTGTGATGTGATATTTGGTCCTTAGGATGAGGAGTGGAACTTCATGTTTGATGCCAAATAAAAGTTATCAGCTTCCTGGTATTTCATGAAAACTAGGGCTTTCTGAATTTTAATGACTGTGCTTTGGTGCTCATATGGTTGCACGTGAGCTTTCTGGCCACTGTTTTTTGTTTGTTTGTTTGTTATGTTGTGTTTTGTTTTTTGATTTTTGTTTGCAGTGAAAGAAGTGGCTAGTGAGTTGACAACTGAACAGTGTGATGCCAGTTCCTCTTCCATGTGGCCATCCCAAATGCCTCCTGAAGACTTCTGGGACCCCGTCCTTCCCCCGACTCACCTTCAGTGCTTATCTAGCATAATGCACTGGATTTAAAAATATGATAGTCAAACAGTTGTTTGAGCTGTGAAGTGGGAAAAAAAATTGGATGACTTTCATTATATTAGCGTCCATCACACATAAATTATAGGGTCAAAGTCAGGGGTGAGTTGGGGATCTCTTTGTACTTTTTTTTCTCTTCCTGTTCCAGGATTACTCAGTTACTTAGAGGAGTTGTAATTTTGTGAACCTTTTTTTGATGTTGTGAGATGATAAAGTGGTCACTTATTCTGATAAGACTTCTGTTGCATAATTCCTAATCAACTTTCCTTAATATTTATACATGACATAATATTAGGTTTTCAATATCTTTTAAAGTATCTTAAAAATCACCCTCATGTCCTGTTCATTACGTATATTGCCATTCTCCTAAACTGTTCCTTGTGGAGATGGAGGTGGTGGGGGGCAAGAGAGAAGGAGAGAAAGAACATACTGCAAAGTGGAGGAATCATCCAGTCGTGCTGAACTGATGTTATCTCTACGTTTTTAGAGTTATGAACAGGTAGGCATGTAAACAGGGCAACAGAAGATTGAATAAACAAAGAGAAGGCTTAGGATTTTAATAAAATGAAACTTAAGACATTTAATGTGACACGTACTGTCATACCTAATAGTTATTGTGCTTAGGATAATTATCCACAAGAGACAATCAATGGCCCCATGAGACTGAAATTAATATGTACATATTAGAGTACAAAATTATAGTTCTTTTCTTCCCTTTATTGCCTTATGTCAACAGAAGAAAGAATAATTTTTCCCTGATGCCCTCTATCCTGTATTATATAACCATAGTTTCTTTCTCACAGACACCCCAACTTTTCAGACTCATTAAAGTCCAACAACCAGGTCTTGACTTTGCTCCCTGTTGGTGGTGGCTCACTCCCCTTCTTGCTCTTCATTTCTGATGTCCTCCTGGCCTTGATTTGGGTCTTGGCTTCTCTAAGCCCATCTGATTCTATGGGCTTTGGAGGAGAGGAGATTGTTGATGGTAAGAACCAAAAAAAAAAAAAAAAAAAGAGAGAGAGAGAGAGAGAGAGAGAGAGAGAGAGAAATTAAGGAAAGGGGGTTCAAAAGATGTTATATATATATATATTTTTTAAAACTAGAGTTGACCAGTCTATTTTTTTGTGTGTTAAAGACTCATAATTCATACTCTACTAATTCATTCTAAGGCTAAATGTACTTAGTTTAAAACAATAATCATGGTAAGCTGCCTATTCTGATAGGCAGCCCATGGGAGATTCTTTGGAAAGTGGCCTAAATTATTCCTGCTTTTGCTCACGCTTCCCCTGAAACCTTCCCAGATTTCTCCAGGCCCAGCCTTTTCTTTGGCCTTCATTATTTGAAGATCAGTGGAGAGCTCACCATTTTGTAGTTCTAGACCTGCTAGTCCCTTGAGAATAGCAACCTGCCTTATTCTTTTCCTAAAACACCAGCAGCTGGTACTTGCATGGAAGAAGGAGGCCCAGCACACAGCGAGCAGAAGGGAGACTGCCTGACTTCAATTTGGGTCTTTAGCAGTGACCTCTAAATTTAGAGCTGATAGAAGTTGGTCAAGCTAAGAGGCATGGGAGAGCGTGTATTTTCCTCAGTCTAGCGAATCTTTACTACTGTTCTCCCACCCTTCGGAGAAAAAAGTGACATATATGTTGTGATCAGCACAAAAATTCAGGAGTTTAAACTTACTTAAAATGCACTGGGCGCTTTGAGAGCAGATATATCTGTGTGTGTATGTGTGTGCATCCAGAGTAGTGATTTACAGCAAATGTCTATCAAACCCGTAGCAACTTCAGCCTCAGGGTATTGTTGAGCCAAATAGCTTCATAAGATTTTTAAAAGGATTAGCAATGCATATGAATAAGACCAGGTACTATAATTATTCCTGAAACAGTTTCTCAGTGGGCAATTAGAGGATTAACCATACAATTTGATCAAATGTTTAGACCTTTTACACACTGTACTTACTAGGCCTAGGAATAGATCCATTTGTCTTAATATAACAGTCACCCTTAAAAGAATCACTCAGCTAAGAGATTTACCACCAATAATTAAACTGAAAGCACTACCGCTCAGAATAACAACAAAATGTAATGATTTTTATGTCTCCAACATCACAGAGAATTCCAGCCTTCCTTAGAATTTCACAATCATATGTTATTAGTCCTGTGTGGATGGGTGCTCCAGATCAAAGGCCATGCATATATACACAAGTTTTATATACAATCTAGGTAATTCTTATGTAAGAAAAAATGGCATGACTAAAGGTTAATTGTAGAACTACAAGGAATAATACCATGAATATCATTAAGTCAGTGAGCAATGAATAGATGTTCCCCTCTTAAGAACAAGCTTCCTGCTTCTTAATAAGTGAATCATTCACATTAGGGTAATAGCTTTCTTCTACTTGAATTCAGACTTTCCCAATGAAGTACACCTTCAAGCTCAACATCTGCTATTTCCTCACATGAAACGTCTGCTTTGAAAATAATGAGAATTTTTACAAGGGATATGATACACACACACACATATATATATTCCTAAGGACTTACTTAAAACAATTGCTACCTTTTGAAAGTTACTTATGTGTAGGTTAAAGTTACTTATGTGTAGGTTATAGTTGTAAAAGCTATAGCTATCTACTTATTTTTAAAGATTTTATTTATTTATTCATGAGAGACAGAGAGAGAGAGGCAGAGACACAGGCAGAGGGAGAAGCGGGCTTCCTGCTAGGAGCCCAATGTGGGACCCGATCCCGGATCCCAGGATCATGCCCTGAGCCGAAGGCAGACGCTCAACCGCCGAGCCACCCAGGCGTCCCAAGCTGTAGCATTTATGTTGGTTGTCCTGATATGTGGCTTCTTTCTCATTTGGAAAATGTACCATGCTGGGATTTGGGGGTGTAGTGCAGAATGGATGTGGTTACTTCCAGCATTGCTCATAGTACTTTTATTATATGTTTTAAATTTATTTATAAATTGCAGATTGCACGTGGCAGGTAGGGTGGGAGGATAGACCAGAAGACCTCAAGAGACAGGTTTGAATTTTATTTGCTCCTGCAGAAGCATTTCCTTGGAGGGTGAGGTGGAGAACACCTTTTCACAAATCGCTGCCCTAACTGGCTTCCGCTATGGTTTCAACTCCCCTTAGTAAAGTAGCAGAACCCACCTGCTGCATGATAAGGACAAACTCTTCAGAGGAGAAGCCTCCCACTCAGGGTCTGTATGTTCACATATTTGTGTTGTGCTTGCTCTGCGCAGAGACACACTCCAGCTCTTTCTACTGGATTTGAGTCTGGGAATCTGGGTCTTCTCTTTTGGTTGTCTATTGGAAGGCAGTCAAGAGCAAGACTTGTAGATAGATAGAACAAGGTTCTTTTTTTTTTCTTTTTTTTTTGTTGATTACCACCTTTTTATTTTTATTTTTATTTCTTTTGTTCTAATCCTTTATTTATTTATTTATTTATTTATTTATTTATTTATTTATTTTTATTGGAGTTCAATTTGCCAACATATAGCGTAACACCCAGTGCTCGTCCCATCAAGTCCCCGCCTCAGTGCCCGTCACCCAGTCACCCCCACCCCCGCCCACCTCCCCTTCCACCACCCCTTGTTCTTTTTCTAGAGTTAGGAGTCGATAGAACAGGGTTCTAATCCTGCTGCATTTATTGGCTGTGTAATCACAGGCAAGGTATTTCTTATTACACTCAATTTTCTGGTACTAAATATGGCTATTACCAACCTCGTGAGGCTGTGGGAAAGTTTAATGTTTCTAAAAGTATATTCAACAAATATTTGTTAGTTACCTAATTAAATGGAGCCCAGTTGATCCTATTAGCTGATTTACATAGTTTGTATTGTAACTTTGCTTTGGCTTCAAAAGCAAACTTTGCTTTTGCTTTGCTTTTATTTGTATCTGCAGATACAAATAAGTAAAACACAGTCATCTCAGTTATGCTAAAACTGTGAAGACATCTGATCACAAAGTGATATGATGAATGCAAAACATGCTTAGAATATTGTACTCATGGTAGTTGAATCAGATTCTTTAAAAAAAATTTTTTTTTATTAATTCATGAGAGACACAGAGAGAAGCAGGGACACAGGCAGAGGGAGAAGCAAGCTCCATGCAAGAAGACTGATGCGGGACTTGAACCCGAGAATCCGGGATCTTGCCCTGAGCCGAAGGCAGATGCTCAACCGCTGAGCCACCCAGGTGTCCCTGAATCAGATCCTTATAGGGAAAAAAAGGATGCATATTGTATTTATTTTATTTTATTAAAAAATAGTTAAATATAGTTGGTGTTATATTAGTTTCAGGTGTGCAATATAGTGATTCAGCCTCTCTCTACATTATGCTATATGCACCGCAAGTACAGCCACCCTCTGTCACCACACGATGCTCTCACAATGCCGGTGACTCTATTCTCCGTGCTGTGCTTTTTAGTCCTATGCCTTGTTCATTCCATAACTGGAAGCCTGTGTCTCCCACTCCCTTTCATCCACTTTGCCTAATCCTCAGGCCCCCTCTGCTTTGTCAACCATCAGTTTATTCTTTGTATTTATAGGCCTGATTCCATTTTTTGTTTGTTTGTTTTGAATATATATACATATTTTTCATTTATTATGATGCAAGAGTATTAAAAGGTACAAAAACCTATGATAATTCTTCACTAAGTCTCATGATGATTTTAAAACAAGCTTAGAACATAGTACCTTACAGTCTATAAGCTCCTGGTTGCTGCTATTTGTTGGATCAGGTGTGGCTTATTTTTCTAGCAAGTTTGAGAACTAGACATTCTAGTCTTTACAGAGATTATGAATAGAAAAGGTCAATGAGCCAGGGTCCCCCTATTGCGTGAATCACTTCCCCAGAGTGAGCAGGAATCTCAGAAAGTCACATCTACACATGGGAGACCGTGGTTGACCAGTAGGAACACAAAGTCCCTCATCAACAACATTAATACGCTCCTTCTGTGCGTATTAGGGGCGGAGGGGACAAAATGCAGAATACGGTTTCTCTCTTGTCTCAGGGCTTACTGTCTAGCTGGTGAAGTAAGACCTAAACATACAGAGATAATTATCAGGACAGGAAAGCACGTGGTCAGGGTCCAAGCAGGGGAGCAGAAGGTACAGATACAACGGATCAGAGGAAAGTCCTTCCAAGAAGGTGGCAATGGCTTGGGCCTCAGGTCCAAGCAGAGAGAGAGGACGGCACTCTGGGTAGGGAGAAAGCATGAGGGGTGGGGAACCGAGAAGATCAGTTTGGCTGGAATCAAAGATTTGCAGAGAGAAGTGCAAATATATCTAAGGGCCCCATCATGCAAGGTAGAAAGAGGGATGCGTGTTGTCGCTTTGAGAGTGAATTACAGTGGATTAGAGGGAGGAGGTGCTGAAGAAGGGCCAGACGGGGACAATGGTCTGGGGGGAGGGGAGCTGGGCTCGGGAGGGGCCATTGGATGGAGGGGGAGGGACGGAGAAGGAGGATGCTGGAAGGAAGGATTAACCAGACTTGGAGAGGCAGGAGTCGAAGGCAGCTGTAAGGTTCGTGGCCTGGGGCCTGGAAAGGCAAGGAGAAAAGGGAAAGTAAAGGGGGAGCCATGTGTGGGTGAGAAGACGGTGCTTCTGAGTAACAGTGGAGGATGAGGGGCGGCATCCAGTTAGGGAGGCGCCCGGGCATGAGGCTGCCTTCCCCCGAGAGCATCCACCATCCCGCCTCTCCTCCTGGTCCGTCCAGGTCTTGACGGCCCTGGTACCCACCCCCCCCCCCCGGCTCAGCCCGGCCTCACGCGTGATGGTGCTCAGGTGTGCCCCGGGCAAACCGCGCGGAGCTGGCGTTGCACACTAGCAGACGTGGCCTGGGGCCTTCATCAGATAGTGTTGGCAAGGTTGCTGCAAGGTGAGCAGAGGTGAGCAGAGGGCACAGCACCAAGGACCCGGGCGGGGGGCCTGCTCTTGTAGGTACATGGGAACGGGGAGTCCTGTCCTCAAGGTAAGAGAATGGTCATCCAGAGACAGAGACAGAGAGACAAGGGGGGGGACAAAGGCAGATAGAGAGATGGGGACAGGGAGAGGGGGAAAGAGGAGGAGAGATTGAGAGAGGGAGAGAAGATGGGGGGAGAGAGATGGAGGGGCAGAGGGAGAGGAGGGGGGAGGAGGGAGAGAGGGAGAGAAGGAAGGAGTCAGGGAGGGAGACATCCACACGCACAGTTGTTTTAAACCTTGAGCGCTTTGTCAGCTTCTGTGAGGGCTCCTTCTTCTCCAGGTGACAAGTAGAGAAATACTCCTTTACGTGCCTGGAAAAGTAATTGGCTCGGCTTTTAGGGTGGACCGTGGGTGTCAAGGTCACACGGCTTTAGGAACTGATAGTAAGGGTAATGATGGTTCACGTTTACTGAGTGTCCACTACATTCCAGAGGCCGTGCTAACACTTTTTTTCCCAGGTGTTGTCATTTGAACCTCAGAGTGGGTACAAAGAAACTTTCCATTTTGATTTGTTTTGCTTTTTAATTTTTTTTTTCTAGGAAAAAGACCCTTACATGCTCATTTGTAGTTTGCTTTTTGTTTTTTTTTGTGTGTGTGTGTTTTGTTTTTATACATTTATTTTTTATTGGTGTTCAATTTGCCAACATACAGAATAACACCCAGTGCTCATCCTGTCAAGTGCCCCCCCCAGTGCCCGTCACCCAGTCACCCCCACCCCTGCCCACCTCCCCTTCCACCACCCCTTGTTCCTTTCCCAGAGTTCGGAGTCTTCATGTTCTGTCTCCCTTTCTGATAGTTCCCACTCATTTTTTCTCCTTCCCCCTTTATTCCCTTTCACTATTTCTATATTCCCCAAATGAATGAGACCATATAACGTTTGTCCTTCTCCGATTGACTTATTTCACTCAACATCATACCCTACAGGTCCATCCTATAAGCACTTTTTGATAAATTGTTTAACTGAAGAAATGGGTGGAAGAAGAAATGTCCTTACTCTTAATCTGGTGACAAACTCAGGGAATCCAGTTCATTTTTCAAGTGCCCGGGCATTGCGCACGGATGCGTTGCTCTCTGGTCAAATCCGCTTCCTTCAGGTCAATCCTACCTTCGGATTTAAAAGTTCTTTATGCTTAGAATCGTTATTTTTAGAAAAAATGTTGTCCCTTCCGACTTCCCAGGTCCCACAGGGGGGAAGGAAGCAAGACAGGACCGGGCAGGGATGGGGAGCGGCACCCTGGCTGCGGCGGAGGGCCAGGCCTGCCCACCTCAGGCCCTGCGAGGGACGGGGGTCCTTGGCCGAGCACTGCCATGGGCTCATCTGGAAATTGTGCCTTTTGAAAAGAAGATGATGCAAAAATGCTGCTCGGTGTCCCCCAACAGTTGCTCACTGGGCTGTGCCCCCTGGAGAAAAGTTGGGCGATTCCGGGCTGGAAATATCCAGAAAACTACCTGCAGGCCGGCCTGACAGAGGGCTGGCCCGGGGGGTCGCGGCCCGGCCTTGTCCCGGCGGCCGCCTGGCCTCCCCCTCACCTCTTTGAGGAAGCTCACGGCCTCTGCGTCATGCCTCCTGCCCGCCCTTGACCTTCAGGGGGCGGGGAGGCGGCGGTGGCTCCCCAGGGGGAAAGGGGCCAGGCGGGGGGGACTGTGCACCTGCCGGGGTTGCGGCCTCCAGCCCCAGCCCGACGCCAGTGCGCACAGGCCGCCGGCGGCTGCGGCCCAGACCACGGGCCTCGAGGAAACCTGTCCTTCGAGCGGGTCCGAAGAGGGTTCTTAGGCTCGAGTGTGGGCCCTGGGGGGCAAAGGGCCCACGCCGGCCCCTCAGTGGATGACGGGGCGGCCGAGCTTCCCAAGGACGCCGGGCTTGTGGAGGCTGCCCTCCTGGGCACTTGGGGCAGGTGCTGTGTGTTTGCGTTTCTGTGCGTGCGGCTTCTCCTTTTTAGCCACGTTCATTGCAGGCGATGACACTGTGATTTGGAAACTGGGGCTCTGGACGGGCCTGGGCAGCGGGCAGGGGGAGTCCGGGCGCGCGGCGGGGTGTCGGGGCAGCCAGCGCCTTGTGTCGCCGTCCCCGCCGGCATGTGGCAGCCAGGCACACCGTGCCACGCGGAGCGGGCCGCGGGACCTTAGGGGTAAGGCTTGTCTTTTTAGGAAACCCAGGGCGGGTCTTCATACGACCTCGCAGAAACCTGCAGAGTGACCTCTCTGGCTTCCGGGCGCATCCTGGAGATCTGAGCCGTCCGTACGGAACGTGCTAGGGAGATCCACGGTGAACCAGTTCTGCCCGGTGTTCAGTCTCCTTGGGGGCCTTCTCAGCTCCCCGTGAAACGGTAAGACTGGACCGCAGGAAAGCTTGGCGTCGGTTCTTAGAAGAAGCTCGTCCTTCACAAGGATATTTTTTCCGAGTCATGAAAAATCACGAGTCTCCCATGACTCAGCGTAGGTACCTACTAGGGTCAAAGAGGAATGGCACCAAGGTCATTGGGGATAGGTCAGAGGTTGCCAAGTGGGGGGATTGTGTCCCCCAGAGGACGTTTGGCAATATCTGGAGATGTGTTTGGTTGTCCGAATGGGCTGTGTGTGCACGCGTGTGTGTGCCCCCGGGTGCGTGCTCCTGGCCCTAGTGGCTAGAGGCCTTGGGAGGCTGCTGAACGTCCTCCCGCGCACAGGGCAGCCCCTACAACACAGAATTACTGCCTGGCCTCAAATGTCGAGAAACTGAGCCACTTCCCTCTACTTCCCTCTGCAACCGTTGGCTCCAGTGTTGAGCCACCCCCTGCGCCATCTGAAGCCTGCAGGCCTGGGGGGACACCGCTTACCCCTCGACCCCATGAGGCGGTAGATCCGGAGTTGGGGTAGGTGCCCAGCTGGCCCCTCCTTGCCGCTTCCCCAGCGTGTCTTCCGTTCCCCTCAGTCCCAGTCTCCTCTGGACGACCCTGTGTCCACTAGTCCGTCTCTGTCCTCCGCGCCGCTGCCTGCTGGGCCCCGGGCTGCTCTCTGGCTGTTCCCCGCAGCTCCACGCGCCGGGCTCCCTCCTCCGCTGTCCACCTGCCGTCACCTGGCAACCTCAAGCCCGTGGGGATGACCCCCTGACACGTAACCTCTGCATACCTGGGTGATCTTGCTTCTGTAGGCCTCGCCATCCGCCTCATTTCAGCCCTCTGCTTGCAGGGCAACTCCTTCGACCTGCCATCACTCATGAGCTTGTCCTTGCCACTGTCGTCTGCACAGCCCGCTCCGTCACTCCTACTCACACGGACTCCCTGACGCCGACAGGCGTGCACCCTAGCATCCACCCTGGCTTCGGTCCCACCAGGTACCGCTCTCGTACTCCTTGGTGTGCCTTTTCTTTTTCTTTTTTTTTTTTTTAATAATGAATTTATTTTTTATTGGTGTTCGATTTGCCAACATACAGAATAACACCCAGTGCTCATCCCGTCAAGTGCCCCCTCAGTGCCCATCACCCATTCTTGCTGTGCCTTCTCAATGCTCCTGGACACCCCCGCGACTGTCTCCCTCCCAGCCGGCCCACCCGGCCCCTCCATGCAAGGAACGAAGGCTCTGCTCCCGTTTGCATCCAAAGCTCTCAAGCCTGACTTCCTGCCTCGGAGCAGTGTCACGCGTTTCCTCCTCGAAATTACAGCGTAGTCCCTCCTTATCCTCGTTCTTAGCTGATGATCCAGGTTCTCAAAGGACTGAGAAAACAGAAGCCAAAGGAACCACAGGAGCCCGTGGCCAGCGCTTCCCGCCTCCCGAGGGATGAACATCTCTGCTCCTCTCCTGGGAGATCCTGCTGTGTGCTGGGCCTTTCTGCTCACACTTCCTCACGGGCTTGCCCCTGCAGGGAAGTCCTCTTTCTCCTGCATCATTAATCCCCGCCCCCGCCCCCGCTTTGGGTCATCCCAGCAGCACACACACATTCCTGACTCTTCCACTCACAGATTCCTGCCTGACCCACCACTCGTGACAGGGGCTGCCTTATTTCTCTCTTCCCTTTCACAGAAAAATTCTTTACAAACAGTTGTGTGGCCTCTTTCCACTTCGGTGCCTAACGTATTCCGCGTGAATTCCATATGGCCCAGATAATGTCCCACCCCAGCCCCAGCCTCTTCGGTCACTCAATAGCACTTGGCATAATTGACGGTGATCACTTCCCTCTTCCCTCCTTGGCTTCTGGAGATGCAGACTTTGGAATTTGTCCGTCTGTCTGCTTCTCTACTTTTCTTTTCTTTTTTTCTCTTCTTTTCTTTTCTTTTCTTTTCTTTTCTTTTCTTTTCTTTTCTCTTCTTTTCTCTTCTCTTTTTTCTTTTCTTTTCTCTTTTTTCTTTTCTCTTCTCTTCTCTTTCTTTTTTCTTTTCCCTTTTCTTTCTTTTCTCTTTTCTCTTTTCTTTTCTTTCCTTTCTCTTTTTTTCCTCTTTTTTCTTTTCTTTTTTCTTTTCTTTTTTCTTTCTTTTCTTTTCTTCTTTTCTCTTTTCTTTTCCCTTTTCTTTTCTTTTTTCTTTTTTCTTTTCTTCTCCTTTTCTTTTCTCTTTTTTCTTTTCTTTTCTTTTTTCTTTTTTCTTTTCTCTTCTCTTTTCTTTTTCTCTTTTCTTTTCTCTTTTTTTCTTTTCTCTTCTCTTTTCTCTTCTCTTCTCTTTCTTTCCTTTTCTTTTCCCTTTTCTTTTCTTTTCTTTTCTCTTTTCTTTTCTCTTTTCTCTTTTCTTTTCTCTTCTCTTCTCTTTCCTTTTCCTTTCTCTTTTCTTTTTCTATTTTTCTTTTTTTTCTTTTCTTTTCTTTTTTTTCTTTCTTTCTTCTTTTCTTTCTTTTCTTTTCTTTTCCCATGGATAGCTTCCTGCCCATCTCCTTGGCTGGCAGCCCTTCTCTTCCCTCTGTATAAATGCTAGCATATCCAAGACGTAGGCCTTGGATCTCTTTTCTACACCACCTTCCTCTTCCCCGGGAACTCTCACATAACCCGAAGTGTCCTTGATGGACTCAAACACCCTCTGCTGCTTCCCACATTGTTCTCTCTCCTCAGTCCTAGACTTGTAACCACACCGTCTACATAATTTCTCCACATGCACGTTGTATGAGGTCCCTCAAATTTTAAAATGCCGACATTAGAATGCCACTCCTGCCACCCTACCCTAGCCTCTGTCCCGTTCTTCTCCATCTCAAGGATTAGCACCGATTGTTCTAATGCAAGATTAATCCTTGATGCCTTTATTTTCCTCACCTTCCATGTCTAACGTAGGCCAAACCCCATCATCTCCTACCTTGGAAGCATCTCTGAAATTGAGCTTCTTCTCTTTCCCTCTCCACTGCTCCTGGATCCGGGCTGACATCAGCTTGCTCCTGTCTCCCGCAATGGTCCACTGACTGATCTTGCTGTTTCTCTCTACTCCCAAACTATCTCCTAGTCTGATTTCTTCATGCTGCCATCAGGGTGACCTTTAAAAAAATGCACATTAAAGTCAGATCACAATCCTGACCAAACCCCTTCAAGGGTTCCCATCATCCTCAGTATCAAGTCTATGCTTCCCGTCATGACCCACGAAACCTGCAGGCTCAGATCCTGCCCCCTCTGCCGGACGCTTGCCCTTTTTGGAGCTGACCCAGCTGGTTCTGGCCTTCTTCCTTTACTCTCACTGTTCCCTTTGTCTGGGAGACTTTTTTCCTGGGACTTTCCATATGCTTCTTTGTATAATCTGGAACTTGACCATATTTCACCTTCTCAGGGAGACCTTGCTGACTACTGCATCTAAAAGAATATCCTTCAAACACACACACAAAAATCCCCAGGAAACAAAAACAAAAACAAAAACAAATCAAACCCAAACAAATAAGTATCCCTCTCCCACTCCCTTTATCTGCTTTATTTTCTGCATAGCCTTGATCTCCATCTGATGTTACATTTTATATGTATTTTTTATGTTTGCTCACTATGCTGTCTTTACCAATAGAATATCAGGTCCACAGGGCAGGGACTGTACCTCTTCTATTCACTATATATCCCTGGTGTCCAGAGCAGTGATAGGAACAGGGTGAATGCTTGTTGGATGGCTATGAGGTCTGGAACTTCTGTTCTCTCCCCTCATATGTACAAAGAGAAAAACTTAGCACAGGATTTCAGTTTCCACAGTTTTGTAAGTAACGCTGTCATGGAATATTTTAGGGTTAGTGTTAAGTTAGACACTTTGATGAGGCTTGTTTGATGCTATTTCTACTTCCCAGTGTGGTCTTAGCCATTAGTTTCAACTCTAATGTCCCTTTTAGTTTAGGATTTCTGTGTTCTTTAACTAGAGATTGACTTATTTGCTCCTATTAAAGTGGGAATATCTTTACCAGAGATAACATTTATGGTTTTATTGGATAATTGGGTCGTGATAAGATTTCCACGTTAGATTCTTTTCAAAAGCAGATTTTTAAGAAGTTTTTTAGAAGATTTTATTTTATTTTTTATTTTTTTAAGATTTTATTTATTTATTCATGAGAGACACACACACACACAGAGAGGCAGAGACACAGGCAGAGGGAGAAGCAGGCTCCATGCAGGGAGCCCAACATGAGACTCGATCCCGGGACTCCAGGATCACACCCTGGGCTGAAGGAGGCACTAAACCGCTGAGCTACCTGGGCTGCCCTCAAAAGCAGATTTTTGACAAGGGATAATGAGCAAACAGGGGCCGGCTATATGTTTCAAGTGGGAGAAGGAGATGTCTTAAGGAGTAGAAAATGAGGGAGCAGAAGAGGATAGAGCACTAAGTCAAGCTTCAGGAAGTTCACGGTCTTACCAGTGGCCAAGTATGGATGTTTTGCTGTTTTTTGGGGGGCGTGGGGAGGGGTGGAAGCAAAAAAGGTTTGTTAGGTGTGTTCAGATAAGTACGCCAATACAGGCTTTCCTTACCGTTTCTGTAGTAGCATACCTAGGTCGTTAAACCCTCCTTGGCTCACACACTTTGCTAACTCTGACTTTTTGATGTTTAACACACACTGGAGCAGAAATCTGCTTTGAGATTATCTTTGAGGAAAGACTTTACCAAGCAAACCATTACTGAAAACAAATCACAGGTGGACTCTTCAAACTACTTATAGAATGGGCTGTTTTAGAGACTTCAGAATAATGTGTCACTGGCATCCAGTGACACATCCTAACCTGACACACATTAGGAGTTTTAGTCTGAGAAACCTAGAAGTGTACAGAATGTGCTCTCTGACGACGGAAGCTTTGTTTCCCTCGGAACACCTACACATATCTCTAGTTTCCTTTGGGACACAGTTTGACAAATGCTGCTTTGGAGATAAACATTTGATCCACAGTAATTTATAAAGTGATTATAACTCTTCTCCATTCATTAAACATCCTCCTTGAATAGATTTACCAATAGAGCACTGATGGAACCGGTCTAGTTCAAGTTAATGCATTTTCTTGAACACAAGAAGTAGTTTTTACATCAACTGTGTTTGATATTCCTCCCTCTTTCCTTTTCCATGCTGTCCTTTCTTTATTGATAATTGATCCATCTTAAGGACAACAAATTGATTGATATGGCAAGTCAGATGGAAAAAATAATTTATTTCTATATTAATAAATGTTAGGGGTCTAAAAGTTTAAGTCCAGTGTAATTTGCACATTTTGTAAACTTCCTTTTGTTCTTTTTTTTTAAGGACTCTTTTCTGCATGCAGGGTTGCCATACACCCAGCATCATGTGATCACATGATAGAGGCCAATCTTAGAGCATTCATTGGTAGTCACTTTAATGAAAGGCCTAATAATTTCCCTAAAGTGATAAGACAATTTGAATATGGCGGAGAATATCACTTATCTTTTCATTACGTGGTTGAAAAAAAATAGAAAGTCAGTCATTTGATATGTTGGAAGCCGCTGTCATTTGATATCCAAACCCCAAAGAGTAGAAGCCTGTGTGAAAGGAAATGAAATGTCTTGTAGTCTTAGGGGATCATTCAATGGTGATGTCATCTGATAGAGCGAGAGCAGAGGTTTGATGCTTTTGGGTCTGGCTGGGGCTCACGTCAGGGTTTGCTGTGCAACTGATCCTGGTGGTGTTGCTTGGTGCGAAGCACGTGCTCTCGGATGCTGCTCCCGCCGCAAACCGGGAAACTGTCAAGCCTCTTTAAAGTGTGACAGCTGTGTGACAAAGTGATGCTGCTCTCTTTGCCTTGAAACTGTTGTGGTGCGCTCTTACCCTGAGCGGCCTGAAATCTAGGTTCAGTTTCCAGACTAAGTAAAACTGAGACATCTCCTCGCTGAGCCTACATTGACCCCTGTGGTCAATCCCACTGCTGGCCTGATTCCTTAAAATTCTGTGTGATGATCATCGTGCTTGGGATTTCAACCAAATCAAGCCCCATCATCCTGTATTCTCACCAATTAGCACCACCCCTCGTAGGCCAGAGGTTGGGAAGGAAATTCACTGCCTGCCCTCATCTTCAGCCCACCCTCTAGCAGAGCATTTAGGAATCAAGTCTAATCTCTATCTCCTTAAGTGGGGTTGAAAGAGGGAAATGAGCTTGTTCTTATTCTGATGAGCTCACAAGAGAAACTGAGAGTTGTTGAAAATTAGCACTATTTTTCCCAAAATGACTTGGGGGCAAGCAACAAGACTTCCTATCACTGTTGTGTGTAAGTATGCATTTTTATTTTTTGTATTATTATTATTAACAAAAGCCTATGCCACCCATAGGGATTACTTCCAGGAATGGAGATAAAATTATACTAAAGATAAAATAACTATGAATTAGTTTCCGGTTCTTTTTAAATCAGAGTTAGAGGAGTGCTTTAGGCAATTCACTGATGTTGGCCTTAGTTTGCTAATCTTGTATAAATTGGTGGAGGTGGAGTTTGAATTACATATCTCTAAGTCCCCATCTTGTTATCAAACATGGGTCCTATCTTCTATCATGCTTTTTCTCCCCAAAGAAGTTATGCCTTTGAAAATTTAAATATTCTTTCCCTGTGCTATGTATCCTCATGTTTTAGTCATATATTATACTGTGAATTTTAAGCTAGCTATATACTTATAAAGGAAATAAATTTAACATTATATCCTTTTGGGAATAATGTGGGTATGAAAAAAATGGACAGATACAGATTTATTTCAAATTGACAGAGTAAATGTGGACGATGACTATCTTTGACACAGATTTCTGGATTTTGTTAAGAATGTGGAAAATTCTTTGCAATTACGGTAGGTGTATTTGGGTTTCCTGACTCCGTAACAAGTTTTACAAAGGATGTTTATGTAATTGAACTCAGGGCCACGTCTTGCCAAGCAGCAAACACGTTACTCTGCTATTCTTATCACCAATAGTCATTATAGCTCCAAATTGCATCACTTTTGTTTTATATAGATTATCACTCACTGGAACCATTCCAGGTGAGCGCTACCATTTCCCCCTTGGCATTAAAGCAAATTTACTAAGCTAATACATTACTCTTGCTTTTAACATATAAGCATTGATTTGCAAGCTTGTGCCAAACGTCTTGCGTAAGTTTCTCCTGGAAGCTGTGAAATCTAATCTGAATAGGAAAATAGGAACAACTTCTACAGATGTTAATATAATACACGCTGAGATAGCTTTCTTTGGTCCAGTTATCTTTGCAGCACTTTTTTTTTTTTTTAATTGGAAGTAGACCCAAAAGATTTTGATTGTTTCGGGCAGATTAGGAAATAAATTTAAGTATTTGATCCTTCTTGGCTAATGTATATTTGGTAAGGTAAAATTTTCCTTGTTACTTTAACATTTCAAATATTATAATCAGTCTTTCCTTTTTCCTTCTATTCATAGACGAAGAGCAATTGATTCAGTTGAGATCACTTTTTATAGACTACTCCCTCCCTCACCTTTTTAAAGAACATATTTAAATACCTTTCATTTTAGGGAAAAATGTGTTTTGCTCAGCCCATGCCTCCACATCACCTGAACTGGCTTCCTTTCACTGTCCCACTTCTTAAACAATTGGTCACCTAGAATGTCTCCATTTTTAAAATTACCTGTTCCTTAATTACCTGCATCTATTGCTCTTCTAAAGGCTACTGGTCAGTTTTCAAAATATCTGATCTTTCCTCCACCTTTTTTCTCTTGAACTCCTTGTAGCATTTATTACTGACGACCACACCCTGTTCTTTAAAGGCTCTCCTCCCTAAGTCTTTGTGACATTAAAGCTAACTCCTAGTGAGTTCCTTTCCTCTTGGCTCTTCCCTGGGGATGCTCTCCAAAGCCACTTTTCCTATCCATATTGCCACTTTCTTGCTCCCAGTAAATAATTTTCTTGTCTCATGACTTCAGCTATTACTTTAAACCTGAGCTTCTCATCTTAGAACTATTCTGCTTCCAGCCCCATGTTCTGAATTGTTTTCTAAGAATCTTTGCTTAGACATATCATGATCATCTCAAACTCAACGTGTCCAACACCACAATAACACAGTTGGTATTTTTTCCCCAACTCCCCATGATTATCTCCATGAATGGAGTCATTACTTTTCTAATTAAATAGTTTCAGAATCTTGAAATAACCTTTTATATTTTCTTTTCTCTCTCTTCTCACACAACTACATGTTGGATGATGATAAGTACTCGCCAATTGTATGAGGCTCCACATTACTCCCTAATATGACTGGCAAGTTATTTTTAAATATGACTGATAACATTATTACACGCTTAGGAAGACATATTAAATTTGAGTGCTTGGACTAGGAGCCACAGCACAAGGTCATACCAAAACTGGAAGGATAATCATGACACTGTGAGTCAGTCTTTTGACTCAAAGGTAACTTCTAGGGCACAGTCTTATCTAACCATCTATGCATCCACTCATCCATCCATCCATCCATCCATCCATCCATCCACCTACCTACCTACCTACTTAATTACTTACCTATGGACTGACCCACCTACATCTCTGTCTCTCTCTCTTAGGGTTTCTCAACCTTGGCACTATTGACATTTTGGACTGGATAATCACTTGTTATGGGGAGCTGTCCTGTGCATTGCAGGATGCTTAGCAGTATCCGTGGCCACCTTCCACTAGATGCCAGTAGCATCCCCTTCCTCAGTGGTGACAGCCAAAACTCTCCCCAGACATTGCCAAGTGCCTGTCCTTCTGGGAAGGAGGAACAAAATTTTCTTCCCTTTCCCCATTAAGAACCACTACTCCAACATTGCTCCATAAAAATGTCATATTCCCAACACTGTTCCATAAACTCCATAATAGTGTTAAAATATAAAAAAAATAGTGTTAAAATATATGCTATTTCATTCTAAAACATGTTATTAATGTCTTTCCAAATAATTAAGTGTTCTGTAGCTAATGTTATAACATTTCACATGCATCGTCTGCCCATATTTTTTTTTTTTTAAAGGATTAGTTGGAAAAATCACATGGATGGCCCTTATCTGTAGCTTCTGGTTAGAGGATTTAACATAATAAGAAATTAAGTGGCACCAAAGAAAGCCCTTTGCCTGGTGGAATTTAAAGACATCTTATTTACACATGCTATACCACATGCTATACAGAGTGGAGATAGTCCCCTCGGGCTCAGAGCCCAGGTGTGCCACTACACTTGTTTTGAGAAGCACATTTCAAAAAGTCTCTACGGTCCAGTTTTCTCATTTTTATTTATTTTTTATTTTTTTCAGTTTTCTCATTTTTAAAGTGGGAGTAATTGTACCTACACATAGCACTGTTGTAAGTGGGCAAAGCTCTGGACACAGTGCCTGGCACGTTGCTAGACCACGATACATGCTAACTTTTAGCTGGGGACAAACCACTCTGGTTGAAGTGGGTAGGACGTCTGTACCCGACCTCTCAGGCCCCACCCAGGCCCCTGTGGCAGGTAACCAGCTACCAGCTTCCCAATAAGCGGTTACTTCAGGCTGCTGTCTGTGCTGAAGTCAGCCTCCAGGCAGCACTATCCTGCGGCTGCTGGAGTCAGTGTGACCCTGCACACACGGCGTCTGAAGCAGAGGATTGGTTTGGATGGCAGTTTCTGTATTTGTGCAACATTGCATTTCTTAGATGGAGCAAACTCCTCCACTTGTGAGTTCACAGTAAAGGAAGGAGGATTGGGTACCGTGAGGTCATGCTTTCCATTGAAGTTGCTTTCCTGAAAACTGATGGCCAATGCCTCGTACATTAATTGAAATATATTTACTAAACCAACTTTATATTAAAAACTAGGCTGGGAACTGCAAGCAGTGCTGTTCAGCTTAGGATACAATCCCACCCCGCAGGAGGTTAAATATAAGGAAAATGACAAGGATGCCATGCACAGGAGTACTTGAGTTGAGAATTATATTATGTAATAAAAAGCACATGGATACTGGAATGGGACAGAAGCTGAGTTTTTTTTTTTTTTAAGATTTTATTTATTTATTTATTTATTTATTTATTTATTTATTTATTTAGAAGCTGAGTTTGAATCTCAGCTCTACCACATTCTTGTTCTTTATTTGGATAATAATATTTCCTCTGAGTGTTTGCAGAGATTAAATAAAGTGACTTACAAATTGCCCGGCACGATGTATACTTGCACATCATAGATCTTTTCAGTGAAAATCATTATTTTTCTCTGTACTATATCATGCACCAATGGTTGGGTAGGTTTTCATTAGATGTAAAGGGTATGTTTAGGATTTTTGACTTAATATAAACTGAGGTCAACAGCCTGTTACTCCAGGCCAAGTCACACTTGAGGTGTGCAGATGTGACTTTATACCAGTTCTGATAAGAGAACCTATTCCTTGGTCCCCACGTATCTCAGTTCGAATGATGGGAGTGGGTCTTGGCCCTCGTATCTGAGTCCGTCTTTAGAATCTTCCTTGGACTCAGTAGTTTTGGTCTGAGGTTTACTCTTACCAGTTGTTCTCATAGGTGTGAAAATTGTGTCAGTGAAAGTCAGCCCCCAAACCTGCCTACGGGGCAGGTATGAGCCTCTCCCTGGGAACCCCTCCCCAACCCCCTGGGATGAACTTTCTCCAAGTCCTGGCCCTTTCAAGGCTGCCTTGCCCTGCTTTGTAGGCTCTGGCACTATCCTTGTTTCAAACATTCTATCTGGGAACTTTATGTAGTGGAGATTTTTCAATGCTATAAGAAAAAAGTTCTAGTTCCTTTTGAAGGCAGATGGTGAAGTCAGCCCCTTAAGCGTGAAGAACTCACAGAGGGATGTTATTATAGTGAGGAGGGTGTTTCAGAGGCTTAGGGTTCCAGATGGCTGGGGGAGAAGAAATCAGGAGGATAACGAGGGGATTTTCGCTTAAATTTTGCAAACATTTACTGTGTCATTGGCTTTGGAGATACCAAATGGAGTAAGATGTAGGCCCCTGCTGGGACTGAACATTCCACACAGCTGCGATGGAAGCGAGGACAGACAGGGTCAGGTCTTCAACACGCAGGGCCAGATAACGGTGCAGGTTCAAAGGCAAGCACATGTTTGGATAAGAAGAATAGTTAATTAGTGACAAGGCTATGCAATTCATGCTTAGAAAGATTTTTTTATTTTTATTTTTTTTTAATTCTTGCCTTTAACGGGTATAGTTAAAAACTAAGTTGCAACCCCCCCTCCCTTACAAAAACACTAAGTTGTTATAAATGCCATTTTCTTGTTAGGAAATTATATTTTCAGTGGAAAACCCATGGGTGAGTACGTGTGTGTTATATTCATTTATTTTTTATTGTTTTTCTATCATACCTGAAAACATCCCTTGTAATGGGCCCAAAGTGCTTCCAATAGCACCATCATTCTGGCAGCAATGAAGCGAGGGTGGAAGCATTGGTAGCCAGTTTATATAGTAGAAAAATGACAAACATGTTTTTAAAAATACGCGTACAATAGTAAATGGTAGTGAAAGTGCTACCGCTGGTTGGTCGTCACTATGTCACAGGAGGCCCTATGTGTATGCTCTCCCTGGAGCCTCTCCCCCACCGCGGGGCCAGCTCTGTCTGTCACCTCTGTTTGGTGGCTGAGGCTTGGGCAGTTGCTTGGCCAAGCTTGAACAGGTAGCAGGGTCTCGCAATCTCCCTCCTGAGGCCGGGCTCTTGACCCTGTGCTGCGTTGCACGGCCCGGCGAGCATCTTCACCCCTGTAGGCAGTCAGGTGTCACTTCTATTTTGCAAGTGCCACTTGAGAGACTTGTTTTAAACGCGGAGCTGGTTCAACCAGAGAGGGGGCTGCTCGCGCTGGGAGGCTGGTTATAGAGCAATGCCAAAGCAAAGGCATCTCGAGGCCAGTGGTCACTGCGACAGGTATGTCAGGGTGTCCCCAGGCAGGGGACCTGGCGGGCAGAGACTCGTGACGTCGCCTGCACCCCCGTCCACCCGAGGTACTTGTTGCCAGGCGGACAGTGGGACCCGAGGGCACCCCGGGAGAACCCCGCCTGCTTGCACTTTGCCCCTCGGCGGCCACGTTCCTCACCTCTTCCGGACCTCCTGGCACGCGTGTGAGGAGGGTTAGGGACCCACCACAGGCAGGAAGAATGAGGGCGGGGAAGTCTCCAACTCAAGATGCTGGCGGCATTTCTGCGGCCCCTGCTTTTGGGGGGCAGGCAGATGCTGGGCCCCCGCGAGTCTCCTCTATGTGACGAAGGCTGGTGGCCACTGCTGTGGGCTCGGGAGGATCGCGGGGCTGGAAGCTTCCTTGGCTGCCCCAGGTCACTGTCCAATCTTCCACCAGGCCCGGGGCCCTGGGTGAGGGGGGCACCTAGGCAGGGACCCAGCTCCCCAGCCTCCTGGAGGGAACCTGGCAGGCGGGAGGGAGCGAGCCGCTCCCCTTGGTGCAGGTGTGGCATCCTCCCCACCCCAGGTGGCCCGCCCTTGTAGCCGCTGGGTAGCAGGTGCCACAGAGGTCATGGCGAGCCGGGCACAGGCGGGGGCCCTCCCAAGGCTGCTGCCCTCCAAGGTGGTGAGCCCTCGGGGCAGGCCCAGGGCAACAACCCTGCTGGCGGGTCCTCCATCCTGAGCGGCCCCAGGTGTCCTGGCCTGGGGCTGGGGGACACCCATCGGCCAGCAGCCCTGGGTTCCTGGGGGCCCCAGGCCGCAATGATTTGGGGGGCCCTTGAGAAGCACAACAAAGAATTCTCTCTCAGTCTCTGTCTCCTCCTCTTTGTTGTTGCTGTTGTTTGGTTTTACGGTTCTAAAGTAAAAATAACTCTTAAATTGCACACATAGTAGGATATCAGTGCAGAAAAGAGCTTTTCCTTACGGTGTACGGAAAATCGTAAGAAAGTTCATCAGAGTCATGTGGAGTTCCATCGGCCCGATTAACAACGGTGCGCAGGTGACCGTCCTCCCGGCACCTGTGTGTACAGCAGCTTGGCCCTCTCTGTCTTTTGTTCTCAGCCTGAGCTGAGCTCTCATTCTTCACCTCTGTCCCTAAGGAACCGAGCCTCTTTATATGACTGTCTTCATGTTCCTATAGTTATATACAGTAGGGCAGCCCGGGCGGCTCAGCGGGTGAGCACCTGCCTTCGGCCCAGGGCAGGATCCTGGAGGCCCGGGATCGAGTCTCGCGTCGGGCTCCCTGCATGGAGCCTGCTTCTCCCTCTGCCTGGGTCTCTGCCTCTCTCTCTCTCTCTTTCTCTGTCTCTCATGAATATAAATAAATAAATAAAATCTTTAAAAAATAATTATATTCAGTATATGATTATTTGGATAGATACACAGAAATGTATTTTTGTCATTGTTTAAAATAGAAGCTCGTTAGGCACACTTCTGCCGCAGCTCGCTCGTCTTCTGTAGAAATCCCTTCGGCCCTCTGGTACAGATCTGAGGCTCCCCGCCTTCATACTGTCGCCTGGCACATCCTAACCCAGAGAGAAGTGGCAAGAATTCTGTAGACAACAGTCCTGTAGCCACTACCTGGACCTATACTTGACCTTCTGGGGATGGACCTTGATTTTCTATCTCTCCATACCTCCAATTGGCCGTCATTCCATCCTATTTTATTTTTTAACGTACTTCAAAGTAAGGTGCAGACATCAGTGCATTTCCCTCTGAGTACTTTGTATCCATGTCATTAGCTAGTGTTCGATATTTGGGTGAAACATACGTACAATCCAACCCACTAACCTTGACCGTATCGTTTGTCAAGTGCTGACAAAGGCAGAGACCCCCATGCAACCCGGTCAATCCCAGAGACAACCTCCGCTCTCACCTTTGCTGCCGTGGGCTGCTGTTGCCCACTCTGGAGAGCACGTGCACGAGCACACACGCGGAATCACACTCCCAGTGTATTCTTGCGCTGTTTCTGTCACGCAGCAAGTTTTTGAAATCCATCCAGATTTTTACAGTCGTCAGTACACCTCTCCACTCTTGATTTTTTTGTGAACAGTGGTCCATTTTATGAATATGCCACCTTTCACTTGCTCATTCTCTTGTTGACCAATGCCTGGGCTGCTCTAGTTTGGGGCCATTATATAGAAAGCTGCTATGCCTCTCATTCTTTTTAATGTCTATGATATTTCATTGCATGCATGTACAAAAATTTATTCAAATAGTTCTGTTTTTTGGTTGTCTGATATTCTTTCTTAAAGGTTTTTATTTTGTTTTTAAATATATTTTGTTTTTTATTTGTGAGAGAGAGAGAGAGGGCAAGCACAGTCATGCAGGTGGGGAAGGGAAGAGCAGAGGAGAGAGAGGGGGAAGGGAGAGAGAGAGAGAGAATCCCAAGCAGGCTCCACTCTTGGCACACAGCCCCACTTGTGCTGGATCTAATGACCCGAGACCATGACCTGAGACCACAACTCCAGCCCACAACTTGGATACTTAACTGACTGAGCCACCCAGGTGCCCCTAAAAGTTTTCATTTTAATTCCAGTTAGTTAACATGCAGAGTTATAATAGCTTCGGGTGTACACCATAGTGATTGGACAGTTCCCCGCATCACCCAGTGCGCATCCCAAGTGTCCTCCTTAATTTCCATCACCCATGAAGTCACTCTCTTTTAATGGAATTCCTCTTTCTCTTTTTCCTTTGCTACTATTACCATTGCTACGATTGACTAAAAAGAATCTTTAATCTATCCATGCATTTATTTTTAGCAGCTAGATTCCTGAATATAGGATTGCTAGGTTGAAGGACACGTATTTCTTTATGTTTATTGAATGATTGTCAGACTGTTTTGCAGAAAGGCTGCAACCATTTACGTTTCCCCCAAAAATGAAGTTGGTTTTCTTTTTTTAAAAAAATTTTAATTATCTTTTCAATTTTTTTTTTTTTTTACCAACTTCTCTGCTGGATGTTTCTCCTCACTGAAGGCGGTGGTATTTTGTTGTTACTTCTTTCATTTCCTAGGAGTGAGGTTGAGCGTCTTTTTAGATATGTGGTGGCCATTTGATTATGTTTTGTGAATCACTTTTTCTTTATTTTGTGTTGTACGTCTTTCTTTATATTAACAATTTGATAAAGCACTGTGTTTATTATGGATAGTTGCCTTTGTCTACAGATAATTCCATTTATAATATGCATTAAGGGGATTGGTCCTCAGTGTATCATTTTTCTCTTGATTTATTTATACTATTTTTAAATTGTATATTTAAAAAACTTTTCCGTACAAGCACCTGGGTGGCTCAATTGGTTAAGCCATGGACTCTTGGTGTCAGCTCGGGTTGTGAGATAGAGCCCCACATGGGGGTCTGCTTGAGTTTATCTCTCCTTCTCCCTCTGCCCCATCCCTCCCACACAAGCTCTCTCTCTAAAATAAATAAATCTTAAAAAAAATATTTTTCTGAGTTAATTATATGTATATATGTGTAAATCTATTCTAAATACATTCTGAGTTTTCCTACTTTTTCCTTTTTTTTGGTCAACAGATCAATCTATCTTGTAGGTCATTTGTGTATTTTCCTAAAATTTACTCTAAATCATTATTATTAATACTTTATTTTTTACATTAAAATCTTTATTTACTTTAATGTTAGGTTTATACATAGTGTGAGGTAGTCCAACTGACTTTTCTTCCAGATGGATAGCCATTTGTGCCAGCACCATTTATTTAATAAACCAACCTCTACTCTCAAAATTGAAATACCAACTGTGTCATTTATTAAATTATCATATAAATTAAGATCTGTTTCTAGAATTCTGTTTTGTTCCATTAAATTTGTCTATTATTTTGACTATAGTGTTCTAGTGATTATATAGTATATCTTCGTAGCTGGTAGGTCATATTCCCTCTCCCCCACTCCACATACTTAAAACTTTTCTTTGTTATCTTTGGTTATTTATTTATCCATATGAACTTTAAAATAGCTTTATTCAACCCTCAAATTCCCAAATTATTCACATTCTTCCCAAATCCAATAGATTTAAATCACAATTGTATTATATTATATATTTCTTAAAAATTGATGATTATCTTATTAAATCTGCATTCAAGAAAGTGATATATTTTCACCTTTGTCCAGAACTTGTTTTATGTCCTTCAGTAAGATTTCATCATTTCTTTACGTGGCTTGAATAATATTTCTTATTGGATGTTTTCCTATTTTATAAACTTATCTCTATTATGAATTAAACATTTCCCTGATATCCATTTTTAGTTACTTAATATCAATGTTTAAAACAGTTATGGGTTTTCTGTGTTTATCTTGTATGATAATAAATACCTTACTAAATTCTTTTATTTATTCTAATTTTTTTTCTCTGTCTTGAATTTTATGTGTATGCAGCCACATTATCTGGAAGAAAAGAAATCTTTATTTTTCCAGTATTTATATTAAGTATCCAATTTTTATTCCTACTTTACAACTTTTGAGAGGAACAGCTATGGAATTGTAAAAAGACGTCTTTGCAGTGTCAATGGGTGTGTAGTGAACTATGATACCGTATTTTCAGATAGTATATATACACGTCCATTCTTGGTTTGAATCTGATTTGATCATCTTCTTATTCTTTTGAAATGCTATAGATTTCACTTGTTAATCTTTTATTCAGAATTTAAAATTCTTAAAATCGTGAATGATATTTGTTTATAGGGGTTTTTAAGTACCTAGTTTTGTCATTAAGGATATACTACCTTTATAGAGTGAATTAGGAAGGTTCTCATCTTTTTATAGGCAAACATATGTAACATTACAATCAACATTAAATAAGTAATAAGACTTAGCTTTGAAGCCACCTGGCTCTGTGATCCTTTTCAATGATTGTTTTTTTTTTTTCCTTTTTGGGCTTTATTTATTATTAAGAAAGGGGTAGAGGGGAGTGATAGAGGGAGGGGGAGAGAGAACCCAAGCAGACTCTGCGCTGTGTGTGGAGCCTGCCACAGAGCTCTATCTCAGGACCCAGAGATCACAAGTTAAGCTGAAACCAAGAGTCCGAGGTGCCTCTCAATGGTAGTCTTTTTTTAATTCACTTTTTCAGTATATTCAATTTTTTTGTTCTTCATGTGGAAATGTTGGTCTTTTTTATATTTTTTAGAATATTCACTAAATTTTCCATAGGTCTCATCATCATTGCCACAGTTTGATGCTATTTATTATTTTTAGAATCCCTTCTATGTGTGTTTTTTCTTTCCCGGATTTTGTATATTTTATTCTGGTCTTTCCTTAATCAGGCCCATGAAGGGATTATCTATTTTTTTAATGAAATGGTTAAACCAAAGAATCAGCTGTAGAATTTATTTACTTTTTCTACTTTTTTTTGTTTTTGTTTTTTTTATTTCTATTCATTCAATGCTTCTATCTTTATTGATACTTTTTTTATAATAAATTAATTTTTTATTGGTGTTCAATTTACCAACATACAGAATAACACCCAGTGCTCATCCCGTCAAGTGCCCCCCTCAGTGCCCATCATCCAGTCACCCCCACCCCCCGCCCTCCTCCCCTTCCACTACCCCTAGTTCGTTTCTCAGAGTTAGGAGTCTTTATGATCTGTCTCCATTTCTGATATTTCCCACACATTTCTTCTCCCTTCCCTTATATTCCCTTTCACTATTATTTATTGATTCTTCCTACATTTCTTTTTGATTTATTTTCTTAGGCTTTTTTCTAATATAAGATAAAAGAGTACTGCTTTAGTTATATATATTATTTTTTCTTAAAAGATTCGATTTATTTATTTGAGAGAGAGAGAACACGAGGGAGGAGGGGCAGAGGGAGAGGGAGAAGCAGACTCCCCGCAAAGAGGGGAGCCCGATGTGGTGCTCCATCCCAGGACCTGGGATCATAACCTGAGTTGAAGGCAGATGCTTAACCGACTGAGCCACCCAGGAGCCCTTATGTCTGTTTTGGTATGAAATATTATTTGATTGCTTCCTAGATAGATTTCATTTTAATTTGATCTTTAATTTTATTAGATGGGTTATTTTAGTTTCTAAGCAGTTAAACTATTTTGTTATTTTTATTATATTTTCTTAATTTTGTTGGATTATGATCAGAATATCCTAATTTAATTTTTTCTATGAGATTGGTTTAATTCTGTAAGGAATGTATTAAATCCTGCCATAATTGTTTTCTGGTGAATACATGTTTGTGGCTACTATATAGCCTTTATCTTGCTTAATGCTTTAAAGAAACCTTTAAATACCTTTAATTTACATCTTTTTGTTATTAATATTATAGCCCTGCTTTCCTCTTGTTTACCTAATATCTGTCTACCCCTGCTCTGTCTCTGCTCATGTATTTGGTCCACATTTAAAGGCTAACTTTTACATCAAAGTCATCACAATTTAACATACAGATATAGATCATAAATTCTTCCAGGAAGAAGGAGAATAAAAAAAAAGGAAGAAAGAAAAGGAGAGAAATTTAGAGATTTAAGCATAAGGCCAGGCAAGACATGTGATAGGGATCGAGTCCCACGTCGGGCTCCCCGCATGGAGCCTGCTTCTCCCTCTGCCTGTGTCTCTGCCTCTCTCTCTCTCTGTGTCTCTCATGGATAAATAAATAAAAATCTCTTTAAAAATAAATAAATAAATAAATAAATAAATAAATAAATAAATAAGCTCTGTGATAAACATCATTTATTTATCCTGGTTTTCACATTGAACCAGGCCTCTATTCTCCTAGGAAATATTAATTTTAAATATATGTGCATGTATGCACATGCACACACACATTTGCAGACACACATGCACATATGTATATCTACAGATATATTTTTAAATGATAGTAGAATAAGTTCTACTTCATCTGGGTGCTCAGTCTCTGTAAAGGATCCTACAAATTAGAAGATTAATTCAAAATTAGGTCCAAGTTTTGTTTGAAATTTTGGGGTTTAGTTGAATCTAACTAAATACCTAATAAAGGATACCTGGGGGGCTCAGAGGTTGAGCATCTGCCTTCGGCTCAGACCGTGACCTGGGGCTCCCGGGATTGAGTCCCGCGTTGGGCTCCCCGCATGGAGCCTGCTTCTCCCTTTGCCTGTGTCTCTGCCTCTCTCTGTGTGTCTCTCATGAATAAATAAATAAATTCCTAAAAAAAAAAAAACAAACAACACCTAATGTAAGGTCTGTTGGTAAATGTTTCGTAATCAGCTGGCGATGAGAGGGTGGAGCTAAAAGCTTGTGATTTATCCCTTTTGCCAATTTCTATGGTGTAAATACTGTTTGACTTCAAACTACCAATGCAACCTCCCTGGTGTGGAGCTCAGAGCACGCTGGTGCATGAAATGGGAATTTGGATTGTTTTGTTTTGTTTTGTTTTCTTGCTTCTAAGAGGGAGGGAGAGGGAGTGTGTATGTGTGGGGAGCAAGGCAAGGGAGAGGGTGAGAAAGAGAATCCCGCAGGCTCCATGTCCAGTGCCAAGCCTGCTGTGGGGCTCGATCCCATGACCCTGAGATCATGACCTGAGCTGAAATCGAGAGTCCGGCACTGAATGGACTGAGTCACCTGGGCGCCCCCAGGAATTTGGATGTCTTGTTCCCCAGGCTAAGGTCAGAAGTGGTCTGGGGATCCCGTTGACATCAGCTGCCCCCCCCCCCCTCGCTGCCCCAGCGGGCATCACCGCATAACACGAGCGGCTCCATGAACAAGTTTCACGGACGCATTCCTGTGGTTTGCTAGTTGTTTTTAGCGATGTAGGCACTATTTAAGTTTCTAATTACAGGATTTTGTTTTTATTATTAAAGACAATGTGGTCTCGCATAGGTAATCTTTTTAGTATATACATTCTCTGCGTTAACGATCTCTATTTGACAAATCAGTGTAGTTATCGTCTGCAGATCCTGACACTTCAGAGAATTTAAATTTTAATTCTGGAAGGATCAGGAAAAGTGATTTAAACTCCTTTCCTTTGTCTGGGTAAGGGGAGTATTAAAGAGAAGAAGCAAACGGCTTAAGGACTGACAACTAATTATTACCAGACTTGGAACCGAGAACGTGTGCATTTTGAATCTGGTTCTCTTTCACTATCTCTGTCAAATTTTAATAGGATTTAAATTATATGGTCACAGGGCTTATTGGGCCATTAGTTCACCCTGGGGAAAAGCGTTGACAACCACACGGGAAAATATTAGTCTAGAAAACTAGCTTGAAGTGTCTTTCTGTGATGTGACTAACACAGTGCAGAAAACACGATTTCAATGAGATTATGCTAAGAAAAAAGCAATGAACATTTATTAAGCGCCTGCTGTACCTGCACCCGATGAAGCACTCGGTCTTTCATTGGCGCCTCAACAGCACCATAATTTTCCTTTTTTATCAGATGAGGAGTTGAGGCCCAGTTACAGGATTTGCCCAAGGTCGGTCACATATTCAGTCGGTGGTTGAGCCAAAATTTTACCCTTTATAGTTCCCTGAACCACTTCTTTCATGTGTGATGTGAGATAGCTTCATGGAGACCCCACCAGGTGCAAATGGGGCTCCACTAACGTCGTCTTAGGATAAAGAGAAAAGAAAGCGATGGCTCTAAGACATATGAGGGGAGGGCTCCTGGGCCCCGGGCAGGTGACCTTTGAGGGAAGGGTGGTGAGGAGGCCCTGCTGCGAGAGCTGGGAGCCCGTGGCCTTGAGCTGCCCTAAGAATCAGTGATGCTCTAGAGTTCCCAGGAAGCTGAAGAACAGGTGAAGTGTGGGATGAATGCTATTTGTTTTATTCTAACGCCTGCTTAAAAAAAAAAAAAAAAGACTTTGTAAATTTAAGGGAATGTCTTTTTTTGTTGCTGTTATTGAGTTGTATGAGTTCTTTATATAGTTTAGATATTAACCCTTTATCTGCTGCATGGTCTGTGGAAATCTTCTCCCATTCTGGAGGTTGCCTTTTCATTTCGTTGCTTTTGCTGCACAGGGGCTTTTAGGTTTGATGCGGTCCCATTTACTGATTTTTGCTTTTGACGGGAGTGCTTTTGGCGTCATATCCAAAAAATCATCGCCAAGATCTATGTTGAGAAGCTTCTTCCCTATGTTTTCTTCTAGGAGTTTCATAATATCAGGTCTCATGTTCAAGTCTTTGATCCATTTGGAACTGAAGAGAAAAGATAATTATGTAATGTGGCAGAGGTGCTAATTATTGCTACGATGGCAATCACAGCACAATATGTAAATACATCCAATTAACAGGCCGAGCGCTTCAAATTCACAGTGTTACACGTCAGATCTATTCAATTAAACAGGACTGTCTTAACAAAGAGGTGGGATGAAAGGTTAAATTGTTTGCCTTTCTGCTGAGGGCATTTCTTCTTTTCCTTATTTTCTGGGTCGTCCCTTCCCCAACTCTATTCCTACATCAAATGGACTGTCAGGAACTAAATCGTACTTTTTTCCAGCCCCACTTCTCGTCAGACACAAGAGGTGCAGCAGCAGCTGTTTGGCAGGAGTAGCTGGGGATGGACTGGCCTAGAGGTCACGCAGGGCTTTCGGGTGCAGGATTGTTTGGGGCTGGTGTATATGTCTGTTTTGCTTTGATTTCATATTTTTTACTGACGGGAGCAAAAGAACAGACATATTATACACGTGCGGAGTAATGGATGGTCATAATCGCCAAGCCCATGGGCGTTCTCGCAGGGAAGGTGAGGACACCTGGGTGACACGTGGAAGCACAGGTAAACGCTGGGGGGCTGATACTAAAAGATGATCACCATGGAAATGAGAAGAATGAAGAGATGAGCACGTAGGTCCTACTGCACCCAGCACCGCCCTCTGGGGAAGAGAGCTCTCCCGGGGATGTGTGTCCCGGCAGGGCCCGAGTAGCAGGTGGGCTTTGAAGGCGGTGGTGTCGGGGAGGGTCTCAGCAGTGAGTCCCAGGGAGGTGCGGCCGGCAGATGCGGCCGGCAGGTGCAGTGGGCGGCAGGTGCGGTGGGCAGGTGCAGCCGGCAGGTGTGGCGGGCAGGTGCGGCTGACAAATGCATTGGGCGGCAGGTGCGGCGGACAGGTGCGGCGGGTGGCGTGGCCGGCAGGTGTGGTGGGCAGGTGTGGCCGACAAATGCATTGGGCGGCAGGTGTCCCGGGCAGGTGTGGTGGGTGGTGTGGCCCGCAGGTGCGGCAGGCGGCAGGTGCGGCCGACAAATGCATTGGGCGGCAGGTGCAGCCGGCAGGTGCTGCGGGTGGCGTGGCCGGCAGGTGCAGTGGGCGGCAGGTGCGTCCGGCAGGTGCGGTGGGCGGCAGGTGCAGCCGGCAGGTGCTGCGGGTGGCGTGGCCAGCAGGTGCAGTGGGCGGCAGGTGCGTCCGGCAGGTGAGGTGGGCGGCAGGTGCGTCCGGCAGGTGCGGCGGGCAGGTGCGGCAGGTCCCGCAGGGTCACCCCCCACCCTGGCTCCCGGAGGACCCGCCACGGGGCCGGAGCATGGGCAAGGCCAGCGGCGGCGGCGGCCGCAGAGCCCGGGTGCTCGTACCCCCGCCCCTGCGCCCGCGTCCAGGGTCCTGGGGTCCTCGGGTCCTCGGGCCAACAGCTCAGTCGCCGGCCGGGACACGCCAACCCGGGTCACGTTTCCATCTCGAGGCAAATGAAGGTCTCCGGGTGTGGTGTCCCGGCGCGTGTCGCGGGGCGTGGGGCGTCCTGGGCCGCGGCGGGCCTGAACCCGGAGGGCGGCAGGTGGCTGCAGCAGGTCGCCCTGGGCCTCGCCTGCCTCGGCCGTGCTGGGGCAGGGGCTTCCCGCGGCGGGGCCTGGCAGGTTGGGCGCGCGGGGCTCTGGTCCTCACCCCGCAGGGCCTCGGCGGCAGGTGAGCGCGGAGCGGCCCCCGCGGCGCTTCCCCCGGAAGACTCCAGGTCCCGGTGGGGTCGGGGGACCGGGCGGCGGGCGGTGGGAAGGTCCGTGGCTACGGCGGGAACCGAAGGGTTGGGAGTCGGCGGGCGAGGGGCGGGGTGTGGGCAGGTGGGCGGGGAGAGGGTGGGGAGGGCGAGGGGGCGGGGCGAGAGAGGGGCGGGGCGAGGGGCAGGGGCCTGGGGCAGGTGGTGGGCATGGTGTGGGGGCGAGGGGGGCGGGGCTAGGGAGGGGCGGGGCGGGGCATGGGCAGGTGGTGGGCATGGTGTGGGGGCGGGGGCGGGGCAAAGGGCAGGGGCTGGTGTGCTGTGGAGGTGGGCGGGGCGAGGACGGGGGTGGGCGGGGAGAGGGGCGGGGCGAGGGCAGCCGTGGGGCGGGGCGATGGGCGGGGTGAGCGAGGGGCGGGGTGCGGGCATGTGGTGGGCGGGGCGAGGTTGCGCGAGTGTTGGGCGTGGGGCGCGGTGTGGGGCGGGGCAGGGCAAGGTGGCAGGTTAAGGGGCAGGCCGTGGGTGGAGCGATGGGCGGGGCGGGGCAAGGGGGCGGGGCAGGTGGTGGGCGGGGCGGGGGCGGGGCCGAGGCAGCCGAGGGGCGGGGCGAGGGTAAGGGGCGGGGCGAGGACCGGTGGTGGGCGGGGCCGGGGCAGCCTTGGGGCGGGCCGAGCCGCCCCGTGCAGTCCGCTGGGGCACTCGGAGCGCATCTCCCGGCAAGAAGTGGTCGGACTTTATTTATTTTTTTTTTAATTTTTTTATTTATTTATGATAGTCATAGAGAGAGAGAGAGAGGCAGAGACACAGGCAGGGGGAGAAGCAGGCTCCATGCACCGGGAGCCTGATGTGGGATTCGATCCCGCGTCTCCAGGATCGCGCCCTGGGCCAAAGGCAGGCGCCAAACCGCTGCGCCACCCAGGGATCCCGTGGTCGGACTTTAATCGTGGCACTAGGACGCGCCTCACACTTGCTCCCACTTTGTCTCCTTCCAAGTGTCATTACTCTCGCTCGTGCCTGGGCGGCCAGTCCGGTGATTTCAGCGCAGGTCATGACCTTGGGGTCGTGAGACTGAGGCCCCTGCTGGCTCCACGCTCCGCTGAGAGTCTGAGGATGCTCGCTCCCCCCGCCCCCCTCTCTCAAATCAATAAACCTTAAAGCACGTATGTGTGAGTTTGCAGGGCCCGGGGCTCCTGGGCGGCTCTGCCAGTTGGTGTCTGACTCCTGAGTTCTGCTGGGTGGTGAGTCCCGGCCCGGACACCAGCCCCACGTGGAGCCCCTGGGCTCCGAGCATGTGGGCTGCTTAAGATTCCCTCTCTCCCTCTCTCTCTGTCTTTCAAAAAACAAAACAAAACTTTCAAAAAAAAGTCTCAAAATGCTAAGTCTTGCTTAGGGAACAGCTGCCTTTTTTGGCAACTACCTTCTCAGTGTCACAAGCAAAGATATTTCGGGTTGATCACTGGTGCCATTGCCTCCAAAGGCATGAGAGGCGGATCAGCAGGTGGCCAAGGGCCTGGGTTTAGAAGTGAGGCTCCTCTGGGCCTCTGGGCGTGCGTCCTTACTCATCATAAAAATAAGTGAGTAAAACAAACCGGCCTCATGGTGTTGTTAAGGGGTTAATGAGTGTGCAGTGCTTATCACGGTGTGTGACGCTCATGTAGGGCAGAGTAAATGCTGGGGGTTATTTATGTGCAAAGGACAATGCGTAGGTTTGTTTATTTTTAAAGTCTACGTCCAAGTAAACCAAATGTCGCTTCAGTTTGCTCGGAGCTGCTCCTACTCACACTATGACCCTGAGCTGCGTTGCCGAGACAATCGCTGCATCTTCCATCGTTCACACCGGGAGTGTGGTTGGCCTCAGCACTGACCCAGTTCCGAGACGCTACCCAGTTTTCGTGGTCAAGCCTCCACCCCCTGTACACCTGCGAGTATGATCACAGTTAATCACAATCTGCTTACTTGAAGTTACGGACGCCGACTCTCTAGTGTTTGGAGCCATGTGCGGTTATTTTATGCTACCCTGGCTGGTCCTCGGAGGGAGGACACTTGATGCAACACAAATACTCGAAGCCGGGGGTGGGGGTGAGCAAGGCAACGTGTCTGACTCTTTCTGGAGAAGCAAGAAGACGGGAGGACCGAGCCTCCCCCCGACTCTCACGTCCTGGGGGCTGGACGGGAGCAGCCGCCGGGCGTGCAGGAGCCAGGGAGGCCTGAGCTTGGCCAAACTTGTGTCCCCGGGTCCCTCAGCATATCAGGTGATGGAAGGAGGCGTCACTCTTTCCCAGGCTCATCCCCCCCTGATTACAGGAGTCATCTGCCTCCGTCATCTGCACCTTACACCCCCCCCCCCCACGGTCCTCCCAGCAGCTCCCCTGCTGTCCATGCGGCTTTCCCACCGCAAACAGTCGTTTCCCAGGATCCACACTGAGCTGCACCCTCTGCTCCGAGATGGAGACCTCCAGCGCAGACAGCTGGACCTTGCATCACACTTCCCCTTGGCGCCACCCTAAGCAGGCCTAACCCACCCCCTTCCAGGAAGCGGTCTCCCCCGTCCTCTCACCTCAGAGACTTCCAGCAGGAGCTCCCAAAGGTCTTTACTAGCACGGTGACTGTCTTCCCATCCCCTCTGTCCAGTTGTCTATCTTTCTGTTGGCTCCTCCTCGGTGTCTCATCCCTAAAATGTCACACTCTCTGCAGCTCCATCGTCTGCTTCCTTTTTCCTTATCTCGCGCTCCCCTGGGTGGCCCCATCGTGTCCTGTGGTTTCAGGGAGTTCCCACATGCCTGTGGCTCCACATATGGACCCAGCCCTGAACACGGTCCTTAGCTCTGGGCTCAGGCATCTGATGTCTGCGGGTCCCCTGCCACTGGGTGTGCCACGGGCACGCAAAACTGGCCTCTCCACTGGAGTCGCTTCCCCTTTGGCTCCTTGGCCTCAGTGTGAGGCGTCATCGCCTAGACAGCTGCTCGGGTCGGAAGCCTTGCCTTATTCTTCTTTCTCTGCAGTACCCGTATCAGGTGCTTGCTGAGAGTCAGTCGGCCTCCCTCTGTCTCTGTGCCTCTAGAACTTACCTGTCACCACTTCTTAGCTGTCTCCCTACCTCCAGGATATCCCCCTGCACGAGCACCGTTGGTGGCTCGGGATGGCGCTCAGAATAAAGGCAAAAATCCTGAAAGTGACACCAAGGCCTTCACTGTCTCGTTTCTGCTTATGGCAAGTCTCATCTCTTCTACTCACATCGCTACCCCTGAAATACAAAACTCTGTTTTGGGTTTACGTCTGAGTTTCAGCTTTCGCCCTAAACTTTCTAGTTTTTAAGATCAATATTGCCATGCATTGCATAGTATTCTTGTTTAGAAGAACCAGCCAGTAATCACATTTTCGGAAGTGAAGTTTGGAAATAATGTTTTTGACATGTGATGGGAGGCAGTAGTAAGGAGTAAGCCCTGCAGATCACACCTGGGCACTTGCCCTGTGTGTGTGGGTGCATCGTCCACACACATGACTGAGCACAATTTTGAGCACCTGTCCCAGGTGAGCCCTGTGCAGGCACTCACAGGGGCTGTGAGATGGGAGTGCACCCCCCGCTGCAAGCAGGTTACAGTCCAGCTGGGGGAAGGCGAAAAAACTCAGACTTGACCTCGGGAAGGGTCGTAACGGAAATGGCGAGCTGCCCTGTGTGCGCAAGGAGGCCCAGAGCACACAGGCTTCAGTGGAGAGGAAGAGGCTCGGGAGATGCTCCGTGGAGAGGGAGCACCTGGAAGCAGTCTCCAGGGCCTTTTCCAGTAGCTTGCACCCTGGCCAAGCCCAAGCGTCCCTTGGGGGAGGCTTTTATGAAATCACGGGGTCCTCACCTCTAGTGGTGCTGCTTTGGTTCAACAGGTGTAATGATGGGCTTGCCCCGGCTTCAAAACACCCTAGGTGACCCGGACGGCACCCCAGGGCTCAGCCCCGCAGAAAAGTGACAAGAAGAGAGGAGGGGCGAGCGGTAACGGAGGGTACTGAATGAGCCAAGACTTAGAACTTGTTTGGGGGAAGACTGAGCCATCAAGTTTGACTGATGGAGACGACTATGGGGTAACCCTGGACGGTAGCTTGGGGCTGCACGTGTCATGTAAGGACGACGTACTCACCTCATGCGAGTGGGGAGCCGTTGGTTGAGGTGAGCAGAGCCCCGAGGAGCGCGGCCTTGATCCTGTGACTGGTGGTGACGATGCGGTGGGCGAGCAGCCAGGCCCCTGCAGCAGCAAAGTCCCAGGGAGACAGGTGGTGAGCAGCTCACCTGGAGGATGCTGGGGTGCAAGGCTGCAGAGGATTGTGGGAGGCACAGAGGTCCGACTGGCATCAGTCGTCTTTGCTGCTGAATGTGGCTGCTACGTAAGCCAACGACTGATGTCGTGGAAGATATGTTTATTTTTTTATTATTTTATTTTATTTATTTTATTTATTTTATTTATTTAATTTTATTTAATTAATTAATTAATTAATTAATTTATTTATTTATTTTGGAAGACACGTTTAGAATGAGCAACTAATCACTCGGAAGAGTTGCAAGGAGTGGGAGATGAAACGAGTCCTAGGCAAAGGTAAAGTCTTCACAGACCACACGGCTTCAAAGGGACAGAAGACTGACCTTCAGCGGGTTGTTATTTAGACTAGAATCATCACTATTATTATTAGGAAATGGTCACTTTCTTTTAAATATGTGACTTATTCTTTTTCCTCTTTTTATGTTTAGAGAGCCTATTTAGGAACATTCCTTTCAACCAAGCTCCTTGAATGCAGCGGTTTATTTTTAAGAATGTTTTATTTCAATTGAATTTGCCAACATGTAGTCCAACACCCGGTCCCACCAAGTGCCCTCCTTAGGGACCGTCACCCAGTTGCCCCACATATATATCATCTGTATCATTCCTCTGTCCGAGGAGTGTGGCTCCTTCCGCAGCCTGGCTGCAGTGGACACGGCTGTGGTGGACACTGGGGGGCGGGGGCCCCGTCGCCTTGCTGCATCTGTATCTTTGGGGTACAATGTACCCGTGCAATGGCTGGGTGGTAGGGCGGCTCCATTTGTGACGTCTTGGGGAGCCCCACACGGCCTTCCAGAGGGGCTGCTCCAGCATGGAGTGATGAGGGTGGTTTCTGCTTCCAGCTTAGACTTGGCCCCAGAGATCTACCGGCTGCCTGTTCTTCATGTGGGGTCTAAGGTGCAGGCCCAGGAGGAGAAGGGCCGGTCACCTGCTCAGGGGCAGCCCGACCAGCTGTCTGGGTCTCCAGGCATGTTCCTCGGGAGAGGGAATAGGTTCCCAAGAGCAAAGTTGCCAGGGAACCCCGGGGAGAGCCATGCTTCCAGGAGTCTGGGGCCCGAGGGGCTTAGATGGAGCCTTCTAGAAGGAGAGTGGAGGTACAGCAGCCTGGATGTGGAAGGGGAGGACCCGCTCTCTGCACGTTGCCTGGCTGCTCATGGCACATCCCGGAGGGGACAGTGGGCTCCTGTGGGTACCGCCCCGCCCAGGCCCCCCCTACCCCCGGGCCGCCCCGCAGCCCTGGCCAGCCTCTCGCAGGCCTCGCCTGTGCCACAGCTGGCCCCCTGCTTGGGAGGACTGGGGGGGCGAGCACGGTGCTCACAGCCGGGGCCACGCGTGCCTGTGGTCTCCTGGACCCCAGTGGGCCAGGGCCTGGGAGGGGGGTGGGCTGGCATTCTCCTTTTCTAGAAGTTCCCCATGGAAGTAGAGAAGGTTTGCACTCAGAATGGCAGGGCCGGGGCACCCAGTGCAGGGCCAGGGCCCCCCTCCTGGCACAGGGCCTGGCACATCGGGGGGGGGCGCCCGACGACAGCCCCCTAGGGTAGGACAGCAGAGGCGAGCCCGTCTGTGCCCCGGGCCAGTCCCCTGCCCTCACACCCCGTGGCTGTCACCACCACATGCAGTCCCCGCGCCGCTCGAGGGGGCCCCGCAGCTCAGGGCCCCCGGCTGTCCTGGGTGACGCCCCGGGAGCCCCAGGCAAAAGGTCCTGGTGCCACAGCAATGAAACCAGTGTCCGGGCTGCACGTGCTCCAGCTCCGTGGGGGGGTGACGCAGGGCACCCCGCGGCCAAAGGGGAGGGGGACAAGGTCAGGGGCAGCGGGTGCCCAGGCCAGGAGGCTGCTGCTCCCGGGGGCCCAGGCGCTCCTGAGGATGGGACAGCTGGGCACCTTTGGCTTCCTCGCGCTGCCCGGGCCACCAGGAGGCCGGGGACCGCCTGCGGCCTGCTGGCCAGGTGCGGGGTGGGGGGGTGCCCTTAGCACAGGGCCAGCCCGGCATCTGCAGGCCGCTGGGCGCCACCGACCCCAGGGCCGCAGACGCTCTCCAGGGCGGCAGACGGGGCCCGAAGGCCAAAGCACGACCCTCTTTTGCACGCAGGTTGGGGGAAAGGAGATTTCGGGTGGTGACGCCAAAGCCACCGCAGGCCTGTCCACGAAACGGACCAGGGACGTGTGCTGACAGCTCCACGCCTGGAGGGGTGTCCTGAAACAGGAACCTGCCTGCAGCCGCGGCCCACCCCAAGGACGCCCTTCCCGACACGTGTGTACCGCGTCCTCAGGTGGAGCCAGAAGTCTCTCGCTGCCTCTTCGAGCCTCAGTGTGGCCGACAGGCAGCGTTGCCACGCGGTCACCTGCCAGTTCCGCGCGCCGCACTGTGCTCCCCACAGGTGTGGCGGCCGTGTGTCGCCGGCCAGGGCCACCGCAGTCACAAAGCCTTCCTTCTGCTGCACCTTTCACTCCCGGGGTCTACTCCACCGGCGCCGGCCACATCCAGCCGACCCTCCCCCTCTGCCACTTGGTAGCGACAGTGGGAGAGGTCGCCGGTCTCTGGCCCACACTGGGCTGCAGCTGGGCGCTCATCTGAAGGCCCGTGTCTTGAACACTTTCTGGCCGAGTTTACACTGGGAGCCCCGTGCCCACGACACCGTCTCATGAACCGTCCTTGCAGCTGTGCCCCTTGAAGTTCGTCGCAGCCCCCTGGGCCTCTGCAGCCGAGTCACCCAAGTCCTTTCTCCCAGTGGAGCCCCAAGCCACCGTCTTCTTTCTCAATCTTGTTTCTTCTTCCCAAGCGTTTGCCTCTCTACTCTTCCTCTAGGAGAGGGTCCCACTCCACCTTTCATCTCTGGACCTCTCTCTATCTTAGGATTGGGCTGGACAAAAGACAGTCGGACACGCACCAGCTTGTTTTCTTTCTTCTTCTTTCTTCCAGATTTTATTTATTTATTCATGAAAGACACACACAGAGAGAGGCAGAGACCCAGGCAGAGGGAGAAGCAGGCTCCATGCATGGAGCCTCATGCAGGATTTGATCCCAGGACCCCGGAATCATGACTTGAGTCAAAGGCAGACGCTCAACCACTGAGCCACCCAGGTGCCCCAACCACCAGCTAGTTTTCTTACCAGTTTATTCACCAACTTATCGTTCAGCCCGCACCTGGGAGAACAAGTAGCAAAAAGAGGACCCGAAGCTTAGAGTGTAGAAAAATATTTCTCTGTTCCCCGGTCTTTCCCTCCTCCCCCTGCCATCCCTTCTCACTCTGTTCGATTGCCCGGATCTAACAGCCACCATAGCTTTGGCTTTCAGGCAAAAAATGTAAACAAAATAAACAATAAAAAAACATGCTTTCCTACAAAGACATTTTAGAATCTTATAAGTATTGGAGGAATATGAGTATGAGCTTCACTCCATTTTGTAGAAAAGGAGAGCTGGAAGCAATGGAGAGAGGGGAGGGTGGCCATGGAAGGAGCCCCAGAAATCTGAATGACTTCCCAAGCTCCTGCGCTCAGTAGCTCCCAGCTTAGAGCCAAGCAAGGATCTAAACCCAAAGTAACACCACCGTAATTTAGTGAGTCTTCTAATATTTGGAATTGACTTTTTTTTCCTTTCTTTTAAATCACTTAGCTCTCTGAGTACTTTTAAAAAAATCCATAAGGGATTTGTTCTTTGTTAGAAAAAGGTGGAGGGTAGTGCCAAATTCCGGGGGGAAATTTTAAATACTAGAACTAGTCTTTTAGGAATTTATGATTTTATCCATTGATGGATTCACATTGAAGACGAATTTTGGGGATGAGACGAGGGTTGCTGAACAGGAAGTTTTAAGTCTGAAACGGTGAAGTGTCTGACATGTTATGCCCCCTACAAGCTAACCAGTTATCCTGCCACAGTTTAGGATAGATCGGTAGGTACACACACGTGTGTGTGTGAAGACACTAGGATATCAGTCCTTTAGGATACTTATGATATATATGATATTTATGGTATATATATATATATATATATATATATATATATATATATTAATATGTAAGATCTCTGAATCAGGGAAAAGGCCTTTCACCCATAGAGCAACTTGCATTGGTTCCTCGTGCTTTGATTTATCACAGGGTGATGTGGTGAGAGCTTCCAGATGTATCTGTGCATTTGGGACGTAAAATTATGAAATTCAGGGCTTCTCTAGGACTTGGTAGCACATCTGCCTTTCCTCCTCTCTGGGTAGAGGCGGGTGATGGGGCAAACGACAGAGACAGATTGAGAGACTTCTATGTCTCTAGGTTTATAATCCTTGGAATGTAAACAGACTGTTTCTAATTCCTTCCAGAAGTTTCTTTAACTTCTAAACTTGTTTGCCATACAATCATCCCTGAACCCAGCGTGCCAGTAACTTTTGCTCAAAGACCTCTGACCATGCAGAAACACGAAAATATCCACGGGCCACTGTCTCTCAACGAGGAGTGGGAAATTGGTTCCAAGAGTTGAATGTATGCCCTGGGTGAAAGGTCAGGGTCAGGAATAGGAGGCAGAGTTAGAAAAAGGTTGACTTGGCTGAAGACATGGCTAGGAGAGGGCATAATGTGAATTCAAATAATCAGAAGCAAACATAGTGGAATCCAGATTCTGGCATCTAAAAAGAACTTTCTAAATCAAATATATAATGTATCTGATAAGCTGGATTTAAAAGAACTCCCGTCCCCCAAGGAAATAATAACAAAAATGGAAAGTATTGCATATGCTCTGAGTAGCTCCCATGATAGTATTTAATTTGGTGGTAAGAGGATGAAGTAAACTCCTTAAAAAAGAGGATGGAATAAATTTACAGGTGACAGTGAAGTTAACAGTGCACGTGCAGTTCGATTGTAACACTTGCTGAGTGCTTTGTGTATGTAGGTCAGGGATTGTTCTTACACTGATTAATCCAATTTAATTTCGCAAATGATCTTCTTACATTGATTAATTCAATTTAATTTTGCAAATGATCTTATAAATTGCAATTTAATTTTTCAAATTTTGCAAATGAAGGATCATAAGAATAAAATATATTATTTTTATAATAATTTTTTATTTATAAGAATAAAAATGTTATTTTTTATAATAAATTTTTATAATAAATAAAAAATTATTTGTGATTTATAATCATAAATAAATGATTATTCCCATTTTAGAGATCGGGAAATGGGAGCAAAGAGAAATTGAGTAACTTGACAAAGATCAGACCCATGGGTAAGTGAAAGAGTCATCATTTGGACCCCCGGCAATTTGAGTCCTTCCTTTTTCTAATACCTTCTATCTCTTTTGTAGCTAGGCATCCTGTTGGAGTCTTTTCAAGCACCAGCAAGACTCTGGAGGTGAGGTGGGGAATTGTTTGAGAGCATAGATACTATTTTCCTTCCTTTTGTGTGTATTAATTTCCATCTTTTCCCCTAAGCCTCCTCAACAATAGCTTGGTCATCATTTGAGCTGAGTTAGTCGTAGCTCTCTTTCTTTCTAGGTGTAAGCACGAAAGCTTCTTTATGTTCTCCATTCAGGTGCCTCCATTCAGGGCAGACAGAGCTTCGGGAGAGAATCTGCTGAGAAGGAGAAGGGGAGATTAAGCAGAAAGGTCTTTACCCTACTCAAAACCCCATGGTCGTTGTCAGGCACCCTGGCATTGCAGTTCTTATTTAGCTCTCCAGGTGTGAAAACACAAGGAAACTATTAACAGATGCCCGGCCACTGCCTGGAAGGCCCACGTGAACAACCTGCATCCAGTTCTTAACCCATCTCCCCGTCCTTGGCGCTATACCCCCTCAGAAGGGTGTGTAGGCACAGGGGGTACATCTGGAGCTTCGGTGTCTTCTCCCTAAACCTTCTGTAGGAAAACTTTGGGTTGCATGTTTGCTTTGCTCTTCTGAACGTTGAGTGGAAGAAGTAAGCAAGGTATTTAAAGAATGCTCGTTTATTTAAGCTGACTTAATGATCCCCATTAAACTTAATTGCCATAATTGTTGCTTCGCTGTCATAATTATTGTTCCTGTTGTCTTTACAAGGATCACCAAAGACGCTGTGGGCGATGTGCATTTGTTTACATGGTGTTTGATTCTATTTGTGTTTTACATTGTTTACTTCCTGCTCCTTAGGGATTGTGTTGTTAGCTCAGGATCCCGACCTGTGCCCAACTCTCGAGGCTGAGACAAGGAAATGTGACAATTGTCACCGGATGATAACGTGAGGAAATTAACCATATAGATGCAGTAAATCACGAAAATGTACACATACTGCCTGGAAGCCTACTAAAAATAGCTAGCATTTCCTGGGACTTGCGGGTGCTTTACATATAGTCTCATTTAATCTTAACTCAATGGAGTAGAAATTATTATCGTTGTTTTGCAGATAATAACTGCAGGGGAAATGGAGACACAACAAAACAGATATTAAGGTCACAGAGTTAAGATTTGGCGGTGCTGGAATATAATCGTAGGTGTATTTTGAGCCCAGAGACATCCTGTTAATTTAGTCACTATAATAATTAGGCTACTAGGCTTCTGTTCTTTGATTTTAGATATAGGAGCCAGGAGAGGAAACAGTTCATGTCTTGAACAATTCTAGTATCTCCCACATGGTTTCTATAGTTTCACCATTGAAAGTCTTTCTTTTAAAAAAAAATTGTCATTATTATATGGTTTTTAATTTTTGTTATTTTCCTCTATCATGCTTTTCATTTTAGATTTATTTTTATTACATAAAAATATTAATGCAAGTAAACTTAAAAAAAAAACAGCTGTAGTTGGGTAGCCTCCCAATAAACCGAACTAATTTTACTTAACATGCTCATTTTTTTAACAAGACTCTAGTTGAAAACTAGGGATGATAACACCTGGATGTGTTGCCTATGGTCATCTATTTAGTTATCATTTTCAGTTAGTAGATTTCTGGCTCTGAAGAGGATGACACCTAGGAAGAGGTGAGTTTTGTTCTGGTGAGATTGTCAGGTAGTCCAGGTAAGGTCAGATAGGGTTCCTTAAATAGTGTCATTGGGCAAATGACAGATGAATGGATACAGAAAATATGGTGCATATATATGTATATACACAATGAAATATTAGTCATCAAAAAAATGAAATCTTACCATTTGCAATGACATGGGAGGAACTAAGGGTATTATGCTGAATGAAATAAGTCAATCAGAGAAAGGCAATTATATGATTTCACTCATATGTGGAATTTAAGAAACAAAACAGAATCATAGGTGAAGAGAGGAAAAAGTTAAGTAAGACAAAATCAGAGAGGGAGATAAACCATAAGAGACTCTGAACTATAGGAAACAAACTGAGGGTTGTGGGAGGGGAGGCTGGTGTGGGGATGGGATAACTGAGTAATGGGCATTAAGGAGGGCACATGATGGGATGAGCATTGCATGTTGTAAGCAATTGATGAGTCACTGAACTCTACCTCTGAAACTAATGATACACTATATCTTAATTAATTAAATTTAAATAAAATTAAAAATGTAAAAATAGGGGATGCCTGAGTGGCTCAGTGGTTGAGCCTCTGCCTTTAGCTCAGGTCATGGTCTTGGGACCCAGCCCCACGTCAGGCTCCCTACAGGGATCCTGCTTCTCCCTTTGCCTATGTCTCTGCCTCTCTCCATATGTCTCTCATGAATAAATAAGTAAAATCTTTTAAAAAAGAGTGTTATAAAAAATAGTGCCATTGGGCAGAATGGAGGTAGTTGGCTCAAAAATGGAGAATAAGCATTTGATCTTGTCCAAAGGATATTCATTGTATGTTTCTCCTACAAAGTCTTCTCCTATTTTTATTTTATTGATTTGTACACCATTTCCTCTGTTGACTAAGCTGAGTAATTGGGTCAACCTCGGCAGAGGTGGCCAGCATGGTTGTGTTGATCCAGAAATAACTTACCCCAAAGGCTCTCTTGACAGAGACTCACACCATAGGCTAGGCTGAGTGGAAATAAGACCCTGAACTGAGTGAATTTTTTTTTTTAAAAAGAAAGAAAAAGATTGAGAGAAAGGAGGTAGGGGCAAGGTAGAGGGAGAGAAAGAATCTTAATCTCTCTGCTTGCTAGGTGTGGAGTCTGCCCTGGGGCTCCATCTCATGACTTTGAGATCATGACCTGAGCCAAAGTCAAGAGTCTGATGTAAACTGAGCCACACAGGCACCCCTTCAACTGAGTGATTGATGGGCCTTCTTGATTTCCAATTTGAGATAATAATATTAACTTAGAAAATAATGAGATAAGAATGAAAATGATCTCAGGGGCTATTAAAATATATGTTGCATTTTTTTTCTAATAAGAAAATAAGTGATACACATAAATAGAAATTTTGGAAAATAGAGAAAAACACAAAGAAAATATATAAAAAAAACATGTATAGCACTTTCACCACCTAAATATAAACAGCATATTTCTGTCTCAGATATACATATGACCATATATATACATATACATATACATATATATATATATATATATATACATATACATATGAACATTTATTTATTTGGTCTATGTATTTAAAAAGTGTATTTACAAAATTGAGATGAAATATAGAACAGAGTTCTACATTTTTTTCTCTTTGAAAAAGTATTTTGAACCTCTTTCCATGCTTGTAAATATTTTCTGCAATTTGATTTTCAATTGCTATATAGAACTCCATTGCATGAATGGAATAAATATTGTGGCTTTTTTTTAAAAAAAAGATTTTTGAATTTATTTTAGAGAGGGGGAGAGAGTAAAAGAGAGAGAGAGAGAGAGGGAGGGAGGGAGAGAATCTCAAGTAGACTCCCTGCTAAGTGCGGAGCCCTACACGGGGCTTGAGGCAGGGCTCAGTCACCCTGAGTTCATGAGTTCGGCTGAAATCAAGATTTGGGTACTCAACAACGGAGCCACCCAGTGCCCCAACATTCTTTTATTAGATCTTCTGTTGTTTCTGATATTTGCTATTATGATGAATAATCTCTGTACACATTTTCCTTTTTTCACATAAATGATTGTTTCCTTAGATAAAATTCTAGAAGTAAAATTATTAGATCAAATTATATAAATGTTATTTGATAAGTTTTGATACATTTTGATAAATTGTCCTCTAGGTAGATTATACTAGCTTACACTTTCACCAACAGGGTATGAGAATTCTCCCCATACTCCATATATTGTCATTTATTTTTTATTTATTTTTATTTTTTATTTCTTAAAGGTTTTATTTATTTATTCTTGAGAGACACAGAAAGAGAGAGGCAGAGACACAGGCAGAGGGAGAAGCAGGCTCCATGCAGGGAGCCCGATGTGGGACTCGATTCCGGGTCTCCAGGATCACACCCTGAGCCAAAGGCAGATGCTCAACCGCTGAGCCACCCAGGCGTCCCCAAATATTGTCATTTAAGCATATTATTGTTTTAACTTATCTGCTTCAATAGCTGATGAGAAGTTTTCATTTAACTTATTTCCATTTGTATTCTTCTGGTTTGAACCAGCATTTTAAGTCTTTATGCATAATTCTACTGAATTTAATAACAATATTTATTATCAATATGAATATTCAATATTATTTATTATGATAATATCTTAATAATAATGATTGTGCAATGACAGTATACATTTAGTAAGCTTTTACTAAGTATCTTTCACTGTGCTAATGCTGCCATATATTATTTCTTTTAATCCTTTCAATCCTATGAGGTATATTCAATTGTTATCCTGATTAAAATAATATGCTTATGAAGATTAAATGACCTATCCAAACTCACACAGCTAGTGATGCAAACTGATGAAGAGCTTTGTTTAGCCTAACTCTGGGGAATGAACAAGGGGTAGTGGAAGGGGAGGTGGGCGGGGGGTTGGGGTGATTGGGTGATGGGCACTGAGGAGAGCACTTGGCGGGATGAGCACTGGGTGTTATGTTATATGTTGGCAAATTGAACTCCAATAAAAAAATTTTTTTAAAAAAGTATTCTAAAAAGTTTAAAAAAAGAGCTTCGTTTAGTATTTTAGCCATTTACCTGTCATATTGTTTTAAGTTCCCTTCTTCTGTTTTATTGTTTATATTTTAATTTCATTAATGCTCTTTTTATATAAATAATTTCAAATTTTCATATAGTCCTGCCCATATACTTTTATTATATGTATATATATGTATCTGTACATATGTGTATCTATATGTAGATTTGTATATATGTATGCATATATATTTGTGCATATGCTTAGTAGCACTATGTCTATTAATGATCAGATAAGTATTAGCTATATTATTTTGTAATTTTTTAATTGGTAATTTTCAGTATGTAACTCTGTAATCCATTTGAAATATGTTTTTGGAGTAAGATATTAGGAACAGAGGCCTTTATTAAATAATCAATTTCCAATTTATCATATATGAAATTATCATATAAATATGTATTTGGGTCTGATTTTATTTTATTTTATATTTTATTTTTTATTTATTTATTTTTTTCTGATTTTATACTTTGTTCTAGTCAACTGATTGTCTTTGATTTCTTACTCTAATATCACGCTGTCTTGATTATTGCAGCTTTATACCACGTATTGGTAGCTGATGGGGCATACCCTCTCTTTCTTCGCTGGTCAAAATGTTCTTGGCTCTTCCAGATGATCTTTAATCATGGCTCTTTCTGAGTGAAATCTGTCCTAAGGCTCTGGCTAGCCCAGTTGTACTTTCTCTGCTTATAAACAAATTGTCTGGTATTTGGTTGGCCAGAGTCCTTTGAAAACAAAAGTGTTGTTTTTGTTCTGTTTTGTTTTGTTTTTGTTTTTGAGAATAGTCTTGTGACTTTTCATTGCCTGTGGATAGAATTGAGGAATTGTCCAGTAAAGGATCTTACTGGACCCTCCTTGGAGGCACGGTGCCCATGGTTTTTTGGACACTGGAAGGCAAGACCGGGAACTTTACAGACTTCCGCAGCATATGGAGACTGGTTGTGTCTTATTTTCTTGACAATTGTTTTGAACACTCAGCCTGAGCTCTTCACCAATAATGGTTCTGGCTAATTCAACTGAGAGTTCACCTAGACGAGTGTTTGTTAGAAGAGTTAGCAAACTCCACACCAGCATAAGGTGGTGTTCAAGGGACTTTAGAAATCCCCAGAGATGCCTGGAACAATGTTAAATTAGAACTGAAAGGACCCTGGAGATGACCTATTCTAACTCTGTCATATAACAGATGAAGCATGCCTCCCCCACCAGGTGGTTAGTGAGAGAGCCAATGCTGGAGCCCAAGCATCTTGGTTTCTAATCTAGTGTCATCTCCTTGGGACTTGCTGCCTTCCTGATGTATAATCGTCACTATCAATGGCAAGGATTAAATACATCCCATCAACATATGGAAAGGATTTCTCCCATGACTCTTCAGGTGTTTTCCTTTGCTCAAGCACACACTTTAATCTTATGTTGATTGAATCTTGGCCAGCTCATTTTCAACTAAGCCCCTGCTTTGGCCAGATGGGAAACTACCTCACTGAGACTGGATGAAAAGAAAAGTGTGGATACCATGCTGGTGATGTTCCTACATGGCTAATAAAAAAAAGGTGGAGCCTTCCTACCAGGGCAAGAAATTATTGGCTTGGAAAACAGTGTCAAGAAGCCAAAAACTGACAAATATCCACCATTTGCTTCGATGTGGATGGAACTGGAGGGTATGATGCTGAGTGAAGTAACTCAATCGGAGAAGGACAAACATCATATGATCTCATTCATTTAGGAATATAAATAATAGTGAAGGGTAATAAAGGGGGAAGGAGAGAAAATGAGTGGGAAATATCAGAAAGGGAGACAGAACATGAGAGACTCCTAACTCTGGGAAACGAACTAGGGGTGGTGGAAGGGGAGGTGGGCGGGGGGTGGGGGTGACTGGGTGACGGCACTGAGGGGGGCACTTGACGGGATGAGCACTTGGTGTTATTCTGTATGTTGGCAAATTGAACACCAATAAAAAAATAAATCTATAAAAAAAAACACAAAGAAGTTCAGGACTTTTACGTATTCACTGATAAAACCTTAAAACTTTGGTTGTATTCTTCCCTAAAAACTAGCTGCTCACACTCCCCATTCCCTGCAATGTACCTCTTATTTATTTTAAAAATAAAATGATTAAAGGAACAACTGGGTTTTATTTACAGAAATAATGTTTGGGAAAGTAACATATAAAACTGATTTTTTCAACATAAGTTTTCTGGGCATCTGTGATGCACTAGACACTGTTCTCAGTGCTTGGTGAATAACTTAATGAACAAAAGAAAGATCTCTATCCTCATGGAATATAAATTTCAGTAAGGAGAATTAAACAACAGACAATTGACAAATTAAATTAGTGCATTTTATAGTAAAGTGTTGATAGTGCTATGGAAAAAGAAAAAGTTGAGTGGGAGTTGGGAAAAACTAACATTTGAACAGACTTTAAGGAGGTGAGGAAGTTATCTGTGTATATATGGGGAAGACATTCCAGACAGGGGTAATTCATGATCTTTGAATACGTGCGTACACCCACACCACACATCCTTCTGTGTACCTTACACAGAGTAGATGCTCCTTGGATGCCCATTGAAGAGTAGTGGGTACACACACTCATGCCCATCCACCCACATGCACACTCACACACATATTTTTGCACATGATTATGGGAAATGGGAAAACCAAACACTTCAATCTCCCTCTCCCTTAGCCAAATGGAAGATTTACATGTTAATTTCTTATAGTTACATGATACAGTTTGTTGTTTCTGAATCTAAACCCAAAGAAACAAATTTTGGGAAGAAGCCAAGGAAGGAAGTAATAGGAGAAGGTAGAGAAAAGGGGAAAGAAGGCATAAGCAAGAGGAAATCTTTCCTCTTGTCCTTTGTTCAGGGGTCCCAGATAGACTGGGTTGGGAGGCCAGGGCAACAGGAGTGTGCAGTGAAGATCTGTAGAGTACCTGGGGCAGATCTGGGTCCTGCCTGACCCTTGGCCAGTCCTCAAAGGTTGTCGGACCTGCTGGGCATCCTGGGAAGCGGTCCCAGGCAGTGGCCACTTTGCTAGGCCTGTTGGTTCTGCTGCCGTTTGGCCCAGGGGACACTCAGGGGAAGAATCCTTGGTATGCATTTTCCTCTGCCACAGGCTCCACATCCAATCAGTGATCAAGTGAGGCAACCTGTAGGCATCTGGGGTCACGACTGGCTGATCTTGGATTTACTTTTGAGACATCTCCATACCACAAATGGGAAACCTTGAGGTAAGAAACTGATAAACCCATGCAGATGGGTACCTTTCATCCATCCATATTTGGTCATTCTTAATGATGTTCGATTCTTATGGCTTTCTCTGAGCTTTATGAAGAAAAATGAACATGGAATTAGAAGGAGGAGCTATCCAGGGCTGCTCCATTCATCCAGAGTGCTGTATTTCAGACTTCTAGACCCAAATGGAAAGATAGGGCTAGTACAATAGGAGGACTGGAGATGACACCCCACAAGACTGACCACTAAGTAAAATACTCTGAAATCTCATGTTCTATGTTCAAATTTCTTGCAAATTATGTATAATCCTATGTCATTCATATGTTAATATAAAAAGCCTTCGGCTTTTTCTTAAACCAAATAAAAATTTAATTCCTTTTTCTCCTAACTCTTGTGGTGAAACTGTTGCTCAGGAAAAAATGTTCTAGGTTTACTTTATGGACTTAAATATCCTGGAGAAGTATGTATGTCTGAATTTTTGAAAAGATCTAATTCCGGGGACCAAACTGAAGGGAGACTTGGGTGAGTCCTCCTTAAATGTCATCTGCTGGTTGTCCTTGGTACTGCTTAGGTTCACTTAAGTTCCCAGGATGTGGTCAGTTATTCTTGCAGGCAAAGACAGGAAGTAAAATTGAGAGCACTCAAGATAAATGAAATCCAACCATTTATCCTCTTAATATTCAAGCCTTCACTGGCAACCTTTAGCTGTTAATTAGATATTTTACAAAAATCTGTTTATTTAAATGCCTACGTGTTTGTAGACCGTCAGGTTACTGTCAGTATATTACTAGAGAAGGAATGTTTGCCTCTTGGCTTCAAGGTTGACATTTGTCAGTTTTGTCATCCCAAGACGGTATCTGCTACTAACAAATCTGACCTTTTTTCCTGCATCTATTACCAGCCTCTAGACCATTGTCACATGAATGTAGATGCTCCCTGCGTTAAACCATTTTCTGCTGGATTCTGGTTCTCATTTGCCTGAAAGGAACATAGGGATCTAAATAAAGTATTGTCAGTGGCTGACAAGATGCCACTTTTTTGGCTATTTTCCATAGCATTCAGATTCGTATCTGAGCTCAACATGCTTTGTATGTTTTTTTTTTTTCCTCACATGCTGGGACAGGCCTGCTTTTGGAGGAAAGCTTTAGAAATGGAGAGAAGAGCTTGTTTTCACACATGGTCATCAATATAGTACAATTTCTCTTCAAAATGATAATGTTTCCCATGCAGGGGACATGCTTCACCTTTGGTCAGCCTTCACTCCAGGTCTTGGGAGCCTCCTTTGAGTGATTTTTCACTCCATCCCCCAACCTTGGAACTGCCCTATCACTGAAAGAAACACACTTTTTGATGTTTTATCTGATTCCTTGGCAAAAGTGTAGCTTATAATTTTTTAATTAAGATGTTGTATTTGAAAAGGTGGTGACAACAGAGCTCCAGGCTCATCTGGTTTATCACATGCTCCAGGACAGGTTTAGGTTTGGATTTCAATCAGGTCATAACATGAAGTCAGGATCTGTGATAATCTAATTATTCCCAGGAACAGAGGCTCATTGAAATAAAGGGAGCTACTCCAGTCATCAACCCACCCAGTGCCTTTTCACACTATTCCCTTGGATTGAAGTTTCTCTCTAGTGGATTGAAACTTTAAGGTTTCATGAGACTTGTTTCTTACCTTGCAAGAGGTTACCTTCCTCTTTGGCAACCAGTAATATTTTCACTTATTTGGATAAATAATTTAGAGTATTGATAAGTTCCACCTGGAAGAGGATTTGCTAATATTTAGTCAAAACAAAGATATCAAAACTGTATAACTTGAGGGCTATCCTGAAAGGCCAGCTTCATCTGCCTTCAGAGGATGCCTGACGTCTTCATTCTTGGAGTTCCTGGTCTAAGGCATTACCTCCAAAAGGTAACACTTACGGTATAACGGCCTTATCAAAGAGTCCATTCACTCTTTCACAACTTTTATCTTAGTTCCTGTCAAGTATTAGACAGCTGGCTCCTATGAGACAGAGATTTAGCTCAACTAAGTTCAATCAGAGGAAGGACTGTATTTGAACCTGGGACGGTAGTGGAAGAGTTAGACACAAAACAGTAGAGAGCAGTCAAAGTCGGTGTTGGAGCCCTAATAATTTATTTTTGCTTTTGTTTCCCTTGCATCAGGACACGTATCTAGGAAGAAGTTGCTATAGCTGATGTCAAAGAAGCAACTGTCTTCGTTCTCCTCTAGGATTTTTATAGTTTCAGGTTTAAAACATAGGTCTTTCATCTATTTTGAATTTATCTTCATGTATGGTATAAGAAAGTGGTCCACTTTCCTAATTTTGCATGTTGTTGTCCATTTTTCCCAATACCATTTCTTAAAGAGACGATCTTTTTCACATTTAATATTCTTTCCTGCTTTGTCAAAGATTAATTGACCAGGTAGTTGTGGGTTCATTTCTGGGTTTCCTATTCTGTTCAACTGATCTAAGTGTCTATTCCTGTGCTAGTACTATCTTGGTTTGATAACTTTGATGACTACAGCTTTGTAATATGGCTTTAAGTCTAGAACTGTAATACTTCCAGCTTTGCTTTCCTTTTCAAGGTTGCTTTGGCTGTGTGGGGTCTTTGTGGTTCCATACAAATTTTAGGATTGTTTGTTGTAGCTCTGTGAAAAATGCTATTGGCATTTTGATAGGGATTGCATTAAATGTGTAGATTGCTTTGGGTAGGATAAACATTTTAACAATATTTGTTCTTCCAGCCCATGAGCATGGACTGTCTTTCCATTTATTTCTTTCATCTTGAATTTCTTTCATCAATGCTTTGTTTTCAGAGTACAGGTCATTCACCTCTTTGGTTACGTTAATTCTTAGGTATCTTATTGCTTTTAATGCAACTGTAAATGAGATTGATTATTTAATTTCTACTTCTGATGCCTTATTATTGGTATATAGAAATGTGACATATTTCTGTACATTGATTTTATATCTTGCAACTTTGCCGAATTTGTGTATCAGTTCTAATAGGTGTTTTTTTCTTTTTTTTTTTTTGTGGAGGCTTTTGGGTTTTCTATATAGGGTATCATGTCATCTGCAAGTAGTGAAAGTTTTACTTCTTTGCTGATTTGGGTGCCCTTTATTTCCTTTTGTTGCCTGATTTCTGCGGCTAGGACTTCCAGTACAGTATTAAATAACAGTGCTTAGAGTGGACATCCCTATCTTGTTCCTGACCATAGAGGAAAAGCTCTCAGCTTTTCCATATTGAGGATAGTATTAGCTGTGAGATTTCCATATATGGCCTTTATTATGTTGAGGTATGTTCCGTCATCAAAATAAAAAGCTTCTGCACAGTGAAGGAAACAATTAACAAAACTAAAAGGGAACCTATAGTATAAGAGAATGTTTGTAAATGACATAAGATAAAGGGTTAGTATCCAAAATATGTAAAGAACTTATAAAACTCAACACTCCAAAAAATGAGTAATCCAATTAAAATTGGACAGAATATATGAATAGGTATTTTTACAAAGATATACAGATGGCCATCAGACACATGAAAAGATGCTCAGTGTCACTTATTATCAGGGAAATGCAAGTCAAAACTACAATGAGATATCACCTCATAGTTGTAAGAATGGTTAAAATCAGCAACACAAGAAACAACGAGTGTTGGCAAGGATATGGAGAAAGCATTGTTGGTGGGAATGCAAACTGGTACAGCCATTGTGGAAAAAGATCTGGAGATTTCTCAAAAAGTTAAAAATAGAACTACCCTATGATCCAGCAATCACACTACTAGATATTTACCCCCCAAATACAAAAATACTAACTTAATTTTAGCCATTCTGACTGGTGTCAGCTGGTATCTAATTGTCGTTTTGATTTGTATTTCCCTGATGGCCAGTGATGCAGAGCATTTTCTCATGTGTTTATTGGCCATTTGTAGGTCTTTGGAGAAATGTTTGTTCATGTCTTCTGCTAGTTTTTTGACTGGATTATTTGGTTTTTGAGTGTTGGGTGCAATTGCACTACTAGGTATTTACTCCAAAGGTACAAATGTAGCGATCCAAAGGGGCACCTGCACCCCAATGTTTATAGTGACAGTGTTCACAATAGTCAAACTGTGGAAATATCTGAGATGTCCATCAACAGAGAAATGGATAAAGAAGATGTGATGTGTGTGTGTGTGTGTGTGTGTGTGTGTGTGTGTATAATATATATACACAATGGAATATTACTCAGCCATTAGGATGAAATCTTACCATTTACATTGATGTGAATGGAACTGGAGGATATTATGCTGAGTGAAATGAGTCAATCAGAGAGAGACAATCATCATATGGTTGCACTCATATGTGTAATATAAGAAACAGCACAAAAGATCATAGGGGAAGGGAGAGAAAACTGAATGGGGAGGAATCAGAGAGAGAAACAAACCTCTTGAGAGACTCTTAACTATAGGAAATAAACTGAAGGTTGCTGGAGGGAAGGTGGGTGAGGCGTTTCGATAACTGGATGATGGACATTAATGAGGGCACGTGATATGATGAGCACTGGGTGCTATATGCAACTGATGATTTCTGAAACTAATGATGTACTATATGTTGGCTAAGTGAATTTAAACAAAAATAAGTCTAAAAATACTAATTTAAAAGGATACATGCACTGCAGTGTTTATAGCAGCATTATCCACAATAGCTAAATTATAGAAACAGCTCAAGTGTCCATCAACTGAGGAATGGATAAAGAAGATGGAGGATATATATATATATATATATATATATGATATAATCATAGTCCATAAAATGCACTATTATTCAGCCATAAAAAGGAATGGAATCTTGCCATTTGCAATGACATGGATGGAGCTAGAGAGTAATATGCTAAGCAATGTAAGTTGGTCAGAGAAAAAAATATATGATTTCATTCATATACAGAATTTAAGAAACAAAGCAAATGCACAAAGGGAGGAAAAGAGAGAGAGAGAGGAAACCAGAACTCTAGAGAACAAACTGATGGTTGCCAGAGGGGAGGTGGGTGGAAGATGGGTTTAACAGGTGATGGGGATGGAGGAGTGCACTCATTATGATGAGCACTGGGTGTTGCATGGAAGTGTTGAATCACTATATTGTACACCTGAAACTAGTATTACCCTGTAGGATAACTAATTGGAATTAAAAACTTAGAAAAGAGTCAGTGATGAGTTAAGTGTAGAGAGCTGTGGAAGACAAACTAATTACAGACCGACTTATGGCACGCAGTAGTTTGGATGGTTGAGATTTCCAGAAAAGCTGAAGGTCGTTAGGAACTTGTTAACCGGTTTTGATGGTCATGGACTACACACTTTATTGCCCTGGGTTTAGTCTTGCTAAGCTTTGGGAGACAATGTTTCCCTCATCATATGCTACAATTTACCCTAGGTGGTCTCAATTTATGCTCATGTTTCCAAGGTAACTATTAATTTTGTTCCTTTCACCTCAAAAGTGTACTTGTTTGGACAACAAATGCCATGACTGTTTCAGATAATGCGAGTGAATATTGCTGCTTCCCTCTCAAATACCATCGAGACACCTCAAACTAGACACTCCTCTCCCAAATTTAGGGCTATTTTTATACTTTCCATGTGGTCCTTTAATATGTTCAATCTCTTCTCTACCATCTTGAATGTACGGAAGACAGTTATAACTGTTTTAACGTCTTTGTCTACTAATTCTTCATCTATGTTTTTTGCCAGATCTGTTTATATTGATTAATCCACAACCCACCCCCTCAATTATGGAATATATTTTCCTGCTATTTACCATGTCTGGTAATATTTTAGTGGAGTTAGGCATTGTGATTTTTATCTTGTTGGGCGTTAGGTACTTTTTAAAAAATTATTCTTGGGCTTTGTTCTGGAGCAGAATAAATTGGAAACAGTTGAAGCCTGCTATCAAAAGCTTAGTTAGGTGGGACTAGACCTTTCCCTTTGAAGTTTGATTTCAGTCCTGGCTAGGCAGTACCAGAGCAAACTTTGGTTTAGAGATTTTTTTTTCCCCTTCTGAGTACACCCGATGCACCATTCACCATGTGTCACGAGGGTTTCCTCGTGAACATCAACTATTCCTTGTCCCATATAAACTCAGGGATTTCTCTGCCTATTCATTTCTGGTGCTTCTCCCTCTCACTTAAAATTGTTCCTTCATGTCCACGCACTTCTCAGTATGCCTCTGAAGAGTAGAATGAAATTGTCTTCAAATCTCTGAAGTTCTCCCCCTGTGTAGCTCTTTCTGTGTAGTTCTCTCTATTCTGGTAAAGCTTTGTCTTCCCCATTGCTTTATTCTGAAAATGTAGCCCCCTTGACATCCCTGAATTCTCAATGATGTCTCCTTGACTTAGGGAGAATGCTAGGCTTTACGTTCTCTCTACCTGGGCTGTAACTTAACTGAGAACTCTTGCCAGTCCATAAACTGGAGCAATCCCAGGGCTCATGCCTATTTTTTCTCTTCTCTCAAGAATCATTTGTGCTTCTTATTGTCTAATGTCTGAAAATCATATTTTAATTTTTCCATTTTCTTGTTGCTTAAGGCAGGAAGGTGAATCTAATCCCTGTTACTCCATCATACCTAGAAGTATGCATCTTGGATTTATTTTATTTTATTTTAAGATTTTATTTTTTATTTATTCATGAGAGACACAGAGAGAGAGAGGCAGAGACACAGGCAGAGGGAGAAGCAGGCTCCTGAGGGGAGCCCGATGCAGGGACTCAATCCCAGGACCCCAGGATCACAACCTAAGCCAAAGGCAGATGCTTAACCACTGAGCCACCCAGGAGCCCTACATCCTGAATTTAATGCTGTTTTCACTTCTTTGTTTTTGGTACTGATGTATCATATTCTCCAGTTTCACTGGAGATGTATCTTTTCTCTCTGTTCTGCTGGTCTTGCTCTATATCTTCATGTTTCCCATCTTCTGTTCTCTTCATTTATTTAGTCCTTGTCTAGTTTCTCTTTTCCTCTTCCCAGTTTTTGTACCAGGGGGCTGGTCTCCCACAGATTTTTGGCATCCACCTGTGGGATCAGATTGTAAAGTTTCTTTTCAGGTATGGGCTGACTCCTCTAGCAATCCACTGGCTTCCACCTTTCCACCACTCATGCTTTTTGCCTGCATTTATTGTTGTACAGATCCCTACTGTTGCAACTTCACCATCGAAGATGTATGGTGTCCCTATTTTCCTTCCTTCCTTTCTATCTATCTATCTATCTATCTACCTTTCATCTATTTATAAATCAGTCAGCAAATCAATTATCTATCAGCTGAGGAACCCATATTCCTTTTTTTTAATTTTAAAGACATTTTTATTTATTTATTTATTTATTTATTTTTTTATTTTTTTAATAATAAATTTATTTTTTACTGGTGTTCAATTTGCCAACATACAGAATAACACCCAGTGCTCATCTCGTCAAGTGCTCCCCTCAGTGCCCATCACCCAGTCACCCCCACCCCCTGCCCTCCTCCCCTTCCACCACCCCTAGTTCATTTCCCAGAGTTAGGAGTCTCTCATGTTCTGTCTCCCTTTCTGATATTTTGTACCCATTTCTTCTCCCTTCCCTTCTATTCCCTTTCACTATTATTGATATTTCCCAAATGAATGAGAAAATATAATGTTTGTCCTTCTCCGATTGACTTACTTCACTCAGCATAATACCCTCCAGTTCCACCCACGTTGAAGCAAATGGTGGGTATTTGTCATTTCTAATGGCTGAGGAATATTCCATTGTATACATAAATCACATCTTCTTTATCCATCATCTTTCGATGGACACCGAAGCTCCTTCCACAGTTTGGCTATTGTGGCCATTGCTGCTAGAAACATCGGGTGCAGGTGTCCTGGCGTTTCATTGCATCGAATCTTTGGAGTAAATCCCCAACAGTGCAATTGCTGGGTCGTATGGAAGATCTATTTTTAACTCTTTGAGGAACCCCCACACAGTTTTCCAGAGTGGCTGCACCATTTCACATTCCCACTAACAGTGTAAGAGGGAGGAACCCATATTCCTCTGTGGTCAATTAAAAATTTCACTTTGATCTTTATTTTATTTAAATTTTTGAAATTAGGATTCTCTTTATTCCTCTAAGTTCCCCCATTGAAGTCTTAAATTCTGAAAAAGTAATAGATCATCTTTGTACCCCAGTTATAAAAATGTGTCTGAAAAGAAACTTTTTCCAACATATGGAGTGCCTCTTTCCTTCCTTTTCTTTTTCTAAGTTAATTTATTTTACAAACTTTTAATGACCATCTATTACATTATAGATTACAGTAGGTGACAAAAAGACAAGGCTGAATGAATATAATACACTCCTGTCCTTTAGAAGCATACACCATAGTTAGGAAAATGGTCATAACACAATATGATAAGTACTATGACAAAAGTAAGCACAGGGTACCATGGAAAGACAATAGATGGAAGCCAAATACAAATTTTTGAGAAGACACTTTCCTAGAGAGCGGAGTAGGGGGCAGTTAGCAGGCAAAGAGTCTGAAAGGTATGAAAACATTTATATGGTCTTTTTTTGGTTCATTTTTAAAAGAATAGCCTTTAGAAAAATGATAGAGATGAGAATACATACTATTTTAAATAAGATATGGAGTTTATTTTAACTAGATTATAGAAGGAAAGGGTGGTAATGACAACGGTAAAAAATGGAGAGATAATATGGTGATAGATTGATCTCAGGGGCTGGGGAGATGTTGGAGTAAGCTCACCTCAACCCACAGATACAACTAGATAACACTCACATCAGCATAAATAGCCCAAAAAACAGCCTAAAGATTGGCACAACAAACTCCACAACTAAAAATAGAGAAGAGGCCACACTGAAGAAGGTAGAGAGGGTAAGAAGCAGTTTTGGAGTGAAATGGACCTTGGGTGTCTACAGTGGGAAGAGAGTCAGGAGCATGGGGAGGGGTGAAAGACAGACTATCACATTGGGGAGCCCACACAGGAAGGCAAGTCTCCACAATATTTGATTTTGAAAGTAAGAGGGGCTGAATCTCATGAGTTCTTATAATCAGTGGGACTTAAAGTCTGGAATTTAAAAACAATTGCCAGGCTTGACCCTGGGAAAGTTCCAAGGGCTTTAGAAGTGGAGTCCCCACCATTAAAGAGACAACAACAAACAACCAGTGGAGATATAGTTGGAAAACACTGGGGGCAGACAGGAGGGAGAGTTATATACTCATCTCGGAGCATGGCCTGGAGAGGCGGGGAGTATGGGGATGTAACTCCAGGAATAAGAGCTGAGAGACACCGTTTCCTTCTCCTGCCCCTCAGCATAAACACAAGGCCACCTTCAGGAGCAGTAGGGCACCCACACTCACTTTCTTACCCTAGCCACCCTGTACTTCAGCAGATCCACCATTTCCAGTCTCACCAGCCTCAGTTCTGGTGCTGTGGGCCTTCTCTCCAAGAAGACCTGCACAAACTCCACCAAAATCTCATCTTCCAACCTGTGCATTTGGCAGGACTTCAGTTCCAGTGATGCTGTGGCACAGTAGTTATCATCTCCAAGCAGATGAGCACATACCTTGTTAAGATATGTCCCATCCTTGCTGGGACAAAACACTGCCCATAACAGGCAAAGAGAGCTTCTGCAGACAACTAGACTGAAGGAAAAATCAGGCAGCACTGAATAGCAGGGCACATACAACATACATGGGAGACTCCCTGAAGTGCCAGATCCTGGGGAATGGGGGACACTACACTGCAGGGCACTACAGTGCAGAGTGCACATTCATTTCAAGTGCACCTGGGACGTTCCCCAGAATAGATCACATATTAGGCCACAAAACAAACCTCAACAAATTCAAAAAGATCTAAGTCAAACAATGCATCTTTTTGTGACCACAATGCTATGAAACTAGAAATCAGTCACAAGGAAATACCTGCAAAGAGCACAAATACATGGAGATCAAATGACATGCCACTGAACAATGAATGCGTCAACCAGAAAGTATGAGAGGAAAACAGAAATTACTTGGAAACAAATGAAAATGAAAACATAACAAATCCAAATCTTTGGCATGCAGCAAAAGCAGTTCTCAGAGGCAAGTTTGTAGCAATACAGGCCTACTTCAGGAAGCAAGAAAAGTCTCGAAACCTAATGTTACACTTAAAGAAGCTAGAAAAGGAACAATGAATAAAACCCAGACCAGCATAAGGAAGGAAATAATAAAGATTAGAGCAGAAATAGATGACATAGAAACTAAAACACAGTAGAACAGATTGATGAAACCAGGATATTGTTCTTTGTTTTTTTCTTAAGTTTATATTTAAATTCCAATTAGTTAGCATACAGTGTAATATTAGTTTCAGGTGTACAATATAGTGATTCAACAATTCCATGCAACACCTGGTGCTCATCGCAACAAATACACTCCTTAATCCCCATCACCTATTTAACCCGTTATCTCACCCACCTCCGCTCTAGTAACCATCAGTTTGGTCTCTATGGTCAAGAGTCACCTTCTTGGTTTTCCTCTTTTTTTTTCTCCTTTGCTCCTTTTTAAAAATTAAAGTCATGTATAAATTATATCATATAGTATTTGTCTTTCTCTGATTCCTTTTGCTTAGCATTCTATGTCATTGCAAATGGCAATATTTCATTCCTTTTTATGGCTGAATAATACTCCATAATACATCTATATGTATGATGTGATATATATTTACATCTTCTTTATCCATTCATCAGTTGATGGACATTTGGGGTGTTTCTATAATTTAGCTATTGTAGATAATGCTGCTATAAACATTGGAGTGCATGTATTTTTTTAAATTAGTATTTTTGCATTTTTAGGGAAATACTTAGTAGTCTGATTGCTGGATCATAGGGTAGTTCTGTCTAACTTTTTGAGGAATAGGAAATGGTTCCTTGAAAAGGTAAAAAAATTGATAAATCTCTCTAGCCAGATTTATTACACACACACAAAACAGCGAGAGAAAGACTCAAATAAAAATCACAAATGAAAGAGGAGAAATAACAGCCAACACCACAGAAGTATAAACGATTTTAACAGAATATTAAAGAAAACATATATGCTAATAAATTAGACAACCTAGAAGAAATGGATAAATACCTAGAAACACATAACCTGCCAGAACTGAAGCAGGGAGAAATAGAAATTTTGAACAGACCAATTACCAGCAATGAACTTGAATCAGTAATGAAAAAACTCCCAAGGAACCAATGTCCAGGACCAGATGGCTTCACAGGCAAATTCTACTAAAATTTAAAAAAGAGTTAATACCCATTCTTCTCAAGCTATCCAAAAAAGTAGAAGAGGAAGGAAAACTTTCAAAAGAGAGAGACCAATATCTCTGATGAGCACAGATGCAAAAATTCTCATCAAAATACTAGCATACTAAAGCCAACAATACATTAAAAAACATCATTCACCACCATCAACAGGGATTTATTCCTGGAATGCAAAGGTGGTTCAATATTCAGAAATCAATCAATATGATACATCACAGCAATAAGAGAAAGGATAAAAACCATATAATCATTTCAATAGAAGCAGAAAAAGCATTTGGCAAATTACAGCATCCGTTCATGGTAAAATCTCTTAACAAAGTAGGTCTAGAAAGAACATACCTCAACATAATAAAGACTTTTTATGAAAACACACATCATCCTCAGTGGGGAAAATGGAGAACTTTCCCCTATGAACAAGAACAAGACAAGTATATCCACTGTCACCACTTTTATTCAACACAGTACCAGAAGTCCTAGTCACAGCAATGAGACAACAAAAAGAAATAAAAGGTATCTAATCCATAGGAAAGAAGTAAAACTTTCACTATTTGCAGATAGTATGATACTATATAGAGAAAGCTCTAAAGACTCCACCAAAAAACTACTAGGACTGATAAATGAATTCAGAAAAATCACAGGATATAAAATCAATGTACAGAAATCTGTTCCATTTTTAAACACTAATAATGAAGCAGCAGAAAGAGAAGTTAAGAAAACAATACCATTTACAATTGCACCGAAATAAATACTTAGGGTAAACTTAACCAAAGAGATAAAAGACCTTTAGTCTGAAAACTATAAAACACTGATGAATGAAATTCAAGATAAAACAAAATAGAAAGACATTCTATGCTCATTGGTTGGAAGAACAAATTTGTTACGATGCCTATACTATCAAGAAATTCATAGGTATAATGCAATCCTTATCAAAACGCTAACAGCATTTTTCACAGAACTAAAACAATTATAAAATTTGTATGGGGGGATCCCTGGGTGGCGCAGCGGTTTGGCGCCTGCCTTTGGCCCAGGGCGCGATCCTGGAGACCCGGGATCGAATCCCACGTCGGGCTCCCGGTGCATGGAGCCTGCTTCTCCCTCTGCCTGTGTCTCTGCCTCTCTCTCTCTCTCCCTCTCTCTCTCTGTGACTATCATAAAAAAAAAAAAAGATTCAAATTGTAGGGCCATGTGGTTGAGCGTCTGCCTCAGACGGGGTGATCCCAGAGTCCCACATCCTGCTCCTGCATGGAGCCTGCTTCTCCCTCTGCCTTATGTCTCTGCCTCTGTGTGTGTTTAGAAAAATAAAAATAAAAAAAATAATAAAAATAAAAAATAAAAAAAAATAAAAAAAATAAAAAAAAAATAAAATTTGTATGGAACCAAGAAAGATTATGAATAGCCAAAGTAATTTTGAAAAAGAAAAATTGGTGGTATCACAATTCCAGATTTCCAGTTATACTATAGAGCTGTGATAATCAAAACAGTGTGGTACGGTGTGTGTACTGTGGTAAAAAAAAAAAAATAGGCAATCAATGGAACAGAATAGAGACCCAGAAATGGACCATCAACTCTATGGTCAACTAATCTTCAACAAAGGAGGAAGGAATATGCAATGGGAAAAAAATCTCTTCAACAAATGGCTCCAGGAAAACCAGTCAGCTACATGTAAAAGAAAATGTGTCACTTTCTTACCCCACCCATGAAAACAAACTCAAAATAGATTAAAGATATAAACATGAGACTTGAAACTATAAAAATCCCGGAAGGGAGCACAGGCAGTAATTTCTCCGACATTGGCAGTAGTAACATTTTTCTAGATATGTTTTCTGAGGCAAAGGAAAATAAAATAAAAATTAAAAACTCTGCATAGCAAAGGAAACCATCAACAAAACTCAAGGGTAACTTACAGAATGCAAGAAGATATTTGCAAATAGCATATCTGATAAAAAGTTAGTATCCAAAATATTACAAAAAAGATACAAGTCAACAACCAAAATAATCCGATTAAAAAGTGGGCAGAAGACATGAACAGGCATTTCTCCAAAGGAGACACCCAGATGGCCACCAGACACATGAAATGAGGCTCAACATCACTGATCATCAGGGAAATGCAAATCAAAACTACAATGAGATATCTTTCACACCTGCCAGGATGACTAAAATCAGCAACGCAAGAAACAGCAGGTGCTGGTGAGGATGTGGTCATGGTGCACTGCTGGTGGGAATGCAAACTGGCTCCGCCACTATGGAAAATGGTATGGAGGTTTCTCAAAAAGTTGAAAATAGAACTACCGTATGATCCCGTAATTGCACTACTGGGTATTTACCCCCAAATACAAAAAAAAAAAAACACTAATTCAAAGGGATATATGCACCCTTGTGTTTATAGTAGCATTATTTACAATCACAAGCTATGGAAGTAGCTCAAATGTCCATTGACGGATGAATGGATGAAGAAGATGTGGCCTATACACACAATGGATTATTACTCAGCCATCAAAAAGAATGAAATCTGGCCATTTGCAATGACCTGGATGGACCAGAGAGTATAATGCTAATCAAAGTGAGTCACTCATTTGTTTCCCAGAATTAGGAATTTTTCATGTTTTGTCTCCCTTTCTTTCTTTTTTTTTTTTTGTCTCCCTTTCTGATATTTCCCATTCATTTTTTCTCCTTTCCCCTTTATTCCCTTTCACTATTTTTTATATTCCCCAAATGAACTAGGGGTGGTGGAAGGGGAAGTGGGCGAGGGGTGGGGGTGACTGGGTGACGATGGGCACTGGGGTGGGCCCTTGACAGGATGAGCAATGGGTGTTATTCTATATGTTGGCAAATTGAACACCAATAAAAAATAAATTTATAAAAAAATAATAAAAAAAGTGAGTCACTCAGATAAAAGACCGATACTTTATGATTTCACTTAGATGTGGAATTTAAGAAACAAAACAAATGAGCAAAATAAGAAAGAGAGAGATAGAGAGAGAGACAAATCAAGAAGCAGGCTCTTAACTATAGAAAAGAAACTTTTGGTTACCGTAGGGGAGGTGGGTGAGAGAATGAATGAAACAGGTGATGGGGGTTAAGGAGGACACTTAACCTGGCGAGCACTGAGTGATGTATGAACTGTTGAATCACTATACTGTACACCCGAAACTAATTGAACGCTGTACGTTATACTGGAATTAAAATAAAAAACTTAGTAAAAATGTTCTGTCTCTTGATCTGGAAGGTTGTTACACAGGTACACGCTTATGAAAATGTTTTCTAAGAGTATATTTATGAATTGTACACTTTATATAAATACCTCAATAAGAGGCGGACACTTGGGGTCCCAGTCAGTTAAGCATCTGCCTTCAGCTCAGGTCATGATCTCAGGGTCCTGGGATCAACCCTTGCGTGGTGCCCTCTCTGACCCTCCCCACAGCTCATGCTCTCTCTGTCACTCACTCTCTTTCTCAAATAAATAAATTAATTTAAAAAAATACCTCCACAAAAGAGGAACAAAATAAATGTCAAAAAAAAAAAAAAAAAGAAGGTGACGGATCCTGAAGGATCCTGTATACTATGTGACGACTTTTCAACTTTATACAGAAATGTCTGGAGAAAAAGTGACAGCTTTCTGCCAATGAGGTGACAGGACAGATTAGATTTCATAATGATCATTCTGGATGCAGAATTATGTCAGAACAAGACGACAGGGAGAAAGACAAGGAGACTTGGATTATTTGGTATGAGAAATAATGATGGACTAAGAGTGGGACTGAGAACGGAGAGGGAGGCGGAGATGCAACCGGGAGATACACAAAGATGCAACTGTTAGAGCTTGATGGTCGTTGGATGTGGAGGGAAGAGAGAGAAGGATCAAAGGTGGCCCTGGGTCTCTAGCTATAATGTTGCGAGGCTCCCTGGGCTGCTTCCTGGCATGGGGAAGAGCGTGTTTGGGCTACAGGGTGATGAGCTCAATTTTGGGGAGAGCGAATCTGCACTGTCGGTGGCACCTGAGTGGAGCTGTCTGGAAGCTCCTTGGGTACAGGGCTGTGCAGCTCAGTAGAGATGCGTGGGATCCCCATCACAGGGGATGACAGATCTCCATGATGGTGGAGGCTCCAAAGGTGGATGCAGGTGGCTCCTGTGGAACAAAACTACACTTTCAGCCCATACTTAGGTACTTTCCACATCCACATTTCACTATTTTCTATTTCTAAAGAGTCATGAAAACGAGGCTTCCACCATCGCCGCTCTCTGTCATTACATCTGATCCACAGAAGAAAACTGAACATCAACAGTCTTCACATTCACACTTACAACCTGCACACCCCATTTTCCTACCAAGTAAAGGAGGATGGAGAGTGTACACGCTGCAGACCTGTGTAAGGCGCCAGGAGGGTTTAAGAACTGTGTAGACGTCACCTGCCTTGCTCTCCTGCACTGTGGGGCCCCAACAGGACACTTGGCCCTCTGTGACTTTTTGGAATGTTTTTACTTTTGACCTCATGACACTGAACTTCTTCGTTACACAGAACGCTCTGTGATTTCCCAACACAGCAGATATCTTTCTGGGTTTCTCAACCTATAGTCTCGAATTGGCAGTATTTTTTTATTGGCCACGCTTAATTTTATACATTGATGTTTTAGTTACCTGTTCATGAAAGCGTGGAATCGTAGAACTTTGCCCCAGTTTCTTAGTCTGGTAGTAGAACACAACCTTTGAATTTAGACAGACCTTGTTTGGAGCCCAGCTCTGCTACTGACTGGCCCCAGCATCACTGGCCAACTCTTGAACCTCTCCGAGGATGGGTTTTGCATCTAAAAATCAAGAGTTGTCAGAAGGATTACATCTTATAACACCTGCGAGGCTCTCAGCGCAGTGATGGAAACATACAGGTGCTCAGTAAATTTGTCGTTGTTTGCGTCAATGTGGACTTTCATGTCTTCTCCAGCAAAGGCGTCCAATTCAGTCCCACCAGCACTTGGTAAGAACCTTGCCCTTTATGGGGGCCTGACACCGGGGGCACGTTCAGAGATGGAAAATCCCTAATTACCATCCTCAAAGAACTCACGCTAAGGTTTAATCACGATTATTTCCTACTTTATATTTGCATGTGGTACCCACCCCTTCCTCCACTCAGGGAAATATTTTTAAAGGTTTTTCCAATCTTCTTTGGATTTGGGAGATTTTTGGTCTGTGGTGATGGGGCTTTCTCACTCTATGTTGCCATCTGGAACTCTTTGTTCAGGCTTGGTCAGAAAAAAAAAAAACAACAACACGCTAACTTAGGAAAATAACATTTGGCAGGAACTTGGCAACAATAACCCCTTTGTTGCCAGAATCCTTGTTCACAGTGTGGGTGGCTCAGATGGCACTTAATTAAATGCATTTTCCTATAAATTCTCCGCAGTATGCTTATTTTTACTGGTGGCTAATAAATACCCTATCTCTAAGGCAACAAAATTTCACAGCTTGCAGAATAGGGAAATCAGTGTGTATAAATAACATCTTGCTTTTGTTAATACTCAGCCCCATTCCTCATCATTCTGAAGTGACAATGGATTTGTTACTTTTTTCCACTTAGTTCTTTGTCATTCAGTACTTTCTTCTTAACTGATAGATCAATAGACCTATATAATTTTTTTAAAAAACCCTACTATTGTGAGTGCCAACTTCATACCCTGTACTCCAAACTTCACGTTAATTATCTAGTTTAATCTCCACAACTATTTGAGGTAGGTGTTAGTATTCTCATTTAAAAAAAATTTTGAGAAAACAAAGCTCAAAGAGGTTAAGTGTTTTTCTCAAAGTCATTCAGCTGGAAAGTGATGATGTGAAGATTTCATCTGAAAGATCTGTTTGCTGCCAAAGTCCATGATCTTTCCTTCACACTTTGTGGACTTCATTAAGAAAAAGTCTTCTCTTGTTTTCAGATAGTCTAAACTTACCACTCATCAGGTAATGCATCTCTAGAAAATTATTTATGCATCTACTCAGCTCCACACCTCACCCTCTTCTGTCCCAGTGCAGGAGCATCAGGACCATAACGCAGAAAGAGAGAGGACAAGGCACTTCTCTCTCTCTCTCAGCTGCTGTGTGATTCTGGGTAAAATATTTACATTTATTTTTCTCATGTTTTCGAATTACCAAAAAGTTTACTTACATAAAGACATAGTTTTTTAGGCCTAGCATTTTGTATATTTGAGGACAAAGGTAAAAGCTGGCTGAAATTTGTGAATTGGAGCAAGGGAAAACAAGAGATGCATTAGTTGGTTGCTCTTAAAAACACCTTATAATTTCCTATCTCATCTGTTTCCTTGCAGGTGTGGCCCGTAGCCTAGTGGGATGGAGCATGCATGTTAGCAGAAAAATGTATTGCACGAATCATATTTCTCTACATTTGCAGCTTTGCCTACTATGATACATACCAATAGATTTAACTAAATATCTTATTTAGCCTTCATTTAGAAAAAAGATATTTTTCTAGAATTTGGAAAATATTTCTTTCAGCATTTGAAAAATGTTCCATTATCTTTTGGACTCTATTGTTTCCTTTGAAAAGTCGGCTGTAAGTGTAAATGCTGTTCCCTTGAAAGTAATGTATTTCCCCCTCTAATACTCCCAGCCCTCATCCTGGATTTTTTTTTTTAAGATTTCTCTTTGTTTTGGCTGTCAGTATGTTGATTTATTATGTTTTCTGCATGATGTGACTTTGACGTATCTAAATGTGTTTTTCTCCTTTGTATTTATCCTGTTTCAACTTCATAGAGCTTCTTAATTCTATGATTTAATGTTTTTATTATCTTGGGAAACTTCTTGGGCAATTTCTTTTCAAATATTGCATCTCTCTCTCTCTCTCTCTCTCTCTTCTCCTGGAACTCTACATATATGTTAGACCTTTCCACTAGGTTATATGTGTCTTATTCTCTTATATTTATTTTCCGTCACTTTTTTCTTTTTGCTTGTCTTTCTATTAACTTGTTTTCTAATTCACTAATTCTCTCTACTATTTTATTTAGTTCATTATTGAGTACATTTTGTAATTCTTAATTTTGATAACTATACTTTTCATAGATTTAAAAAATATACATTCTCCATCTTTATCGTTTCTTATCTTGACTGTATGAATCATAGTTCCTTAAAAATTGGCTCCAATAACAATAGTATCTAGATTACCTGTGGGTGTATTTCTTTTGTTTACACTTGTGTCCTGGTTTTCATTTATTTGGTCCTTTCTATTAGCATACCTGATAATTTATAATTAGAGGCTGGATATTATGTATAAAAATGACATTATCTGAATTATGTTATCTTTCTCATAGAGAATTTACTTTTCTTCTTACTGATAGTTACGTAAATGCAGATCACCTTCCTCCAGTAGGGGTTTGAGATGCTTCATGTCTTTCTGTGAGCCATTCTATTTCTAGTTTTCTCTTACTACCAGGGCCTAGCTCTTTAGGCATCTTTTTTTTCCCTCTGGTACCATGAATTTTTGAAAGCTTTGCTAATTTTTGTGGCCTCTTAGCTGACACTCTCCAATTGGCTTCTTGGACTCCTACTGTATACAGGTTAAGAACTGACAAATATCTCAAGGTGAAATACAAAGTAAAATGTTGTGCTCACTAATCTGTGGTTTCTGTTTCTCTAACTCTTGGCTTCTTCAGTATTGCTACTTTGGTAATTCTTGGACTACAATTTCATCTCTACTGTGCTATGACAACTGATAAAAGCTCTGAGTCTCTGATTTCTGCTTGTATTGGAGTGTTGCTTAGAATATAGCAAATGTGTCAAGGGGAAAAGCAAGGAAGAATGTTGAATTCACCTGTATATTCATTTTCTCTGAGATTTTGGCCCTTAAACCATGTCGGACTTGGTTACTATTTATTATTTATCAACAGCTAATTTTGTATATTATCCTGCTTTTATAGTTGTTTTCAACAAGATAGTTGGATTGATGTTAAGTCACTCCTGCAGAGCCAGGAATGAGTATCTTATATCAACAATTTTGAGATAAAATTCCATTTCTTTTCTCTGGTTTAACTTAACATACTCAGATTATGAAGTCCATGTTAATTAGATCATAGTACTGAAATTAAAATGAGAAAAACGGAGTTTTATTTTAGATTCAACAATGAAAGTGTTTTGTGGTGAGGGTCTTAGTGTCTCAGCTCTGTAAAATAAACATATTATTTCATCTATATAATTATCAGGGCAACTGAAAATATTTAAAGGATATATAGAAAAGTTTTTCTGAAAAAAATATACTTTATTATTCTTCCTCATTCTCTTAAATGTTGGTTCCATGTCGGAAGTGAGAAATTAATCCTTGCTTTTTTGAGAAATGAATTCTTAATTAAAAATCTTGCTATAACAACCAGCCACAGCAATCACCCTTGCACTGTGTAGTGCCCCTGTACACCATCTATCAACCCAGCAAAGAAAACTGAAAAAGGGAATGAGCAGATGTTAACTCAGTGTGAGACTCTAGTCAAAGTTCAATTTGTATTGAATTTGTGATATCTTTACAGGCCTTGGTTTGCATAACATTTGAAATAGATTTCAAGATGTTTTCTTAGAGGAAAGATAAATGCATTTATTTATAGAGGCAAGTCTTATCTAGATTGTGTGTGATTATTTCAGATGCCACAAAAAGTTATGAGTAGATAGTGTCTGTTAATTTGAGCTCTGTTAAGCACATAAATAGGTGAGCCTTTAATATACATAGTCTTGGTCATTTTAGAAAGCCAAAATTGAGTCAACTCTTTTCTAGGTTAACCTAATCTTAAAATAATACTTTCATCTCTTATTAATAGGCTAGTTATTATACAATGTTTTGCTGTGGGTACAGGGCTCCAGAAAAAATCATACTTTGATTATAGGGTGGTTCAAGTTGTGCTGACTCATTCAGAATGGGGCTGGGCAGAGCTGTGGTCTGTCCTAGGTCTTAGCTGGGATACGGTTCATCAAACCCTCAGTCCTGTTTATATCATGCAAGAGGAGGTAGAGAAATTCCTGTAGTTGATCTGGCAAGAGGCACAGTGCAGTGGTAGCAGGGAAAAGAATAAACCATCTGAAAAATATTTATTCTTTCTTCTTCTCTTACTAAGAGATTTTGTCCAATTATTAATCTATGCCATGAACTAGAAGGAAAGTCAAGGTGTCCTAGAGATTAACCCCAGAGCAGATATATACCTTATATACCTTAGGCCTCCAAATTCAGCAGTCCTCCACTCATTTAAAAATATTTTCTAGTTTAGGGACTTTATGTCTTTCTTACTTTGACAAAATCTTGCTGACCATTTTTTTTTTTTTTTTTGCATTTCAGGAGCACTGAAGAGAACCTAAGTTACTATTATTTTATTTTGAAATTGCATAAGTAAAAAGGGAAGAGCAGAGGGCAGCCTCTATAAAGGTCTAGCTCAGCCTTAGGGAAGCAAGGATGTTATGTGGAATATGAGACCTCCAGGGATCAAGTTACATTATTATCCACTCAGCAGCTTTCTGTACTAGGTAGGACTCAAGTACTACCTTGAGCTCTGGTCAGAAGCTCTCCTATGGTTCCTCTCCTCTAGGTCTCCTAATACTACTAAACACACACCTTTCTGTTCTTATGTCAGTCATTAAACGGATATTTATTAAACACCTACAGACAAGCCAGTGTTGGTTCTAGGTACCAGGCATTCCCAAGTACACATAAATAACAGATTTGTCTTCTTTCTGTATCATGTAACTGCTTGCTGATATCCTATGCTATTCGTGGATTCTATTCACTGCCTTCTCTGTACCTCAACTATCTGTGTCCTTCTCTATACGTGCCTTCAACCCAAAAGAAGTGGTAGTTCCTGCTAATTGATCATCTGTATTAAGAACTCATGTTGAGCAGAACTCTTATTCTAGGTTCCCTTCTGGACCACCTTTGGGCCAGACACCCATCTTCAGTCCAGTTAATGAGGCAGGATAGTGAGGCCCCAAATGTAGTTGTGGTGATCTGTGCATAAGAATACTCTCACCAGGAGGCCCTGAGTATGACACATTGCAAGTGCCCTTCAGAAAGGGTCTGTTTACACCATATATAACTGATCCATTGTAGGTCAGTATTGACAATTCAGGCAATGCACAGCCAAGCATCTATTACTAGATAAAACCATTCCACTTATTTCTCTGAACCTCACAAGCAAACTAAAAAAAATTGTTCAACTGTGGTTGAGATTCTGTTTTGATAATTGTAAGGGTTTGGAGTACTCATGAGGCTTATGGGAATTTGCTGCCCACCTCTGGCATCGTCATCTCTAGGAAAAGGCATATTTCTATAGAAGAGAAGATTGAAAGCCATCTAGACCCCAGCCATGGTATAGATTCTAGGATGATCACCCCATAGGTAACTCCTTGAGAAACACTTAGCAAATGCACCTGTGTGACGAGGGAAAGATGAAGCTGTGTAATAGGTAAAAGGAAACACAGGGTGATAGAGCACACTATACATGCTTTATGGATTCTGTGAGGGTAGGTTGCATAACTGTGGCTCTGTTGATATTTTGGGCAGAATAATTCTTTGTTGTGGGAGCTGTCCTGGGCATTGCAAGATGTTTAGGAGCACCCCTGGCTTCTACCCACTAGATGCCAGTAACACTCCCAATCTCCAAGTTGAGAAGACAAAAGCATCTCCATACATTGCTCAATGTCCCCTGTGGACACAATCACTTTCAGTTGAGAATCATTACTTTAGAGAGAAGCAATTAGTGGATGAGAAGCAAGAATCTTGTGCCTTTAAATTGTACATCAATGAAATCCAACCATAGACTCTTGCAAATTCACTACCCATTATCAACAAGAACAAAAACAACAAAAAGAACAACCAAAAAGCCCCCATCCCAGTTGCAAAGATTTTATTGCTTATCTGTGTTGTTTACCATGATTCTCACTGTCAGGGCAATTACATGCATTTTGAATAAATATGAATTTAGGATGGATATATTTTAACATCTAATGAGTCACTCTTTGGGGGACAATTCCTTACCTTTAATTTCCCATTCATTCTTTTATTTTAATTTGCTTGATCTCATTCAGCCAAATCTTATGTATTTATTTGGAAATCTTGTACCTGGTGAATTATTAGTGGCATCATTTAAGACTCTGACAATATTATCTAACATGTTTGGAAGCAGGGTGGCCCTTGAGCATCTTATTAATGTGATTTCAAGAAAATGTAAACAAATTCATATGTTTTACCAGGACAAAAAAAAATTTGTTAAAGATTTTATTTATCTATTCATGAGAGACAGAGAGAGAGAGAGGCAGAGACACATAGGGAGAAGCAGGATCTATGCAGGGAGCCCAACATGGGACTCAATCCCGGGATTCCAGGATCACCCTCTGGGCCGAAGGCAAGAGTTAAACCACTGAGCCATCCAGGTGTCCCAACCAGGACAAAATTAAGAAGAAAATCTATTTGTGTCCACTGAGTATGGAGAAATGCTGTCACTTCATGGGGCAAGGAAGATCTCAGTTGGAAGTACACCTAGGGAAAATAGATTTTGAATTCCTGATGGGAGAGGTAGCAAGAGGCAGGAGGGAGACATGGATTTAGTAGGGAACTGTGAGCTCTGGAGAGAGTAGAGGCAGACAAAACTGCCCTTTCACTAGGGAGTTTTGGGGACTGTGGCTGGAAGTGGGCAGATGGAGCCTGGAGAAGAGGTTCCTATATCCAGCCTCTCCTCCAGGAGGCTTTATGAGAGACTAGAGTCTATTTTCCCTGACTATTCCCTCTGAATTTATACAGCAAGATCGCTCCTGTAACTCCACACCTAGACCCAGACAGGTCCACTCAACTTGGGAGCAGGAGTATATCTTGCTCATTTTTTTTGCATCCTCAGTGCCTAGCATGGTGCCTGACACAGAGGAGGCACCCCAAGGGTACTGAACTGAATGAAGAGGCTTTAGAATAGGTCTCAGCAGAAGCTGCAGTGACTCCATTCAAAGGGCACTGGAAAGATGCCCTGTGCACTCCCTCTTCTCACCCTCCTTTTTCCAGGTACAAAGCTTTCCTTTATTACCTAACTCTGGTGATCTAGGTAAAGCAATAACACGACTGGCTGTTTTTCAAGCTAGATGTATTTTATTGAGATGAACCACAGCCTTTGATCTCACTAAAATGCTAGAGGAAAGAATAAGTGATCAGGTTGGGCTGAAACAACAGGGGAGATGGCCAGGAGTAGACGGAGGGGAAAGAAACATGAAGAGCCAGGAGAGAGAGGTTGAAGCTACAAGGTGAAGCATGTTCCAATTTGTAATCTGCAGCTGTTGGCCAGCAAATACAATCCAGGAGGAGATATCTGGTCTTGCCACAACGGTCCGTGTTTTATTATCTGTATTCTCTGCTAGAGATAGCAGAGCTTCTTGTAGCCCCTTAGAAAGTAATTCTGAACCTCTCTACATTATAGGCACTTTGGGGGCATCTTGTGATGTTGTCGGTTTGGATACTTTTCTAGATGGCTTTCAGATGATCTTGAATGACGGCGTGTTCTTTGTGGGTCTACTTTTTTTCTGGCAGTGAGCTCCAAGAGATGACTGTTCTGGCCGGCGCTTGTTTGATTAACAAACACTTGGACCTTGTTGTTCTTTACTGTCACTGTCTCAAAAGCTTTAATCAAAGGCTATTTGGAAATAATGCCAGCTAATTAGCTGTTTGTGATGCAACAAGGGTGACTCTCTCTTAGTGCCTTAAACCTTTCACCTGAAACACAAACATGCCACACTCGAGCTTTAATTGTCAAGGAAGATGAAAAGTATACCAAATCATTTGCTGGGGAAAGGACTCCTTGTTGACATAAGCAACAGGAACCCGCAGGCTTGTGCAATGTGGGCTTGTAGCTGCAGATCCATCACTCCCCAAGCATGTTGTCCTGTTGAAAGTGGATGAGTGACGAGTCTGATCTCTAGCAAGCTCATAAACGGGAGCACTAACATCTTGGCTCAGGTGCATTATGTCTCCGTTGTGTTCATAAATAATCCCTCCTGAAATCAGACTACACAGAGTTCCTTTCTTGAATCGGAACTTTCAGGAGAAAAAGAGACGAGATGCAGATGCATGTTTTGTTTTCTACATTTTCATATTTGTTCGTGGTTTTATAAAGGGCCCTTTTTTCATTCCAGCAACAGTATTTATTTAGTACCAACTGTGTGGCAGATATCACAGATACGAAGACATGAATCCTGCCAAGAAGGGTCTTGCAGCTCAGAATCTAGAGCAAATAAGAGATAATTACCAAACAGCATTCAGAGTGTCTTGGCAGGTAATGATCTAAGTAACATATTGGCACTTAACGGAGAGGGTGGGGGAGAGGCGGTGGAATCAAGGAAAGCTTTACAGTGGAGACTTCAAGGAAGAAGAGAAAATATGCATGCAGTGAGAAATAGTCCAATACATATGGCTTAGCTTAAAACCTGAGAGTGGTTCACTTGAAAATTACTAGGCTAGTATTCATTTGCATTCAGGCACCGGTAGGTCTGCCTCTCTCCAGCTTCCAAGCGTGGCTAATGATGCTGTCTAGTTTTTAGAATGCATTTTTTCCCTTATTGTTATTCTTCATGATGAGATTATCCATTTTTGATGTTTCAACATTAGCCATTATTGGTTTGGTACATAGTATCTCACTAACTATTTGTATTTGTGCAATATAAACTTACAGCCTTGAAATCTTACGCTTGGTATACATGGTAATTTGGACAAAAGTTGAATTGACTCATCCTGAACTACCGGCAAAAGAATTTGGTATGTAAATTAACAAAGAAAATTACATAAATTTGTTTAAAACTTTTAAAAAGAACCAATTGTTTTAAAGCCTCTTGAAGCTTGACAAGTATCTATTTACTTTCAAAACAATAAGAATCTTATTTCATGCATTTTCCTAAAGAACTAGACATAAGTATCAAAGTCTAGTTCTGGTACTTAAATATACTCAAATTGAATTTCTCTAAAAAATTCTATTAAGATTTTTTTTATCAAATCACTTTAAATAGTGTAAATTATGGCCATTTTAACCTCTTGAGTTATTAGTAACAACAAAATGATTCAAATAAAGGCCTTCAGTTGGTTGATGTAAGAGAATTGTTCTTATGCTTTCTAAGGATATGAATCCATTTGAGAATTTAATGGAAAATACAGATAGCTTTCTCAGAAAAATGCATATGCACATAGAGCTTAGCATGCTATTTTTAAAGGATTTCTGATCCTTGGAATATCTGATTTCAGATTTTCTGATTTTAATGCTCACCGATGGATGCGTTAGTAAGTTTTGACCTAAGGTCAAAGTGTAGGTGTTTACTTCAGATAGAGTAGCTCCTCATCCCATGAAATTGAAAGAGGAACCAGCTCATGAAAAACTCAACAAAATAATTTTATGAACTTAAAAAATACATAAATAAACACACAACAATCACAAGAGAAGTTTTAACATATCAAGTATTTTGTTATCTAGATATATATTTAGGTATCTGTCTTTTAGGTTTCACAGAACCAATTCCAACGTGTATGTTGGGAGAGGGAGTGCTTCCCACACAACACCAAGCAATTCTCAAACAATAGTAAGGCGTCTGACAATTCAATTCAACTCTGATGCTGTCTATGTGGAGAGAGTATCAGATTCTACAGGTTGAGGGCTCAGTCCTATAAGACCAACCTTTCTCCCCCAATTTCAGACACCAGTTGCAAGCCCAGGTTATTGCCTGTGCTTCTGATTAAGTGGCTATTGATCAGAGCTTCCCAAGACCACCTCCTCAGGTTTATAGAACTCAAAGAAACGTTTTATGTACTAGACTACCAATTTATCATAAAAGGATATAACTCAGGAACAGCCCGGTGGAAGAGATGCACAGGACAGACGATGGGGAAAAGCTGTGGAGGCGCTCCCACACTCTCACTCTTTCCTGACATGCCATTCTCCCAAAATCCCCATGTGTTCACCAACCTCGAAGTTGTCCAAGCCCACTCTTTTGGGTATTAGGGAGGCTTCATTGCATAAGCATGATTGATGAAATCCTTGGCCATCGACAACTGATTCAATCTCCCATCCCTGGAGGACAGGAGATGGGATTGACAGTTCCAACTCTCTAATCATATGGTTGGTTCTATTGGCAACCAGCCCCTATCTTTGGTGCTTTCCAAAAGTCACCTCATTGTGCAGTCATCGTGGTGAACACAGTGATGTGTCGAAGTATTGAATCACTATATTGTGCACCTGAAACTAATATAACACTATAAGTTAACTATACTACTATTAAAATGTTAGAGGAATCACAGGCAATAAAACAGCAACTTTTAAATAACTTTCTGACTGTTGACAATATAGTTATCAATAAACCCTGGGTTCAAATCCTATAAAAAATAATAATTTGGATTTCCTAATGACTAAAGATTCTTAGGCATTTTTTATAAACTAACTGGACATTTCACATATCCTTTTATGAAACTTCTGTCCAAGTATTGTAATTTTTTGAAATTGAACTGGTTTTCTTTTCTTTTTTTTTTTCTTCTTATTAGTGAATTGTAAAAGTTCTTTATAGAGTGTGGATCCAAACTATTTGTCAGATACATGTGCTGCAATTGGTTTCTCTAAGTTTGCAACTTGCCTTTTATTTTTCCTTATGGCAACTGGAATAAGAAAAGCTTAATTTCGTTTGAAAGAAAACAATGTCACCTCATTAATATTAACAACAGACTTAGGAAATTCCTAGTGTTTTAGAAGCTCTCTGCCAGAAATGGGAACAAAGACCAAAAATATATTTATTATAAATCACACTATCACAATATTGCAAAATATATTTGAGCCATATGCATATGGAAATTATATTTCTGAAGGATATTTCAGATTTTCTCTGTACTCTCATAATCCATATGGTTTAAAATTACATGCCTTATCAAATATACATGAAGCATTTCTCTCTGTGGTCCACATCTTTGTCATATTATAAAACTTGTCAAGAAACAACTTGAATGTGGACTAATAAACTTTCTAGGCACACTCCCCTGCCCCTGCCCCCAACCTCAGAATGATCCCCATTCATACTGGGGACCTGTTTTCACACGGAGCTTTGATATTTGCAAAGGCCACTTTATCCTCCTCCTTCTTCTCTCTCAGCTGAAGTTCAACTATGTGTTGGTAGAGGAAGAAGGAAATGACAAAATATGATCAATTATGTGGCTCTTCCATGTCAGGAGATTTTTCTGCTGATTATTGTGATCAGACTTTAGTCAGCTATGGGATGTCTTCCTTTAGAAAGTAGTAAAGATGGGGGTGGGGCTGTGAAAGAAATGAGAGCAGGGGGTTCACTTTCTTCTCTTTCTTTAGTGCATATGATGAATTATTAGGAAACAGTAAATGGCACCTGGATGCTGGAGCTGGAAGGATTTCCAGCTGAAATTAACATTTCCAGTGAAATTAACATATCATCTGAAAACTTTGACCTCCCAAACTTCTCCTGGTCTCCTTAATGAAAGTCCACAGTGCACATTTCTTGACTGGCGTTGATGTGGAAGATTCCAGAATAATGCCACCTTATCTCCAGGCAACCATCTGCACCTTTCTTTTAACTAGAAACTCCGGTAGAAGTATTAAGTGATCTGTGAATTTTCAAGCCAAAAGAGGAATGTGCAATGCACTAAAACTGGAACAATCCATTCCTGGGAAGGGCTGGGGGCTATCTTCTAGTCCTCTTAAAGCTGAGATGTCTTTGTTGCATGAAGATGTCATCACTGCTGGTGGATCATCCTTGTACATGTAGCTGATGAGACAAAGAACGTACAGCCCAGCCCTCCTACCACACGTGTATGACAGCTGCTCAGGGTTGGCATTGTCCCTGCTTGAGAACCTGTCCCTTCTAGCGGCTGTGTCCTTCCTGGGCGTTGGTACCTCTATCATTGCACACACCTTGTTTTATTTATTTATACTCTGCCTACTTCAAAATGGATTAAGGTCACATAATAAAAGCACAGATAGGATAAGAATAAACTTTGCTAACATAGATTTAAAAATAGTAAGGTGGGGAGGGATTTCTCTTTATGGATAGATAGACAGGCCCGTGAACTAGCACTCAGGATACAGAGTTTTATTTCCCCCTTCCCTTTCCCTTTCCCTTCCCTCAATGCCCCTCCCTTTCCCTCCTCTCCCCTTCCTTTCCCTTCCCTTCCTTTTTTTTTTCTTCCTATTCTGTCCTCATCTTTCTTCTCCTACCTTTGCCTTTTCCTTTTATAAAAATTTGAACTGCATGTGCTATAATTGGAAAGTGTTCAGAGATGAACTCTGACTCCCCACTTGCCGATGAGGACCCTAAGGCCGGAAGAGGTAACTGGCCACCCAAGGTTCCTGGGCAAGAACTCAGGACTCTCAAGGGGCCCATCCCTGAAGCCCTAGAGAACTCTGAGGGATGGCTTTAGGCTTCTTGACCAGAAGCTCTCCAGCCTCACTTTATTTTCAGTTTAGGGAACTATAGGGGAAGTTAAATGCCACGTGGGCCAGTGACCCCTAAACCCTACTCATAGATCACATGTGGAGCAGCAGGCAGGGGTGGGAGCCTGCAGGCCTCCCTCGTGCTCTCCTGGATCCCATCTCGGCACCATCCAGCCACTCTGAGGTACTGTCCCCACTACCACCTTTTGGCTCTTTCATAGATCGTCAGTTGTTTTCAAGACACAGTGATTCTTTGGGGTGAATGGCAGCTCTCCTTTTCACTGCCAGGCCCCCACGTGTTATCTCTACTTTGATTCACCCACAACTAGTCATCTTCTCCATGGCCCCCATGACCACGAGTGACCTGAGTGAACCATACCTTCTGTCACCTTGACGGGGCTTCTGATTTGCAGCCATTGGTCCCAACACCATTTCTTCTACTAAGTCTTTCTTTGGGTCTCTCAGCTTGGCCCCATACGCCCAGTGCCCAGCATGTGTGTGCATGTTTCACACCTTCAGGCCTGTCCAGCCTTCAGGGAGAGGGCAACATCACACAGTGGCTAAATTTTAGCTCTGGGGTCAGTCTGCCTGGGTAGGAAACTCACTGTCACTTCCCACTTGTGTGACTAAGGGGTGATTTCCTCATTTCTCTGCGTGTCTGGTTTTTTATCTGCAAAATGAGATGATAACAGTACTTACCAAATGGAGTCATTTTGAGGATTAAATGGCTTAATATATCTGAAGCACTTATATATTGCCTGGCCATGGTAAACAGTCACTAAATATTAGTTATGATCTCTGGGTTCAAATGGTATAAAGGTGTGTGTGCGTAGCAGTGAGATTGTCAGTGAGTGGGTTTATTATAGAAAGTTATATAACCTCTCTTTTCCTCAGTTTTCTCATCTGAAAGCAGGAATAAAAATTCTGCTTTCCCTGTGGAGTCATTACATGATTTTTCATAGTAAGCCCTTAGAAGAGTACCTGGCACATAGAAGAAGTAAGTGTTTGCCATTATTAATATGGTTATAGTTCATTAATTATTCACTCCATCATTACTAGAACCCTCATCTCTTGTATGCATGAGTCTTTCTTGTTCATATGTGAACGAAGCTTTAAACAAAGCAAATTTATTCCCTTATAGTTCTGGAGGCCAGAAGTCTGAAAATAGTTTAACTGGGTTGAAGTCAAGGTGTCAGCAGGGCTGGCTCCTTCTCACGGCTTCAAGGGAGAATTGGTTCTCCTGCCTCTTCTGACTCCTAGAGGCCACCAACACTCCTTCACTTGCAGTCCCTTCCTCACGTCACTCTGACCCCTCTTCTGTTGTCATAGCTCCTTTCCTGCTCTGATCTTCCCACCTCTTTCTTATAAGGACCTTCTGATTATATTGATCCCACCTGGATATTCCAGGCTACTCTCCCCATCTCACAACCCTTAACTTGATCATTGCATGGGCCATGTAAGGTGGCACACTTGAGGATTCCACGATTGGGACAGGGACATCTTTGAGATGAGATTCTTCAGCCTACCACAGACGCTAAGAATACATCTTGAAAATGTTTCTTCTGAATTCGTTTCTTCATCTTAAGAGGTAAATACCAGCAGTATTTACAGGAGAAGTTGAAGAAACAAATTTAGAGATGGATAGATAGAGAAGATATGGTCTGTATATGCAACGGAGTATTACTCAGCCATCAAAAAGAATGAAATCTTGCTATTTGCAGTGATGTGGATGGAGCTAGAAGGTATTATGCTAAATGAAGTAAGTCAGTCAGAGAAAGACAAATACCACATGATTTCACTCATATATGGAATTGAGACACAAAACAGATGAACAGAGGGGAAGAGAAGGAAAAATAAAATAAGATGAAAATAGGGAGGAAGGCAAACCGTGAGAGATGCTGAACTCTAGGGAACAAATTTAAGGTTGCTGGAGGGGAGATGGGTGGGAGGATGGAGAAACTGGGTGTAATGAGCACTGGGTGTTAGATGCAACTGATGAATCACTAAATTCTACTTCTAAAACTAATATAAAAATCTTGTGCAGAAAAAAAGATGTAAATACCCCAAGGATGGATAAAACTTAGCTTTCTTGATCAGTATAAGCAGGATATATATTATTCCAGTTTGCTTAGGGCAATCTCAAATTATACCTGTCAATCTGGTGTAATTACTGAAAGCACCCTCCATTTGCTCTTTCAAATGTGTTCCAGTTTTGTATGGCAATTACAGAATCACTCTATGCAAAGTGGGGAAACTGAGAGGATGTCCTCCCGAAGAATTTGGTGGGAAAGCCCCAGTGGGGAGTGGAGGACATAGTGTTCTCCTTCACAGAAACATTTTGACAGTTCCAGATTTTAGAGAAGTCCTTATTTGAAAGTCATTTCTCCACTAGGTCATTCCCTTTCCAGCTGGGAAGTACAGGGTGAGGGCAGGCCTCCCCTTTACAATGGGGATGAATAACAAGTGTTTGGCAATGTTTTGGTGAAGGCTGGAGAATGCTAACAGTAATGAGGGGCACCTGGGTAGCTCAGGTGATTAAGTGTCCAACTCTTGATCTGAGCTCAGGTCTTGGTCTCAGGGCTGTGGATTTGGGCCCTGCACTAGGTTTGGACTCCACTTAAAAAAAAAAAAAAAAGAAAAAGCTAACAGTGATGAGGACATAGGTGAGTATTAGACAATGATGGTTATTATTAATAAAGGTTTTCCTTAAGTCATAGGAATTAGTAACTTATTATTTTAATGATTTTTTATGTTGTTGAAGAAAAGAAAATATAATTTCAAAGATTCGTTATTTATCACAATGATTGAATAGTGTGTTAAATTTTTTGGGGGGGCATGGAGAAACAAATTTCTGATTGCCTGCCTTGGGACCTACACACGAAGACTTGGTGTCATGGTTCAGGAAACCCAAGGTGCAGTGCAGTGCACTGCTGTCACCTGAGCCTGGGAGAAAGCTGAGGGAAGCAGTGATTCAGTGTGGGGGGAAAGACCCTGATTGCCTGCCCCACACTTTACACAGTGTCTTGGGCTCACTTAACTCTCTCCCAAGCAGCTGTGCAGCCTCCACTGTGCCTAGAGTCTCCCTCTACCTCTCTGTGCTCCTGCTTTTCACACGAGCATGGCAGAGTTTTGTGTGTAAGCCTCTGCAACATGCACCTGTCCCCCTGAGATGGGCCCACTTCCCTAGCAGCCCACCAGGGAGACTTTGCCTTGGACAGTTCAGTCTCATTTGACCAGTGCTGGATTGCAGCTATAGAGGTGCTGACATTACTATTCTTTGGATGAACTCTTTTAGTCAGAGTGGAAGTTTCTCCATTTCCCAAGATGAATTAATTCAAGACAAAGAGGAGAGGAGATCTTGAGGATCATGCAGATTGAGAATCAATACCTTTTATGGCAGTATAAAATGAGGTCATACTTCTTTATACTTGAAGACGTGACTGGACTACCTTGCCTTTTGAGGCTCGTAGACCTAAGATCTAGAATTTTAAACCAGCCTTCTCTGGTCTCAGAGATGTCAACCAAGAAGGGAAATGGACCTGTGAGGTAGACAGTCTTTGTACTTGACTGCCCCCAAAAGCCTTCCCCCTTGCATGTGCACCTGTTCCTCAAAGCAAGAGTCTGGCCTTGAGTCAGGCCTCGCTTTAGTAACTTGTTTGGCCAATGCAAAGTGGGGTACATTCTAGAACTTTAAGTCTATACTATAGGTCTTCCCAGGTCTCTTGGAATGCTTGCTTTGGGGGTGTTCTCTTGGAACCTAGCTTCCCACTGGTGTAGGCTATTTGGTTGGAACTTCTTTTTTTAAGATTTTATTTATTTATTCATATGAGAGAGAGAGAGAGAGAGAGAGAGAGAGAGAGGCACAGACACAGGCAGAGGGAGAAGCAGGCTCCATGCGGGGAGCCTGACGTGGGACTCGATCCCCAGTCTCCAGGACTACACCCTTGGCTGAAGGCAGTGCTAAACCACTGAGCTTGGTTGGAACTTCTAATGAGTTCCCAGCCAACAGCCAGAATCAACTTCCAGTCCCATGAATGAGCCATCTTGCACATCTAGCTCTGTTGAGATGTTCCATGATGACAGTCCTTGCTAACTACCATACATGAGACCCCCCCAAGGGAGAAATATCCGGCTAAGGTTGGTCCACCCATAGAACCATGAGTGGTCATGGACTGCATGCTGGGTCATTATGTAGCAATAGATAATCAGAATGAGTAGGGATGGGTCAGCTTGTGTTTGTGTCTGGCTATTTTTCTAAGAGTTTAGAGAATGGACTACAGCTCTACCATGTTGGTGGCTCCATTTCTAGACATGATACAGTTGAGAAGAGTGGTGGTCTTGGTCCAGTGGTCCCAGGCAACTTTAGAAACCTACGGGCATCTGAAACCACAAGGTCAGGTTCTGGACAGGCTGACTTGGCTTCTTAACAACCTCAGTCCCATTGTTCTGATTCATTAGGTTTTCCAAGCTTTTGTTGAAGAAGCTAAAGGCTTTGGGTGTAGACAGACAACACCTGGTTCAGAGGAACGATCATTTGTGATCTGATGGTCAGAGAAATTGAGAGGAGGATTGGCTTAAGAAGCCAGGAGGCTTTAAAAATGATTGCTGACAATATAATCACAAGTGATCTCAGCAAGAAAAAAAAAAAAAAAAAAAGGATGTTATGACACCAGGAGCTGTTGAGTGATTCAGATTTTGAAAGGTTTACTTACAGAAGATAAAAGATGGGGCCTATCATCAACGACACATACGGTCGGGGGGAATGGACTTGGACAATTAGTGCTGGGAGAGCAAAAGCAAAGACTAAACTGTGGCTTAGAAAATGCTAGGGCTGCAACAAGAGGTTTTCAAAGTGATGCTTGGAATAAGTTTCATGTGGTATGTGTAGACTCTGAGCTTGAGACAGGTGGTGTCCAGTTTAGAGGTGAAAGTGTGAACACAGAACTATTTAATCCTAAATTTATATCTGCCCTTTCCTTGGAGGTGGGTGATGTTAAAACTCATAGGAATAAGACAGAAGATAATTAAGAGGGCTTTAAAACCCCAAATAAGTGAGCGACAGGTTGCTTAATTACGTTAAATGAGTCTCAATTTGGGCATGGAATTTGATGGTGTCTTTTGATATCCTTAGGGGAAAATATGAAGAAATGTGGGCTTCATTATAGTACACTGGGATGGATTTATGGATTTTTAGTACATTTATGATGGAATAACCTAAGGTCTGTAATTTGAAGTGACATACTGAGGTTCTAGACACAGAAGGTTGGTGAAGGCTGGAGGGTTCCCGTCTGCCCCTGTCCTGGACACAGTAGCCAGGACCTCAACTGTGCCTGACCTCTCTGCTCAAATTCCTCTTTTATCACTTTGGCCACCCACTGTCACAGGTTGCAGGGAAAGGTGGCCAATATCTCTGCTTCTCAGTGTTGTTGTCCAATATTCTTTATTTAAGCTTCCTCTTTATTCCCAGTCTGGTTGTTACAAAAGCTCCTGAACCCTTGGTGATTTAACAATATAATTTGGGCTGATTTTTAGCCTTTTCCCACTTCTAAGTATTTAGCTTTCTTGGTTCTGTTTATTATTTATTATCCATTTTACATGATCTTCCCAGTTTCTAACATGTTATGGCTATTTTCTCTTCTGTTCTCCCCATTCTGTGGGTTCATATCTTAAAAAAAAAAAATCCTTAAGTAGTTTTAGCAAGATTTCCATAGGAATAAAAAAAATGCATTCAAGCAACTTCCCTCGCCTGGAAACTAGTGTTTTGTGTTTCCAAGAGTCAAAGTCTAGCACCACTCATGAAGTATGGTCAGAGTGAAAGATCCTGTATAGTTTTACAGGATGGAAGCTTGATCATTCCTGGGGGTTACACTGGGGATTTTCTGAAGAAAGGTGAACTCTGCAAAGTCTATCACTAACTAGAAGTTTCTGTGGAAGTTTTATTTCTATTTATCAGGTGGCAAGGACTCTGACCACAAAAATTACCCCAGAGCTATAGAACCCACAATACGCAGAGGGATGCGGTGTTGGATGTTCAGCCGTATGTCTCCCAGCCTTCACCTTCCCCTCTGCCACAGTCTCAGTATGTCCTATGTCTTTTTCCTTTTTTCCCCTCAGCTTTACCTGTTAGTAGACACTGTAAATGTCCCTGAGGGTCATTAAATAATAGAGATTGCAAACATCTAAGCACTGTAGTCTTTGCATGCATAAATATTTGCACAGAGTATCTGTGGAATTTCAGGAGAGAAAACTAATTAATCTGTGAGGTTTAAGCATTTAAGTCACATAATGTGTGGTTTGACTCCATTAATGCTTGACATGAAAACCTTAGTTCCAAAATCCTTATATGCTTAGAGTGAAAGGCATGTACAGACTTAAAAGGGAAATTGACCTAGCAGTCCCTGAGGTAAATCCTTAAGCATAATTATTAAAAATGTGGCAGCTGTCAGTCAAGGAAAAAGACATAAAGAGCAGGAGAGTACATAAAATCATATTATAGTCCTTGACTGTGAGCTGGCCTCAGGAAGGATGTCCTGCTGCCTTTGCTAGCTCCCCACGTGGCAGTTGCACCCTTGACCCACGGGAGAGTGATGCCAGTACCGGGTGTCCTCAGGTGGCAGCCTTCTGTTAGGGTTTGAGACCCTCCAAGTCCTGTGGCTGGTGGGCCTCAGTAACTCATTGGAGCCATTGCAGAAGTCAAGGTGTGGCTCCTGGTTTCTGCTTCTTCCTTCTTTGGAGTGAGAATGAAATCCCTGAATGAGTCCCATATGCTCCACTCAGTGCTAATGACTTTGAATGCTCTTCTATTGTTCAGAGACTCTCATTCTAGGCGCCATATTGGCAATCAATCTAAGTTTGTGATTTGTGCCGGAAGAATGCTCTGGAAATTCAAGATGATAAACTAGTGCTTTGGAAAATCATATATTTTCAAAACAAAGTAGTTCAAATTAAATAGTCACAGTCAGTCAACTTGCCCTCCATATCCAATCTCTTTGTGATGTTACTTGCTCCCACTCATTACTATTTTTGGTTACAGGAAATCCAGTTTCCCCCTCACCCCATGGCCTTTTCTTGCATTCATTTCCTGTGTTCATCCAGTCAGTCTTCAAGGGACACAGCACTTCCCGGAGCTTGGGTGTTGCTCTTGGCTCTGCCATTATTTTAACTCAACGGTCCTAGTACAAGCTCTTAACCTTTCTGATCTCAGTTTTGCCACTTGTAAATGAATGATTTTTATTAGATAACTTCTAGGATTTTCCAGCTCTGATATTGTATTCTCATTATCCCCCCTTGGCCATTCTCTCACTTACTTTTCCTTTTTATTGAACTTGCTGATATTATGAGGATGATGTCCCTCATTTTTCCTCGTGTTATTTCATTCATTCTCTCCTCCTTCTTTCTTTATACAATCGTTTATCTTCCCTCCCTGGTCCCACAGGTTGGATTATCTACCTGTGGGGCTTTCTGTTGTGTTTTCTTTGTTTTTCCCCTCCCTACTTCATGAACCCAGTTCTCAAGGAGAAGAAATTAAGTTTTGAAATCCTTTCTTTCTTTCTTTTTTAGAAAAATATTTATTTATTTATTTAAGGGGGGGGGGGCCTGATGGGCTCCATCTCACAACCCTGACATCGTGACCTAAGCCAAAACAAAGAGTCAGATCCTTAACCAATTCAACCACTGAAGTGTCCCAAGTCTTGAAAGTCTTTCTTAATCCCAACATGATACACACATCTATAGTTTAAGAGTTGTATCATTTGTTCTAACACTTTTGGGATATGTTCTTCATCCTTCATTTTGGAAAATTAGCTTAAGCTTTATTAGCAGCATACATGCTTAAGAGCATCCATTGTGCTTGGCTGCATGTGAAACCTTAATGAGGACCCTGAGAAGGATGAGGAGTATTTGTATTTTTGCCCTAAACATGGTTGAAACATTTAGTACAGATAAACCCTCACAAATATAATATTCCTCCACTTGTTTTGCCAAAAGTGTAATTTTCCAAAGCTTGGCCCCATAGAACAAAATCTAAGATACCTAAACCCAGAAACCTCAAAATAGGAAGGTGGCCCAACAAAATCACCAGGCATAAGTTTGATTTCATAACAGGTTTTCCTTCATCTTATGGTGAGTTTTAGAGACTTGGTTTTCTTCAAGTTATTCTTTTCAGCCAAAGGAAAAAAAAAAGTGCATCCTCAAGGGAAAGAAGATAATAATCTTGGTGTCTGGAGAATAGTAAGAATTTATCATAGTTGATATTTGAAAAGACAGAAAACTCAATTATTTATTATTCAAATTAACTTCACCATCAGTTGTGGTGGCTGTGCAAAATGAATATAAGCATGTTCACGATGAAGATGCCATGGAAGTTTACTTGAAATCTGTCAGTTATCTCCACTATGCTTATTCCCACTATCTTGGGAAAGAAAGTATAATTTGGTGGTGGTGGGGGGGATATAATATTAGATTCTTACTTTCCTAGCCTCTCTGTGACACATTTGTCACAGTGACAGATATACCAAATCTCAAGCCAATTAGACATAAGCACAAATCTGCTGTGGATCCCTGTGAATGTTTCTTCTTTCCTGGAAAAGGAGACATGTATAGCTGATGCTTCCTGCATTCAATGTGAATGCGATGGCTGGAATTGTGCAGCTATCTTGCAACCGTGAGGGAAAGAAGTGCAGAGGCATAAGCCCTGGCATTACTGAGCTGCTGAACCAACACTAACAACTGCTTACATTGAAATGTCTTATTATGTTGACAAGTGAACCCTTCTTTTAAAGCCATTATAGTTTGGTTTTCTATTGAAGCTATGTGCTTTTTTAATCCATAAGTGATCTCTCAAATTATTATAAGGAAATGATATCTATTCTTTTTTTTTAATTATTTATTTATTTTTTATTATTTATTTATGATAGTCACAGAGAGAGAGAGAGGCAGAGACACAGGCAGAGGGAGAAGCAGGTTCCATGCACCGGGAGCCCGATGTGGGATTCGATCCCGGGTCTCCAGGATCGCGCCCTGGGCCAAAGGCAGGCGCCAAACCGCTGCGCCACCCAGGGATCCCATGATATCTATTCTCTGTTCTTCCTCCTACTGCAGAAAAAGCCATACTTCTATTCACTGGTTATAAACACCATTTTCTGGAAATCTGTGTGTCTGTTAAGAGTCCACCCAAATACACATCAGTTGGAACAAGCTTATTTTGGAGGACTTGATGGGTTCTCTCTGCTCTGAGCCAACAGGTGAACTGGTAGTGCAGCTACAAAGGCTGGTGGCTGGAGTAGAGGGGCAACTATCTGAGGAGGGCTTGGGTTTATGAAAGACTCAGCTCAGGGAAAATCCTACATTAATACCATGAGGAAGCAATGCAATGCTTTTCTGCTCAGCCAAGCCCTTCTCCTTCCTGCTCGCTGCCTGCCCTGCTATTTTGGAGATTATCATTAGGTTCGCCCATTTAACCGTCATAGTTTGACATGGTTAGACTTGAAAATCATGACTTTTTCCTTGTCCCAGACATGAACAAATCAACCTTGATCCTTTATCTGCCACTCCCTCTCTAATAAATTAGCAGAGTTTACATAACCCACAGTCTGGTAGTTTATACTGGGCATCATTAAACACTATTATGCAGCTCCATTTCTTGGCGTCAGCACACATTTTTCTAGGTGGAATTTTCCTTCTGGTTGTTAGTGTGTGAGGGCAGAAAATATTGACGCCCTCTTTTGTATGACTTTTTTCTAAAAATGTGAGAAGGTGGTAAACCTTGCTGTAATAACTGCCTAACAATAGCTGACCAGCAGAGGGTACTCATTAAGGGCCAGGCAATGAGCAGATAGGGCACTATCCCACTTAATTGTTATAATATATGTAAGAGGTAGGTGCTATTATTTTTCCCACTGACAGAGGAGAAAAAAGAGGCTATGAAGTGTCGGATAGAACCAAGATTATTTGAGTTTGGGGTCTGTGTTATTAATAGCATCTGTGTTGCAAGTGTCTGGAGAGAGAGAGACTACAGACCTGATTCTCCCCTTTCTTGGGTTTTGAGAGCTTCCTGGTATATAACATGACTAGTGTAGGGCAGAATTTAAGATCAGATCATTTAATTTTCCATATGGTGGTTGGGAACCGAGGGTTCACGAACTACAAGATTAATTTGTTACAATTTTCTCAATTTTGTGAAAGAGAAAAATCAGTCATGAATGAATGAAGTGATGTATCCAAATTTAATCAGCAACCGTCATTTAGGCCTCTTAACTCCCAGATTAGCACAGGTTGTATTAGAGGGGCTGAGTAGTCAATCTGTGTCTTCTTTCTCACCAAAACTGCTCTTGATTCCTCTGTGGCAGTCGTTCTCAAGATGTCGTCTTCAGACCCTCAGGGGCCTGGGACACTCGATCCCTTTTCACTGTTGCACTGCGGATCCCAAAGCAGTGGTAGGCAAAATGCTGGCTTCTGGTCATTGTATTTCTTCACATGCTCCCAGTGAAAAACAAACCAGCAAAGACAAAAGTAGTTTCACTTAAGAATGTTCTTGGGGCGCCTGAGTGACTCAGCCAGTTAAGCATCCTACTCTGGATTCTGGCTCAGGTCCATCTCAGGGTCCTGGGATCAAGCCTCAAGTCAGGCTCTACACTTAGTGGGGAATCTGCTTGCAGATTTGCTCTCTCTCCCTCTCCCTCCGCCTCTCTCCCTGCTTGTGCTCTCTCTTTATCTAAAATAAATACATAAATCTTAAAAAAAAAAAAAGAGAGAGAGAATGTCCTTCATGAAGCAGTAAAAAAACCAGTGTTTGTGTTTCATCATGGCCCTGGAGGGCGGATCCTGTTCACATTTTGGGTGATGGAATAGAAAGTCGGCATCAAACGTCTCTGCTGCATACCTGCGCTGTGGTGGTCATCTTGAAGAAAGCCACATGTGGAAAAAAAAAAGAAAAAAAAAAAAAAGAAAGCCACATGTGAGGCTGAATTGTGAGCTGAACTAGCTGCTTTTTTCATGGGGCAGAATTTTTACATGTAAGAAAACTAACAGAAAAATTATGGCTATTTAGATTTGAGTATGTGACAGATATGCTATCATAAATAAAGGAAATTAGTCCATTTCTTTAAGGAAGAGAATTGATGATGTTTGTTGCCAATGATAAACTTTGAGTTTTGAAGTGCAACTAGAATTTTGAGAAACTTTTCTTCATTGCTACAGGGTTTACGGCTTCCCAATGCTTAAAGATATTTCTTATAAGGTAGGAGATGTTACTAGAGCTCTTTTTTAAAATATTATGTAATGAATTGTTCAGCATTGGAAGATCTGTATAGTTCAGTGAGCCTGTATTTTCAAATGGTCAATATATGATGTTTCAAAATCACGCAAGAGGAACAAATGGATTTTAAGGTAACAGTGTGAAAAGTTCCTTTCATATGGCTTCAGATTCTACATTATAATGCATCTTTAGGAAATACTGCTTGCCAATTTTTGAGATCTTACAAAGAAGAATATCCACAATTGTCTGAAAAGGCATTGAAAAATATACCCCCTTTCCCAGTTACATATGAACATATGCGTGAGGGTGAATTTTCTTCATATTGGTTCATACTTGAGCCAAAACAACATATATTGGCAAAGAATTGAATGTAAAGCTGACGTGAGAGTCCAATCATCTTCTCCTAAGCCAGGCATAAATGACATTTGCAACAATATAAAAGAATGCACATTTTTTGTTGTTTTGGAAAACATAGTTTTTCTTCATAAAGATCTATATGTCACCATGTAATAAATTTATTATTTTAAATGAGTGAATTAAACATATAAAACCTTGTGTGTATGTGTGTGTATGTGTGTGTGTGTGCATAAAAGCTCTTTAGGGGGCCCTTAATAGTTTTAAATATATAAAGGAGTCCTAAGTCTAAGAAGTTTAGGAATAATTGTCCTAAGGAATTGGTTCCTAGTTCTCTTTCTTCCTCTGGTACCTGGGGAGATGAGTGGCTAGACTCTAAAACATTATTTTCACTATGTCAACCAGATGGAGTTTTGATAGTCCTTTGAGCCCTAATATTACTGCTTCCCTCTAAATCTTCTGCACAGAATTTAGTTGAAACTGGCTCAATCAAGAACAGAAACAGTCACCCTGAGCCCTGATTCTTTTGTCTCTAGGCTGATGTGTTGAGCCACACGCCAATGTAGCTCTTGGAGTTATCTAACTTGATGAATATCAGACCCTTTAGTGGAGCTGGTGGGGTCAAAGTACTCTTGCTCAGGTTTTGCTACTTACGAATTCTGGTTTAGAACATCTGGGACTTAGTGCCTCTGCTTCGTCGTCAGTAAAATGGGGAAAAGAGAACCAGTCATGAGCATCTCTTCCCTACTCTGGTAACGATATCACATTGGTAGCTTGAGATCTGCCATAATAGATGTACTTACACCACATAAATTGGCAAATGCTATGAATCAGGGATTTCATCTTTCCCTAGAACTGTTATTAAATACTTACCAGCACACCATTCCTTAACTCTCACTACCTTGTATAGAGATCAAAATACATCGATGAAAATAGTATCTGACAGTTAAGTGCCCCATAAAAGCTAGTTGTTACTACTTTGCAGGTGCATAGGTAATTCTGATGCATTACAAAGTTTGGGAATGAATGTTTGGGTAGAAAAGGATCATTACTCTGTCAAAAAAAACATTATTCTTCAATATATGAAACTGAACGGTAGTAAGGCATCCTCATGAGCCTTCTTCACAGCCCCGGACTTCTGGGGTTGGGGTAATGACATACAAATAGCAATGGTGCTTATACACCAAACTGGCTTTTCTTATGAAGAATGAAGCTACAGTCGTCAACAGACAAAAGCTTGCAGTCTTGGGACCACTCAGTGGCCCATGCTGTGACCATGTTGCTGGTGCAAAGTCTAACATGGTTTCTGCTTTTCTTTCTTGTAACACTGGGTGAAAAATGGCTTCTCCTTTTCTTCTTTTTTCAGCTACAGGGGTGGGTTCAGCTAAAGAAGGGCTCCTTTTCTTGGGTGTGGGTGGAGATGTTAGGAGAAGGGAAGGACTTCCTAGAGGTAGGAGAGAATTTCACAGGAAGGACACTTACAGAGTGAACCAGTTTTGTTTTTTGTGGGGTTTTTTTGTATATATATATTTTTTTATTGGAGTTCGATTTGCCAACATATAGTATAACACCCAGTGCTCATCCTGTCAAGTGCCCCCCTCAGTGCCTGTCACCCAGTCATATATTCATGATAGGACCTGGAAAAGGAGCTAGGAATTCACCAAATCCATTCTCAGCTATTAGGACAATGTAACTCCTCCCCACCTCCACCCCCCTCCAAGGGCTTCATCTGGTTTCATCAGAAACATCTCAACAGTAAAGTTCCCACTATTCCTTTTTTAGAGGTGATTCCAATATTCTTAGAGTTGCCACATTGAAAAGCTTGGCTTGAAATCAACTTAGATATTTTCTTTCCATTTTGCTTCTTGAGTTGAAGAATTGATCTTTTTGAAAAATGTTTAAAGCACTGAGTTTTGTGATAGTATAATAAGTAACAGAGCTTGTTTTTCAATGGCAAGGTGAACATTTTCTGGAATCCATACTTTAACTTGGTTGGCTCAAAGTTCTGAGGACATTCTTTTTGGCTTACAGACTCACAGAACCATAGAGCTCCAGGCACTTCTAGGTTTTATCTAGGTCAGAACTTTGCCTCCAAGAATGAAAATGTGAGACAAATGGTTATCTCATCTATCAGACTTTCCTAGGAACCAGTGCATAAATTTCTCTAAGTGGTTGATTGCCAGAACTCATAAACAAGTTTGATCTTAGGTAGATTTGATTTAAAGCCTTTTGGTTCAGGTAAATCAATTTTCATTTAGAAAAAAGAAGGAGGAAAAAGAGCAAGAGGAGGAGAAGGAGAAGGAAGAAGAAGGGGAGGAGGAAGGATGGAGGCACACTGTCTCTTTTAAAATAGTGCTTATTTAATTACTTTTTCAGATTAAATCTGCAGTTAAATGAGGAAGCACGATATTAATTTGGTTTATGTATGTATGGTTACTAATTGAGGTAGATACTTGTTAAGTCATTACAAGGTGAAATGTCTCTAATTAAACGTATTAATCATGGATTTGGAGAGGATATTTTTACATACTATACTCAGGAGGACAGCCACTGTCACAATTAAATAATATCCATTTAAGTTATTTTGCCTAACTAAACATATCATGCTTACATAGTCTATATATTTCTCCCATGTTTATTTTTATAAAAATAGCATATGGATTTTTAATCTGCTTCATATTTCTAAATGTTACATATGATCTTTAAAAATACAACTTAAAATGGGCTTTCTTCCAGGTCAACATAGAAATATATAGAATTATGGAGTTTACTCAGTCTTCTTCCACTTCTTTCTTATGTATAAACCAGAAAAAAGAGACAAGTTTACTTATTTTTCAAACCATTAAATAATTTTATTCCACTTTAAATTAATTCAAAGGAAGAGAATGTTGTTTTTCTAACTGTAGACATTTCTAATATTAAAATTGTCATCACTGTAGTAGCTGCTGATGAGTGTAGGTGCTTAAATATCTTTCAGTAGTTCCCTTGTGACATTTTTAAAATAGCTCAAGCTTCCATCTCTAACTTAAATCATATTTCCTTGGTGCTAAAGCATTTTAAAGTTAGATTCCACGTGAGCTGTCGACATCATCTTTCCAGTGTAACTGATTTTTCTTCATAGCAGCTGAGGACACTGACATTAGAACTAAATATTTGGAGGATATTCAAGAAAACTATCTGGAAATAAGACACAACAGGCATATGCTACTTGTAAACTTGCTTTGACTGTATCATGTTCTATTAAAAAAAAAAAACCTCCTGTCTTGATGGTAAATTTCAGCTTTTACTTTTTCAAAGAAAATACTATAGGAACGCATTTGATCAAATGAACATTACAGCTCTCATATTAAAAATTAACTTTTATGTATCTTCTGACACACTGTAAAGTTCACCTCCCACTTTTTTTTTTTTTTTGTCTTGTTATCTACAGGAGATGGTCCCTAGCCTTGCCTGACGATGGTAAGGTCTCCTGGAGGGGCTCTCCATACCCGTGTTCTACTTGCCTAGTGAGTTCTGCATACTTCCTCAGCAGATTCTTCTACTCAGAAATCTATAATGAATATTTTCCCTTTTACACCATATTTGACCTTCTTATACTTTTCTGGGTTCCTACAGTCTCGTTTGATCTTACTTTCCTGCACTCCCTGAAGAGCACCTTTACCGAGGCCAGTGGTTCTTCTCAATGTTTCTCACATGCGTGTCACTTTCCTTCTTTTCCTATTTACTTATCCTTATTTCTCTGTCATCTTCCTTACAAAAACCTTACTCAAACACACCCAAATTTTATAGCAGATTCTTTTCGTGTGTGTACATGTGTGTGCCAGTGTGCGTGTAGGGGGTGAATGTGGCCCTTTTAGGAGTTTGTTGAAAACTATTGACTTTCCCCTCAGAACTGCTCACACAAACACAAATAGTGTGATCCAGAAGGATCATGGTCATACTGAGTGTCCATGAACTCCAGGTTGTCAAACTCTGCTGGAGAAGTTTCACTTAAAAAAGGCTAAAAGCTTGGCCAGAGAAGAGGCTTCAAACCAGCCATTGAGAGGATGTAGAATGCTGCACATGTTATTCACTTTAGCTAGCACTGAGTAGTTTTGAAATATTCTCTGTTCTCTAGAATATTTTCCTTAGTTCTATCTCCTCCATTAGATTGTAAGCTCTTGGAAGGGACAAAAGACTTTGGAAAACAACATAAAAAACTTTGATTAAACAGGTCATAATAAATACAGTTAAACACTCATCAGTGAGTCAGCATTAAAATGTTAAAACAAGACATGTTTTGTTGCATAAAAGGACAGTAGCAGAAAACATCTGTTTCTCGAGGACGCTAGGTAAAAGTGGTGACATCCTATTCCATGATTTTAATGAAGGGAAAATGGAGATTCCACTTCTATCTCACTCATGATTCAAGAGATGCCCTGCCAAACTCCCCACTCTACCAGGATGAGCAAGGATCAGTAGGCAAGTAGGGATTTGGAAAGTAAGAGAGGAGACAAAAACTAGAAAGAAAGTAAGAAAAATGAAGGAAAAGTGAAGGAGGAGAGGAGGGAGCTAATGGGAAGGGCAGCGGGAGACAGTGCAGGTGCATGAGGGAAGGAAAAGGAGAAGGTAGTCAAGCTAAAAAAGGGACAACATGCCATGTTTTCAAATTCAAGTTTGTTAACAATATTTTGAACAGTTACCCATTCCTCCCTTTTCAGAATTTGCTACTTTTCACATCTTTTACCATTGGTGACCATGAGAAGTGCCAAGGTCAGCAGAAACACGAGTTCAAGGTAACTGTTAGCTACCATCGAAATTCATATGTTAAGTTTTCTCAGCCTCAGAACTGTTTGGATTTGCGTCTTGATTTCCATTCATATTTATAGTCTATTATTTGAAATGACACTTGTATAATTTTTCCATGATTCAACTAATGCTTTCATTTAACAGCCTGAAACTAATTTCATTAATCATTATTGAATCATTATCTTTTTTCAGTGAGAGTTCACAATGGCCTTGCCCTTGCTGGCTTCTTCCATAGAGCTCCATCCTCAAAAAAGTTATCTGATAAGCTCTGAAAGGTCAGAGTATAAAAAATATGGCATTTAATGAATATTTGCATATGCATTTAATTTACTTGAAGGAAGATAAAAAGTGCCTATTACAAAAGCAAATATAATAATTGCCCTAATTAGTGATAAAGCTGGAATAGGTATTTTAAGAGAGTTTGAGTCAATATGCCAAGCAAATATTTGTATAAGATTTAACTATTGATTAGTACCTATTTGAGTTATCTTAATTGACTTCATTTTTAATTATTAGATCCATATTTGTTTTCCTTCTGGAACCTTTATATTTATAAACATATATATAGACAGCAGGCCCTTTTATTAAAGATGTCAAGGGAGAGATACAATGAACAACCATGTTCTAGGTCAGGGTCTTCCAACATATTGTCCTCAAAATGTTAATCTAAGCCAGGGCTAGCAAACTTTTCCTCTAAAAGGCCAAATAGCAAATATTTCACACTTTGCAAACCACAGGGTCCCTATTCCAACTGCTCAACTTTGCCATTGCAGCAGGGATGCAGTCACGGATGATACATAAACAAAAGGTGTGGTTGTGTGCCAGTAAAACTTTATACAAAAACAGGGAGAATAAGTGCATGCAGCTTATAAGAATATTTTAACAAGTATAAGTAAGTCAGTTGGGACTGTGGACTTGAGCAGCTATTCTATGTGCAAAATGGGGAAATTTTAGATTATAAATCTGTTGATGTCTCTTTTGGCTGCTTGGAGGCTTTTTTCTCTCCTCTTGATTCTTGACTCTTAGTTCAGTAGCTAAGGTTGCTAAAGGAGTGATGTTTCTGTAGATGTGGGTCAGCAAATTATGGCAACAGGCCAACTTTGGCCTTCTGCCTGTTTTTGTCAATGGGTTTTTATTGCCGTTTTGGGGCTACACAGATAGTTTAGTAGTTGCTACAATGACCTTATGGCCTATAGAGCCCAAAATATTTACTATCTGGCCTTTTACAAAAAAAATGTTTGGAGAACTCTACTGTATATGGTTAACTAAAGTCCTAACTTGAAGGCAAAATACAGCAAAGTAGTAGGTCGTATATCATAAACACTCAGTAAATATTTGTCTCGTGAATTTATTGTTCATGGGTAAACCTGATAAACATATGAACATAAAGTCACTAATTATTGCCACCAAAATAAGTCTCATTGCATGCCCTGAATCACATGAAGCCACCGTCGTTGGCCTTATGGAAACATCTGCTTTGTCACTTGCCAGCTGGAAGTGCTGTTCCAAGTCAACTGTCTCTCATCACCAGAATGAAAAAAGACCAGGAGAAAGTAAAGAAAGGAACAAGCAAGAGGAGGGATAAATAAGCCATTAAGTTACAGATTGTATACACAAATTTTATGATTAAAAAGTGGGCTTAAATAAGCTTTTTATTTAGAGTTTTGAATTGTGGGTATTTCCAATGTACATGACTGTCATTCCTTCACCTGTATTAGTTAGGAAAGCCTTGGAGGTAGGCCAAAGCGATCATCAGTAGACACCTCAGGTGAGCTCATGCCACTGTTTATATCTGTTGCCATTTCCCCCTACTTTTTCAGCTTTGCTGGATGCCTATTCATTGTCATACCAAATATCTCCCAGGGTGAGCCTCATACAATCAGCAAAGACAAAGATATGGGGTCAACATTTATAGATGCCTTGAATCATTAGTTCCCTCAAACGAAGAAACAGATGAGACACTACATTGATATGCTCCTATTTTGCCTCTGGGTCATTTTTAGGGTTCTCTTGACATTTTCTATGCTGTTAATTATCTTCTGAATAGGAACTTTTAAAATAAAATATGCCAACATATGACTTCAAGAAAAGAATCTTACTATTTTGGAGTTGTGCTGTCATTCTCGGGGCAGGAGGTGAGTGCATGGAGTGCATCTTCTGGAAGAAAATCTTGAATATTTCCATGGCGTGTTTAAGAAAAGTTTTCATGAGGATACACCTCAGATAAAGTTCCATGGATCTGCAGAGGCTACTTTGCTAATTAACTCAAGAAGTATTGATTGTGCCCCCACAATTGTAAGAGGTAAGTTTGGGTACATGGTGATGAAGAGGACCTGGCTCTTGCCCTACAGGAGCTAATAATATGGCCCCATTGTCTCAGAAGCCTTTGTCTGTGTATTTGGGGAATTTTTCCTCATAGAGAGATTCCACGCATAGGTCTCACTTAGGTACTCAGCCAATACTGACAACCTCCCTTTTTGTTATTCAGCTGCAATAAAAATGTGGGTAATGATAGGGATAGCCCAAGTATTTTAATGCCTTTCCAGCAAGTCAGGACAGAGACTGCTGTAGCCTGAGCAGGCACTGGGGCACAGTACTTCAGGGAGGAAGTCTTTGGGAGATGGCAGCAAAGTCTGTGACCAATATGCTGTGACAGTGGGGCTCCAGATGGAAGATGAGATGGTAACAGGACCATTTATAATATTACTCCTATCGTACTATCCAGTTATACTCTTTGGGCATCCAGAAACTAATCTCAGAGAGGAAAATGGGCATATGATGGAAGGCTGACATGTTCCAACAGGAAGGAGAGTAGCTTTGGATGGCTCCTCACAGGGCAAGCCAGCAACCTCTGTAGGGCCTAAGGAACTGTGGGGGTGTTCAGGGCCGTAGGCAGGGTGGTGGGGCTGGAAATGCATGGGTCTCTGCAAAGTCAGGTGGCAACATCTCTACCCAAGACCCACCATTTACAGTTTCTATTCGTAGGTACACCATCACCAACAAAACCATACTATTTCTTTTTTCCAAGAAGGAGACATTGGGGGTTTCATTAATGCAGAAGATCTTGACTGGTTGTGAGATGCAGGGAAAGGAGAATCATTTTAGAAGGGAAAATTGCTGTGTAGGGTAAGAAAAGACAGTGGCCATCCCTCATCTCTCCATCACTGTCCTGTGTATGTGTGTGTGTTCACACACAGGCTATGACTGTGGGATGAACCCTGGCCTGTGCCCTATCCCTGCCCCAATACCTGACAGTGGAAGGGAGTTATTTATACTTAATATACTGACATATCGATTTTCTTCTACCTTTAGGGAGAAAGAACCAGCTTCCCCCGTAGTTGGTGGATTCTATTGTATTGTATTTGGCCACTGCCTCCAGGGTATCTGGTCAGCTCATTTGTGGACATGGCAAGCTGGAAAGGAACCATTTTGTGCATATCTGTAAGGAACTTCAGCCTTCTCCTCTGATGTGGAGAGAGGAATTCTTGGCAGCAAAGATGAGATTTTTGCCTTCAGCAACCACTTACAATTGATCATTGGACCTCCTCCATGAAGTCAACACTTGGTATTAAAGAATTGAACTGCCAATCAATAGCTTCCTTCAAGCTCTCAGGGAGGGCCTGGGTCTTGTAGGCCCACTTCCGGAATGTCATGCACTCAGAGGCAGGAGATGTGGGGCAGAACAAAGTCATTAGTTATCTTTACAATGTTTTTAATTATGGGATGAGTATGTTGTGACTGCAACCCAATATGTAAGGAGAATTGTCCTTTAAATTAATGCACACCATCTCTGTGTCATCATTCAGATTTACTCTCCCAGCCCTAATGGGCAGGGAGAAAATGTTAGGATGGCTCCAGCAGAGGCTGGAAACCTCAGGCTTCCTGGTGAAGACCGTGGAATGGCATGAAGACACTTTTACGAGTTGGCATGGAGGCCATTGACTAAATCGAAAGAGGTCAGCGACCCTAATTTTAGGAGAGAAGCACTCATTTTCTTCCCAGTTGCCCTTGAGGGCAAACAGACTCTGAGAGAATTTCACTTGAAGGGCTAAGTTGTAGTGTCAGGAAATAGTTTTGTTTTGGTGTCCTTTCAAATTTCCTTTGGGAATTTGGAATAAAAGTCCCAGAAGGTCACACGGCCTGTCCGGCTCTCAGTGCCTGCCTGCCTTCTGGGAGGGCTGGACCAGAAATGCAGCTCAGGTCCGCCCTGTCCTGAAGTGTAGCGGACATCTGGGAGACATGTGCCTGGACATAGGCTGTGTTTTCCTTCCTTTTATAAATTGGCAGTTTAACAACAGCATCAATTGGAAGACTGCTGGTGCCCTCTGTTAGGACTACCCATCTCACAGTAACGTTTGCCACTTGGAGCTGTTTACTGGAAGCCACATTAAGGATTGCATCTAATTTGAGAATCAATTGTCCCTCTGGGTGTTTTCCTTAGGATAATTTTGATATGAACAGAAATGGTTTATGTAGTGGGCCTCACACTGCTATGTTTAGCTGTTTTAAAAAAATTTTTTTCTTTGATCTTTTCATGGGAATGGTCATCTGCCCCAGCTTTTCTTATTATTTCACTTTGCAGGGCAGTATGACAGCTGAGGTTGGACATGTTGAAAAACAAAACAAAACAAAAGTTGAAGAAGTTTAATATGTTTCTTCAAAGTGAAGCTAATTTGGTTAAGTGGGAGCTTCAGGAACCCCTGCTTACATGGTCACTGTATCCATTCCAGCAGTGATGGACTATGAGTCTCAGTCCAGAACCTGTGCTCCAAAGTGATGAGTGGACATGTGGGAAGAAAGTGTGAGAACGTCTATTTGTTTTCATCTCAACTTTAAATGTCATTTCTTGACATAACCAATAAAGGGTTAGTATCCAAAACATATAATGAACTTATAAAACTCAACACTCAAAACCCAAATAATCCAACTTAAAAATCAGCAGAAGATGTTGGCAAGGATACAGAGAAAGGGAAACCCCCTTACACTGTTGGTAGAGATGCAAACTGGTGCAGCCATTCTGGAACACAGTGTGGAGGTTCCTCAAAAATTTAAAAATATATAAAAAAATTTAAAAATAGAGCTACCCTATGGACAAGCAATTGCACTAGTAGGTGTTTATCCAAAGGATACAATCATACTGATTTGAAGGGTCACATGCACCCATTGTTTATAGCAGCAACATCAACAATCACCAAACTATGGAGAGCCCCAATGTCCATTGACAGATGAATGGATAAAGATGTGGTATATTTTACAATAAAACATTACTCAGCTATCAAAAAGAATGAAATCTTGCCATTTGTAATGATATGGATTAATTAATCAACGGACACTATGATCCAGTAATTGCACCAATGAGTACCCAAGGAATACAAAAAATGATTTCAAAGGGATACATGCACCCTTTATAGTGCATGAGTTATAGTAGCATGATTTACAGTAGCCAAGATACGGCAGCCGCCCAAGTGTCCATTTTTATTTATTTATTTTTTATTGGAGTTCAATTTGCCAACATATAGCATAACACCCAGTGCTCATCCCATCAAGTGCCCCCCCTCAGTGCCTGTCACCGAGTGTCCATTGATTGATTAATGGCTAACGAAGATGTGGTGTATATATGCAGTGAAACATTATTCAACCATAAAAAGAATGAAATCTTGTCATTTGCAATCACATAGATGGAGCAAATTAAGTCAGAGAAAGACAAATACCATACGTTTTCGCTCATATGTGGTATTTAAGAAACAAAACAAATGAGAAAAGGGAAGAGACAGAGAGACAGAGAGAAAGCAAGAAACAGACTCAACTCTAGGGAACAAACTGATGGTTTCCAGAGGTGAGGTGGGTGGAGAGGTGGGTGAAAGAGCTGATGGGGGTTAAGGAGTGCACGTATGATGGGCACCAGGTGATGTATGGAATTGCTGAGTCACTTCATCGTACACCTGGAACTAATAGAACACTGAATGTGAACTAACTGGAATTAAAATTAAAAATGTAACAAAAAAAAAGAAGTCATTTCTGTGATTATTTTTTCAATTTATAGAGTATGTTGGTATGGCTGAACATATAAAGAGATAAACCAACATCTACAGGGCATAGATATTCAGTGATTTTCCTGGAGGAAGGGTATACAACTCAAAAGGTTTGGAGGTCAGCATGCTAAGGTCACAGTCTGGGAAGGCTGCTGTACCATGTGCCCTTTCTGCATGAGGAATGCAGGGAGTGAGGGCCTTGCTCACGCCCGGATGGGGGCTGCTATCCGGTACCCTGTCACCTCAGGCCTCCTTCAGGCTCCCAAGCTTTGCGACTCTCAGGGTCCTTCAGAAGACCTTGGATTGGCACAGTCCACACTGGATTAGCCCTTGTTGACTAAGTCCTTTCCTTTCCGGCTAACCCCAATTTTGGCTTTTATTTCTTCCCTTATAGAGCTTACCTATCTTCCCATAAAAGACAAATTTTCTTTTTTTCTCTCTAGTATAGATCCATAAAAAAAGGACTCATCGGTGACATATGAAAGAAGAAAGAATGACCGAAGATAGGACTTAGATGTGTCATATGTTAGGGATAAGGCTTATTTTGAGTTTCATTGTAGACTCGGCAAAAGCTAAATAGAACTTCCTTGTGAAGAGAAACCTTAATAGGCGGCTGTACAGAGCCTGCTGGGGCCCGACTGGGATTGCTTCAGATCCGCAGATCAATCTGAGGAACACTGGCATCGTATCAGGGTTGATCCTCCAACTTAGCGCAAGGTGCATCTCCCTATTAATGAAGGGCCTTACTGTTTCTCAGCAGTGTTTATACGTCTCACGCATCTTATGTCAGATACAGTCATAAGTTTGTGGCCGTTACAAATAATGTTTTTTGATTAAAATCTCCAACTATTTATTCATCGCCAGTATATGGAAATGCATTTGCTTCCTTAATGTTGATCATCTACTCTGCAGCCTTGATACTCTTACTTACAATTCCAGCCTCTTTTAAAGATTATTTATTTTTTTAGAGAGAGAGAGCAGGGAAGGGGCAGAGGGAGAGGGAGAGCAAGAGAATCTCCAGCAGATCCTTGCTGAGCGCAGAGCCCATGGCGGGGCTCAGCCTCACGACTCTGAGATCATGACCTGCGTGGGAACCGAGTCTGATGCTTCAATGATTGAGCTGCCCAGGTGTCCCCTTCCCCCCACCCCCAGCATCTTTTCAATTTAGATTCCATTCGATTTCCTACACAGGTGATGACGGTGTCTGTAAGTAAGGTGATGCCTCTGTATCCGTGTTCATGAGACATATTGGTCTATTCTTTTTCTTTTCCTATATTGTTTTTACCTAGTTTTGGTATCAAGATAATGCTACTCTCAAAGAGTAAGTAGGGAGATCTTCCTCCATCTTTCTGGAAACGTTTGAATAGAATTGGTGATGTTTCTTCTCTAAATATTTGTACGATTCCCTGAACTTCCCCACTGAAGCCATCTGGACCTGGAGGTTTCCTAGTGGGAAGATTTTTAACTACAAATTATTTTTTTTAAAATAGGTATAGGGCTCACTGTTAAGTGAGTCTGGTAAATCACCTCTTTTAAGGAATTAGTTCATTCCATCAAAGCTGTCAAGTTTATAGGCACAAAATTATTCATAAGATTCCATTATAATTCTTTTAATATCTGTTTAACTCTGGTATGATGTCACTACCTTCATTCTTGATGTTGCTATTTGTTTATTCTTTCTTTTTTCCTGATATATCTAGCTGGAAGTTTGTCAATTTTATTGATTTTCTGAAGGAAGCTTTTGGTTTTATTTTTCTCTATTGGTTTTTTGTTTCCATGGCACTTTGATTTTTATTATTTCCTTCTTTCTGCCTGATTTGTCGTCAGTTTGCTCTTCATTTTCTAGTTCTTAAGGTGAAAGCTGAGGTAATTGATTTGAGACATTTATTCTTTTCTAATGTACGTGTCTAACTTTAGAACATGTCTCATAGGTTCTGCTTGAGCAGCATCCCATAGACTCTGATATGTTTCCGTTTTAATTTTATTCCAAATTCTGCCCCCCCCCCCCGGAAATCTGGAAAGTGCCACAAACTATGTGCTGAAAAAAATGTTAATTCCCTTGTATCTCATACATCATTTGAATGTTTTCCAGTGGACATTTAAGAAATCCTCATTAGGTGAGTATATTGTAACAGGTAACGTCTGTACAATAGTCACCAGTGCCATGCACTAGGACACATTCTTTTTATATTATCTCATCTAGTTCTACTGCAATTTTGTTAGGCAGGTACTATTACCATTGTCATGTAATAGATGAGGAAATTGATGCTAAGAGGCATTAAATAACTTGCTTTTTTCCCTTTTGCCCCCAAACGAGAGGACTGGAACCCGAATGTAGGCAGCCTGACCACGGAGTCTGCAGTCATCACAATCTAGTGCTTCCCTACCACCACTGTAGGAGAAGGCTGTCTCCCTCCTCTACCTTGCAGGAGTTCATAAATCAAGAGTTCGAGTGCCTGTTTTGTAGCCAGAACTGTAGGTAGGAATTAAAAGTTACAAGTGTTTTTCCTACACACTTAGAGTCCAAGTGTGAAAAAACAAAACAAACAAACAAAAAACAATAAAAAAAAGCAACATAAATAGAACTCATTATGACCTAGAATGAACTCTAAAGTGGCTTGACTGGTGTATGGCCGAGTACGGGAAACCAAGGGAGAATAGGAAGGGGCCAAGCTGCAAAAAAGCTAGGCTGCTACAGGTGGACCCCAACGTCCTGGTAAAGAATATAGATTTATTTTTACATATGTTATGGTATTTAGAAGTGCGCTATGTAGTTTATACATATTTGGGAATTTCCAGATATATTTCTGTTTGAAGACTTCTCATTTAACTCCATTTGGATTAGAGAACATAATTTGTACAAGCAGAATGCTTTTAAATTTATTAAGATTCGTTTTGTGACCTGAAATATGGCTTATCTTGGTAAATGTTCTGTGTGTACTTGAAAATAATGTGTATTCTGCTGCCGGTGGGTAGAAAGTACTGTCAATGTCACTCAGGTCGGGTGGTTGATGTTGTTGATGTTGTTCCTGTCTCCTGTATTTTGTACTGATTTCTTGTCTATTTGTCTCAACAATTACAGAGAAGAAGTTTCAGGAATTTCCAACTATTATTTTGAACATATCTACTTTTCATTGTACTTTCTATCAGGTTTTTTTTTTTTTTTTTGGTTCATGTATTTTGAAACTCTGTTATTAAGGGAATGCATCTTGAAGATTGCTGTCCTTCTGATACACTGATTCCTTTACGGTTACAAAATGACCTTAATTTTACCTGGGGATACTCTTTGCTTTGAAATGTACTTTTATCTGAAATTAAAAGAGTCACACTGCAGCTTTTTTTAGTAGTTAGCACGGTATACCTTTTTCTTTCTTTCTTTCTTTCTTTCTTTCTTTCTTTCTTTCTTTTTTTTTTTACTATTAATTCATTCTTGTCTTTGGATTTAAAGTGTTTTTCCCTAGAGGCAGCATATAGTTTGGTCTTATTCTTTAATGTGATGATCTCTCTTGCAGTGTTTAGATTATTTACTTTTTTTAAACACCATTTAAACTTTATTTATGTATTTATTTATTATTTATTTATTTATTTATTTATTTATTTATTTATTTATTTTTATTGGAGTTCAATTTGCCAACATATAGCATAACACCCGGTGCTCATCCCATCAAGTGCTCCCCTCAGTGCCCGTCACCCAGTCACCCCATCCCCCCACCTACCTCCCCTTCCACTACTTGTTCATTTCTCAGAGTTAGGAGTCTCTCATGTCCTGTCTCCCTCTCTGATATTTCCCACTCAGTTTCCCTCCTTCCCCCTATAATCTCTTTCACTACTTCTTATATTCCCTTATGAATGAGACCATATTAATGTTTGTCCTTCTCCAATTGACTTGACTCAGCATAATCCCCTCCAGTTCCATCCATGTTGAAGCAAATGGTGGGTATTTGTCGTTTCTAATGGCTGAGGAATATTCCATTGTATACATAGACCACATCTTCTCTATCCATCATCTTTCGATGGACACCGAGGCTCCTTCCACAGCTTGGCTATTGTGGACATTGCTGCTGTGAACATCGGGGTGCAGGTGTCCCGGCGTTTCATTGCATCTGTATCTTTGGGGTAAATCCCCAACAGTGCAATTGCTGGGTCGTAGGGCAGGTCTATTTTTAACTCTTTGAGGAACCTCCACACAGTTTTCCAGAGTGGCTGCCCCAGTTCACATTCCCACCAACAGTGCAAGAGGGTTCCCTTTTCTCCACATCCTCTCCAACATGTGTTGTTTCCTGCCTTGTTAATTTTCCCCATTCTCATTGGTGGGAGGTGGTATCTCATTGTGGTTTTGATATGTATTTCCCTGATGGCAAGTGACGCGGAGCATTTTCTCATGTGCATGTTGGCCATGTCTGTGTCTTCCTCTGTGAGATTTCTCTTCATGTCTTTTGCCCATTTCATGATTGGATTGTTTGTTTCTTTGCTATTGAGTTTAATAAGTTCTTTATAGATCTTGGACACTAGCCCTTTATCTTATAGGTCATTTGCAAATATCTTCTCCCATCTGTAGGTTGTCTTGTAGTTTTGTTGACTGTTTCTTTTACTGTGTGGAAGCTTTTTATCTTGATGAAGTCCCAATAGTTCATTTTTGCTTTTGTTTCTCTTGCCTTCATAGATGTATCTTGCAAGAAGTTGCTGTGGCCAAGTTCAAAACAGTGTTACCTAGGTTCTCCTCTAGGATTTTGATGGATTCTTGTCTCACATTTAGATCTTTCATCCATTTTGAGTGTATCTTGGTGTCTGGTGTAAGAGAGTGGTCTAGTTTCATTCTTCTGCACGTAGATGTCCAATTTCCCCAGCACCATTTATTGAAGAGACTGTCCTTTTTCCAGTGCAGAGTCTTTCCTGCTTTGTCGAATATTAGTTGACCATAGGGTTGAGGGCCCATTTCTGGATTCTCTATTCTGTTCCATTGATCTATGTGTCTGTATTTGTGCCAGGACCACACTGTCTTGATGACTACAGCTTTGTAGCACAACATGAAATCCGGTGTTGTAATGCCTCTGGCTCTGGTTTTCTTTTTCAATATTCTCCTGACTATTTGGGGTCTTTTCTAATTCCACACAAATCTTAAGATGATCTGTTCCAACTCTCTGAAGAAAGTCCATGGTATTTTGATAGGGGTTTCATTGAACGTGTAAATTGCCCTGGGTAGCATGGACATTTTCACAATATTAATTCTTCCAATCCATGAGCATGGAATATTTTTCCATCTCTTTGTGTCTTCCTCAATTTCTTTCAGAAGTGTTCTTAGTTTTTAGGGTATAGATCCTTTACCTCCTTGGTTAGGTTTTTTCCTAGGTATCTCATAGCCTTGGGAGAAATTGTAAATGGGATCGATTCTTTAATTTCTCTTTCTTCAGTTTCATTGTTAGTGTATAGAAATGCCACTTTTTTCTAGGCATTGATTTTGTATCAGATTATTTATTTTTAATGTGATTAATTTGGTTAGGTTTAAGTCTATCATCTTGCTATTGATTTTCCACTGACTCTTGTTCACTTTTTCTTCTTTATCTATTTTTTTAAAGGTTTTATTTATTTATTCATGAGAGATACACACACACACACACACACACACACAGAGAGAGAGAGAGAGAGAGAGAGAGAGAGAGAGAGAGAGGCAGAGACACAGGCAGAGGGAGAAGCAGGCTCCATGCAGGGAACTTGATATGGGACTTGATCATGGGTCTCCAGGATCATGCCCTGGGCTGAAAGTGGTGGTAAACCGCTGAGCCACTGGGACTGCCCCCTCTTCTATCTTTTAAAAAAATTACGTTTATGATTCAATTTTATCTCCCTCTTATTATTGGCTTTCTTTGTTTTATGATTTTAGTGGTTGCTTAGAATTGGCAGTATGTATATTAACTTATCAAAGTTTATCTCCAAGTGCTGTTGTATTACTTGGTGTATAGTTTTAAGGACCTAAAAATAGTTTATTTCTATTTCCTCCCTCCCTGGCTTTTATTATATTGTTGTCATGCATTTAACTTCTACATATAAGTACAAAATACATTGACATTAATTTTGTTTAAACAGCCAATTATCTTTTTTAGAGCACTGCTTCATCACAAAATCAAGCAAATCAAGCAAAAAGTAAAAAATTTCCCATGTGCTCCCTGCCCCCACACCTGCATAGCCTCCCTCATTATTAACATCTACCAGGGTGAAACATTTGTCATAACTGAAGAACTTACATTGACATATGCTTCTTAAAATATTTTATTTATTTGTTCATAAGAGACAGAGAGAGAGGCAGAGACATAAGCAGAGGGAGAAGCAGGCTCCCTGTGGGGAGGCTGGTGTGGGACTCGATCCCAGGACCCTAGGATCATGACCTGAGCCAAAGGCAGATGCTCAACCGGTAAGCCACCCAAGTGCCCCACATTGACATATCTTTATCCCCTAAAGTCCATAGATTACATTAGGGTTCACTTCTAGACTTGTACATTCTATAGTTTTTGACAAATATATGACATGTTCCACCATTATAGTATCATACAGAGTATTTCCACTGCCCTAAAAGTCCTCAGGGCCCTATTTATCCTTATCTCCTCTCATCCCCTGGCAACCAATGATATTTTATAAACACTTAAATAATAAAACATCAGTCTCATATATTTGCCCATGTAGTCACCATTCCCAGTACTGTTTGTTCTATTGTGTAGATCTATTTTTGGATCTGGTATCATTTTCTTTCTGTGCGAAGGACTTTAATCTTTCTTAAAGTGCAAATGTTTTGGTGGTAAATTATTACAACTTTTGTATGCCTGAAAGCACCTTTATTTGACCTTACTTTTGAAAAATTTTGTTGTTGTTGTTGGGTATAGAATTCTATATTAATAGTTGTTTTCTTCCAGTATTTTGAAGATGTTCCTACTATCTTCATACTTGCATTGAGAATTGTGTTAGCTTTATTTCTCTGTGATATGTCTTTTTCTCTGGTCACTCTTCAGATTTCCTTTTTAGCATTGGTTTGAGAAACTTGATTACAATATGCCTAGCCATGGCTTTCTTTACGTTTCTTGTGCTTGAGTTTCACTGAGCTTATTAGATCTGTGGATTTATAGCAAATTTCAGCAAATTTGGAAACCTGTTGGCCATCATTCCTCAAATATTTTTCTACATATATATTAAGCCACTTGAAGTGGTCCCCAGGTCCAGAGATCTCTTTAAACTTTTCTTTTTTGTATTTCCTGTCTGTGTATCATTTTGGACAGTTTGTATTGCTATGTCTTCAAATACACTACTTTTTTTATTCTGCTGTATATAATGTGATATTCATTCCATTACAGTGCATTTTAAAATCTCATATATTTAGGTTTCCATGTCTAGAAGTTTGATTTGGATTCTTTTTATATCTTTCATATGTCTGCTGAATTTTTGAACTGTATATGGAATAGTATATGCCATATAATTAGATAACAACTGTTTTAATGTCCTACTCTGCTAATTCTAATGTATGTCAATTCTGGGTTGGCTTCCATTAATTGATTATTCTTTATAGATCATGTTTCTCTGCTGGTTTATATGCTTGGTAATCTTTGTTGGAAATTTTGCTTTGTTGGTACTAGATATTTCTGCATTCCTTTGAGTATTTTTTATCTTCTTCTGGGATGCAATTAAATTACTTGGTAACAGTTTGATTCTTTTAGGTACTGCTTTTATGAATTGTTAATCCAGAGCAGCCCAGAGTCCATCTAGGGCTAATCAGTTCTTATTACTGAGGCAAGACCTTTTATGAATACACAGGAATTAAGGGCTTTTCTAATCTGGCTGGCAGGAACAGGCACTATTATAAGCTCTGTGTGAACACAGGGACCATACTTAATATCTCAGGAGCTTTTGTTCTCAGGCTCACTTAGTTTCCTCACACACATTTGCTTATCTGTACTCTGGGGATACTCTAGATGGACCCTTTGAAGATCACCAGAGTTCTGACTCTGTAACTCTGTTCTCTTCAATACTCTGCTGTAAAAAATGTAGTTACTTTATTCTCCCTGAACATTAGCATCTGTCTTCTCAACTCACGGAATTTTTCAGGCTTTATCTGGGTTTTTTGAAGGCAGTAAGCTGAGGCAATTGTAAGGCTGACCTTGTTTGTTTCTCATCTCTTGGGGATCTTGGTTCTTTACTGTCTGATGTCTAGTATCTCAAAACTACATTTGTTTGTCTTCCTTTCCTTCTGTGTCTCTGTCTGTCTGCTTCCTTTTCTTTCTTTTGCTCATCCATCCACCCTTCCTTATTTCCTGGTGGACTTCTACTGCAAAGCTGTGTTGTTCTAACCCAGTCTGGTTCCGGCTTCACAGCTGTTTCCATTTGTGGGGATCCCTTTATTGACAAGAGCTCCCAATTCTCTCAACCAGTCTTTGTCCGGGTCCTACTCAAATATGCTGGTGCTTCCTATTACCACCTCACCTATTGAGGCACTTGACTGTTTTCCTCAACCTACATAACTGACTGTGTCATATATTTATTTTATATATGTCATATATAAATATATATGTCATATATTTATTATATATATAATAATATAAATATTATTATATTTATTATAGCTGTATCTTTTAGTGTTGAGTTCTGCCTGTAAGACTCTACTGTCATTCCATATCTGCAATGGGAATGGCCAGGACTCTGGTGGGTAAATTTGCTTCTTGGTCTTGGCCTTTCCCTCCTGTGCTCCATGCAACTGAGCAAGTGTAGCTCAAAGTATGACATAATGTACAGTTGACTGGGACAACATGCATTTGAACCAGACAGCTCCACTCATATGCAGATTTTTTTTGATAAGTGCAGTAGAGTATGATAAATGTATTTTTTCTTCCATATGATTTTCTTAATAACATTTTATTTTCTCTAGTTTACTTTATTGTAAGATTACAGTATACATAACATATAAAATACAAAGTATATGTTAATCAACAGTTTGTGTTATCAGTAAGGCTTTCAGTCAACAGTAGGGTTTTAATAGTTAGGTTTTTAGTGAGTCAAAATTTATATGTGAATTTTCAGATTTGTAGGGGATTGACACCCCTAACCTCCATGTTGTTCAGCTGGGCTCATGTGAAATGAAGGGGATATCTGTAGCCTATTAGAGATTGCAAAGCAGTGGTACTTAACTTTTTAGGGATATTTAATTCCTTGAAAAATCAAACAAAAGCTGGTGCCTCTCTCTCCTAAAAGAAATATATACACATACATTTGTATTTTGGAGGGATGATAGTTATAGACCTTTGAAAATATATTTATGGATTCCTCTACCTTAAGAACTCTAGCTTTGGAATTAGGTGAAACTCGTTTTTTTTTTTTTTTTTTTTTTTTTTTCATGATTAAGAGCATGCTAATAGTGAAGATGTTTCCTGGATATAAGTTTCTACCAATATATTCCAGGTGTCAACCTCTTCCTAACTATATGTTGTATAGGACTTCATGGGATTTGGGTTGATCAAAGAAAGAGAAACAGCCACGAGAAGCAGAACACACACAAAATTTTATTGGGTGATGGTTGGGCAGGGTTTCATGAGATGGGAAGTCCCTCAAAGTAGAAGACCATTCAGAGGCTTACAGTGAGGAGGTCACCATCTAGAGAAGGAAGAGAGTAAATAAGCTCCTGGTGATCAGAGAGGAGGTCTAAGTTATGTCACTCAGAGCATGGCAGGGAGTCCCTAGATCAAAGAACTCCTAAGGGCAGCTCAGTGACTTGGGGCCTTATCTTATCAATGAGTAATAACTATCAGATAATACTTCAGTGCATGAAAAACAGACAGACCTAAAATGACCCAAAATCTGTTTGTTTGGGCTATTATAAAAATAATTGGATGTGTAGTTTGAGTTTGATGTCCACAGGCTTTTGAGAAAAGAAAATAATCCAGGAGTCTATAAACAGAAGCCATCTTTGGCTCATTTATATTATATGTGAATAGTCTGATAGTTATGTGAATTTGTGAAGGAGGAAAAGTAAGTCATTGTAAATTATCAGAAACTTTAAGCTTAGCACAATTTACATTCATGGATCACATTGTCAGTTTTATTTTCAAATTTTAGTATCTAAGTTGTCTATATTATGGGACCATTCAGGGGACATCAAAATTCAATTTGATCCTTATCAGTCCTATGAAGATTTCATTTTAATTAGAAGGCATATAATTTAGAGTAGACTGGAGTTAGGGTAGGAAAATAAGAAATAGAATTAGAGAGGTGTCAGTTAAGCAGTTAAGTGTCCTACTCTTGTTTTCAGCTCAAGTCATGATCTCAAGTTCATGAAATTGAGCCTTGCATAGGGCTCCCTGCTCATTGAGGAGTCCGTTGGAGATTTTCTCTTCCTCTCCCTCTGTGTTTCCCTTACTCATGCTTTCTCTCTCTCTCTTTCTCTCTCTTAAATAAACAGATAAATCTTAAAGAAAAGAAAAGAAACTGAAGTAGAAAATGGAAATTAGTGACTTGGGACCTTATCTTATCAATGAGTAATAACTATCAGATAATCTTCATGATTCACTAGCCCATATTGAAGCATCAGCTATTAAGTGTTTATTAAGGAAAGAGACAAAAGCAATTGAGTTAAGGAAAAAAACATTCTGTTGGCCTTCTGCTCTTAAGAGATGTCATTCATTCTTTCAACAAATATGTGTGGTACAAGATGGAATATGGTGGTGAACAAAATTGATACAGTCCTTGCCCCCATGAACGAAGTGCTAGGGATGCAAGATTCACACCCAACACATAGTAAGCGCTCTGTATAAAGATGGGGGAAGTTCAGGGCATGATGAAACCACCTAGAAGTGGAAATAGTTTAGTTTAGTGACAAGGTAAGCTATAGTATTACACAGTGAATGTGACCTGATCAAATTTTTGTTTTCAGGCCATCACCCTATCAATGGTATAAAAATTCAGCTTTTACTGGATGTTGGATTTTATATAGTACAACAGAAGTACAATGGCCACTTAGTTGTTTAGCGCTTTGAAAAACATCGTTCCTCTTTCTATCTTGGGTCTTTTCTGACTCCTTCATATACCAAGAATGTTTTTTCAAGGCTGAGAGTGTATGGAGTCCATGATCATAGATCTGAAAGAAGTCACTTTACCCTTTACTTCTTGCTTTTCTTCCTGCTTTGTCAAATAATACTGGGCTAAAAAACCACACCTGATTATTAGAGCTAAAGTTTATCCCTTATGTAAAACTTCCTAAGGTTCTCACTTTGGATCATTTATAGTGAATTATTCCCCATGTTACAAATTCTATAATCTCAAATTTCTGGATATACCAAGAATGAGTGATACCAGGATTTAAAATAGATCATTAGAATTTTTGATGCTGCAATTGGGAATGTCACTCTGAGTGATTTTTGAAACTCAATTTTACAAAGCAGTAGGCTATTTTTAAAAATTCCATTTACTGTATTTAAAGCAGGTCAAATTATTTAAGATAATCACAAAATGCCACATTACAGAATTTAGTGCCTAGGTCAGCCAGGTTCGGAGGTGCTGCGTGTTTATCAAACAGAAGTGCATTTGGAGCCTTTGCGCGAATGCCTACTTGAGAATGTCTGTGCAGACATCCCAAGGCACGTTGGGGGCCTGTTAAGGTGGCAGATATTGTCTTTTCTTAAAGTGTATGCCTATGGGTTGAAACACATTAATCACTTTTCAAAATCCTTCAGGTAGTTATACGGTAATTTCAATAAACTAGATTTCAAGGCAGGTTGGCATACTGCCAACAGGCAGACCCACCCAGGGGTAGGATGCTGGAATTTCTTATTAAATGCCATGTGCCATTAAGGGAAAGTGTTTCAAACAAGGAAGGAAAGTCCAATTATGCCAAACTGTGGAGAAGGTTTTTTTTTTTTTAATGTCTTGTTATTACAGCAATTTAAGGTTTTGTACCAAGCCATAAATATTTCTAATTTTAGCCCAGATCCTTTATCTCAAACATGGTGTGCATCTTCGTCTATCTGGTTCCTAAACCTTCTATTTGTAAAAACCCAGGGAGCAGTGGCAGCTCCACTCATTATCTGACTTTGTGCTTGGTCACCATCAGCACTTCTGACCACTCACAATTAATTCTAGGCAGCGCAGCCAGGCGCCTGTCAACCCTAATGGATTCATCACTATTAATAAGCTAGGCGCCTAATTTACTACGAGTTGGCACTGGCAGTGACGCTGAGAAAAGATCACATGTCTCAGCTGACTTGCTGATTCTTCCCTGCTGAAGTGGACCTTTCTGCCAAAGTCAGAAAGAAAAACTGACAGGGCTGGATGACTAACCCTCCATCTCGTGCAGAGCATTTGGCAGCTTGCACCTTTCTGCAAAACATAGCACGTTTTTAAAATTCCTCCAAATAATGATGATAATAATAAAGGAGATATTTAGCAAGAGGGAGAAAGACTGGTTTTCATATTCTCTGTATGGAGCCTACAAAAGTGGGATCAATGCTGGCAGCGAGAATTTAGGTTCGCCTGTCAGTGTAGATGGAGTCCCAAGAGCCTCAGCTACACCCCACTTGCCTGTGTTGTTGGCCAAACAAATGGGTCTTGTTGGCCTAAGTTGAAAGGCTAATTTCTGGTCTATTGGAAAGGATCAAACAACTGAGAAGAAAGCCCTTTAGCAAGCCTCTTAGCCTCTTTGTTCTGGAAATGTCTGGAGAGCTGTATACTGGTTTTTGTTTGTTCAGTAGCTAGACATGCCTCTTCCAAATACTGATGTCCAAAGGACTTAGTACGATTTTGCAATTTTACAGTGTCTAGGTGACCTGGTTGTTGAATGCTGATTCAGATGCACTCCCAGCAGAGCCGGAAGGGTAATGCTGAGACGATGCAGGGTCATTCCTTCTTGTGATGTTAGGGGCATGGAGAAATAGGCCATAAAAAAAATTAAATAATCCACTGTCAGCTGTTGCAAAATTAAGACCTTCCCTTTAGAAAGAAGAAGTCAGTGAAGTTTCAGGGCCCATTCTATTTATCATCATGTGGGATAAACAGAAATTTGTACTTTCCCTTTGTTTATAAATTCATTGCATGTTTTTATTTAAAAACTGTAACAGCTTCATTGAAACAAAACTCACACTCCAACAATTCACCCATTTAAGATATACAACTCCATCGTTTGGGGTATATTACTTTATTATTTATTTTCAATAATGGTTAAAAATATATATACACAATATTTGCTATTTTAATCATTTTAACACACAATTCGGCGGCATTTAGTTACATTCGCCATTTTGTACAACCACCACCACTATTTCCAAAACGTTTTCATCAGCTTAAACAGAAACTGTCCTCATTAAATGGTAACTACACCTGAAAGGATTTTGGAATATGTTTTTAAAAAAATAAAAGAAGTATTGGGACATCTGGGTGGCTCAGGGGTTGAACGTCCACCTTCGGCTCAGGGAATGACCCCGGGGTCCTGGGATCGAGTCCTGCCTCGGGTTCCCTGCTGGGAACCTGCTTCTCCCTCTGCCTGTGTCCCTGACTCTCTCTCTGTGTTTCTCATTAATAAATAAATAAAATCTTTTTTAAAAAGTATAGTTACATACCATGTTACATTAATTTTGAGTGAACAACATAGTGAACTTCAGCTCTGTACTTATACCACACTCACCACAGGAAGTGTAGTACGATTTGTCTCCATGTAACATTATTACAAACAAAAAACAAAAAAACAGAAACAGACTCACAAAAACAGAGAAGAGCTGTCGGTTTCTGGAGGATAGGGGGTGGAGGGATGGGTGAAATAGGTGAAGGAGATTAAGGTAAAAAATAAATAAATCATGGAGATGAAAAGTTAAACTAAAATCATTTACAAAAAACTAAGCCCTAAATAAACAAAAAAAATTGTTCTGATCATATTCTATGAGAACACAAAGGATGAGGATATGAGAGCAAGATGGTTTCTAAGTTGGCCTCAAGGGTAATCAGAAGCAATAAAACATCTGAACAGACACGGAAGGTCCATTCTTATGATAAAGAAAGAAGTAATGGACAAGCCCTTGAATATTGTATATTTCATGCATTATCATTAAACTCTTTGGACTCTTGAGCTTCTTGAATGCATAAACTTATGTCTTTCACCAAATTTGGAAATTTTGGGCCATTAATTTTTCAAACATCTGGTGCCATTTCCTCTCCTTCTTTTCCTTCTATGACTGTAATTACATTAAATTGCATATATTTTAGATTCTCTAATTTTGTCATTGAGGCTTTGTTAATTTTTCTTTCCTCTCTGTGCTCTCATTTCTTCAGATTGGTTCATTCCTAGAGCTCAGTGTTTAAGTTCACTGAATCTTTGTCATCTCCACTCTCTTGTTATGCATATCCAATAAATTTTACTAAAAAGATGTTCAACATTTTTTAGATTTAGGATTTGCATTTGATTCTTAATGAATGTGTTTCTCTGATGAGCGTTCCTAGCTCATCCATTGCAAGTATGATTTCCATTCTGTTCTAGAACAGAGCATCAAAATCCTTTTCTGCTAAATACAGCATCTGGGTGATCTTGGGTCCGTCTTCACTGAAACTCTTGAGTTTCTTCAACTGTCTAATTTTGGATTCTATTGTGGATACTGTAATTGGTTTGTTATAGGGTTTCTCAGTGATGGTCTGTTTCCCTGAAGATATTGAATTTTAATTTTAGCACATGGTTTATCTGACTGTACTGAAACTTTAAGCACTACCCAGGATGGTTCTTTCCTTTCAAGTGTGGACTCCCTTACCCCTCTGCCTACAGGGAGTTGATTTTTTATATTTTGACAAGTACTTCTCTCCACCCCCTAGAAGCTTTTGGATGGATTTGGCAAGAGTTTGATGATACTGAGGATGAATAAACAATGCAGTTGGCTCCTCAGCTCATAAAACCCTTGGTAAATGCCCCAAAGCAAGAAATATGGAAAGAATTAAAGTAGCACTTTGGAGGCCTCAATTGAAATTTCTTCCTTGTGTGTCATATGTGGTCAAGACAGCAGCAGAAAGTGTAAAAGGAAAGGACTTTGTGTGCCCTTGTCAGTGTGGGGCTCAGATGGGGGTGAGGTTGTTTATTGTTAATACTTGTAATTATATTTGTGGAAGGGAATTAAAAGTGAAATTTCCTTTAGCTAATTTCTCAGATTGCTGAAGTCATAGATGAAGGGTCAAGAATAGGGTTGCATACACCACAGAAAAATCTGCTTTTCCAGGGAAAAAAAAAAGTATTCCTTACACAATGGAAGCTAGGGTCTAGGAGATCATTCTCTTTCTTCTGGGGCACATCATTTTTAAAAAATTGAGACGTAATTGAAATATAAAATTGTATTAGTTTCAGGTGTGTAACATAATGATTGGATGTACATGTATATTGCAAAATGATTACGAAATTAAGTTTAGTTGGCATCCATTACCTCCATAGTCACAACTTTTTTCTTGTGATGAGAAATTTTAAGATCTACTCTCCTACGTGCACCTGGGTGGCTCAGCTGGTTACGCATCTGCCTTCAGTTCAGGTCATGACCTCAGAGTCCTGGGATTAAGCCCCACTTCGGGCTCCTTGCTCAGCAGAGTCTGCTTCTCCCTCTCCCTCCGCCCCTCCCCACTACTCATGTGCTCTCTCTCTCTGCTTCAGATAAATAAATAAAATCATTAAAAATATCTCTTAGCAACAAATATATAGTGCAGAATTATTAACTATATAGCCACCAAGTGGTTCATTACCTTCCTGGCACTTGCTTATCTTACAACAGGAGGTTTGTACCTTTTGACCTCACCTGTTACACACACCTTGTACTCTGCCTCTGGCAACCACCAATTTGTTCTCTGTATCAATATCCCAAATTTAAGTGAGATCATACAGTATCTGTCTTTCTCTGATTTATTTTACTTAGCACAATGCCTGCAAGAGCCATTCATGTTGTTGCAAATGACAGAGCTTCTTTCTTTTTTGTGCCTAAATTTCATATATATATATATATATATATATATATATATATATATATACACACACACACACACACACATATATATGTAAAATATATACATTATATATATATATTCACAATCAATTTCCTTATCCATTCATCTGTCAATGGGCATAGATTGCTTACATTTCTTGGCAATATGGTAAGTACTATAATATTTACCATGTCTTGGTAAATCAGTGAACATGGGTGTAGACATCTTTTTGAGAGACAGCAATTTCATTTTCTTTGGATAAATACACAGAAGTGGGATTGTGGGATCATACAGTAGTCTTATTTTTCATTTTTTGAGGACCTTCCATATTGTTTTCATACTGGCTGTACCAGTTTATATTATCACCAACAGTGCGTAAGGATTCCCTTTTCTATACCAGCAATCTTCACCAACACTAGTTATTTCTTGTCTTTTTAGCCATTCTAACAGATGGGAGGTGATGATATATCGCTGTGATTTTGATTTGCATTTCCCTGATGATTAGCGAGGTTGAGCACTTTGTTATATACATTTTGTCAATTTGTATGTCTTCTTATAAAAATATCTATTCAGCTTCTCTGCCCATTTTTTGGAGTAGCTTGTTTTCTATTGAATTGCATCAGTTTATTACATATTTTGGATATTAACCCCTGATCAGATATATGATTTGCAGATATGTTCTCCCATTCCATGTTACTTCTCCATCTTTTTCAAGTATAATTAACATACAGTGTTATATCAGTTTCAGGGGTACAATACAGTGATTCAACAATTCTATACGTTTCTCAGTGCTCATCAGGATAAGCGTCCTCTAAACCCCTTCACCTGTTTCACCTGTGCTTTCACCCTCTGGCAACCATCAGTTTGTTTTCTGTATTTAAGACTCTGCTTTCTTGTTTGTTCCTTTTAATTTTGGTCTTTCATTTATTTTAGTTTCTTAAATTTCACATATAAGTGAAATCATACGGTATTTGTCCTTCTCTGAGTGACTTATTTCATTTTTTTCATACTGTAGTACTATTTTTATTTATTTATTTTATTTTAATAAATTTATTTTTTATTGGTGTTCAATTTGTCTGAGTGACTTATTTCAATTGGCATCGTATCCTCTAGAATCATCCATGTTGTTGCAAATGGCAAGATTTCATTCTTTTAATAGTTGAGTAATATCCCATTGTATATCTAGTATACACTCTGATGAAATATATATATTTATATACTTATAAATATAAATATATATTATTTAAATATAAATATATATATCCCCCACATCTTCATTCATCTATAGATAAATACTAGGTACTTTCATGTATTGATCATTGTAAATAATGCTACAGTAAGCATAGGGGTGCATATATCTTTTCAAATTAGTGTTTTGATTTTCTTTGGTAAATACCCTCTAGTGGAATTGCTGGATCATATGGCAATTCTATTTTTAATTTTTTGAGAAGCCTGCATCCTGATTTCCACAGTGGTTGCACCAATTTGAGTTCCCACCAACAGTGCACAAGAGTTTCTTTTTCTTCACATCTGTGCCATCACTTGTTATTTCTGTGTTTTTGATTTTAGCCATTCCAACTGGTATGGGGTGCTATCTTATTGTGGTTTGGAATTGTATTTCTCTGACAATTGGTGATGTTGAGCACTTTTTTATGTGTCTGTTGGCCTTCTGTATGTCTTTGGAAAAGTGTTAATTTAGGTCCTCTGCCCATTTTTAAAATTGAATTTATTATTATTATTATTATTTTGGTGTTGAGTTGCCTAAGTTCTTTATATATTTTGGATATAACCCCTTATCAAATATATCATTTTCAAATACCTTCTCCCATTCAGGAGGTTGTCTTTTGTTTTGTTTATGATTTTCTTTGCTGTGCAAAAGCCTTTTACTTTGGTGTAGTCCCAATAAGTTAATTTTGCTTTTGTTTCCCTTGCCTGAGGAGACATATCTGGAAAAATGTTTCTCCTGCAAATTACTACCTATGGTTTCTTCTAGGAATTTCATGGTTTTAGGTCTCACCTTTAGTTCCTTAGTCCATTTTGAATTTATTTTTGTGTATGGTGTAAGAAAGTGGTCCAGTTTCATTTTTGTGTGTGTATGTGTATAGCTGTTTGGTTTTCCCAGCACCATTTGTTAAAGAGACTATCTTTTTCCCATTGTATTTTCTTGCCTCCTTTGTCGTAGATTAATTAACCATAAAAAAGTGGGTTTATTTCTGGACTCTCTATTCTGTTCCATTGATCTATGTGTTTGTTTTTGTGCCAGTGCTATATTGTTTTGATGATTACAGCTTTGAGTATATCTTGAAATCTGGGATTGTGATACTTCCATCTTTGTTCTTTTTCAAGATTTCTTTGGCTTTTTGGGATCCTTTGTGGTTCTACAGAAGTTTTTGCATTATTTGTTCTAGTTCTGTGAAAAACATTGTTGGTATTTTGGTGAGGATTGCGTTGAATCTGTAGATTACCTGGATAGTATGGACATTTTAACACTATTGGTTTTGGTGATCAATGAGCATAGGATTTCCTTCCATTTGTTTGTGTCATCTTCAATTTCACCAATGTTTTAGTTTTTGGAGTATAGGTCTTCCACCTCCTTGGTTAGATTTATTCCTAGATATTATATTCTTTTTGATGCAATTGTAAATGGGATTGTTTTTATAATTTCCCTTTCAACTACTTCATTATTAGTGTATAGAAATGCAATAGATTTCTGTATATTAATTTGGGTCCTGTGATTTTACTGAATTCATTTATCAGTTCTAGTAGTTTTTTTTGGTGGATTCCTTAGGGTTTACTATATATAATACTATATCATCTGCAAATCCTGAAAGTTTTACTTGTTCCTTCCTAATTTGAGTGACTTTTTCCCCTTTCTATTGTCCGATTACTGTGGTTAGGATTTCCACTATATTGATTAAAGGTGGTGAGAGTGGACATCCTTGTCTTATTTCTGATCTTACAGGAAAAGTTCTCAGGTTTTCACCATTGAATATGATGTTAGCTGTGGGTTTTTCATATATGGCCTTTATTTTTTTAATTTATTTTTACTTATTTATTTTTTTATATATGGCCTTTATTAGGTTAAGCCATATTACCTCTGAACTTATTTTGTTGAGAGTTTTTATAATGATTGGATGTTGTATTTTGTCAAATGCTCTTTCCTAATCTATGAGATAATCCTATCCTTTCTCTTGTTAATGTGACATACCATGTAGATTGATTGCCTCTCCAGAATAAATCTCACTTGATTGTGGTGAATACTTTTTAATTATATTGTTGGTTTTGGTTTGCTAATATTTTGTTGAGAATTTTTTGCACCCAAGTTCATCAGAGATATGGACTGATAGTCCTGTGGTTTTTTTTTTTTTTTTTTTTTTTTTTTGTAGCATCTTTGGTATCAGGGTTTTGGTATCAGAGTAATGTTATCCTCATAGAATGAATTCGGAAGCTTTCCCTTCTTTTGTCTCTCTCTCTCTCTCTCTGTGTGTGTGTGTGTGTGTCTGTCTGTCTGTCTCTCTCTCTCTTTTAGAATAGTTTGAAAGGAAGATATTAACTCTTTAAATGTTTGGTAGAATTCACCTGTGAAGCCATTTGGTCCTGAACTTGTGTTTTTTTGTTAGTTTTTGCTTACTGATTCAATTTCATTGTTAGTAATTAGTCTGTTCGGATTTTCTATTTCTTTCTGATTCAGTTTTGGAAAGGTTCCTTTTTCATTGTTTTGGTGGTTTCCCCAGCTATACACAAGCTTCTTAGTTTGATGTAGTCCCACTTGTTTATTTTTGCTTTTGTTCAAGTCTTGGCTTTTGATGTCAAATCCAAAAAATCTTTGCCAAGACTCATGGCTTCCCTCTGTGTTTTTTTTTTTCCCTAGGAGTTTCATGGTTTTAGGGTTTATGTTCAAGTCTTAAATCTACTTTGAATTGATTTGTGTATGGTGTCAGATGATAGTCCAGTTTCATTCTTTTGCATGTCACCATTCAGTTTTCTCATCACCACTTATTGTAGACACTATTTTCTCATTGTATTTTCTTGGTTATTTTCACATAAAGTAATTCACTATATATGCATAAGTTTATTTCTGGGGTATATATTCTGTTCCATATCTCTGTGTTTCCATTTTGATGCCAATACCATACTGTTTTGATTACTATTGCTTCATTATATAGCTTGAAATCAGAAGTGTGATGCCTCCAGCTTTGTTCTTCCTATTCAAGATTGCTTTGGCTCTTCAGGGTCTTTTGTGGTTTGGTACAAACTTCAGGATTGTTTATTGTAATTCTGTGAAAAATATCATTGGGTTTTTTATATTCTACTTTTTAAATCTAGAATTTCCGTTTGATTCTTAATACAAATATGTTTTTATGATGAGCATTTGCATTGACTCTGTAGATTTGGGAGGATTTTGTGGGCATTTCAGTAATATTAATTTTTCCAATCCATGGGATGAAATACCTTTCCATTTGCTTGTGTCTTTTCAATTTCTTTTCTTGACCAATGAATGAAGCTGGTGCTTCATTCACTACTAAAAGCTTGAGATCTTTGTATTCTTTTTTTTTTAAGATTTTAATTTATTTATTCATGAGAGACAGGGGGAGAGAGACGGAGAGAGAGAGAGAGAGAGAGAGAGAGAGAGAGAGGCAGAGACACAGGCAGAGGGAGAAGCAGGCTCCATGCAGGGAGCCTGACGTGGGACTCGATCCCGGGACTCCAGGATCACGCCCTGGGCTGAAGGTTGGGTCACACCCTCAGCTAAACTGCTGAGCCACCTGAGCTGCTGGAGGTTTTTGTATTCTTGAGCTATAAGAGTTTAGAAACATTTCTACCTGAAGATTCCATTTGTAGAATTAATTATTCATAAATCATCTTTTCTATTATATGTTTTCATTGAGATATCAAACTCCATAACATACCCAAATCTTGCAACAGTATCTTTGATACAAAGTAGAACATTGTAAATATAACATATTACATTTAACCATAGTTTCCATTCATTTACTTATTTAATGGAAAATATTTACTGAAGGCCTAGTATGTGCCAGACACTGTGTTATGTGGTGGGGATAAAATAGAGAATAAGACAGCCATAGCCTCAAAACAAAACAGACAAACAAACAAAAAAATGACAAATACCCACCATTTGCTTCCATGTGGATGGACCTGGAGGGTGTTATGCTGAGTGAAATAAGTCAATCAGAAAAGGACAAACATTATATGGCCTCATTCATTTGGGGAATATAAAAATTAGTGAAAGGGAATAAAGGGAGAGGAAAGAAAATGAGTGAAAATATCAGAGAGGGAGACAAGACATGAGAGACTCCTAACTCTGGGAAATGAACAAGGGATAGTGGAAGGGGAGGTGGGTGGGTGTTGGGGTGACTGGGTGATGGGCACTGAGGGGGGTATTTTGTGGGATGAGCACTGGGTGTTGTGCTATATGTTGGCATATTGAACTTCAATAAAATTTTTTTTTTTTAAAAAAAGACAACCATAGCCTTTTCCTTATAGAGCTTATATTTTACTAATTTCTCATTTTCTAAGAGAAGAAGGAAATAGAGCAAATCTTGCCCATACATATTTTAATGAGATTAAATTTTTTTAAATGACCTGAAGGTAAAGGTCTTCTCATAGATCCTGGGAAATATCAGAAATAGACATGTGGATGAATCCTATTTGGGAACCAGCATGGTGGAGATCCTGAGCTCTCTGTCTCTTCAATACTGTGATTTTATTTAGTAAGCACTTAATGTATTTTTTAGAAGTTTCAAGTTGTGACTTTGTGAAGTTCGTGTCTCATGCTCCTATACTTCACCTTATGTAAGATGTTTCCACACAGGGACCTGCTCAACATACCAGCCCCTTAAGCCAAAGTGAGAATTCCAGGGCCACCCATCATTTACTTTGACTCTGAGTTTATAGAAGACATTTGCAAGGATTTAGAAATTAGGATAGTAGAATTGATTTAATTTGAAACTGTATTTTGGGAGGAAAATGAAGGGCTAAAGATCAAAATGCAATGGGCTGTGATGGGAGATGCCTCATTGGGCTGTCAGAAAATCTGATTTTTCTCCTGAACCTATTGATCATAGACTGGCCACTCCTCTTTATGGAACTGAGTTTCTTCACCTATGAAATGTGCAGGCTGGACAATAGATATTTCAGTTGAAATAAAATCTCAGTTAAACATTAATGGGGTGCATTTATTCTGAGAAATAAAAAACATGACTAACAGATAGGTATGTTTACACTATAATAAGAGACAGCTCCTTCTTGCTCCCCACCCTATACTCCCACCTTTAATGCTTAAGCCCAGGCAATGAATTTCTAATTACAAAGTAACCAGGCAGATCTCTTAGGCCCCCAAAGAATCAAGTACACACAGATGCATGCACACGCGCGCGCGCACACACACACACACACACACACACACACTCAAATCTGTCTAAAGTCAACACTGAAAATAGACATTTTAAATAGTGAGTTAAATCCTCTCTACATTCTAAATTTAAGTAAGAATTCAGTGTGTAATTATTCTGGCCTAGAGGCTATAATATCCTACACATATGGCTGCTCTGTGATCATTTCCCCAAGTTTATTTAATACTGAGTGTTGCGCCTTGCATGTCAGAGTTAGGAATAATCCTGTCTGTGGTCTCTCCTCTTTTTGGGCATTCCTGGTACTCTGTAACTAATACACTGGATCTGTCATGTGAGCCACAGAAAAAGTTGTTGAATCACACCAATCTAAGAGACCAACATACCAACTGATTGGGAACATTAACAAAGAGCAAACGATGAGAGAGGGAAGGAGACAGTGACTGGCTTCTGGAAAAAGAAGAAAGGACTTTTGGAGACAGGTGGTGGCCACAGTGGTCCAGCTGAGTCAGCCCATGAGGCTATTTAGCGATGTCACGGGATAGGCTTCAGTCAGAACTCTAATCCTCCTTCTAGAATACAGCCCTACCAGAGAGTGTTCATGTCTAGATCTGAGATGCACTTAATTGTCCCCAAGTGTCCAAATCCAAGACCCCTTTGATTCTACTTGGTTATTTCACAAAATCTACTTCAATGACAATAGTCAGGAGCAGTGAGAATTCTAGGTCCCATGGAATATCTCCTCTGGCCCTTGGTGAACGCCACCTAGAAGGTTTCCTGAGTGTTTCGTGGGTGTAAGAGAGCGTGCTTCCTGGGGGCAGTAGGCGTGTGCTTTGTTTCTTTACTTGCCAGAACATCTGATAGGCTTCTTAGAAACTTTTTGACATGAGCTTTCTACCAAAATTCTTTGATTTGCTCTTTTAGTGACAAACTATCAGGTTCTCTTTATTTCAATAGTGAAGTGTGAACACCTCAGGCTAAACTAAAAATCAGCCTTTCCAGTTCTGATCGGCTTTATCTCCTACTAAAGAGATTCCTATCCCGGGTCTGTCTCTGCTGGGAGCTCAGGTTGAGGGTCACGGAGTTAGCAGAAAAGAACACTCAAAGTGGTTATAGCAAATTCTTCCTTGTCTGCTGGGATTCAAAACCCATTGCTGGTGAGGTGGAAGTGAGGTAACTTCAATAACCAGGAAGCCCTTCTAGAAACAAGGGTCCTGTCACTCTGATGAAACAATTAGGCCAGTTAGATTTTAGAAGAGCCAGGTTTGAACCTTGTTTCAAATACAGTGATAGATGGAGAACCCTTGGAGAATGGATTTCAGTGTGAGTCTCAATGGGGTCACTGAAACATGTAGAAAGCCTGTCTTGCATTCTGGCTTCAAATGAAAGGGGACAGGAAGCTTTGAAGTGCTTCCCTAGGCCTCCTGAGAAGGCGGCGCCATGCCTTTTATTTCTGTGAAGGCTACCATGGCGTATCTGCGAGGAAACCCCTACATCTGCCACAACCAACTAGACACTCGGCTTGTGAGCCAAAAGAAATCATTCACTGTTAGGACAGGCCAGGTAAGTGGCCTCTATGGAGGTTCTCTATGAAAACCAGCCCAATAGGCAAAGTGTCGCCAGAAATCATACTTCCTTTCTGGGAAGAGCAAGTGACAGTGGAACGAAGAGGAGGTGATGCTCCCAAACTCAGGCTGGACCCCAAATTCCACAAAGTTGATGATGTTGATGATTCTGTTCTTATGACGTGGTTGCTGAATTCCAACATTGGAAAGACTGTGGCCAACCGTCGCTCCATGGCCCTGATACTTCAGGGACTTCCTGGCAATGGACACTCAACATTGAAGGCAATCTGTTTTTGTCACTCTGGTGGTTTTAAAGAGCCTGAGAAATGAAGGCACTATCACATATTTGAAGTTGGAGAGTGATAGTAAGCATAATCTCTTGCCTTTATGAGTCAGGAATTTTAGCAAGGAATCATATTTTGGAATTTAAAAAAAAATACCAAAATTAAGAAAAATGAATCTTAGCACCTCAATCATGGTCTGAGCTGTCTGTAAGCTTTGGAAGCTGGGGGCAAAGAGGAACCTTCACGTCCATCCCCCAAGGTCTGAGCTCCAGGCCTCGAAAAGCAGGTCTTTGCCAGAGAGCTAAACAACACGGAAGTGATGCCTCCAATCTGCAGGAACCTTCTTTTTCTCTGGAATCTTATCCCTGAGCCTGGCGTCTGCCCTCACTCGTGCCTACTTGGCGGTTTGGATGAGCACTGTCTGAGTGTTGTGCTGGTGTCCTGCAGACATTCGTGATGGTTTCAAGCTGAGGAAGCCTAAAGTGTGTGTGTCCTCCTCTCCGGGTCCTCAATCAACCACAGACTCAACGGTGTGAAGCTGGGCCTTGTACCTTCTCACCATAGTTTGAAATAAAAGAGGCGTAAGTATTCAGGAGTCAAGGTGTCAGTTACGTACGTCCTAGAATGTCGAGATGTAATTTCACAGGATCGAGTTTCTCACAACATTCCCCCACCCCGAATGGTCTGTTGCTCCCGAGCTGCATTCTTAGACATGAAAATGTCAAGTGATGACACTGTGTATATCCTTGTCTGTCTGTCTCTCTGCAGCTAGTTTTCAACAATATGCTCTTTCATTTGAATGGAATGTCAGGATTCCTGAGCCAGACCAGGTTTACTTGGGAAAACATACTCTCCAGGCATATTGACGAGAAGAAGGCGGATCGGATCATTAAGAAGGGAGGAGAGGAAGTGCATACTTGGTGTCCAGGGTGGGGATAGCCGGATCCCCATGGCCCAGACCTCTGGGTAGCAAGGTCATGCAGAAGGTCATGCAGAAGGTAGTGGCTTCTCTTCTGACTTAAAGATTTTATTTATTTATTCATGAGAGACACACAGAGAGAGGCAGAAACACAAGCAGAGGGAGAAGCAGGCTCCCTATGGGGCCTGATGCAAGAATCAATCCAAGGACCCTGGGATCATGACCTGAGCCAAAGGCAGACCCTCAACCGTTGAGCCATCCAGGCGTCCCTTCTTCTGACTTTAAATCACCCTCTTCCCAAATTGTTGGGCTGCATTTGGAAAGCTGCAGAGGAATTCCTATAAAATTATTTATTTCTCATAAAGGGGAATATAGTACGGGGGAGAAAGCAATGATGATAACAATTCGGCTGCCACAAGGGTAACATCAAGACATTATTAGATTGTGGTTTCAAGTCTTGCCTCTGTTGTGTTATGCTGCGTAAGCCATGTGGCTTCTCAAGGGCCACATTTCCTGTAACACCTACTGGTGATCCAGAATTAGGGTGCTAAATTTCTGATTCACATATTTGGAAGAGAATTTGTGATTTATTATGCATTTTCCTTATTTTTCAACTTCCATTTAACACACACTGGGCAAAATTGGTTCATAAGCGAGCTGTCACTGAATAGCTTTCAAAAATATCTGTTATAAATGGATGCATAGCAGTAAAATAGAACAGCTTTGAAATTGGAACGAATGGGGTGTCTGGGTGGCATCGTCGATTAGGTGTCTGACTCTTGGGTTTGGCTCGGGTCAGGGTCTCAGGGTCCTGAGATTGAGCCCTGAGTCAGGCTCTGCGCTCAGATTGTCTCTTCCGCTTGTCCTCTCCCCCTCCCCTGACACACACAGACACGTGCACTCTCTGTCTTTCTCTCTCTCTCTAAATAAATAAATCCTTAAAAAAAAAAAAGAAGAAGAAGTTGTAATGAACAGAGTATGGTTACTTAATCCTCATTTCAGGTTTGGCCATACTAAGGATGACCTCTAATTCAGTTTACAAGTTGTTTGACTATAGTAGTCTTTGAAAAAAAAATAGAAAGGATTTGACAATTGTTAAATAGCCCACAGGGGTAAGTTTAGGAAAATTAATTGGAAATGTGTCTACTTCAGCTTTAATTCCATTCACAGTCATGTCCTGAAACCTATGTATGTGCTTTGTAGCAGAAGCATAGTTTATGGTCCAAACCCCTTTGAAAATTTATTTTATACAAGATAAGACTATAAAGCAATGAGAGTGATTCAATGAGATTGTCTCCATTCTTCACCCTCAGGTTTCCTGTACATTTATAGTTTTGGGGACATTCATTGGAAATTCTCAAATCCTTGATATGAAAAGAAATTATCCAAGGCCCATGGAAATTGTGGAATGATGATGAAATTCAGTCTTTCTCATAGTTTTGGTTTCTTCCTTTTTTTTTTTTTAAGATTTTATTTTATTCATGAGAGACAGAGAGAGAGAGAGAGAGGCAGAGACACAGGCAGAGGGAGAAGCAGGCTCCATGCAGGGAGCCCGACATGGGACTTGATCTCGGGTCCCCAGGATCCCATCCTGGACCGGAGATGGTGCTAAACTGCCTAGCCACCCGGGCTGCCCGGTTTATTCCTTTTCCTTGCCCTTTCCTCTAGCTTTGCCTTCTCTCTGTAACCACCCCCCTTCACTGTGCCCCACTGAAACCCCACACTCCCCCCTGAGTCACACACACGTGCACTGGGCCTGTTCTCCCTGTCGCGGACAACCGGTAGGCTTTGGGGTCACTGCTTCGCTGCTGCTGGCCAGCCTGCATTGTCTTCCTGTGGAGGTGGGGGTCCCCCTATGCACGCCTCTTACAGGGAGGCAGGGCTCTGCTTCCATCTATGTTTAAAACCCTGACGGGGCCAGTCATGACCTCCTCTTATCCCTCGTGTATCAAATGTGGGCCAGACGTGGTCACCTGGGTGGTTTATGTGGGACTCTAATATGGAAGGGGAGATTGGAAAACACCGAGCCATTTGGAGACTTCCCGTGCGACAGGGTCATGATGGGACTGGTTCTCTGGAAGGGACTTGGCTGTGTCTGCAGCCACCAGATGACCCTGCTTCCTGCCTATTTTGTAAGTCTTGTTCCTGGCCTTTCTGATGATTTGATAGCTAGCTTCAAGTAAATTCTTTCTTTCTTTCTTTCTTTCTTTCTTTCTTTCTTTCTTTCTTTCTTCTCTTTCTTTCTTTTTTTTTTTTTTGTTTTTTTGTCTACATGAGCCGGAGTCCATTTTATTAGTAACTTTCGAAGACCCTGATGAGTACACAGGGATCCAGTAGTCTCCACTCTTCTCCATTTCTCACTTTTCCATTAAAATAACTTGGTGAAGAGTTGCTTATTGTTAGTTATAAAGATCTGGAAAATTCATGTTCAGTATGTGTAGGGATCATGCTTCTGCGTGTGGAAGGGCAGATTGGATCTGCTCTGGGTCGCTGTGCCTGTGCTGCTGCTTCGGCCACAGAACCAGAGGCTGCTTCTTGTCCACACGAGTTGTTGGGTGCTTGTCGTTGGGCCATCCTCTGTCTGAAGCACCCGCATCTTTTGGCCAAGTACCCTCTGCCCTGTGCACAGGGGTGTGCAGGCCAAGTCAGCCAGGGCTTCTGCTCTGACCCCGCAGGTGGGACCGTGTTCCACCTCAGTCCCAGTAACCCCTTTTGTACCTGCATTCAGTTCTATAAAAAAAAAGAGCCTTCCCTGTCATTTGCACATTCTATTATCAGACAATGAAAATGTCATAGCTAAGCTCCTTTTTCCTTCCAGCCTAGTTGCTAGAATTATCACAGCCACATTTGTCATTCACATGTGGCCATCTTTCTGTCCTGGATCTTAGAAGTCTTGGTTCTTCTGCCTCTCTGTGTGACCTGTTTCTTCTTCTCTGTTGTGTAACTCCTAAGCCTGCGTGAGATGCAGCATAAAGCACAACAGGTGTACCTGTCCCTGGGTGGCCATGCGCGTGTGGCAGTGGCAGCGCCCATCCACACAGATGTCACAGCTCCTGGCGCCACCTGGAACCTGCTAGACTCCACCGCGGCTCCCATGGCTGCTTCTGAGCCTCAGAGTAGAACTGTGATCTCTTATAGTATCCCCATTTAGGGCTCAAAACAGACATACCTTTCTTTTTAAAAAAATATATATTTTATTCATTTATTGTAGAGAGAGAGCCGGGCGGGGGAGGAGCAGAGGGCGAGGGAGAAGCAGACTCCTCCCCGAGTGCAGAGCCCAACATGAGGCTTGATCCCGTGATCCTGAGAATGGTCTCAGGATTTGACTGGAGCCAAAATCCAGAGTCGGTGGCTTAACCCACTGAGCCACCCAGATGCCTGAGAAGCGTCCTTCTTAAATACGTGCCCAGGCTGCCTCCCACCTTCTGACTCCACCCCTCGGTTTACATGGTTTCCAGCGCTGAGGAGGCCTGAAAAGACAAATTTCTGAGCAGAGTGTGAATTTGTGTGATAATTCATTCCGAATTTTTGATTCAAGTTAACGGTTTTTGTATTAAATGTATACCAGACATTTACCGTGTACCAGACACTGAGAAAAGAGTCTTCCGTTTTTGCATATTTGGATAAAAGAAAAGACTGGCTAATACTGGAGACAGAGACAGGAAGGGAAAGTCAATGGATTTGAAATTTAAATGACTGACTTGACCATTTAAAGTCACGCAATTATGCAACAGCCTCCGTGGGTCTTTTCCTTTTACAGACTAGTTGTGAGAATCCAAAATCTGTGAAGATTCTGCTCCTTTGGGTTTTTTAAATGGACTGAATCAGAGGGCAACAGACATTTCTTCACACTGCTGACCTCCTGCTGGACCAACAGTGCTCTGTGGTTGCCCAAGACACCCTGTTCCTGCCCAGCATTGTGGGCATGTTCCCTGGCTTTTTTGGAGAGACCCAAACCTGGGAGGTACCCCTCCCACCTCCTCATCTCCCCCATTCCTCCTGGCTTTTCTTCTGCCCACAGACCGGCCAATTCTTCTGATATGCCCAGTACCTTGAGCTTTGATAAAGCTAAGAGCATAACACGGCCACTACTTGGTGACTTTAGACAAACCCCTTGGTTTTCCAGGCTCCACTTCTACATTTATCAAATTAGGGGATGATCTAGGCAACATCTCAGATTTCTCAGGTCCCCTTACATGCTATACGACAGAGATTTCCATTTTAGACTGATCTGGGGTGGGGGTTGCAAAGCCTTGGAATCCATTACAACGCCATCAGGTGGCACAGGGTATCTGCACGGGCCTGAAGTTGTTGGGCTTCAACAGGTAAATACTTGACTCTTGGGCGGCAGCTCAAGCGTGTTTTCACTCGTCTTATAGCCTGAAAACTCCCCAAGCTTCACACCCACCAGAGACAGTGCTTGCCTTGCTTGAATCTGATTCATGGGAGCTCCAGTGCAGAGAGGTTTGCTTACTTCTCTGTCCTGGAATTTGCCTCTACGAGAGAGCTGAGGGCAGGGATGTTTGGGTTTGTTTGCTAAAATGGTAAAGCTACAAATACCTGTGAAATGCATGAACAGCGAACCCAGATAAATTCCTTTCAAGACATTTCCAAAGGATTTAGAGCTGAGAATTTGTTAACATGGAACGTTTTTAAAGGGAAAGGTGAACAATTCCCATCGTGTTAATCCTTATGGGGACTTCTCATGGCCTCCATCCTCTCTACAGCTGCCTCTCTTCTGAGTGTCATCCACACTTTCCAACCTGGCCTGGTCTGTGGATTTCGACACGGAGCAACCCCATGCTGCTGTCCTTGTCCCTTTGCACCAGGGAGGAGAACCTCAGTCTATTTCTATGAATAGAGTGCAGAGGAAAAAAAGTAAACACAGGAATTTTAGTTATGGCTGCGTTTTAAAAGTAACAAACACACTGCTCTAGAGAGGATGGCAAAAAAAAAAAAAGGTGATTAAACAGTGATCAATGTTTGCTTCTTGTGAAGATAAAAAAGGAGCAAGTGATGAAAAAAAAATCCTCAAAAAATAGTGCCTTTTCTTAGCCAATACAATGGAGGATAGGACATAAGATCAGCCTAATCTTTGGGGCCAGTCTGAAGATAAACCCTATAGAGAGATAATATAGAAAGTCTTGTGGCAGGGGCAGGGGGAGGGAGGTTGTCAAAACAGGTATTGAAAATGAAGGAGTGCACCCTGAGCAGTCTGTTCAAGTTATCTGTTTCCGTGTTGATATTACCTGCTGATTCGCCCAGGGAAATCCAGTTTATGCCCAAAGTCCCAGTGCACTCTTAACAGCACCCCATCCATTCTGAAGAGTGTGCCAGTTTGAATGACAAATTATGTGGTTGTCTTCCTTATTATCCTAACTTACAGAATTTTTTTGCTTGTTTTTTTTTTTAATTTTTTCAATACTCCCATCCAATTTTGCATGCATCTGCTAAGTTGATCTTCCTCAAGCAACTGCTTTACCACATTACTCAGCTGCTTTATAGTTGCCTCCAGGGTAAGGTCTCAATGCTTAGGTGGGTTTTTGAGCTCTCAACTCAGTCATTACTCAAATATTTACTGAGTGCCTACTGTTTGCACAATTCTGTGCTTGCTACAGGTCTGTGCCTCCCATCCTGCCATCCCCCCTTAAAAGAGCCCATGGCTCCCTCCACTTCTGCTTTTTCCAGTTCTACTCAACCTTCAAGGCTGAGCTCAGGTGACATTTCACTCTGTGCTGCTCTTGTTCCCTCTGTCTGCCATCCCTCTAAATCTCACGCGAGATCTGCTATTATGACATTGCGTCTTTTAACCTAGGGTGCTGTTAAGCAAATACCCCCAAAGTAGTGGATTAGGTATAATGAAGTTTCCTTCTTTCTGAGAATCACTGTCCAGAGGTGAGGCTGTAAGGTTGGCAGAGTGGCTCTGCCATTCTCCACATGTGACTGCACTTGTCTGCAGATGGCTGCACTTTTTGCCATTCCTAACCCACAAGAAGAGGATAGGAGATGAACCAAGGCTTCATCTTCATTGGGATTGGTCCCAGTTTTACACTTGATTCCTGCTCCTAACCTATTGTCCTTAGCTTAGTCATGTTTGTATACTTATCTGCAAAGGAAGCTGATATATATATATAATATATACAAAATATATATATTAAATACATATAAATATATATTATATAATATATTATACATTATATATTAATATGCATTATATAAATATATCTTAATATACAAATAAATATATTGATATTAACATATTTATTATATTAATAATATTAATATTTGATATATAAATGAATGTATTATATATTATATATAGACATATAAAATATATATCTATATTTTACCTAAGGGCCATATACTTAGCTAAAATTCTGGGATTCTTTAACTGAGAGGAAGAAGGGAGTGCCGGGGGTGATGATCAGTTACTTATACAATATTCATTTAAAATTTGTCTCTTCGTTGCACAGCTGAAGTTAATAAAATGTTATATGTCAATTATACCTCAGTAGGAAAAGAGAAAAAACAAAATACATTTTATCTTTCTGGCTAGAGTTTAAGATTCTCAACCGTAGAAAATGTTCTCCTTTTCATAGAAACAGAGCTTGTACAAAGTACCACATAGTTTGTGCTAAAAAAAAAAAAATTCTATTGATCAATACTGCTATTCATTTGTATATTGTATTTGTGAAAAAGTAGACACTTAATTATTCTTTAAATTTAACTAGAGAGTGCCTTGTCTTAATGCTTATAGTTACTCAGGGCAGTCACTGGATCTGCTGTGGCACATGTGTTAAAATTTTTATATCGTCTTTGGGTCACTTTTGGTTTTCTTCCTGCTTGAAGGTGATAGGCTCAGTCCCTGCTCTGAGAGTGAGAATGGCATATGGGTTTTTCTTCAACACTTTTCCTGACCATCTTTTTTTATCCAGCCTGGCCATTATTTTCCAGGTTCAGGATACAGCCTTTAAATACTCTGTACAGAAAGGAGGATTGTGAGAGGAATCAAAATGCTTTTTATATTCTTTAAAAAGCTAAAAGGTCCGAGAGGAGATGGGTGACAATATTAGGTTTTAAGTGTGGGTGATATATATGCCTGATACGATTAAAACATGGGAGCATGAATCTTTGGCACACAAGGAATCCGATGTTTCTAGGCTAGATGCAAGCTTTACTTCAGTGGGACATTCTAGACTGACCTCGGAAAAATGCTGATAGCAGAGCACTCTTGGAGGCTTGTTAGAGTCTCCCCTTCATGCTTTGCCTTGTGCTGTGTGCTTGGATCTAAGGCAAAGAATTGAGGTTAAGATCTGGTTGGGGCTTTCAGTGCACTTGAAAACAGAGGATTAGTACTAGATATTTTCTTGACCCTAGCAGGAGGAACTTGTGGGTAGTTTCAGGCACTAAGTTCAGCTTTAGCCTTGGAGGCTAGCTGATTGGAGATCAACTTTGGGGCCGAATCCAAGGTAAGGATGGCTCTTCCCAGATACCCTTTGGACCTAGAAGATACCTAGATTTTCATCTTCTAAGGGGTGATCCCTGCTGACCTACAGGAACAGTCTTAGGCCGTGCCCATGGAGCCCTAGAGCTCCCGGCATCCAGGAACACTTGCTCGTCAAGATCGATGACGACTTAAGGTGATCTGGTGTGTTTGCCTTTTCACTGTGGGTAGGTAGGTCTACGTGTGAGTTTGGGGACGTGTGCAGCTCCTGCTCAGTTCAGAAGTGGGTCATGAGCTCCGTGTGCCAACATTTCTTTGGATTCTTCCTTTGGATTCCATTTCTTTGGATTCTGCATCCTCTGCAGCCAAAGTAGGCTTTTCTGATTCTTGTTCTAAAATGGTAACTGATGTTTTTAAAATGCCATTGTTTCCCACTAAAATCTCTGTGAAGATTATTGGACTTTGTGACTGTTATTTACTTGAAACTATTAATTAAATCAAAATATCCGTTATGAAAACCCTTGCGTTTTCCCTTCTATAGATTGTTTATTCAGATTAGGATCTCTAGCTATTTAGTGTCAGGATATGAAATTTATAAATATCACTTTTGAACAAAAGAACTAACCCAGAGAGAAAAGAAAAATGTGATACATGGCAAAGTTTGATTATATTAAAAAAAATTGCCCCTTTTAGCCTAAATGTTCAGATCCATGTTAATGAAGAATCCCAGGATACTACATGATTGACTGTTTCCCTAGCTCTAGTCGGAGTTCCTTGAAGCCTGGGACTCCATGTCATTTATCCCTCAATTCCCAGGGCTCACCCCAGGGGTTGGTCCAGCCCTGGTGGTCAGTGTTTATATCCGAAAACAGATTGGGGCTTCCCTTGCTTAGACTTACAGATAGTAGATTTTTTTTTCTCATTCTTAGTAGTATACATATTAATTTATTGATATTATTTATATTTTCTTAAACAGTTACACACCTCATCATTTACATAATCATTCAATGATTATGATTTGTGATTTGTTGTAAGAGCAGGTTGACTTTTCTTTTTTTTCCAGAGTCTTGTGAGATTTCAGTGGGTCAGTGGTTCTCATGTGTGAGAATAGGGCATGATTCCTCATCTGTTTCTGATTCTTGTGGGTCTTAGAAGGCCAGGCGGGGTCCCATCTGTAAAAATGGAAACTCTTGTGAAAATGCCTCAAGGGCTCACTTTTAAGGTGTCTCCGGGAGGTCTCAGCTATTGACGACCCAATCAAAATCACCCAGTCTTATTGGACATCTGTTTGTCCTCAGAAGGGCTTATTCTGATTCTCCCGACTTCAGTCACTGAGAAAGTATTGGGTTCTAATGTGAGACAGGAAAAGCATTAAACAAAGGGAAAGATCCTTCATTTTCAGTAGCGGCCTTTGCACTACACTGACTCATTGCCTTATGTTCTGTGCTCTCTGTTTGTCTGTATTACAGGTGCTCTTGGGCAATTCTTAGCTCATAAGCATTAAAAAATGTTTAATAAAAGACTTAAAAATAAAACTTTTCACCCCTGGCTTAAAAGTAGTACATATTTACTGTTATAAAGCACTAAAAAAAAAACCATAAAGAACAAAGTAGCAAGTAATTAATCTCACCACTTAGGGATAATTAATCTTATATTTGTGTATTTCCATTCAAATTTTTCATATATATATATGAAAAATATATATATATAAAAGCTATATATATATATATAAAAGCTGTCTTTGAATCTCCAAAATAAAGCAAAACCTTTCCATATATATATAAAACTTTGTGTTGGGATGCCTGGGTTGCACAGTGGTTGAGCATCTGCCTTTGGCTCAGGTCATGATCCCAGGGTCCTGGGATTGAGTCCCACATCGATCCCCCGCAGGGAGCCTGCTTCTCCTTCTACCTGCGTCTCTGTCTCTCTCTCTGTAACTCATGAATAAATACATCTTTCTAAAAATAAAAAAAAGTGAATTAACACATTTGGCTGGTTCTTCTAACAGGTCGATGAGTGTGGCCTTTTATAACATGAAGATTTCAAGCTGAGCCAACCTGCCATTAGATAACTCATGCGACAGAGATAACTCTTCCCCAATATCCATTCTGCCATTTTTCCTTTTGGAAACTCTCAGTTTGGCTATTGAATATATGATCATCTATCTACAGATTACGTTTTCTTGTTTACCTTGAAGCGAGTTGTGGCCAAGTGGTCAAGTCTGATCCAATGAAATGTGAGTAGAAGTGGTGCCACATTAGATGTCTTTTCTGTTTCTTTTCTGCTGGTTGGAAAACAGTGATGACTGGAACAAACTTGAAAGCCAGGGCTGTGGGTAGCTTCTCATATTGCATTATTCATCACTGGATCATTACCTAAGAGAAATAAACTATCTTATTTGGTGAATCTTTGTTACAAAAGTTTAGTCTGTATCTAGCTAATATCCTACAATAGCCACTAATTTGGCTTAAATATATGCCCACTAGGAGTAGATGGTGTGTAAGGATCCCCATGTGGCTTTTGAAGCACTATTTTTCACAAGGGGTCATTAACCCGATTCTAGACAAGGGCATTTTTAAAGGCTGAGGGACTAGGAAGAGAAGGCGGTTGTTCAGGTCCAAATTATCAAAAGAAAAGCTGTCTTTGAATCTCCAAAATCAAGCAAAACCTTTCCATTATGCTTTATTATTTGAGTGAATTGCAGGGACAGGTGGGGCCTTATTTAGCCCTCTTTCATTTCCTCATCTGCTGAAAGAGATGCACCAAAGTCATACTGCTGGGCAAGCAGAGGAGAATTGTCCATGGATTAGGAAACCAGCTGTACAACCGGTCTACAAAGGTTTATGCTTTCTTTCTTTCTTTCTTTCTTTCTTTCTTTCTTTCTTTCTCTTTCTTTCTTTCTTTCTTTGTTCTTTCTTTCTTTCTTCTTTTTTTTTTTTTAACTTCGTTGTTGTTTTATGACTTCATTTACAAATTCAGGGATTCTGGTATTTAGAAGAACAAACTGATAGGTGGTATCAACAGTGTTTCTGTTAAACAGGATCTTGGGAAAACCAACTAGGTTTGAGGAGGATGTTTGGGACAGTAGCATTGACCTTTCTCTTTGCTCCTCACTCAGCCTCAAGGCCCCTCAGACACAGTTGTTTTCCCCTCCTGCCTTCTTTCCTGCTCGGGCATCGCCTCCCACTCTGTGAGTGCCAGAGCCTCGGGTTGGGAAGGAGTGGCGGCACAACTGCTCCAGAAGAGATAGGCCAAATTCCAAGGTGGGTGGGGATGATTATATCCTACTCTTACAGTTCTAATGATATTAATAATTGATAATTGTAATAATTTATTAAATTGTTACCATTATCTACAATCAATATTTGTTAGAAAAGGGAAAGGTTTCTTTTGTTTGCAGAAAATGATAAAATTGCTTAAAATTGTCTTTTGGAAAAAGTTAAGATATTTCTATCTTATTGACAATTATTCCACTCAAATTTCCTCATTCTGCTTACCAGGGATGGAATGAAATTCTAACTATATATAAATTCTGTTTATTTTCTGTATATTACAAACTTTGTAAAATACAGCAAGATAAGGTATACAAGGAGGAAAAAGAATTGACCAAACACAGAATTGCAAGTCAGAAGACAGGGATCAGGTCTTTCTGTGTGTAACCATGGCAAGTTCAAATACAAAATGCATATAATGCCATTCTCATGGCTTCTTAAAATATCAAACCTAATAACATATCAATAATGAAATTAACTGTCAATGCTATGTGGCATTAATTACTCCTATTGTGCAGGGCTTGGCCTTTGCCTCTCTTGCTGCACCATGTTTCTATAGGAGAGTGGTTTTTAAGCGTGAAGAGAATAGAAGCTCTTATAATCAGAAAAGACATTATTTTTGTTTGTTTTGTTTTTGTTTCACTGCTTTGCTCTCTTTTAGCTACAAGGTTTGATCTCTTTTGCAATTAACATTAAAAGAGATTTTTACATTTCTCCAAAGTGGACTATTTTGTAAAAAGATTAAAAATGCTGCTGTAAAACAGTTCCTTGTATGGCTTTAGCATCTGTGAAGCACCGCCTCCCCCCCCCCAAAAAAAACTGTTTGTGAAAATATGGATGTAAGTTGTTCTGGAACGTGGGTCTCCAACCCTGGATTCTCAAAGGATTCCTGACCTTCAGAAGATTAAGGATCATTCATCTTCAAGTTTCAACTGAGGGCTCTAACAGTGATCCAAGTTCACACACTGCTGTATCAACAGACCTGAGCTTGTTGATTGGATTTCTTGCTATAAATGAGAATCAGTATTACATGCTACAAATCATTTGGATGAGGGACTGCATAGTCACAGGCTCTTTTATCAAATGTGACAAGACTCTGACTTCTGAACGCCTGACCTCCAGATGTCCCTTCTACAAATAGGAGTCAGACTCAGGAAACTTTTCTCTCTATTATTCTCTTGGGATTTCCTTCACTTTCTCTTCCTCTCCTATTATTACAGGTGCTGCATGTATTTCCAGACCCCTTCTTCTCTTGGTCCTCTTCCTTGGACTCAGCATCCTGGTTGGTCCCAGTGCCAGTCAGAGACTGGATCATGATCCAGGCTAAGAAGTCTGGGACAGAGTAGAGTGTACTTGTCTCTAAACCAGTGTGTCTGTTGAACAGAAGTAGCATCTTCCACGTCCTTCCTCAAGAAGAGGACCCAAATCAGCTGATCCAGTGTTGTTCCTTCATGACCTCAGCAGGCTCTGGGTGAAGCAATTTGTGCTTCTGTGAAATGCTGAAGACCCAGAAACTCTATGAGCAGAGTGGTTCCTTCACAATTAAAGTATTAGTTCTTTCTCATGGGTGTATAAAATAATGACTCAAAAACTTTATGTTTGGACTTGAAAGACATACTTATTTTAAAGCTGAACTTCCTACATGTCTGCACCCACAACATCTCTTAGAGTTAACTCCGTTCAGAGTTTCAGAGAGCCAAAACATACAGTAGGGCATATTAAAAAGAACCTTGATTTGAAGGTCCCACCTTCCTCCTTATAAGGCTCCCCATGCTCTCAGTTGGTATGAGGATGGATTCAATCTAGATTCCTACATGGCTGAAGCCTGGGACTATCAACACTTCATGTCATTGATTTGGTTGGGGTGGGGTGAGGGGATCCAGGAAAGGAGATGTCTTTCTATGGGAAAAAATGTTCCCCCCTTCCCCTGCCCCTCTGGAAGGAGAATGATGGTTCATTCAGACTGGGGTGTAAAGAAGGAGTCTCTTGGGGAGATGGGGGCAAACCTGAGTATGAGAAGGCTAGGTTAGGAGTCCAGGAAGGAATTCCTTCTTCATGAAAGTTGGATATCTTGTGAGACACAGAGACATCCAAGTTCACTAGAAATGTACCACTTTCTCACCTATAATATAATTCTTTTTTGAAATTGTCTTATTTTAGGGGTAGAAACATTTGCATACACAATTTGAGGGAGACTCTTAAAGGAGGGGCTTTATTCTAACTCATCTCTTCCAGCAGATGAGGAAACATCTAATATTTGAGAAATTACACTCTAAAATTCTAAAGCATGACAGGTGGGTTACTGGAGGCCCACCAGTGAAGGGGACACTTGGGAAATGTCTCTTAATGTTAAGGCACTCTCCTGAGAGACGGATCCAAGAAATCGCAGAACTGACCCTTCTCACAGCTCAGAGTAGTGATTTTTGCTTCCAGAGAGAGGGAGGGATGCATTTGGATTATGTTTGGAAATTCTTTCCTGAATACAATAATTTTCTATCCTTAGAAAACTCTCCTTGTTTTCTGTAGTTGAGATGGCCCACGAGATGTCTGGCCAGCAAGAATATTGCTCTAGAGACAAGGATATTGCCCTTCGGAAGGGCATCCAGTAAACACTTTATTGCATATTTGACACATGGTCTCTAACCCACAATGGAGGAGAAACAAGAACAACAATTGCAACAAGGATGAAAACAGCAGCTTTCAGCAAGAGCCCACATGCCGGACAAAGAAAGGACGGCCACATCTGGAGAAGCCCTAGGGGCAGGAATGAAGGAGGCAGGGATGGACTGTTATCAAAGCTGGGGGCAAAGAAAGGAGAAAAATAAAGAAAAGCGTTAGGAATTTTTTTCTCAAGAGGGGATGTCCTGAGCTTATATGGCTCCTTTCCCATTACTGTGAGGTCTGTGTCAAAATTTTGGTGAATTTGGGCAAGCGAGGCTGCTTCACTTTATTCTGAGACAGAGAAGACTATCTGAAAAGTAGATCCTTGATGTTTAAAGACAGAGGGGAATGGCCTTCCATCGTCAGAATGTAGGGAGCGTAAATGGTTGAGGGTTATGGGAAGAAAAGCAGCAGACTTGTTCATTAAATAATGGAGTAGAAGTAACTTTTTGTTTATTTTTATAGATTGATTGATTGATTGATTGATTTATAAGAAACACACACACACACAGAGGCAGAGACACAGATGGAGGGAGAAGCAGGCTCCTTGCGGGGAGCCTGATGTGGGACTTGATCCCAGGACCTCGGGATCACGCCCTGAGCCGAAGGCAGATGGTCAATCACTGAGCCACCCACGTGTCTGAGAAGTAACTCTTTAAAACAAAGAACAGCTTAAATATTAAAGTTTATCAAAGATTTGCTTGGGCTTGCCTTCTTTCCTTGGTACTCTTTCTTTTTTCTTTTTTTTTTTTTACAGGAAAACAAGCTTTTAATAAAATTCAACACCCATTCATGACAAAATACTAGAAAACTACAAATAGAGATACCATTCCTTAATTGGATAAAGAGTGTATTTTGAAATAATCCAGGTCAATACAGTTCTTGAAGGGATAAAATTGAAATCTTTCCTTCAGGGACCGAGACTGAGATAAAGCCGAGACCACCGCTCCTGCTAGTTAGCTTTTTGCTGAAGGACTATCAAATACGATACAGCCAAATGAAAATTTAAGAAGCATACAAATGATGCATCAGCTAAACTTGCTATTATTCGCAGAGGACGTGAATTTGTATAAGAATATCTTGCTACCCTTTCTTCAGGCAATTTCAGGTGTTTCTGTCATTTTAGTCATTATCAATTCTCCAATAACTGCAAAATTTATATCTTTATGTATTGAGTTCCAAATCCGCTTGGAGATTGCATTGACATATTAATCTGAACATGTCTAAAACTGAATTCATGACCTTTCCCACAACTTGCCCTTCCTACAATGTTAGAATTCTCTTTCTCAGTAAATGGCATCACCAGCTTCCCAGGTCCTTGTGTTAGAAACTTCGAATCGTTTCTGACACCTTCTTCTCCTGAACCTCCACTGCCAACCGGTTCTCAAGTTCTACCATTTCTAACTTCAAACAGTTAGAGAATCTTAGATTCTCCCATTGTTTCCTTTACAGCCATCATCACAGACAAGCCACCATCATCTCTCATTTGGAATGTTTACTATTATTATGACAAGACACTTGCCCTTAAGATAAAGTTTAAAATCTTTCCTGTGGCCTCAGCGTCTCTCTTTGATCTTATCTGTGTCCCATCATTGCCGTTCTCTTCTTTCTGTGTGTTCTAAGGGTCCAGTGGTCCTGGACTTCCTTCAGTTCTCTGAACTGGAGCATATATTTAGGTAACTCGATGTTAGCTTCAACACGAGAGGCTTAAGCTTGAAAAATGTGGAGGAAATGGAAGGTTCCTCTTCTTCGGAGTTGGTTGCCAGAAAGATCTTTTGAATCTTTTCCCTTAGAAGATTCTGATAGAATCTTCTCCCCTTTGTACACTTAACATAGACCTTTATCTATCTAACATGATTCAAAGGCGTGCTTGACTTCCAGGAGAGAGGAGTGTGGGTGCATCAGATAACTTTTCAAAGGGTCTTTCTGACCTATGATGATTCTCACTGTGTATTTAGAATCTTTTAAAACATTTGATATCGTGTTCTTAATTCACTAGATTATATCACCTTCCAGCTAACTCTTAAGACCTGGTCATCCCACTGTTTTCTTAGCACACTTGTAAGGATGACAAAAGCATGGCTTTTAATGGGCTATGATGTAAAGTCTTACTAGAAATATAAAAATCAAAAGAGCATTTCCTGAGTGATATATATAAATACACTTGCTAATTATTACTGGAAGAGAACATGACTAATGCAGGAGCAGATGTTTTAAAAAATAAAAGGTCTAAGCATTTTTAGACTATTAAAGCATTTATTTACTTAGTGAATTTGCATCTGGATTTCTTTGTCTCTGCCTTGATCTCCATGTTAACACACATACAAGGAATGACTGTTGTCAGGAACATTAACTACCCATGCATAATAGATTTGCTAAAAATGGTCAAAATGGAGCAAAGCCTCCTGAATATGATTGTTGTTTCAAATGTGAAGTGAATGAAAACATTACAAATCATTACAGACCATTGAAATAAAATTGGTTATGTACATAACAAGTTGAAAATAAACACATTTTCCCCATAATGAGCCAACAAACTACAATAATTAGTCTTGAGTTGCTGTTAGGTTAGATAATAACAATCCCAGGTCTTTTTTTTTTTTTAAAGCAAGTAGCAAAGATACATACTTTAAAGGGTGCAATTTGGAAACCGTGGCAGTTTCTTAAAATGTTAAAAGTAGCTTTACCGTATGACCTAGCAATCTCACTCTTGGGTATCTATCCAAGATAAATAAAAACATTAAAAACATATGTTTACACAAACACTTTTATGCAAACATTTATAAAGCATCATGCATAATTGCCAAAAAAGTGGAAACAATCCAAATGTCCATCAACTGGTGACTTGACAAACTGCTATATGCACTCAATGGAATATTACTCAGCCATAAACAGTGAATGAGGTACTGACACATGCTACAACTTGGATACACCACAAAAACATGATGCTAAGTGAGAGAAGCCAGTCACAAAAGATCACATGATGTATGGTGCCACTTTACAAAATTTCTAGAAAAGGCAAATCTATAGAGACGGAAAGGAGGGGCACCTTGATGGTTCAGAGATTGAGCCTTGGTTGACCTTTGGCTCAGGTCATGATCCCGGGGTCCTGGGATCAAGTCTCACATTGGGCTCCCCGTAGGGAGCCTGCTTCTCCCTCTGCCTGTGTCTCTGCCTCTCTCTGTTTCTTTAATGGCTAATAAATAAAATCTTAAAGAAAAAAAAAAGAGGGAAGGACTGAAAGTAGATTGGTAATCCCTGGGAATGAGAAAGTGATGGCAAATGGCACAAGGCTTCTTTGGCAGGGGATAGAAATGATCTAAAATTAGATTGGCATGGTGATTGTGCAACTGTATAAATGTACTGAAAACCATTTAGTTGTATACTTAAGAGAGTGAATTCTCTATACAGGGATATACATTACTCTTCAATAAAGCTTTTTTTTTTTTTAAACTATGTACATCCTCTGTTCCCAACTCTTACCAAACTAATTTTTCTTTTTTCTTTAGGCCAGCTTTTGTTCTACAGAGTATGACTAGTAAAGAGCATCCCCTGGGCTATGTTCCTGCAGATGAACTCAAACATTTTTGACTCTGAAGGAATCCTCGCGGGTCAAATTTGCCTAGATAATATCACAGATATCCCATGACCAGTGTAGTTATTTTGAAATGCATTTCAGAAGCATTAAAACCAAAAAAAAAAAAAATGTTCTGCAGAAGAATCTCTGGTGGCAAGTTCGTCCCAATTAGCTTTTAGACATTTGTCTTTTGGTGAAACACTTTATGTCTATAGGTGTGGCACACACAAAATATGAGGATGGCAACCAAACAAGCCATCAAAAATCAATTTACCTGTTCACTGCTTCTTCTGGAGAAAAGAACTTGTCATTTCTAAGGTAAAAATATCATGCTCAACTGATACCATGTAAAGAAGGTAACAACTTATAGATGTCCATGAAGCTGTTAAATAAGAACGAAGTGGTTCCACAGGAATGGAGAACCTCATGAAATCAAAAAGCAAAGTGCTGAAAAACAAGAAAAAAAAATAGTACAAACATGTACTTGATGTATTTATATTTGTATTTACCTAGGACACCCCGAGTTGCCAACAGTAGCTTTTTTGTTGGGGGATGGCATTGCTTGAGGAAGGGGTAAGGGCTGAGGAAGGATTCATTTAGCTTGCACACTTCTGGATTGATTTTTAAATATAAGTACATTAATTTTGTAAGTAAAAGGGCAAAGAAAAAGAAAGATGGGAGGTGTGATGGAGCTGTCTCTTTGCCTGTGTCCTATACCCTTTAATTCCTCAAGAAATGGCGCAGCTGAATGGGGAAATAATCCAGACTTGCCTAAGGCCTTAGCACTATATTTTGGAACACGGGCCACACAGTAATGTGTCTGGTCTGTGCAGCTGCTCGTAGGCCGTTGAGGATTGATCAGACTGATCTGGCTAATGAAACACTTCATTGAGCATGCTGCCTATTGGATTATGAAAATTTTCCATCCCAGCTAAGACTGGACGAGTATATTGTGAAACAAGGTGATAGTTTATCCTGGAAAGCTGTGCGATAGAAAAATGCATATGATGGGCTGAGCCTGATTGTTTTAAAAGGTGGATTTATTCCTTTTAACCTAAAAGAAGTTGTGGCCACAAGCACTAGTGGAGGAACATTCCTGCCCTTCCATTTATAACCTCTCCCTCTTTTTAAAAAAGCTACAGTTGTTTTAAGATTTCTTGCCCCAGGCAACCACCCTTTTATAAACAACCCTTTATATTCTCCACGTGACCCTTCTTCAGTACACACATCAAGAGAAAATTGCCTGGATGGCCCCTTCAGTTTGTCTCTGTTCCAGGATTCTTACCGGGGGCCTAAGGTGGAGAATCTCAGCTCATAGTGAAGATAAAATATTTTCCATCTTCCAATGTCCTATTGGCCTGGAGTAGGGGTCAATAAACTATAGTCCCCGGAGCCAAATTCAGCTCATAATCTGTTTTTGTACAGCCCATGAGCTAAGAATGGTTTTTACATTTTTAAATGTTGAAAAAAAGTCAAAGAAGAATAATATTTCATGACATGTGAAAATGATATGAAATTCAAATTTCAGAGTCTATAAATAAAGTTTTATGGGAATATAACCACACCGTTCTTCATGTATTTGTGCTACAAGAGCAGAATTTAGTACTTGCAATGGGGGCTCTATGATCCTCAAAATCTAAATATTTACTATCTGGAAACAGCTTTTTGACCCCTGGCTTAGTGGAACCATATTAGCATCAGGGTCTTTGGTAGGTAGAAGCAACTTGGAAAGAATCTGAATTGAAGTTCTCCTTTACTGTTCCAGTGAATGGGCAACTGGTATGGGGGGTTACTCTCTAGCATAATGAATGACCTTCCTAAAATTAACCAAAGTGATCCACGTGGGGTATTCAGAATAGGATGCTAGGTGTAGTGAGCTATGTGACATCATCCTTAAAGAATGGCATCACACTGCATCTGAGAGGCCATTCTTCATAATACACACCGTTGATTTAATAATAGCTTTTCTAAAATAAAAAAAAAGAAGCACATCCATTGCATATTACCTGCTAATTGGAAATACTAAATGTGTTAATGATTTCTACTGTGGTTGTTTCACCCCTTGTAGAGTATACTTCTTGGAGACAGTGACCTGTCCTACTCATTTTTGCAAACCAAGGTTGTCACACGTGGAGTTCCAAATGTCAGGAACCTCTACAGTGGAGTTTTGCAATCATTAGTGGGTTGTGACATCAATTAGGTGGACCTACTTCTAGTATTTAAAAGACAAGACAGAATAGTACTGGAGAGAAAGGTTAGAATAAATCAGACTGTAATATCAAAAACCAGAACGTACCCATCACACAATGTGTGCTTTATTTCATGATGCTCTTGTTTCAGCCAAATACATATGTAACGGGTGGCGATAGAAACATATTTCTTACCATGGGTTATTATCAAACAAATTTGAAAGCCTCTGCCCTGGTGGCTGTGTTTAAGCCGTACTCAGTGGGTGTATTAAAAGAGAAGCTGTGATGTGCGATATGAGATTTCACAGAAGCATCAGGACAGTGAAAGTAGAGTGTCCCATTAGGGACACGTCCCATTAGGACGGTCAGCCCAATGGCAAAAGCTTCCCCCACACCTGCCATGGGCTTTACCTTGGGATGAGTACAGTGAGTGTTGTGAAGCCATAGGTGACATGATGTCCATCCTTGAGAAGCTTTTAGCCTATTGGGGAGCAATATTCATGCCCTAACAATAATGGAAACTAAGGGATGTTTAGCACACCTGGAGAATCATAGGGGGAGACCACATCTGGGGGTATAGATGAAAAGCAGGCTTACCTAAAAAAGGATCAGGAGTGAGTGTTGAATAATTTGGATTTGTTTAGCACAGAATATTTATACTTCAAGTTTCCACCAAAATGAGAAGCCTTCCTGCCAATCCCACTTTATCCCCCTTCTCCATTGCTTGTTAATCCCTTTCTGCTAGCAGTGAGGGGCAGGATGGGTCTCCCTCATACTCATTGCACAGAGCCTCTGTGCAGAAAAGCAATTTGATCAATGCTGATGGTAAATCAATGAATGAAAAAAATTCTGGTGAGTAAGTATTCAGTTATTTTCCATCTGTAAAAATAGTGAGCTTAAAAATATCCATTTAGATCAGATAAGAGAAATTGGTTTAATCTGAGCCTCAGAGATCTGGTGTAAAGAGTTATGGAGAATTTCCTGCTCCGTGTGCTTTTGGAAGTGAAATGGGTCCCTAGAAAAGGTGAGATACCTTGAGCCACATCATGGAGGTTCACTAAGGGGTGATGAGTACCGTAAAATAGAGTCATAAAAAATTGCTTAGAAAAAGATTCTTAGAATATCTGTCATCCCTAAGAGTTTACAATTTTATGCAAAATAAGGTTTTAAATTTATCAAGGTTGCTTTAAGTCAAATCCAAGTGTCTGTCATTGTGTTTCAGTGATGCATCTCATTCATCTTTGTATAATTTGGACCAGCACCTTATTGGTGCTCTTCATACCTTTGTTTGAATCCAGTTGGTTTAACTCCATTCCATTTTGTAGCAATGCAGATTGCAGTTTTGTTTTTTAAAACGATTTTTTTTCCCTCCAAGTAAGATTAATTGGCATGAGCCAGCAACTACTTAAACTCTTACTAAGAAGATACATGAACAATGAAGGATATCCTTTTCTACAAAAGAAAATTTATTGAAACCGGAGTTTCAGTGACTTAGACGTAGAAGGACTCATGCAGCTCACATCTTAGATTATTTTCAAAGAAGAAAATGTTGCCCTGGCAAGAGCAAGAGAAGTTGACAAGAACTTGGCCTTCTGAGTGGAAAAGAGCCCTGTAGGCCTGTATTTATGGTGCTGGTAGGATCACTTTCTCAGGCAGAGTGGCTTACTACCCTGCTCAGAGTGAAAGAGGAGACAGCAAGAAATCATCTTCCACTTTGAGCAGAATGAGAAATCAACCAGTGACTGAAAACTCTAGATCTGAATTGGTGAGCAACCCGACTCAATTTTCCCCTTTTCAAAGATGACGATGGCTTCAAAGAGTCAAGATTGATGATGGTGACTGTCTTCGTCAATTAGGGCTGCTCTGACAAAATACCAGAGACTGGGTCGCTTATCAACAACAGAAATTTATTTCTTAAAGTTCTGGAGCCCAGACATCCCAGGATACCAGCATGGTTGAGCTCTGGTGAGGGCTCTTTCCCAGGTCTCAGACTTCTCATTCTTTCTTCACATAGTGGCTCATGAGGCAGCTCAATAGCCCTCTGTGGTCTCATTTATAAGGACAGTAATTCCATTCATAAGGGTTCCACCCCCATGAATGAATCACTCCTCAAATCTCCCTCATCTTTTTTTTTTTTTTAAATTAATTTATTTATTGAAAGAGAGAACCTAGGGGGAGGAAGAGGAAGAGAGAATCTCAAGCTGACTTTCTGCTGAACACAAAGCCTGACCTAGGGCTGGATCCCACACCCCCAGGTCATGACCTGAGTCAAAATCAAGAGGTACTTGCTTAACTGAATGAGCACCCAGGCACCCCAAAGGTCCCTCCTCTTAATGCTATAATATTGGGTGATAGGCCTTAAATATATGTATTTTGGGGAAACACAAATATACAGACCATAGCCATGACAATGATGATGATGATAGCAGTACCTCCTACATACTGCAGGGTTTTATAGTTTTGGGAGTGTATTTGTACAATTTGTTTGTGCCTCACATGTCCTTTACTAGTATGAGCTGGACTACTATTACTAACCCCATTTAGGAGCTGAAAAAAACTGATAGAGAAGTTATTTTTTTTTTAAGATTTCATTTATTTATTCATAAGAGATACACAGAGAGAGGCAGAGACGCAGGCAGAGGGAGGAGCAGGCTCCATGCAGGGAGCCCGATGTGGGACTCGATCCCAGGTCTCCAGGAACATGCCCTGGGCCGAAGGCAGGCGCTAAACTGCTGAGCCACCCGGGGATCCCTGATAGAGAAGTTATAAGAACAATTCAAAGTTAGATAAACAGTGCTTGAGAACCTGGACTTACTAATTCTCTATGCCATATCCTGTACCCACATCTCCGCAGCATTCTTTGAGTCTTACTTGCCATCCACTAATGGACCAGGGCTAATCTGGTTATAAGCTAGCTATGAGGTCACTGGCACAAGACACGGTCCTTCCCTCACCTTTATTTACAAAAGTAATATACTGTCACTGTAAAGAAGAGAGAGAGAGAAATATTAAGTAAAAATAAAAAGTGAAATTTTCCCTGTTCCCACATCTGAATTATCTGAATTCTTTATCTGACTTCACTCCTCAGACATTAAAAGGCCAAGAATTAGCACCAGAGAAAGATGAAGAAGCCAACCGTTGAGACTGAGAAGCCGCAGCCAGTGAGGTGGGGGCTGATCAGAAGAGTGGATGCTTCTCAAGGAGCCGGCGTTGATCATGGGAAGAGCTGCTGGCCACTATAAACAGTTTGGTGGGTTAGTCTTCTAGGTCTTGGTCTTGTGCTTCCACATACCCATGGGCATTCCACGTGAATACACTATATGTTACCCATACGTGTTATTTTATGCACACACTGTACTTGTTAGGATGCTTCGGGCTGCTTGTAAAACAAAACCCAGACTCGATGACTCTTAAACAGTCAAGAAAATATATTACTACACATAACAAGAAGTCCCGAGATAAATTTGTTCCATGCTAATTCAGTAGCTCTACAATATCATTTGGGACTCAAATTGCTTCCACATTCCCCTTCCTTTTGTATATGTGAGTTTTGTAGTTGGCTTGTGCATCACAGGCCAGTGATGGCCGCTGCAGTTCTAGCCGCTAGAGGCAGGTATTAGACACTTAGTGGAAGAAGATAGTGTCTTCCTGTTTCTCTTTATCAGAGAAAAAAAAAACATCCCTTTCTCAGAAGCTTCCTAGCGGATTTCTCAGGTTTTAATGACCTAGATTGGGTCATTAACCCATTCTTAATCCAGTTACTGGTATTAGTGTCATTATCCTGGATTATTTAGGATGGAGGCAATACCGGTGAGGAGGAGGCTACTGGATAGGCAAGTAACTGTCTGCTCTCACTGCTTTCTGCTTTTCAAATATAACAATATATCATTTTTTCCCATGTCAGTACAGCACAATCTACTATATGGATTTAGGAGGATCTAACATTCCATAGTATGGATATATTGTAGTTCATTTAAGATTTCTCTGACTGATGTAAAGCTATCTTATTTCTAATTTTCTGTTACAACCTTTGAATAATTGTGGACATAGAACTATCACTTGTGAGATACATTCCTAAATCGTAAATTCCAAGATTCCTAGGTGTGTAGAGTCATGGTCTTAGATTTTTCATGGCTAGGGTCAAAAGTTGCAACTCTTAAATTATGATAAATATTTCCCTTCTCTCCCCTTATAATGGATATATTGCCCTTCAGAATGGTGGTACCCGTATGTATGTCTATCAAAGTATAAGCAAGGTTTTTTTTTTTTTCCCCACACATCTACCAACTCTGGATATTTAACAACCTTCTGTTTCTAACCACCTATTTTCTAAAGAATTATAACTGATATTAAATTTTTTTTAAATATTTGGAAATACAGATGCTACTAGGGATATTACAAAGCCTCCCATTTGCCAAACCTACCTGAGAGTCTTAGAAACAGGGAACACTAGGAAATGTAGTCCAATAATGCGTAGCAAGTCAGCGAAGTGTGGGGCCAGGGTCTGACAGCAGAAAGGCAAAGACGAGCATGACTACTCTTTCCACAAAGATGGTTGCCTTTCTGTCATTAGGTCTCTGCAAGGCAACATGCCATGTTTGGCCGCCTTTTCTTTTTCTTTCTCTTCTTACCTTTTCAATATCTGGTCCATTTTAAAATGTACTGATCATTTCAGACTTAAGTATTATTTTTCTGTGTCAAGAGGCTAGGCCTTTACCATCTCAGCCAATCATTTTTAAGCTCCGTCTTGTAAGAATATGTATACTAGGGATATGCTAGTATTTTATATTAGGGAGGCTCCTGGATTTCCCAGACATAAGGATTGACTCAGACCAGCTAAAGAAAAATGAAGAATATTGTAAGGCTGTGAATGGCAATAAGGACAAAAGAATCCCATGGAAACTTGAGAAGAGAAATTGCAAAATAGTAAAATGTGGCCTTACAGAATTAAACCTGGAAGGTCATTCAGCTCCAGAACCCTTGTCAGCAGGAGATTCTGGCTCATTAACCCAGAGTACCACCTTTACGTTTCAGCCTCTTTTCGTGTATTTTTGTACTGTACCTATTACTGGTCTCTACATCCTGTCTCAAAATCGACTCAGTTAGCTCATAAGTCATCCTTCCTCTCAACTCAGGAATGCTCATGGTATTGACTTGCTTGTGCCTCTGTCAGCATCTTTGCAGCTTCCACTCCCAGTATTTGCCACTTAATTACCTCAGTTTCTTGAGAAAAGAATCTGATATGCCCCGTTCGGGAAGAACGCTTTTGCCAGGGCACTGCCTTATGTTGTATCAAATCCTTCCTTTAGTCCAATGAGCTTGGCTTAGAAGGTGGGTGGTGTTTCATGAAACAGAACACAGAGGCCTAGGGCCATACCCTGAGCGGGAATGTGGGTGTGGTAGGTTTCCTAAGAAAGAGATGGTATGTAGGGCAAAGAAGACAATCCACTGTCTTGTGTGGCTCTTAATTTTGTTTGTTAATTTTCTACTTAACTTGACTGTAAGCTCCTTAATCATATCGACTATGTTAAACAATCCTTTTGGATATTCATTTATTCATTGATTCATTATTCATTCATTCATTCTTCAACATACTTATTTGTTCATTCATTTATTCAACATATTTTCAGGGAACCTCTATCATGTTTCAGGCATAGGGTAGACCCCTGGGGATACGGGAGAGAAAGACTACATCTCCCCATCAGGACTGCTGTCATTGCCCTTGTAGCTTCCATTTTTGCAAAACCTCATTACCTCTGCATCATGATTCAGTGATGAGTCTGAGCCTTAGATGCCAAGAACCAGGAACTCAGAGGTCACAAGATCTCATTTAAGTCCTTTTATCGGACTTTTTCTGAGGGTCAACTCTTCATCTTCCCTGAACTATGATGGAGTTACATACCAATAAATCCTTTGTAAGTTGAAGATATCCTAAGTCAAAAATGAATTTAATACACGCAGTCTAGCCTACCTTAAATGTGCTCAGAACACTTAAATTAGCTTACTGTTGGGCACAATCACGTAACATAAAGCCTATTGTATAACAAGTGTTGAATAGCTCATGTAATTTGGTGAATACTGTCTTGGGACCAAAAACAGAATAGTTGTGTGAGTAACAGAATGGTTGTAGGTTTCTCTGTTGCTCACCTCATGGTCATGGCTGACTGGATCCTCAAGAGAGGATTGTCCTGCGTATCATTAGCCAGGGGAGAAGATCAAAACTCAAAATCCAAAGTATGGTTTCTACTGAGCGTGTATTATTTTTGCACCACCACAAAATCAAAAACTTGTAAATTGAACTATTGTTAAGTTGGGGACCATCTGTACACTCTTCCTGCAGTGGGGTCTCTCCACATGGCATCAGATAAAGCTGCCAATGGCTTTCAGCCTTGTCTCAGGAGTGTGTTTTGATTTGTTGTTAGGCTCCTGCTCGAGTCGGCTATCTTGATTTTCATGTCACAAGTTTAGTATACTCTGCCCTTTAAAAGGCAGATGGATACAGACGATACCAGTCACAGCAGCACCCCTTGACCCTGCTCCAATTCCTATTTTTCTCAATATGATCCCCAACCCAGATGTTCAGACACTTCACTACTGATTTGCAGGTCTTTATCTTCCCCAAAGCACATTCCATGAATCATTAGCCTATTTAAAACCAAACTGCATTTTGAATATCTGATCTCACACTGAAATTTACTCCAAAATCTCTATTTTTGGGTAAATCTCTATTTTTGGGTAAAGTTTATCTTCTCTCTTCTCCTTTTAAAATTGACTTTATCCTTCTGTATTATTATAACTTTAAGGCAGGAGAAAAGAGATTTCCAAACACTGGAGAGGCACCAGTGGTGAGTCAGCACACAGCAGCCTTCACCTTCTTATTCCTGTTCCAAATGCTGTTCTAGAGCCTTTGATGCAACGTGAAGTGAGGCCTTGTTCATAGTTTATTTTTCAGTTTGTAGATGTGTAATCACCTGAAGTAGTTGTGTTTAGGCTACAACAAGAAAGCAGTTTGTACTGTCTGAGCTGTACATGTTCCCACAGGCAATCCCACTGGTCATAAATCTCAATGCCATGTGGAGTTTGTTTATTCCCAAATATAGGGTAATTTTATTTCAACGGAATCACCTCTCTCTCTCTCTATTGCTCACAGCCCCGCTCCTAAAGGCATTTGGACACAATTGAAGGGCTAGTTGTCTGCTTTCCTGCCCTTTCTAGAAGTAACCCAGCGCTAAATTGATCTAAAACTCATTTCCTTACATCTGTTTGATGTAGAAGTCAGCACTGTTTCAAACCGTATCTACACCAAATGATATATATATATATATATATATATATATATATATATATATATATACATATTTATTTATTTATTTTTTATCTATCTGGCCTAATGAGCACAGAATGGATTTTATTGGGTTAAAAGCATGGATTCCCTCTCAAAAAAAACAGGCTATGTTCAGGAGTGTGAAACAATGGTATTTACTGTTGCTTACTTCACCAAAGGCTGTTCTTCCTTATTTCTCTTCCTCCCTTCCCTTCCTTCCTTTCTCTCTCTCTTCCTCTCTTCCTTTCCTTCCCTCCCTCCTCCCCTTCTTCCTTCCTTCCTTCCTTTGTTCTTTCCTTCCTTCGTTCTTTCCTTCCTTCCTCCCTCATACTTAATTTCATCTGCTTGTTATTACCAGGGAAATATGAATTCCCTTCCCCACTCCTACATTCTAGTATGTCACTCAATAGAATTCTCTGGGTGTGTCCCTTGTACATTAATACTACCAAATAAGCAAACCTCAAAGGGACATGCATATCCACACACACAGAAGCGTGTATGCTAAGAGCCTCTGTTGAAATAGATGAATCCCTGAAATTAGGAAATTTGGAGCTCTGGGTCCTGTCTTAATTTTACCTTAAATATCTAAAGAGATTACAAACAACTCGCAAGTTAAAATGCCATTTACATGTGGGTGAAGCTAATATTAACATTGCTTCAAAGGAACAAGGCTCTATTTCTGTGTGAGGGGCATTTTCCCATCATAGCTGCACAGACCTGCTCTTAGAGGACCTTAGGTGGCATTGTGCATATTCCTTTGTAGAATAATGAAATGTTTATATTACATGGTCCTATTGTAAGATCAGTCAGTCCCTGCCAGTGGATTTATAAACATCATCTGCAGGTGGTCCCTCTGTGTCACTTCCAAAAGACTAGCTTTCATTCTCAGGAAACAGGCCCCACTGAAATCCCACACAGTGCCCCAAACACCAGACTGAGCACAGTGACTGATGATGTTTTCATGCATCTTGGCCCTGAAACTACCACATTTTAAATTCCTGTTCCACCAGAACCTCCTGGGCATGTTCCCTACAGGCAAAGAGAGATGGTAATTATATATGGCATTTTTAAGAATGATAAGCCCAGAACTTATCTCACAGGGATGGCCCAGACATTTAGACTCTGTCTCTTTCTTTTGTAACTTACCTCTCTTCTTCCCATCACCAGCATGGCAACCTCTGCAAACACGAGATACATTTTTTTGCCAGCATCTCCCAAGTGGCACCTTTATTTCAGTCAGTCGGGTTTCTCAAACAGGAAAGCCACATGATGAAGTATGTTTTATGGTTCTATGTCATATTAGCATTTTCCAGGTAACATTAAATAGGTTGTTCCTTCTTGCTTACGAAATATTCAGGAGGGCAGCCCGGGTTGCTCAGAGGTTTAGCGCCGCCTTCAGCCCAGGGCGTGACCCTGGAGACCCAGGATCGAGGCCCACGTCGGGCTCCCTACTGCGTGGAGCCTGCTTCTCCCTCTGCCTGTGTCTCTGCCTCTCTTTGTGTCTCTCATGAATAAATAAATAAAATCTTAAAAAAAAAAAAAGAAGAAGAAAATATTCAGGATAGGATTTTGAATTCCTTGGAAGAACCACTGGGCTGTATCTAATTTATTTCCAGTTATTTACCTAAGGATAACTGCAAAGAAAATTGATCCAAACAAAACGTATTTTTTCGGGGGACAATGCCTGCACTTTTTATCCCCCTTGCTTTCGTGTTTGTTCACGTGGAGTGTGACTTCTAGGCAAGAGCCCTAGAAAGTTAGAGAGGAGAAGGCATAGCTTCAAATGCTAACTGTGCCTTCAAGAGCCAGGGTGTCTTGCAGTGAACCCTTAACCTCTCCGGATCAGGGAACTCCTTTGTTAAAGAAAGGGGTTGGTCCACGTGGGCTCTAGGTTTCTTTTAACTCTCCACAATCTATTATTCTTCACTTCATGCTTCATTATAATTCATGTGACTCTAGCATAGAGTTGGCGTAAACCCAAGCATATGTTATTGACAAAGAGAAAATAAACATTCTGTGTCTATGAAATGATGGGCTTTGCTCTTGAAACTTAGAGGTGTGTAGGCTATCTTGGGTATAACACAACAAGAGCACCCACAGGCAGAAAGCTGTTTCTGAAGAGGAGTGTTAAAAGACAAGGTATTATTCAGTAAAGAATAATCTGCTGAGGGCAATGTGTTGTTTTTATTTCCCCCTGTAATTTATCTTTCAACGGGCCAACTGAAGAAACAATAAACTCTGAGCTTGCAAATGTTAGGGCTTTGATTCTAGGGGGTGGTTTTCGGGGCCCCTTTGAGCTGGAGATGTTGTCAAGCAAGAATATTTGAGAATCTCACTGATACCTCTGGATCCCGGAACACAGCCTAACGTTGAATCTGTGCAAAAACGAGATGAGCACTTGACCCCTAGGGGAGAAGCTTGCTCTGGTTTGCTGAAAGTTGAAGTCAAGGTAACAGGCTCCTGAAGATGAACAAACCATCTAGCCCAGCAAGGAACCCAAAGGGATTTACTTAATGCGTGTTGTATGGTGTCTCCCTCGGGCTACCCGTTTTAGTTGTGTCTGTACGTGGTCCGGGACCAGTGTGACCCCTTGAACTATTCACTTCAGACCCCGGGTGTCCTCTGCACGGAGAATGGTCGCAGGACGGATGCGTTCAGGCTTTGCGCGGTGGACTCTCCGGCGGCCCGCGTGATTCTGCTGAACGTCTGAGACCAAAACTTGCTTCCTCTTGCCACGCAAGCTTATTTTGGACCTTCTCCAGACTCCTCGGTGCATTTCCAGAACATTATGCAAGGGGTTGTGTGGGGGTCACTATAACACTGGTTGTTTGTGGCTTCTCTGTATAAACCTTCCGTGTAAAAATTTCTGTTTGTCAAACATAAATGGAGAGACAATTATTCACATTGCTGGAGGACTCTTGTCCCCTTAGGAAAGCATTTCTACAAGAACTCGTGTCCCTGTTTCTTCCTGGCTCTGCCCTGACTCCTATCTTGATGAGTCTGGCCATTAGCTGGTTTCCAGGGCAGCAGAGAGGCTGTAAAACCGGCCCTTATTCGGTAGTGCCACCTTCGATCCTGCTGGCTGGAGGACGGAGAATCTGCTCTGTCCCAGGGAGCTAAGAATGTGGTAGAGACGGAGTCATCCTTCTCCCTGTGAGTTCCCAGAAAAGGAAGGTTAGAGGCAAAAAGAGCAAAAAGCATGACCAGGAGGCAGATGGCATAAAGGGAGGGGCACCGCTTAGACACGAGTCGATCGGGACATGAATCTAACTCTGAATCTGCCTCCAGTTCTCCGTGTGCGTCCACACCGGTGAAGCCACCTCTCCGGGCCTTCAGTTTCTTCATCTGGGAAGGCAATAGCGTTGACCAAGTGATTTCTAGCACGCCCCCCGCACAAATAGATTGTGCTAAGTGTAGTTAGCCCAGGAGAGATGGGATTTGATGTGCGGAAGGCAAGGTCGAAACTGGCGTTTGAAACAGACGCCTGCAGGCCGCTGCCACTGGGGGCATAGTGGGAGGACAGACATGTCCCTGGAATAGAAGGTCAACTAACGGTCAGGTCCCCTTTGACTCGTTAGGGATCCTTTGATGTACATTTCCTCCCTGTTTGAATGTGAGGTCTGCGAGGCCGGGGCTTAGCCTGGGTCGCTCCCGGCTACATCCATACCCACCGGCTTCGGGCCCGGCGCGTAGGACACCCCCGATGAATCATTAGGTGGAGAAGGCGCTGGGGTTACGTTGCTCATGCTGTGACAGCGACACTTCATTTCCTGTGCTCCAGAGCCCTGCCCAATCCCATAACGGGTCCTGCTGATACACCTTCTGTCTCGGAGGCGCTGACCCTTGATGCCACCTTCTCTGTGCTCCTTGGTCATTACCACCTCCAAGACGGCCTGATTTTGTTGCCTCTGCCTAATAGACCTTCTATCAGGGAGTCGTGCAGCTCTTCGAGACCCCCCTGAGCTCCTCTTCCTCGGCGAAGCCCTCCTTCCACGCCGGAGCCTGGCTGAAAACCCAGGGTGGTGCCACCTGATTCCTGCATCCAGCCCGAGCGCCCTTGCTAGCCTCTCGCTCGCCTCGCGACGCCGACGTGTCCGCCAGGGCCTACGCGTAGAGCAGAAGCGAGGGAGGAGGCAGTTGGAAGCCGAGCACCTGGAGCCGCTCGGCGTGGGCTGCATTCCTGGAGGAAGCACCTGCCTCTCTGTGCCTTGACTTCCTCGCATGTAGATGGGACTAGAGCAGGCCTGGTGTGGGGCGGTTGTGAAGACCAAGTGAGGCGTTTCTCAGAAGCACCTCTGAGCCTGCCCTCGGGAACGATCCCTGAACGTGTAGACCACTGCTAAGGCTCAGGGGATGAAGAGGAAATTTCGTTATACCCTTTTTTTAAAATTTTGTTTTATTATTATTTTTTTTTTCGCTATATTCTGATTCACAGCATCAGGTCATCACCTCAGCAGTTTTTTATGAAAATAGCATCCAATTTGGCAAGAACATGTCATCTTATCACCTTAGAAAGATAGGATCATCAGGTTTCAGGGCTGCAGATTTCCCAGGGGAGGTAGAAGGACAGAGGGAGGAAGAGAAGAGAGAGCAAATCGAATGCTACGTCCCCTAAGGCAATCTTTCCTTTCCTTTTCCTCCTGCCTTTAGTGTTCTGAAAAAGATATTCCATGAAGTCCTATAAATGAAAACTGCATAAAAATCCCGTATCTTCTACAAACTGTTAAAAACTTAAACACTTAGAAGAGAGTTTGTTATTTTCGCAGTGGAGACAGAGCTCAGCTGTAGTACTTGGGTGTCTTGAGATGGATGAGGAAATAGAAGAGCCCTGGTGGCCTCATTGTTCCTTCCTTCTCTAAAGATGCTTACTAGCTTCTGGCTCCCTCACGGTTGTGTTACAGGTTTTCTAGGAGTCGGAGGAACAGAGAGATTTGCAAGCAGACCACAGTCAGACGTCAGGGGAACCGTGTGCAGAGGGCCCCGTACAGCGCTCATAACGTGACTCTAGATGTCAGAGGTGTTGGATTCCTGGACAAAGGTATCTGGATGCGCCGTTGCCCTTTACTCTTCAAAATCAGCTCCATAAGAGAGTAATTGGAAAACGTCAAAGTCGGCCTCACCTTTTTAGAGTTTTCTGTTTCCTCTTCTGGAATGTTCTTTTTCAACACTTGCAATCCGTAGAGAAGAAATAAACAAGAACAGAAATAGCTCTCCCGCCTTCTCCTTGTTCCGCCTACCAAAGGACCAGGCCGTGGCCCTGGACTTGAAGGCTTGACTTTTAGGGAGCAGCCTGCCCCCCGGCCCTGCAGCCGCCACTCCCTCCTGACGTAGCTACCCAGGTGCAGTTTCAGAGTGGCCTCCAGCCCCACACAGTGAGGCTGTCCAAGGAGCAAAGCTAGTTTGATGTTCAAGATGGCTAAACGTGTCCAGTCATCAAGCAACTTGCACAACCAACACTACTGCGACTTCGCAACAGGCCGCTGTCGAAACCACTTCAACACCGAGTCTCTTACTCCATGTGCAGAGAGACAGGCAGAGACAAGGAAGCAGCAAGATGATGCCAACAGATGAGTTAGGGGGTCCGCCGACTGGTTGGTTTGTTGGGTTTTTTTTTATATATATAAATTTATTTTTTATTGGTGTTCAATTTGCCAACATACAGAAAAACACCCAGGGCTCATCCCGTCAAGTGCCCCCTCAGTGCCCGTCACCCAGTCACCCCCACCCCCCCGCCCTCCTCCCCTTCCACCACCCCTAGTTCGTTTCCCAGAGTTCAGAGTCTCTCATGTTCTGTCTCTCTTTCTGATATTTCCCACTCATTTTCTCTCCTTTCCCCTTTATTCCCTGTCACTATTTTTTATATTCCCCAAATGAATGAGTTTGTTGGTTTTAAATCCCTCTGGTGTTTGAGAACAGTCCCTGCTCCCCAAAGGAGGGGTGAATGGCTCCTTGGCTCCGACAGGCCAGTGGCTCTCAAAGGAGACTATTTGACTCGACGGTAGCAAGTGCGAACATGCCTGGGCAGCTGCAGCGTGGCCTGGCTGGTGCTGTTCTCCACGAGCTTCGCCAAGTTCCATCCAACGGAGGGTTTTTAAACAGTAAAGACACATGTCACCATGATTCAACAACAATAATCCTGCGCTTACAGGACTTCTTTAGCATGTGGAACTGGTTTTTGACTTCACTATCACTGACCCCCAGGTCAGAGGTGGAGCAAACAAGAACTGGGTAAGAGAAGCCTCCGTCCTCCTCGTTGCCTAGCCCCTGCCTCGCTCCCCAGCTCCCTCTCTGCACTAGCCTGGGCCTTCTGTGGAGTTGGGCCCCAACCAGAGGTCTGTATGTCATTCCCCAGCTACTGCGCAGACCCTGTATTTCCCTCGCTCGCAAAGTGTCCCACTGCTAGACGGTGCTGATTCAACTGAAGTGTATCTTAATGGCTAATGTGCTTTTTCTCTTCAGCTTGGGCCCATAGGAAGCACCTACTTGAATGATGGCACACAGGAGGGTACCACCATATTTATTAATATCAGTGAACAGAAATATTTTTTTCTCCTTCCTGCACATAGCTGTATACATGCTTGATACTCATTTATTGACGATGTGCCATTTCAAAAGAGATGATTAATGTACATCAAATCTATTTAAAGGAGTTATATCAATAAATTACAATTCTTGAAAGTTGCAATCAACATCAAAAGCAAAATGTCTTCATTGTTCAGCCTAAAGGATGAATGTTATTTTTACATAGTGAAAAATTACTTAGGAAATAAAGTTTTGATCCATTATTAGTTAGAGCCTTGTATGCATTAATTAGGAGTTTCGAAGGTATTGTTAATAAACAAAAGATTTTTTTTTAAGATTTTATTTACTTATTCATGAGAGAGAGAGAGAGAGAGAGGCAGAGGGAGAAGCCGGCTCCATGCAGGGAGCCCGACGTGGGACTGGGGACTCCAGGATCACACCCCGGACCAAAGGCACTAAACCGCTGAGCCACCCAGGGATCCCCACAAAAGATATTTTAAATAACATTTGGAGCGACTTTTGTTTTATGATCCTCTATGGTATCTATCTAATATTTCAAGCAAAAAGAATTGGTAAGGGATATCTGGCTGGCTCAGTTGGTGGAGTGTGTGACTCTTGATCTCAGAGTCATGAGTTTGAGCCCCACACTGGGCATAGGGATTACTTTAAAAAATTGGCAAATAATTATAAGCACAGGAGTTATACTGAATAAAGGTGTAAAAAGCTTTGAGTGGTTTCGAAGACATTTTAAATAAGACACTATGTGATAACGTAAATTAATAAATATTATTAAGTTTAAAAAATCAGGAGAACTTTAATAGAACTACATCGAGAATTTACCAACATATTCTCTGTACTTAAAAAATGTATTTATGATTAGCTTATTTTGGGGGTTGGGATTAAAAAGATAAAGTAGTTGTCAGTCTATACTTGAAAATTTTTATAGAGAATGATATTATCATTTTTCCCCTTAAAAAGTAAAACCTATCTCCTGCTATGTTTAAGTGAGATATTGACTCTATTTAAGCATATTGTGGATGATTCAGTAATGATTTTGTGCAGATGAGCACAACCTGCCAAAGAAATGTTTTGACTGTGATTTCTACTAATCCAGTGTTGCTTTCTAATGATTAAACCTTCACTCTTCCGATTGGGTCTTAGCCCACTGCAAGCTGTCGTGGGCTGAGCGTGGGGTCGGGGAGAGACAAGTTGCTGCCGAGGCTGGTGTTGCATCTGCCTTCCTAGAGCGAGGCCTGACTTGTGAGTCTGACTTGTCAGTTGGCCTCAGGACAGGAAAGATGAGGAGCACATAGAGGAGCCAACAGCCACGGCCAGGCATCTGCTGTCAGCCACACTCATCCCAAGGGGAAGCATGCCACGAGGCCAGAGGTATGAATAAGCATGGAGCTATAGGATCTGATGTCCCCCAAAACCACCAAATTCGATCTCTTGCGTTGTCATACATGCTTTGTGAACCAGGGAGACCTGAATGTGACCACTTGTAAACCAGGCAGGCTGACCCAGAATTCAGCTCTGTTTGTGCATTCTGCTTCACAGTGGGCTCTCCTGGTAGAGGTTTATGAAAATATTTGGAAAGATTCACTTTCATTGCAGGAAAATGAAAAGGGTGACAAATCCTCTTCCCCCAAAGTAACTATTGTGCTCGGGGGAAAAAAAAAAACTGTCAAAACAATGATTTTAGTACTCTGGAAATTGACTGAGTCTGTCTCCCAACCAGGATGTCAGGCACTGCTAGAAGGGGCTTCCTTGATTCTGAGTGTCAGTGAGAGTGATAGTCTTGGGGACAAGTAGGGCAAGCAATGGCTAGTGGACTACCTGGATGCTCGACATGGAATTCCAAGAAATAAAACGGGAATAGTGGGCTTAATGAGCTCTCCACACATCGGGGTTTGACCAAAGCCATCTAGAATCACCCACACACCTGTGATCAGTAGAGTATGAGTGCACACATATGGGAGAAACAAGAGGGCCCTGCGGAAAGCAAAAGCTGGGACAGTTTTGGAAATAGTCTGGATTTTGAATGTGCTCCCCAACCATCATCATAGAACGAAAGCCATACTTGTTTGAGGTCAATCATCATAAATATTGATCAATCTTTCTCTGATCACTAAGCTGTGCAGGCATAACTCCTAGGAAGCCAGACAGGATACTGAAATAATAACAGCAAGTTGGTGGTACTCACCTGTCAGGAGCAAGGTGGACGCAGTTACTAAAACAAGCAGCATGTCAGAGAAGCTTCTAGGGTGTCCTGAATGCAATGTTTTTAGGGCAAGATAGATAAGCAAACAATGAAGCTATTACCTAACTTCTATAACCAAGTCATGACCCCTTGCCCAGTTTCAGGAACTGGGAAAATTCTCCTACTTGGTATCTAGTGACTAAAGGAGAAGCTGGGTGGCTACTGTGAAGTCCCTGGCAATCCCACACCATGTGCCTATGGTAGTGATTCCTCCAGTCCTTCCCCAAATGGACCTATGACCATTTACTTGGGTCATCACTACTAGAACAAGGAAAATACTCAAGCATTTTGAGGAATGTTGGGCACAGAGTTTGAGCGGATATTGGCCCCTGGGACCTAAAGCATCACTGTGGCTCTCACTTTAGAGTGGGAGGTCCCATGAAACCAGAGCACAAATAGTCTTATTCAGATTCATAGTGAATTCACCGCATCCAGGGACTATTTTTGTCACTTCTTTGGTCCCTGAATATATAATCTGGGTAGATATACTTGATAGTTGGAATAAACCCCACATTACTCCTCCTGCCTGTGTTCTGAGATCCCATAGAAGACCACTGGAAGCCTCTGAAACTGTCCCCACCCTATTTAAGAAAATAGATCCCAAATAATATTGCCGTGCCAAGAATTGTGATTGGTGCTACCTATAAAGTCTTGGAGGGTACACAGGCGGTGATTCCCATCATATCCCCATTAATATCTGGCATCTACATAAGCTAGGTAGGCCTCTCCAAGAAAGGAATAAAATTAAAGAGTTTTAGAGCTTAGAGAGACAAAGAGATCTTCAGAGTCCATCTCAATTTACTGATGAAGAAAGTAAAGCCAGAGAAGAGCAAAACATACCCAACGTCAGCCAGCTCAAGAGTCCCTGACCCACTACAGCCACCTTAGGAGTCTCAGTTCTAGTCCTGGCACGTTACTCACACATGGTCTTGAGCTAAAATGAGGCCTTCATACTGGTTTACCAAGAAAGGAAGGAGACTGACACAACTTGTATCCTTGCTCGGTGTAACGTCATCTCCGTTGATCTTCCCAACAAACCTGCGAGGTAGAAATTATAATTGTTTATACAGCAGGGATTTCCTACCCCAGTACCATTAACATCTAGGGCCTCATCCTTCCTTGTGGTAGGGGCCTGTCTGTGCATTGCAGGATGTTGAGCAGTATCCCTGGCCCCTATCCATTAGGTATCAATAACATCCCTCCTTGTGACAGCCCATACCTCCTGACATTTCCAAATGTCCCCTGGGGAGGTACAATCACCCTGGTTGAGAACCACTATTATGGAGGAAATAAAGTCTTCTAGACAAGCCGCTGCAAGTGGCAGTACAGGATTTGGACTTGGGTCGTTATAACCCAGAGTCAACACTCAGAAGTGGCACAAAAAGAACAGAAAGGCCTGGTGGATGGGGCTGGTCAAGAGACCAAGCTATAGAGAAAACCAGTGAGGTTTTCAGCCACTCCACCCCTGGACATCAGAGCTCAAGTGCAGTCCAGTTTGGATTCACGTAAGTGTGGGCAAAGCAGGGTATGTCATAGGCTGTACTGGATGTGTTCATCAATCTGCTTAGTAGCTCATCCCTTCCTACATCCTTCCTGCCCTCCTTCCTCCCACATTATGAGTTATGGGCAGAGTTGAGTCTAAGTAAGGATCATCACAAAAGAGTGACAACCAGACATTATATGGCTCCCAGTACATGTACACATGCGGTGCCACCTACGAAGGATTCTTACCAAAGAGGCTAAAACTGGATTTGACCAACTTCTAGACATAATTACCAATTTTGAGAAAAGAAAAGGGATAGAAGGACAAAGGGATACAATCAGCAAAATTCAGAGAAGACCTGTTTTCTTCTTCAACAACAAGAAAATCTGGGGAAAACAAAGCAATGTAGAGGGGATCTCCTAGACACAGCACCTTCATCTCACGTCCCTGGGTGGTGCCATGGGGAGGACGAGCCGGCAATGAATTATACGCATGTCCCCCCTCACACACCCCAGCATCGACACTCCATCTGCAGAGAGTTACTCCTGCGATAAAAGCAGCGTTTTCCTCGTTGCCCATGTCCTCTGTTAAGATGCAACATTCCCATGAAAAATGATTAAACGGTACTGCCCAGCCAATGGTTTAGCGCATTATCTTCTTTCTTAATAAGTGGGCTTAATGGGAGAATGTACGGAGGGCAATGCTCACGTTTGGTAAGAACAAGGAAGAGGGCTAATCCTAGATCAGAGCAGTTGTATTCAAGTTCAGAATCACTAAGTAGTCTATTGTCAGGTTGGTGTGGTAAGACTGCAGTCCTCAAGAGAAGAACCAAAAGTGAGCAAAGCAAAACAAAACAAAACAAAACAAAAAACACAACAGAAGTCAGACCCCAAATCTTCCTTCATTGGAACTTTTTTCCAAGAACCGACATTTCTTTTGAGTCTTCCCTAATCAAAATAACTTTTTGTGTCAGGGCCGATAGCTTCAAATAGGGGCCTTGTTGAAGGATGGATGGGGCGGGGGGTGGGGAGTGGAATGACGAGCAGAGACAGGCCGTGAGGGGAACCCTCACTCTAGGATGCAGAAAAGCTAGGTCCCTGCCTGGTGTGTGTGTGTGTGTGTGTGTGTGTGTGTGTGTGTGTGTGTGTTGGGGCATTTGTGGGTGTTGTGTGCCCGTTGGATGGCTGGTAGGAATATCTGTAGGTGCTGAGTGTGTGAGTGTGTGTTAGGTGCCTGCGGGGTTGTTTTGGAGAGGAGTGTGGGTATATGCATGAAATGCTCCTTTTAAACTTAGACTTTGGACTCCGGAGAGTTTACTCTTAGCTTCCTGGTGTTCTAGGGCAATAAGGAGAAAGGATATTTTCTTAGGAGAAGCCATGGCACAGGAATCTCTTGAATCATAATCCAGTTTAACCAGATTCCATTAACCTCTAAGACACAGTTAACATTAACCTCTCAGTTCCCTTAAACTTCGGGCCAAACTGATTTAAAAAAAAAAAAAAAAGAAGGAAAGAAAAATCAACACAGATAGTTCAGAAATGGGCCACAGCACTGGGCCAAATGAGAAGCTTCTGTGATCTTGGGAATAGTGGATGACTCCCAAAAAGGAGTCCAGTCCCAGGAGAAGTGACATCTACCCACAAAAAGACTCCAGGTCAGCTCTTTGTGGGTTTGGGAATGTTCCAGTCACCCTGGAATTGTTGTTTTTCACAACAGAATTTCTAAGAACCTATGCAGGAGGCAAATGACCTGAATGTAACTTAAATGATAAGAGGAATACTTAATATTTATATTCAATGCTTTAAGTTGTGTCTATATGAAGTCTTTCATTGATTTATCCATTCTTTTGCTCAGAAGGTATTTATTTAGCGTTTCCAGTATTCAGGTAGTAATGATAAAGAGAAATACGGCACAGCCTGCATCCTTTACTCACCCAAACTTTCTTCCCCTGCTGTGTGCTGGCTGCTGGGGACAGAGCCAAAGGAGGCAAAGTGTGTCTCTGCCCCCAGAGATTTCACATCCTGGCAGGACATTCCGATACCAAATAATTGTTTAAGTGCCACAAGGGGAAATTGGGGGGGTCAAGGAATATTTCTTAGAGTGACAAGGATTCTGCGATTCTGGAGATGTTAGTTAACTGAAGCAAAAGCTGGTAGGAATGACGAGAGAGACAAGAGGTGGAGGGGCACAGGTAGCCCCGAGCCTGGAGGAGGGCCATGTTTTTGCAGGACAGAAGGAAGCCTCATGTGGCTGGAGCACAGAGCCAAGGAGACCAGGGTGAGAAGCCACTGGAAGGGGAGTTTGGGGCCGGGTCGGGGGGTCTCAGAGATCATATTCTCTATTCCTTTTATGCTAAGATCAAAAGGTTTCTCTCTTGAGGATGCACTTTTCAAGGCCATGGGGATAGTGTCATCAAGGGACACGTTCTGATCTACTGTCTTCAGATCACTGAGAAACGCGTCTTTCTTTGGTTGGGCTCCCAGGCTGCAGCTTGACACTACGTTGTGAATGCAATTTGTGGGAATTAGTCTGAAATGCAATGAAATCTTCCCCTAAAAGGCTAGCTTTGCACTTTAGGTTTAGAGGGAAGAATTAGCCATGAACGTGGAATGTGAAAAGGGGGAAATACTGTTTCTGGCTTTGTGGTAGTTGTGTCGGTCACGATGGTGTGTAAATCATTGGTGGACATCAACAGGGTCTAAATCTAACTGTGCAGGATTAATGTTCATTCTTCACTATCACAATTTCTCCATCTAAAGTAGGACAAACCTGACCACAAGTTTTTGCCTAACTCATGCAGGAGTTGTTTGCGGACTATATGATAAATGAACCCAACCCATGTGCGTAGATATTGCACCCATTATAGATTTGAGAGCGTGTGCAATTTCTCAACTTTCAAAGAGGCGTTAAAAGACTTGAATCTTGAACCTAATTCTTACTATAACAAAATTATAGGAGTGTGATTGGCTTAAAAAAAAAAAAAAAACTACTGCTGCTCTGGTATATTAGCCAAGAAACTCAAAGACACAAATAAGGAAATGTCATATTATTTACTTCAGCAAATCACTCTTGTAGAGGAACTTCTACTCAAATCCTGCTCTGACTGAATTTACCAGAGGCCCCGATCACCTTGTAGGTGTTTGGTTTTGATCCTTCAGTGGGATCTTGGGCTTCAGACTTTCTCTCAAAAGCCTCATGTCTCTACACACATCCTGCCCTGTAAACGCTCCGTATTTACCACCCGACTGCATGTGTTACTGTGAGTGCATCTTTTTGGGGGAAGTGTCCTGGCTCTGCCAGCTTTTTATAAACAAGTAATGACAGAAACCTTGAACATCTTGATCTGGTGGATGGCCGTAAGCCTTTGCCCTTGATTCCGACCTTCTAGTAACTCTTAAACTCTTGCTCCAGTTCAGTTTCTGAAGACCATGGACTCATTCCACTTTCTTTTCCAGGGAAAAGAGGGAAATGAGGAGAAGCTATGAATTTACTCTAGTATTTAAAGACACACCAAGGGATAGGAATTACAAAGTGCTTCTTACTGAGTGGGAAAAATCAGAGAGGGCGACAAACCACGACAGAGTCCTAACTCTGGGAAATGAACAAAGGGTTGCAGAAGGGGAGGTGGGTGGGGTGACTGGGTGACGGGCACTGAGGGGGCACTTGACGGGATGAGCACTGGGTGTTACACTATATGTTGGCAAATCGAACTTCAGTAAAAAAAAAAATACCAAAAAAAAAGTGTTTCTTAGAGCTTTGCATACCTACAGTCCAAGACAACCATTTGTGTGAGATCTGGGGATTGGAGATATAAATAATCAGAAGGGTTAAGGATGGTTGCTATGGGCAACTGTTCAGTTCATGTCTCTAAGGAGATGGTCTGTGGATTGTCAATGAGTTTGAGAGTTTTTGGAAAATTTTTAAAAATACGCTGAATTTTAGAAATCTAGAGAAATCTAGACACTAAATATAATTTGCATATATTTCAGAAAGGTGACAGAAGAAAATATTTTAATTTTCTTTTATTTCCTCACTATTGAAAAGGTTATTGATCAGTTGAGTAAATATGAAAGGTTCTTGGAATAACTCAATCTCCTATCAGTGAAATTCTTGGGATATGAATCTTCATCTCAATTATTTACATTTTTGCATTATTGTCTCCATTTTACTCTATTATATTAATGAATAACTAATAGACTAGAATTCATAGAGCATTTATTTAATATGAATTATTTTAGTTGATGAATAGAGTTCAATATTAAGAGTAATCAGGGAGGTCTTTTAATTTTTATCTAGAACATTTCAATAGCATGTTATATTTAGGGCAACTACCTTAGTAATATTGTTTTCAGTTTTTCTGAGAGTCGCCATAGCAAATGGTTTAAAGAACATCTCAGATTTCATTAAGAAAAAGACCAGCAAACCAATGGAAAACTGGGCAAGGGATATGAACAAGAAAAAGGAGTGGAAAAGAAAACATGACAAATAAGTGTTAACATGTGAGAAGACATTCAACCTCACTGTAATAAGGGAAATATGAATTCATTGAGATGTCTTTTTTTGTTTGTTTTCTGCTGGTGAGACTGCAAGAAAACAGGCACGTACTCAAATTGCAGGAAGATGTGTAAATTGGTCAATGAATATACAGAGGAATTTGTCAATATTAAGAAAATCAGAAGAACACTTATGTTTTGACCTGAAAATCCCTCTTCTGGGTAATTGCCTTGCAGATAAACCAACACACGGGAAAAGGTGGACATAGAGATAATGCATAAGCAGCAAAAGTTGAAACAACCTAAGTCCCATCAATACAGACCTGCTTAAAGACATGTCACAGCCATAGGACAGAGTATGCATGCATTAAAGGATGAAAGGGCTTATTGGTGAGAAGACCTCAACAACTTATGGAAAGGTCTCAAAGACTGATTATTAACAGAGAAAAGCAAAGTGTGTGCAACCTACTACCTTTTGGGTAAGAAAGGGAGGAACATACGAATATGTTAATTGAACGTTCTTGCATTTGCATTTAAAAAACCCAAAAAGGAAACACAAGAAACTAATACAGGTTTACCTGCATAGCGGAGTTGAGGTCAGAGGTGGGCAAAGAGAAGACAGACAGGCAGACTGGAGTGGGAGCAAGACTTTTCACAGTACCCCTCTTTGGACTGTTTTGACCTTTGAAGGAGTTGAGTGTGTTACCTCTACACTTGAGAGATTAAAGATAAAGCGTGAACTCCAGGACTGGCTCTCCTGGGTTCAAATCCAGGGTCTGCCACTTAGCAGATGAGTGGCCGTGGGGCACGTCTGCTTCCTGTGATTTATTTCCTCATGTGTACAATAGGGATGATTATAATAGTGCCCTAAGCAGAGTTTAGGATTAAACGGGGATAGCGCTCGGCAAGGAAGCATCCCTACTAGTGCCTGGCCCACGCGAAGCGCGGAAGATGTTCGCCGTAACATCTTCTTATCGAGTGATTCTTTGGGAAGGGGGCGAATTGCTTTAAAGAAAAGACTGGGGTTTAGAACATCAGTTATCGGGTTCAGAAAATATTTTGGAAATATGTTCTATTAAGCAAATTAATCTTGATTTTGAGAACTAAACTTTAGCTATGATCTTAGCGAGGAAGTTTACAGATAAAGTCTTTGGAATAAGATCACAGTACTTACGACCCAATGGAGAGCGGTCTAATGAGGCCTTTGTCAGCTCAAGGGCCAAAGGCTTATGTAAACAGTAGTAAGAATGCCAGCTTTTTTTTATTACATGGTATCATCTTTTATTACATATCATTTTACTGGACTACATGGTCTTATTTAGGTTGATTAGGATACTGCACCCAGCAGCGTGACTCAGCATTTCAGGCGCTTATTGTGAAGAACGATGGTTACATAAGAACAAAATCGGGGAAAGAAGCTTCCCATCTGTTTGTACAACCTTGAGGCAACCACCGCCGTCTGATGGGCGGCCTCCCTGCAGATGCTTGAGGGAGGGCTGGCCAGGAGACGTTTGTTTAGTAATTCAATATCCCTTATTTTAATTTGATCTGGTCCTGTGCTGAGCACTGACCGCACCGCGAAGAATGGCCAGTTACGATCTGTGACCCAGGAAGGACGGATGCTTCAGCAAGTAACTACGGCGGAAGCTCAGTGCCATCGTGAAGATGGGTAGGAGGCTCAGGGGTACAGAGGGGTCAGCAAAAATTTCACAGAGAAGCAAGCTCTTTGGTTTGGTTTAGCGGGAAGATTATGACTGTGGCATGAAAGAGCAAAGACTTTGAAATCAGATGACTGTAGTTTTCTTTTTTTTTTTTTAAGATTCTATTTATTCATGGGAGACACACACACACACACACACACAGAGAGAGAGAGAGAGAGAGAGGCAGAAGGAGAAGCAGGATCCATGCAGGGAGCCCGACATGGGACTCGATCCCGGGTCTCCAGGATCAGGCCCTGGGCCGAAGGCAGCACTAAACCACTGAGCCACCCGGGCTGCCCTGAATCGCATTCTTCTATGTGAGTTTCAACTCCTTCACCTATTTTTTTTTTAACTTTTTAAATTTATTTATGATAGTCACAGAGAGAGAGAGAGAGAGAGGCAGAGACATAGGCAGAGGGAGAAGCAGGCTCCATGCACTGGGAGCCCGACGTGGGATTCGATCCCGGGTCTCCAGGATCGTGCCCTGGGCCAAAGGCAGTCACTAAACCACTGTGCCACCCAGGGATCCCTCCTTCACCTATTAAATGGGATAATAATTCACCTTGCAGGTAAGTTATGAAAATTGGAGACAATGTCTAGATAGGACAGCTAGACCACATCTAGCATACAGCAGGTGCTCAGTAGTTGGTAGCAATAATTATGATGAGCCATTGGAATGTGATGCCTTTGGGGACAGGGACTTTTGCCAATTGCATTTCCTTTGGTATCCCATAGATGCACTTAAAACAATGGTACTTAATAAATATATTTTGTGGGGCACCTGGGTGGCTCAGCGGTTGAGCGTCTGCCTTCAGCTCAGGGTGTGAACCCGGGGTCCCAGGATCGAGTCCCTGTACCAGGATCCCCGCAGGGAGCCTGCTTCTCCCTCTGCCTGCGTCTCTGCCTCTCTCTGAGTGTCTCATGTGAATAAATAAATAAAGTCTTTAAAAATACATGTTTTGTAATGAATGGATGACGGAAAGAGACAGTAGCAGAGAAAGTGGCACATGTAAAGGAAACGCCTGATGTGTTTAAAGACTGGCATGTGTGTGCACACACACAGGCAGGTGCACACAAGCATGTGGGAGAAGAGCAAGGGTGGGACCAGAGAAGAGGTACTTTGTTGAATGGAATTTGGAAAGCTGATCCTGCCATCGACTTGATCTGAGATTTTGGGGAGAAACCATCGATAAAGTCCTTTTTATTGATCTTTACTACTGGAAGGAGAGAGAAGATAAGGCGTGACAGGAGGCACTGGGATTTGGTTCTATGGCATAAAAGAACCATAAATTGTAGGTTCGTTTGCAGCCTGGTGTTTAAATAACTAGTATTTGGATTTATGTTGTGCCTCTTCCTGTAAAGTATGGAGCTGCTTTGGGGAAGAATTAAATCTACGTAGGCAATATGCATATTTTGCATTTTCAAGGTTCAGAGTTGTCTAATAAATGAAAATACCTCTGGCCTAACTTCCCCAAGGCTGCTAACCGGCCGCCACTGCAATTGTGGCAGGGGTGCTTTGAGCTCCTTTACAAGGTTTCAAATGACCTAAAACTTGTTTCTGTGACTTTCCAGTGATGTGTGAAGCACTCAGATAGCTGCACTGTGTTGGGAGAGGTAGTGGTGGTTTGAGTCGATCTTTGAATAAACTTTAGAGAAAAGAGAGGCTAAAGGTGAGAAAAGCTAAGTCATTCTTGGCTTTTATTTATTTGTTTTTTATTTTTTTAAATATTTTATTTATTTATTCATGAGACACAGAGAGAGGCAGAGACACAGGCAGAGGGAGAAGCAGGCTCCATGCAGGGAGCCCGACGTGGGACTCAATCCTGGGGTCCTGGGATCACACCCTGAGCTGAAGGCAGACGCTCAACTGCTGAGCCTCCCATGTGTCCCAGTCATTCCTGGCCTTCAAAAATGATTCTTAGGGAAGGTGTGTTTCCAGAAATGTGGTGGATAAATAATCTGCACTCTTCCGGACTACAAATATCCCTAAGCACTAGTAAAATGTCAGCAAACATCCTTTTGAATTGGGAGCCGAGGTGGCAGGAAAGTATGGCTCATATGGGAAAAGGAGCTGGAAAGCAGACCAGGAAGTCTAAGTATTACCTTGTGGCCTGGCTCGGGGCTGGCAAGTGGCATCCGAGGGGCTTGGGGCTTGGGCTTGAAGTCATCAAGAGTGAGTGATGTGAACTGAGAGCTGCAAATGTTACCGCTAGCCACGGCCACAGAGGGTTGCCATCTCAATGAGCAAGGGCCCTGCAACACCTGGAGGTGGCCTCTGCAGGTATTAAAGAAAAAGAAGCTGACATAAATACATTGGTAACAACAAGTTTGATTTTACGGCAAAAAGAGCATTATTAGAGGTTTTTTAGTTAGTTCGTTTGTTTGTTTAGATTTGCTAAGTAGTAGGGAAATACCTAGCCCTGAGACCATATAACCCTGGTAACATCTCAATGTATCAAAGCAAAAGGCTTCCAAGGAGAAAATGGAAAATCCTACTTGTCCCTAGATTATAAACTGAGGGCAGGCACTTCACCACCTTGTTCACAGTTTACCTCCAGGAGCTAGAACAGCAGGTGCCCGGCTAATATTGGTTGAAAGAATCAGTAAGCAATGCCTTAAAGAGTCAAGACATCTCTGCAGCTGCTCACCCATGGTGGGGAAGGTGACCGGGTGAGAGCTCCTGGGATCTTGGGTCCCAGCAGGGTGTGTTCCCAGAGGCCAAGCAGCCCAGTCCTGGAGGGGTTCATGCAGCTTGGGGGGATCTTTGTAAAGGAAATTCAAGCACCCAAAGGGTCCATCAAGTTAATTCTATGATTATGCAGCTTAATTGAGCTTAGAATAGTTCTTGGTGGTGCAGGGCTCAACGCAGGGACAGTCAGTGACACTGTGGGCCTGCTGGGCTATGTGTGCTCTGGCGCGAAGCACACTCATAAAGATCATGAATTAAAGGTTCTGGAGCACGGTGAATGGCTTTTACGATCTCTAGCCACACAATTAACAAGATCAACTGTCTTAACTGTATACAGCAGGTTCTGCACCGGTAAAATTAAAAGGTCACATCCTAGTCAAGTGTGCATAGAATGTTGCCTAAAGCTGACCACGCACTAGCCCGGAATACAAGTGTAAACAAAACCGAAACAGCTCAGGTGTCCTTAACAGCAGGGGCAGGTATGGACCACCAACCTCACACAAGAGTTCCACATAATTTATATTGAGTAAGACATATATTCAGAAAAAAAGAAAGAAGAAAAAGAAAGAAGAAAGAAAGAAAGAAAGAAAGAAAGAAAGAAAGAAAGAAAGAAAGAGAAAGAAAGAAAAAAGAAAGAAAGAAAGAAAGAAAGAAAGAAAGAAAGAAAGAAAGAAAAAGAAAGAAAGAAGAAAAGAAAGAAAGAGAAGGAAGGAAAGAAAGGAGAGAAAGAATGAAAGAGAGAAAGAAAGAAAGAAAGAAGAAAGAATGAAAGAGAGAAAGAAAGAGAGAAAGAAAGAAAGAAAGAAAGAAAGAAGAAAGAAGGAAAGAGAGAAAGAAGGAAAGAAGGAAAGAAAGAAAAAAGAAAGAGAGAAAGAAGGAGAGAAAGAAAGAAAGAAAGAAGGAAGGAAAGAAAGAGAGAAAGAAGGAAAGAAGAAAAGAAGAAAGAAAGAAGGAAAGAAAAAGAAAGAAAGAAGGAAAGAAAGAAAGAAAGAAAGAAAGAAAGAAAGAAAGAAAGAAAGAGAAAGAAACTCAAACTTCCTTGGACCGTGTTTTATAATAATAGGGGCCGTACATAGTGGTATAAAGCACCTCTAAATTTTTGTAGGCTTATGTCCTGGGTATTTGTTTGGGGCCAGTGTCCTGCTTAGTGGTCTTATGTATTCGGTTGTATTTCACTTCAGGGTAATGCGGGGCTTTTACACAATGAGGCTCACAATACACGGGTCGTCTTTGTGACGCGGACCCCGATCCTTCTGTTTAGACAGAGCGATACCATCCACCCCTGTGGAACAGGAGTTAAGATTCTGGACTCTGAAGCCGAATCGTGTGGGTGGAAATGCAGCTGAGTCACCTACTGGTTATGTGCCTTGAACACGGTCCTTTGCATCTCTGGGCCTTTGGTTTTTTTTGTTTGTTTTTTTTGTTTTTTGTTTTTTTTCCATTTAAAAAAACGGGAACAGCGATGGCACCTACCTTTGAACACCCCTGTCGGGATCCCGAGCACCGAGCTCACAGTTCGCGAGTGGGCCCGGGGCATGGAGAGCTCTTGCTAGAAGCTAAGGAAGTGCGGCATCGGGGGCCTTAGTGACAGGGGCCCCATGAATCCTTCGGTGTCCTGAGCTGTACCCGCCATCAGGCCTGGTTTACAGATGAGGTCATTGAGGCTTAGAGACGTGGACATGACTGTAGAGGTTTGTGGTTGTTGTCGTGCACATAAACGGTCTGTCTGATGCCACCTTCTTGATCAGGAGCCCGGAGCCTGATTTCATCATTATTCCCATGAGAAGCCGTGATACCCCCCTCGCCACGGTGTCCTCCTGGGGGCCCGGCAACGCACTGAAGCAACACAAGAACCACAGTTACGTGAAAGGTTCAGTAAATACAATAAAACCAAATGAAACGAGGGAAGGCGCGGCGCGCTGTGGGTCCGTCTGTGCCCGCGAGGGCGAGGGCGAGGGCGGCCTGACAGTCCCGAGCCCCGCACCTGCCTGTCCTCTCCACGGCCCAGGCCAGCCGTCGCCGAGTTCACTCCCGGCTCTAACAGGCCCATTTTCGGAAAAGCGACTCCTGTGTCCGATGTTATGCGTCTTGAAGGCCACAGGGGCAGTGAGGTGTCGGCACAGGACGCAGCGGTGCCCAGAAAACGGTCTGAGGAGGTTCGGGACGCTGGGGAGTCTGGCCTCGTGCAGCTGCTGTGCGGGCCCCGTGATCGCTTTAGAGGATCCGGGCATGGGAGGCAGAGTCGCTTTATGTTCAGGAAGGCGAAGGACGTGCTTTCACTCTGGTTATGATCGTCGGTGTCCCTGTCCTGGAACACCCTGCGTCCACTGCACGGCTCGGGAAAATTCTGTGGCAGAGGGCCCGGGCCCAGCCAGAGGGGACACGTTATGCAGCCAGGTTCAGCTCATCCCCGGCCCACGACAGGAACTTTCCAGCAATCCGTTACGACTTTAATCAGTCTGGACCCCCTTGGTTTTGTGACCCCTGTTGTGTCACAAACAGTCACATTTTGGAAGAGACTTGAAATCCCTCCAGGTCCAAATGCGGACGCCTTAACGGAGACCCAGAAGGCCAGAAAATCGGAGGGGAGTGGATTCGCCAAATCCCGCCAAATCCCCCCAAATCCCCAGGGTTCTCAGAAGCCCTGACTCTGTCCTTGTTGTCTACACCAACCTCATCGGGGCCTGGGCCCGGGCTTCCACCTTGGCCCATTGATCCCAGCGTAAGCGAGGATACGAGCCGTTTATACACCCGCGAGGGGCAAGGGGCTGATTAATTAGTTAATGTGCTCGGTGTGCTTTGAAGTGCTACGCGCGCTATTAAGCCTCATTTAGACGTTTTTTTTTTCTTTTTTTTTTTTTAGATGGGGTTTAATGATTTCATGAACTCAGGGCTCTTCCCACCAGCTCCGTGGCTGAGGTCTCTGGATCAGCTTTTGCAAATGGCAAGAGATTTGCCATTTACCACTTGCCATGTAGACTCCTCCTCACAGCCGGTTCACGCTGGTATTTGCAACCTCAAAAAAAAAAAAAAAAAAAAAGAGTTAAGCACTTGAGCAATCGCACAGCCCAGTGCACTGGGCACAATAATCTCTCCGTGATAGTGGAGGTAAATATTAGCTCCTTCTGCCCATGTCGCTGGGTTCTCTCTCCCCTAGTCTCCTGGGTCCCCGTATCTGTCAGTGACACAGTCGGGAGAGTCTGAGACAAACCCGAGCCAGGGACCTCTCGCAGCCGGGAGCCTGGCTCTGCACACCCCGGCCGAGGTGCTGCGTGCTGGTGGCCCCACGGGCGGCGTGGGCCTTCGGGCGCTACACACGTGGGTTTAGCCAGGATGTAGAGAGGACCCTGAGCTGGTCGCCTGGGCCCCTCGGGGGGAGGATCCTGGAGGCCTCAACGGGGCTTACTCTGCAGAGGAAAGTATCAAAAAACATCTTATTTTTTTTAAAAGAAGAGCTCGGAACTGCATATATCAGGGTTTATGTTTGCTTTTCGGTGCTTCCTGGAAGTCGGGCACAGACCCAGCTGCCCGGCTGCAGGGACCCTGTCCTGTGCGCCTCCTGCCCCAAGTAACCCTGCCCCAGGGCCGGAAGGGGCGGGGGAATTCGTGCCTCCCAGCATCGCGGCCTGTCAGCTTGCATCAGGCGCTGGTTTTAGAAATAATTAGGAATCCTAAAGCTCATCTAGGAATTTCCTCCCGTGTTTGCTCATCTGGTCTGAGAGCCACGTGGGTTCCGTGGGCAGTGATGTCAGGACGCTGTTAGGAGACAGACACACAGGCTTCAGTTAAAAAAAAAAGTAAAAACCGACTAAAGGAAATCACGCCGGTAAAAACCTTAGTCCCCTTCTTTCCTTTTTTTCTCTTAATTTTGTTCCCTTGTGCACGTTGTCTCTTTGTGTCCCCTTTGGGGCTGCGTGACATGTGCCGCTTATCTGTTTTCTTGATTGCATTGCACCAGCATTATCTAAATCAGGACACAGGGGAAGTATTTTCTGTTTTTTAATGTAGCGTGGCTTTGATATAAGATAAGACACCCTTGGTCGGGTTCGCCTTCCCTGCTGGATAAACATTTCTGGGGGACGGACGTGTCATGGAAATAACACAAGGAGCAGAACTTTGATAACTGGCGGGGCCTTTTCCGAGCGGTGGGTTGGGCTCCTTGGGGCCGGGCCGGGCCTGGCAGCGGGTCGGGCTCCGTGACAGTAGCTGGGCTCGCGCCCCGCGTGCCTGGTGTTCACCGGGGACGGGGCGGGGGTGGGGTCCGGGTGGGCGAGAGCAGACCCGGAGATCCGAAAACCGAGGCTGCGGTGTCAGAGGTGACAATTCTTCTGGAGCCGTTGTATTAGGTGGATTTTGCGGAAAAACGATCCGCTACAATCATACACATTTTTAAGAGTCTGTAGCTATCAGACCTGAAAGCATGTCAGCCCACACCTGAAGCCAAAATCCATATAGATCGTAATTTCTTTTCTAGAAAAATAGGCCAAAAATCCATATAGATTGCAATTTCTTTTCTAGAAAAATTGGCCTGAACTCATTGCTTTTGGAAACGTTGTTTATGAGTCTGATTTTTCTCGATGTCTTCCTGGGCACTGTGCAAAAAACACGCGTGTTTTTGTTCGAAGCCTTGCACAGTTTTGTTCTAGAACTATCAGCCCGTGCTTTCAGCCTCGCCCCGTGCCGTGTTATGGAAGCGAACTAAACTGTTTTGATGAGGACCTGGGAAGCTCAGTGTCTCCAGTGCACCCCCCCCCCCCCCGCCCCCAGGGCTGGAGCCGCCTGGACTCTGCGCTGCCTTCCCTGGGATCTGCGGTCCCAGCTTGATGCCTCCGTCAGACATTAAATGAGGAGCTGATGACTGTCAGAGGGAAAAGCGAACCCGGCCCCGGGACGGGAGGTGCCTGGAGCTCGGGGAGCGGGACCCCAGCATCCAAGAGGCCTGGGCCTTGGCAAGGGGTCTGCAGCCCCTGGCCCCCAGTCGCCAGCCCAGCCACCCGCAGCCCAGGGCTCCTGGCCACGCGCTGCCCAGATTCTTCTATGTGCGGTTTAAGAAACAGAAAAATACGACGCTCTTTTTTTTTTTTTTTTTAAGATTTTATTTATTTATTCATGAGGGACACAGAGAGGGAGGCCGAGACCCAGGTAGAGACCCAGGCCTAGGGGAAGCAGGCTCCCTGCAGGGAGCTCGATGCAGGACTCAATCCCACAACCCCCGGGTCACGCACGACCTGGGCCCGAGGCGGACGCCCCACTGCTGAGCCACCAGGAGCCCATAGCCACATTCTTACTACCAGAAAGGAGCATTCACTGGTTAGATACGTGGTGGGCAATACGTCCCTGGCTTGGGGCCTGCCAGTTTCCCCGCAAGCTGCGGCAAGCAGTGGGGAGGCCTGCGGGTGCAGAGGGCCGCAGACGCTCCTGCGCTCCCCACGCGGGCCTGCCCGGCCTCCTGCCTCCCACCGGGCAGGGCCAGGCCTCGGGCAGGAGGTCCTCTCCCGCGCCTGCGGGTTCCCGAGGCCCCGTGGCCATCCTGGGCCTCCCAGACGTTTCCCCGCAGCCTCGGCTTTGGCCTGGCTGCAGCAGGAGCCCGGCCTCCCCTCCCCGCCGGGACAGCAGATCCCAAAGTGCAAGGGTCCCGCTCGCAGGGAAGCTGCAGACCCCGCGGCACTCCCGCACGCCCCTCGACAGCCCCGTGTCCTGCCGGCGGCCGCGAGTGTCCCCACGTCGCCAGGCCTTGCTCAGCGAAGGGGTCTCTCTACGCATGGATGTGGGAACGGGTTTAACTCCGGAGAGAATATGTCCTGATCGATGGGGACAACATCCTGCTGACAGCACGTGCGCCCGAAGAGCAGCTTCCGGGGCTCAGTCGGTTAGCTGTCCGCCTTCGGCTCAGGTCACCATCCCGGGGTCCTGGGTTCGAGCCCCGACACCGGGCTCCCTGCCCAGCGGGGAGCCTGCTTCTCCCTCGGCCTCTGCTGCTCCCCTGCTCGTGCTCATTTTCTCTTTCTCTCAAATAAATAAATAGAGTCTTAAAAAAAAGAAGAAAACACTTTCTTCTCACAGTTTTCTAATTATTTTCATCCCTATTTCAGATACACTCACAACCTAATCTTCTGTTATTGTTTTTTCCTGCCCTTTTGGAGGCAAATTACAAGTACTCGCTGTTGGTAGCGTCACGGGGACTGCCAGCAAGGCTGCAAGCCTCTGGAGGGGGGCGACCCTTCGCGACATCTCTGCTCTACATTCCACACGGCACAGAGAAACGTGCCTCACTCTGCAGGGAAGAGGGGGTAGGGGGGAGGAGGGGAGGCCAGCTTGCCCCTCGGCGCCGGGGTTGGTCCCTGGCTGCCCCCACCCCAAGAAAATCACGAAATCTCCAGGGGAGCCTGAGAACGACTTCACGGCTTATCTAAGAAAGCGTCATCCCTGTTGATCAAGGGAATGGCCCTGATAACATTTCCCTCAAAGTCCGAGTCCAATGAGCAACCTCACCACTCCCATAAGCTCATGGTCTGAAATCAGCTTAGTCACCAGGAGGAAAGTACTAGAACAATAGGTACTCAGAGAGCGAGCTGTGTTCAAGAGGGTCTTACGGAAACAGTGAGCACGGGGCCGGAGTGGGCCCGCGGGCTATGGTTTGGGGACCCCCAGGCCTACGGGATCAAGGGTGCCGCGTGGCCCCAACTCCGAGGTGGGTTTAGGCCCCTGCCAGGCTCCCGAGCCTCCCAGGGCCTCCAGGTCCAGAAGGGAAGCGAGGCTGCGGGAGGCCGAGGGACGCTGCCACCCTAGGCCTGACCCTGCCCACCTCTGGGCCCCCACACAGGGTCCATTTCTGGTCTCTTCCCAGGGATTCTCAGAGCACAGGGGTGGACTTGAGGCTGGGATCCCGGGTCCAGCAGAAGTGCCTCGTCTTTCCGGTTCATCTGCACGACTGAGTTCGTTGTTGAAACCCCTTCCTGGGATCCCTGGGTGGCGCAGCGGTTTGGCGCCTGCCTTTGGCCCAGGGCGCGATCCTGGGGACCTGGGATCGAATCCCACGTCGGGCTCCCAGTGCATGGAGCCTGCTTCTCCCTCTGCGTATGTCTCTGCCTCTCTCTCTCTCTGTGTGTGACTATCATAAATAAATTTAAAAAATTAAAAAAAAAAAAACAAAGAAAGAAAGAAACCCCTTCCTGTTTGTCCCTAAGCCTTGACTTCACTTCATGAATACGCTTTTGGAGCGAGAAGCGTGCCCTTTATAAACCGAGTCTTCAGGTCTCCCAATTATGAAGGATCAGGAGAAAACTTAGGGCCATTATGTCCACGGAGAATCATCCCAGCTCAATGAATATATTTGAATCTTAAACAAATTAACTAACAAACTAGAATGATCTGAATTAGAGGCTAATGGGAAAAAATACTAAAAATACGTACTAAATGATTTTTAAAGTTCAACCCTGAATGGTTATTTCAAGGTTAGTTTTGTTCATTTTGGTAAAGACGTGTCTGGAAGTTCACACTGTATTCATATCACCTTGGCTGTCTCAAATGTGCAAGACTCTAGGAGACCAGGAGGCTAAGAAAACACAAATGCTGACTTTTGCATGTGTTTTTCCCAATCGGCTTCTCCCTGCTCTGCATTAATAAGAGAAGAGCCGGAGAGCCACCGCCATGACAGAGCAACCTTGGGAAACTTTTGAGAAGAAACGTTCTGAGCTGAGCGTGCTCTGGGACAGGACGGGCTAAAAGGAATTCACCGGCTCGTTATCACCTGGAGGGTATTGGCAGAATCAATTCAGTAGAGTTTGTCTGGTCGCCGGGATAAATCCTACCTGGGTAGAGTAAAAGGAAGTACGTCCTAGACATACATGGGGAACCTCCTGGGACCAGGGACAGGCATAGGAATGGGGCCTGGAAGTGGTCGGGCTCATTCTTTGTCTTTCCTCTCTTGCACCTTAGTTCCTCATATCTGGTCTGACCTGGAGACCTCTAGAGCTCCCAGCATTTCTTCGCGGAGCAGCCTTCCCTGCTGACTCGCCGGTGTGCTGGTTCCAAACGGTCGTCCTCCAAGAAGCATCTCATTTCTGGAATCCCCATATCTCAAAGAGGGTCACATGCAAAGAAGGCCCTTAATACGTCTTTATGAACCAGTCCCTTGACAGAAGAGACGGTAGAGACGGTTAGAATTAAGTAACTGTGGTGACTACAGCTAACTGTGTAGTCCTTGGGCAAACTCCACCCTGGGGAAGGGAGAAACCACTTGGCCAGTGTGGGCCAGCGTCCGCTATTTGGCCTGTGAGCCGTGAGGCTGTGCCCCCAGGACGGTACAGACCACACCTGCTCTTGGTGAGGCCATTTTCAGCAGATACCTGGCGCCCCGAACGGTGCTTGCGTTAGCGCTCTCATGTAGTCTAAAGACCTGATTAGTGAAGCAGCAAGATAGAGATTTCACCAGTTACTTCAGTCATGTCAAAGCCTGAACAACTTAGTGGATGCCTACGTCATGTCCCGCACAAGGCAGGGCTCCTCAGACCTCACACACTGGCTGATACCGTCAGAAGGGGGCTCTCCCCAGGTCCAAGTCAACCCAGACCGCTCTGTCTGCCATTGATTCAACAAAGGCCACATCAGAGGGGGGCACCGGTTGATTAAAGATAATTTGCCTATTTGTATCACCTCGGTCTAAACATTGCCGTACCTCATAATGCTCCTCTTGGAAGACATGCTCCAGCTTTAATGGGTCAGTCCTACACTAGGGCACCCATCTGTTCTGGTCTGCCCAGGACCGTCCTTATATCATCACTAAAAAGCCCCACATCGTAGGATATCCCCAGTGTTGGGTAAGCTAGGACACTGGGTCACCCTAACCTACAGTCAGCCCTAAGCATAGAAGGGGGGCTGTGAGTAGTCCTCTTCTCCTCCTCCAAATCTGACTCTGGAAGCAGCCTCAGAGCGAGGAACGCTTCGTTGAATCAGTGGCCTTCCTCCTGCGTCTTTCCTCACTGAATACTGGAGACGTCCCTACTTCCCAGAGGCTGTGCCCTGCAAGAACCCTGATTCTGGGAACCATGCCTGATGTTTGGTACAGCACCGAGCCCACCCCGTGGGGAACTAGTGCTCACCAGCCCTTCTAGGAGGACAGGCGGGGGAATCACTAGCTCGTCCTCAGGGACACCATCAGGGCCCACGGGGATACAAAGTCACACATGCAAACACATAGCTTGTACACTGCTGACTTATTTCCTCCTTCCTGTGAAATGTATGTATCCTGAGACAGAAGATCTGTCTTTCTCTTTTTCCTGGTAAATGGCTGTTTTCCCCATGCCAAGAACAGTGAGTAACACATAAAAGGTTCTTAATATTTATTGACTGAGTGAGAACAAATGAATGAACTGGAGACAGAGAGAAGAGTTAGAAGGTGTTAGTTTTGGCTGCTATAACAAAGAACCATAGATTGGGTGGCTTATATAGAACAAGCTTATTTCTCATAGTCCAGGAGGCTGGAAGCCCAAGGTCAGGGTGCCAGCATGGTCACGTTCTGTCAAGAGCCCTTGCCCAGGTGGCAGGCTGCCGCTTTCTTGTGGCCATAATGTGGCGGAGAGCAAAAAGGGGAAGCAGCCAAGAAGAATCTCACTTGACACTTAAAAGGGCACTAATCCCATTCAGGGGACCCCACTCTCAAGACCTCATCTATTTCTGGTCACCTCCCAAAGGCCTCACCTCCTAAGATCATCACACTGGGGGGTGGGGTTTCAACACAGGGGTTTGGGAGGTGCACAAGCATTCCGTGTACAACAAAAAGATAATGTAACAGTCCAGGAGACAGACGATGAAGGCCTAAGTGAGGCTAGTTGCTAGGAGAAGGAATTTAAAGGCTACTACTGCTCTCTGCCTGAACAGTGCACATTATATACTTTCTGTATTTGAAATGTTTTCAATTGCCTTTTTTTTTTTTTGGTAACTTCTACCCATTATACACGTACATACAAAGTCCTTAAAACAAATTCATGATGGAAAATACGTCCAAAATAGAAAATAGCATAATGAACTCCCTCCTGCAGTGATGAAATTTTGAGCAATTTTTTTTTTTTTTAACTATACCCCATCCGTGTCTCCTCTTTCCTGGATTGTTAGAAATGTCTCAGAAATCATGTGATTTCATTGGTATGATATTTTCTTTTTAAGATTTTATTTATTTAGTTGAGGGAAAGAGGGAGGGGGGTTTAGGGGCAGAGGGAGAGAGAAAATCTCAAGAAAAGTCTGCAGTGAGCATGGAGCCCTACTGGGGGCTCGATCCCATGACCCTGAGATCATGACCTGAGCTGAAATCAAGAGTCAGATGCTTAACTGACTGAGCCACCCAGGCGCCTCTGATATTTTCTTTTTAAATAACTTCTTACTATTGTTAAAAATTGTGGGGATATATTAGCCCAAGTTTAGGTGGGTGAAATGGGATGTAATGAACCTAAGATGAAACCACTGATATTTTCCAAAAGCTCCTCCGGCGCTAATATGCAGCTACAGTCGAGATCCACGTAGCCGGTTGTTTTGCTTCTGTGTTCTCACAGCACCTGGTATTGTAGGTGTGACTTGGGGGCGTACTTGCCCGTGATTCCCATGACACTGTATTGTAAAGGCTTCCCCCCATGAGCTTGTAAGCTCCTGAGGTCAGGAACAGAGTCCTGTTCACCACAGTATCCCAAACACTCACTCTCCAGAAAATCCCTAATAAGTACATGTGCATAAATATTGATTAAGGTCTAATCAATAAGATTCTTAAATTAATTATGTAGGTCAACAGACTAAGGCACTGCAAAGGTTTACAATTTATTTCCAGGCTTGCATTAAAGTGACTAATTGAAAAATTGGTGACACCACTGCATAAACCAGGAAGTGTGGAAGAGGAAGTTTGCCGGAAGACAGTGATTGCATCAGCTTGGCCATGTGGAATCTGAGATGCCTGTGGGGCACCGAACTAGGGAAGCTTAGTGGGCAATACGAAACGTGGGCTGCACTGGCTCAGGAGGAAGACCAAATTTAGAGGGAAATGTTTGAGTATTTGCCAATTAGAAATAACAGGTGTGGAGGAGAGAGAATTGAGGGATCCAGTGTAGGAAGTTTTGGGAGGTCAGGAGTAAGGGCAGGAGCTTAGGGACCAGAAGGAAGAAGAGGATGTAGCCCACAGTGTGTGGTTATTACAGGTAAGAGAACTGAACATTATGAATCCGCTTAGTATCCCTGAAGTGAGCATGTAAATGTGTCAGGAGGCTGGATTTTCTGTTGTGCATATTTTGCCACATACACACACAGATAAATTCCACGAAGTGCGTGAGTGGGTACGCAGCCCCTCCAAACACCAGAGATGGAGCAGGGAAAATGAGATCTGCGCCCCGGCCCCTGATTCGCTGCGCATAGGCCAGTGCTCCATCAGCCTGAGAGCAGCCTCAGGGGAGCGGATGCGGGGTTACAGGGAAGAGGCGACCGAGAGAAGCAGGGACGGCAAGGGGGGGCCCTTTAACAAAAAGATTGTCGGCGTGGGACAGTAGCTTCAGGAAACTATTTCTCAAAGTATGGTCCTTGAATCCACCACATGAGAATCATCTGGAATATTCATTAAGACCCTCGGGCCCACCCCAGATGTTTTGAGCCAGACACTACAGGAGGGTGAGATCCGAATCCGCAGTCTGGACCAGCTCGGGGGGAGCTCGTGTGAGCACCAAAGTTCTAGGGCGATGGTTAGGTTGGAAGGTTTTCTGGTGGAGGACGAGGCCGGGCACAGCCAGGATGCTTTAGCGGAGGGAAGGATCAGGGGGCGAGCAAGAGGGGTTCCGTTTGTCGACGGAGGCGGTGGCCTCAAACAAGACTGAGAGGATCCGAAACGAGGATATGGAAGTAAATCAAGGAGCGGAGAAGTGTGGGAGGGAGGAGGAGGATTGGGGTGAGCATCCCCTGCTCCCCTGAGGCTGCAGGGCCTGAGCCCTCCGTCCATCACGGAGCCTCGAACGTGGGCTCTCGCACACAGACGGGCTGCGGGCACCACCTGGGGCAGGGTGTCGCCGGGGCACATCGGTGGCTGCAACAGGAATTTCCAGGGCTGGCCAGGACCTCGGTGAGAAGCAGAGCTGTGCCCTCGGTGGGACGGGGTCAGGCGTGCCAGAGGGGACGAAGGGCAAGGGAGGTGGCTGAAGGCTCCCCCTGAGCCAGCAGGTGTGCGGAAGGCGAGCGTCCCCTCAGAGGGGCTGCTCAGGGTAAGAGCCCTCGGTCGCAACGGGTAGACCTTCTCCACCAAAATGCTTGAGCACCCACAGGAGTTACCACATTTACTCGAAAAAGATGTAATTGCTTTTTATACAGATTCCATGATCCCCATTCCGCGTCATCAGCCTCTCCCACAGCCGCTCTGTGGAAGGCTATTGTTCCAACCCCAAGAAAGCGTGGTTGGCTGGTATTGATGTCTTCTCTCTGGTTCCCTCATAATCCCCTACGGGAAAGAAACTTTAAAATAAGAGAAGCAGAAGATAGATTGAGGCGAACCTGCCTCTTGGTTACTCATAGGAGGAAGCTTGAGCTGACACCTGCCTCACTGGCACTGACGGGGAGGCTCATTCTGCTCATTTTGTGGCACAGAGACAACGCCTGTCTCACTGGGCAGCTGCAGGGATTGACTGAAAAAAAAATGTGTAAAATATAATTAGCGTATTCTCTGGCACGCGTAAACATTCAAGAAATGGTGACTGCTATTGAGGTGATAGGAATATATTTTCATTATTATTATTATCATTATTATTGGGTAAATTCAGCTATTTCACTAGAAAGGAAATCCCAGGAGATTGTTCTGATGCAACCAGGAGAGATGCCAATCAATGCCCCCAGTGGGACCTTTAGGTGCCTTACCACCCTCCCTTCGTGCCTCCATCCAGCTCAGTGGTTCTCACACCTGGCTACACATTAAAATCAAAATATAAAGGATACTAGTGCCCAGGTCCTACCCCAGGTGAAACAAGACTCTCTGTGAGGTCTACTGAGGTCCACATCAAGCCACTTTTCAAGGGCTCCGTAGGTAATTTCCAGGCACGACCTGAAGTGAGCGCCTCCAAGCTGGCTGGACACTGGGCAGGTTGGTGGGGTGGGGATGTTTGAGATGCTTTACAAATACGCAGTGATTCACTGTCACACAGGGTTTGAGGTGACTAGAGGAAATGCTGGGACCACCTGCCCACACATCCTCGAAGGCTATATACTCTTTTTTGGCAACAGATTCCCCCCTTTGGGACCAAATTAATGTTTAGTGTGAATGGACATTTCAGCACACATAGAAGTAGTTGTGGGAACAGAGAGTGGATGTGCAGGATCCTGGGATGATTTATCCAAGCGTTACCTTCCCAGGACAGATGTCCCACTGGGGCATTGATTGGCATCTCTCCTGGTTGCATCAGAACAATCTCCTGGGATTTTCTTTCTAGTCCCAGATGTCCTGGGAAAGATCAAGACATATCACTCTCCCAGTTGACTTGGCCATGTGGGAAGTTATAGCCCAAATGGAGATATTTTGCCCTCACTCTTCACTTTAATTTGGTTCCTTTGTATTCAAGATGAAGTCATTTTTCTTGGAGTATCTCTATAGTGACTTTCTCCTTTCTTTCCGTATCAGTGTTAGGGGAGGTATAGGGGAAGGTTGTGCCCTTAGCCACGTTTTCTTAAAGCGTCTAGAACATCCTTTGGTAATGAGCGCCATGTAAGCAGTCTGCAAAGCATAGGACAGGCCGAGGCTCCCACATTTGCCTTTAAGAACCGACCTCGGGGGGCAAAGTCTGTGACCTCCAGGTAGAGATAATTCCATGACATTAAAGCCACTGCCTCCTGTTGGGTAAACACAGGGTCTCAACCTCAGGTCTGAGTTCCCTGTGCTTATAGATCATGGGCTCCATTTTCTATTTTCAATCCCAGTGTTTTCCAACAGTCAATCTGTCTGCATGTGTGTGTGTCGGGGGTGGGGGAGATAAGCAAGTGGGGTGAAGACAGAGGAATGGGAATCAGGAAGCATAGATTCTGGCACAATTTCCCCTAGAAATCAGCTTTACTGACACAAACAAACTGCTTCCCTGACTCCAGCCTCTTCAGTTAAAATGTAAGATTAGATCACATAGGTGGTTCCCAATAGATGTCTTTTCTTGCTACACCTAGGGATCTGAGGGCTTTTTTTTTTTTTCTTAAGATTTATTTATGTTTAGAGAGAGAAAGGGAGAGAGCAGGGGGTGGAGCAGAGGGAGAGAATCACATGCAGACTCCCCACCAAGCACAGATCCCACCACCCCAAATCAAGAGTCAGATACCCAACTGAAGGAGCCACTCAGGTGCCCCACTGGGGCCTCTTTTAATAATTCAGAGTTTTGCCCTGACAGCCCCAAGATCCAGAGAATACATGTTGGTAACCTTTACTTTATGTCATCTCTACACTCCCTTTTAGTTCTTGTATTTTCTAATTTTTCCCATTCCACATTTTCTGGCCTGATATCGGTAAGACCTCTTGAGTTAGGGAATACCCAAGCCACCAGTGCTAGCTGCATCTGGCTTTGTTGTGGCTGAGAGGTATGTGCTGGCTCCCAGAACCATTTTAAGTAATGAACCTGATGAGGAAAATCACCATAGTAACCCACCTCCTGGCTCCTTTCCACCCCCGCTCTTCTTCCAGGCCACTCCTTTTTTGGCTGTTGATGAGTTTGGGTTACACATGGACAAGGCCGTGCCATGTGGCCGTTGTGGATTTAACTTAATGAGGGCCAAGTAAATGGTAATTGCCGTTCCCAGTCATGCTAGTAATTGGATGGTGAGGCCATATCTGCAGGGCTCTTAGTGCTTGGAACAAATGGCTCAGTGCTGCAATCCCTCTTGCCACATGACCTACTCTAACTACTGAACGTTCTTCTGCCAAGAGGACGACAGCAGCACCTTCCTCCCGGAGAATGCCCAACAGCCTACTCAGAAATGTGCAGGCAAAGGGGCCCCGAAAGCATCAAGTCTGGTTTCAGAGTTGCTGCTGAGTCTCTGCTCCAACGTGGGTAGGGTTTAAAGATGGCTTCCCCGAATGAAATCCCATTTCACTCAGCTTCATGCCTTCCCCTCCCCTGGCTACAGTAACTGAAACTGAAAGCTCGGATGATGACACAGCAACTGCTGATTTGCAGATATTTACCTCCCCATCCAATAATCCAGGTACTGAGCTTCTACTGTGTACAGGGCTGAAGCCTGTTTGACGTATTTCTTTCACCTGAAATGTCGCACCTCTTCCCCGTGAGCTCATCCATGTCTTTAGCAAGGCTCACTTTTTCATGACTGGGAGAGAGAGAGCTTGGCCCTTTCTGAACTCTTGTGACACTTATTGTCACATCGACGTGGCTCCTCTGTCTGCCCTTCTTTGCTGTCCAAGACCCACTATAAGACTTTGTCAGCCTGCAGGTTCCAGGAAGGCAGGCTCTGGGTCTGCACCCTCCTCATGTTGACAACTGGCGGATTGGATCAATGCCCGTGAATGTGCAAGTGAAACATTAAGCGAATATTGTGTGGTTTGGGATTCATGTGCTTTTATTAGAGGAAGAAGTGAAACGTCACAGGAAAATGGACTTCCTTAGCTCTTCAAAGGCACTGGGTTAGAATCAGGAAAGTCTTCACAAATTAGACTTCCAATTCGGCAGAGTTTGAGACCTCTTGGTTCATGATGGAGAAAAGAGGGAACAGCAACTATTTTCTTTGGTTTCTGATTTTTTTTTTTTCTAGCTCCAGTTCTGATTCTCTGCTTCTGAGCTTGGTGCTTTCTGGAGGTCAGGCTACTGCCTACCACCCTCTGTGGCTGTTTGGAGGGCTTTGATTTCATGGGGCATAGTCCCCAGCTGCTCAGGGAAGCAGATCATGGTGAGGGGTTCCCAGGATGTGTCAATCCAGTGCAAAAACTGGTGCAGGTGCAGTGGGTCACCCTGAAGCACATCTGTGTAGCTTCGGGCCTTTGAGGGATAAATACAGGAATGGGGGTAGAGAGGGCGGGCTGACTTGTTTTATCTGGTCATGTGGTCTCCGGCAGCAGATATGGCAAGGCCAACAGTGAGGATGGTTGGAGGCAAGAGGACCTGAGCCACAGTAGTTTATCGATAAGCAGTGCCCTTTGGAAATGACTGGAGATAGCCGTACAGCACTGCGAAGGCTCATCACCGATGCTCAGCTTATCACATGGAAGATTTACAAGCAAAACCCTACAAGGCAGAGCCACCCCACATCAGAGACATGCAAATGGAAGGAGTGATGACAAGCCAGCCTCAGACCCTCCTCTGTAGGAATCTAAAAGATGTGAAACATCATGCAAAGAGGTCTAAGAAACGGTGATTTTAGATTTCAAGGATTTCCAAGCTGGTCCAGGTTAAAGCAGGCATTTAGAAGCTCAGCGCTGTTCTATTTATTATTTATTTATTAATTTAATTTAATTAAATTAATTTATTTATTTATTTATTTATTTATTATTTATTTATTTATTTTTGAGAGAGAGAGAGGCAGAGACCCAGGCAGAGGGAGAAGCAGGCTCCATGCAGGTAGCCTGATGTGAGACTCAATTCCAAGACTCCAGGATCACACCCTGGGCCAAAGGCAGGGACCAAACCACTGAGCCACCCAGGGATCCCCAACTCAGCCCTGTTTTAAGGACAGGTCCTACCTCTGAGGTCCACGTTACTGTCCACAGTCTGCTCCATATAACTGAAGGGCTTCAATCCAGGCCTTGGGACAAAGCGTTGTGGGTGATTTATCTTCTGAAAGATGTAAAACAGGAAAACTGCAGTCACTGTAATCTTAGGGCAGGGATGATGTACCTCATAACATCTCACTCCAGTTTAATGATCATAGGGCAACTGATAATACATCAAAATCAGTATTAAGCTGACTGTGGTGACAGTCTTAGTTGGTCAGGTAACTGGGGAGAGTCATGTTATTTTGATCTTCCAGGGAGAACAAGAACGGGTCAATACTACTGTCCAACACAGATAAAGAAGCTCCATCTTCCCCATCCTATTAGGATAGCATTCAAAACAAAATATCCCTGCACAGTGCTAAATAAATATTTGGAAATTAATGATTTAGTTAATCTGCTGGATGTTGGGAAATGCAGTAAGACCATCCTCATTCATTTGTGAAGAGATTTTGTGCCCAGGCCGAGGAGAAAACAGTCCGTGGTCTAACAGGTGGGAGTTTGCTGAATACATGGACACACACACGCGCACACGCACAGAGCAAGACTGAGAGTGACAGAGGATGATCAAGAGAGAGTAAGAGAGATTGTGAGCTGCCGGCCATCAGGGGAAGAGAGAGGAACTGCGTGGTTTGGCTCCGGTGTCTGTTCTACCCGCAGAGTTCTAGTGCAGGTACAGCCTCAGGGTGAACCCCTTTTCCATCTTGAGAACCCAAATGCGTTTCCATTTCCTACACTGAGACAACACAGAGTGACAAACCACATCTATGCAGGAACGCAGAATATCAACCATTTTTAGTAGACTTTTTTTTTTTTTTTAATGGAAAAGGGAAAAAAAATCTCCCATAAGGATAACTCTGAATTTAGAAAGAGTGGGTAGGTTGGGTGGCAAACTGTGCCTCCTCAGTACTTGGTAAGGCACTTTGCAGAACTATATGTATATAAATCAGCACTAAACTAAAAAGAATTCAGGAAATTATACCCTATCCAAGACAATCGACTTTGGCATTTCTGCCGATTTCACTATCAACTTGAGTTATTTATTTTTTCCAGAATGTTATATCTGGAGACAATTTCTTATCAGTGAGTCAACCTTTGCTTGTATTGGTTTCACCTCCCATTATTTTTCCTCACTACTCTTTCAGCTTTCACCGTTTATTGAGCCCTGACCAAAGAAGGACGGCCATTCGCCGATATGCGGACTAATTGATAAGTCACCCACCCATGTACCACCCCCCACATACCACACACTCACACCATATACCACACACACAGCACATGCCACATGCACACACCAGAAATGCCACACTTCTGTGGGGATTTCTCTCTAGAGTTGACTCCTTAATAACCACTCCGTTTTCTAGAAACTCATACTTGTCTATTCTCACTCCTATAAATAACCAGATTGATCACCACGTGCTTTTGGGTTTGACGAGGAAGGTTCCTTAGGCTTGATGTTGGCCCAGATCAGCCTTGTGCTTCCTAGGGGAGGAGGTCGCTTCTATCCATCTGTAGTCGAGAGCGCCCGCATCTCCTCGCATGGGAGCAGGCTGCCTCTCCCTCGATAGGAGCCTTGGAACCGGCAGCTCCTGCTCTAGGCTTCCAGGCAATAAAAAGCAAAACCTTGGAATATCTCGATAAATGACAAGGAAAACTGCTTATTGAAATTATGAACGTGAGGTGCAAGCCCTGAGGTTCTAGCTAACATCTTTTTAGTATCTTTTATTTTCTATGGCGCTTGAAAACTTCAAAGGACTCATATAGACTCTGTCTTAGGACCAACTGTTTCAGGGGAACGATTGTTATTCTTACTGAATTCACATCAGGGAAGCAGAAGCTCTGAGAGACTAATTGATTTGTTCACGGTCACATGATCCGTCATCAGCGTTCACCAGGACAGGACTCGAGCCGTCCTGCTTTCTTCTTCACGCGTAGAAGAAACTTTGTTCTTTTAATTTATTGCTTTAAGGTCTTTCATTATGCCTTTTACCAACAAGGCACTGTGAAGATAATAAGATTAGCATATGTTTAGAAAGATTTCTGAGGGTAGTTGTGTAAATTAAGTTAGATAAATCATTGTAAATTATTAATTCATAGTTCTGGAGTTGATAAAGAGCCTACTCCTGGGACAGCATGCTCGGACCTGCTATTTGAGCTAACTGCCTGGCTAGTGAAATATCACACAAGTCTTCGACATGAGCTCCTCTTAGTTTGTGATTATGAAGCTTAAAGACAAGCCTTTTTGGAATATTATAATTTCTTCAAAACTCCCTCTTGCCGTCTAGTTTGATCTATTCCATCTGAAATGAGGCCCGTGGGTATTGCTGAAAAGAGCTAAAACACATCTCATCAGCCCCTGCACAGGCAGGCCAGAAAACTGTAAAGAAACGGAGGCCTTGAAGCTTGACAAAGAGGTCAAGGATGGAGACCGAGAATTTTCACACTAGTTTTCCTCTGCTCACGGACATGCTTCTGTTCATCCAACTGATACCAGTGAAAAAAGTTGCTCACCTGAAACTTATTTCTCAGAATTTGCTATTTCTTTAAGAAACCCAAAGGAATAGTGGCTCCCTAAACCCTGGTTGTATAAGATCAGGCTGGTGTCTCCTGGCCTAGATGTTGCCTCTTTATCCATTTGGATGGACATGAAAGTGGAGATTCTATTGTTTTCTCTTGTTTCTATAGAGTAAATCTTGTCTCCCCAATTTTCTTGAGAGTAAGGGCCATAATTTGTACTTGCTGATTATTTAACAAGTCCTCTGAAATACTCAGTGGTTAATTGGTAGGTAATCAGACATTGATAAAATTCATATCAGTTGTGTCATTGGTCAAGACTGTCTACAACAGATTAGATTAGAGAACCATGTCTAGACAACAATCCTACCAGGAATGCTAGGATTCCCTGGAGAAGAAGCCGTCACTCCATCCGCATCAGTCCTGATCTATTCATATCAGCATATCTATTCATATAAGCAAGAGTGTAGAGTCAGACTCTCTGGGATGTTCCCTCTATCCCCTCCATGGGTGACCTCAGGCAAGGTGTTTAACCAACTAATGGCTCTGTTTCCCCATTCTAATATGGGCCTAATAGTGGTAAGCACCTCATCAGTCCTCAAAAATGTAGCAAGTATTTAATAGATACTTGAACTATTTATGGTTATTTTACCACTCCTCTGGCATCTTAAATGTACAAAATCCTTAAGTCTATTTACACAGTCTTACCTAGCAGTGTTTTCTAAGTTTACCTTTCTTCATCTTCAGCAACTTGTTTCCATTTGCTGAGCTGAAGAGCACGCTCTTCTTATGAGGCTCTGCACCACAAGTCTTCCCTGGGGTTCATCTTCTTCAGAGACAAAAAAAATGAGAACTACTCCCATTTTGATCCTTTCCTTTGTTTCAACCTTATTTTAGATCTCTCCTTTCCAAGGAGATATCCATGCTTTGTTATTTCCTTTAGGATCTCCTGCCCCCCTCTCTTGCTTTCCATCCATCTTCTATCTGACTCTCTGCCCAGAGTAGTGGTGGTAGCAGTGGTCACAACCTGTAAACCAAATTCAGTTAACAAATGTGTGATTTAAAAACAAGTCAAGTTAACAAGTCAGATTAGTTGCCAACACACTTTAAAAGAAAAAAAAGAAAGAAAGAAAGAAAGAAAGAAAGAAAGAAAGAAAGAAAGAAAGAAAGAAAGAAAGAAAACTTTCAAGAATTTGGGTGCCTGGCTCTCCTGGAAGCTACTGGGGGTCAGTATTGCATAGGGCAAGAATCCCAAGGATGGTAAGTGAAAGTGGGCACCTGAAGCTGTTATAGGCTCTCTCATGTAGCCCCAGGTGGGTCCATGCCATCTTCCAGCTGCCCTCCTTCTCCTGCCATCTCTACCCAGATTTTGAAGACATTCAATTTTATGGCAGAGCATGAAAATATGAGCATAGCGACCCAGGATAATATACAAGCTTTGAAGTCTGAACACCTGGCTACAAGTCCTGGCCTCTACCTCTTAATCGTCTGATTGTAATCTGGTCCCTTAATTTTTTTGGTTTCCTTATCTGGTAAGGGATAAGGACATGTGACCTCTTTCCTTTAAGGGATATAGAGAGGAATTCGGGACACAATGGGCATGAAAGTTCTTTGTGAAGAACAGTCCGGAGGATGGCTCGGATGAAGGGGCCCCCCTCGTTTATCTCATACACTGTCCCCAGGATCCTTGGTATTGCTTACACATGACTTTGTGCCAAAGCGTTCCCTCTGCCCTTGACTTTCTGAGTACAAGAATTTTTGCTCATGGGTCTTGGAGACCATGACTATTAATCCAAGCAAGTCATTCTTTTTCCATGTTTATGACCTCTCTGAAAGGAGGAGGTAAAGCAGAGATGCATAGTGGACGGCCTTCCTTGCAGGCAGGCCGCCTTACTTGGTCAAAGGAAGAGGTTAATTCCTACACATTTACCCTCCATGCCGGTTTTCACTACAAAGAGCCTCACACACCCACACACTGCCCACGAACTGGCATGACCCCAGGATAAATAAAGCATACATTTTTCTTCTTAATCACCAATATAAAAACACATGGCCTCTCTTTCTATTGTTCTGTGCCTGGTTCACACCCTGTATAATTTTATACTATTTCTACAGTCCTGACATGCCCTAAGCTACAACTGACATTGATTCACTGACTTATAAAAATGTGTTATCTGTTCTCAGTGTCTACATGGAGTTCTCGAAGAGCTGCCCAGGCAGTGACTCAGGCCTTCAGAGAGCAGTGCATTGAAAGGTCACACATGGAGGGGAGCAATCTGTGACTTAGAATGCTTCTTATTGGTAACCACATTTGGGCTTGATCTACTCAGCGATTCTGTGGGAGCAACCTCATGACAATTTCTAGCTAAGGCTCAACATTTGCTTCTCAAATCAACTAAAATTCCACTAGAATTAGGTCACTTTATGTCCACTTTACAAGGCAAGCTCTTTAAAAGGGAGTCATTATGATAGCATGCCTGACACAAAGACACATGGCCTGAGAAACACCCTTTACATAGCTCTGAATGTCTGCAAAGAGGAAAATTTTGCTTGCAAGAAGGCAGATATTTCACCAAAAGCACACACAATCTTTGGGGGAAAAGTCTAGCTTGATTAATGCTGAGCAAGAGTTTATCAACTTATAAGCTAAATGTTATTTGAAGAAAATAAAACAGTGTAAAATATGAGTAATTTTTTTTAAAGTTTCTAAGGCTAAAGCCACAACAAAATTTTTGCTAAATTTCTAATTGAAACTACTATTTATAACTTCTCTGGGAGTTAAAGTGTTTTTGTAGTAACGTATTTCCTCAATTCCAAGCCATATTTAGACCCCTCATCTTCAGACATTTGAAATTAAGGAATAATAGAGTCTGGGAGGATTATTGGTGCTCACTAAATACCCGTGGGATTCTCTGCATTCCCCAGCCTCTCTGCTGTTGTTCTGGGCCTCCAAAAGAGGAGCTAACATATTATGTGTCATTTTCAGGTTGAGGCAGTTAGAACCTTGTGAGCCTTCTGGTCCCTTGCCCTCAGAGGTCATGTGCTCCAGACCGCTTAGCCCTAAGAGGAAAGATGGACACTTGACCTGCATTCAACTGAGATATGAAAGAAGGATAAATTATTGTTAAGTTAGATACGTAGGGCTTATTTTTTACTGTCTCATAGCCTATTCCATCTTGTATAATACATATGTTTAAAGTAAAGGGAATTTTTCCACTGAAAAATCTAACTTAAAATCTATGACAAATTTTATGATCATTTCATAGAATCCAAAAAATACAATGCTATTTATTTTAGTTTAAGCTGTAGATGGAAAGCTTTTGAAAGAAGACTTTACATCCAGAGAACTGGTTGTCAGTTGGAGGTGAAGGTGTGGCTTAAAGGGAATCTCCTGAAGAATACTTTCAAACCCTCATTCCCACTCCATCCTAATTCTCTTACCCTCCAGATGATTAACTTTGTTTTCTACCTTCTTTTAAGAACCACAAATTAGAGAAAAAAAATATTTTGCAAACATAGGAACAGTGTTCAAATTTAAAATTCTGCTTTTTTCTTTGCTTCTGTTTTTTTTTTTTTTTTTTTTTTATCATATGTAAAAAATACATATAGGGGAAGGCCCAGAAAGCAGACAGCAGGGTAGAGTCAGGACCACAGACGGAGCTGAAGAGGAGACTCGCCAGGAGTCTAAGGACACGAGGCGATGAGAAGGGGGCCAGGATGGGAGTGCGGAGGAGGTGACCAATGCGGACACGGTTACATACAAGGCATTGAGCAAAATAAGTAAATATACTGAGGATGATGAGAGGTTTCTCAGCCCTGAAGAAGGTAATTATCAAAATGGAAAGTGGGAAGACTGGCATAAGGCCTGGACTATTGGTCTGAAGGCGGAGCAGCTGTGTGAACTCATGGTTTTTAATATATAATTAGAGCTAGAGCTGTGGATTTTATGCAGAGGATGTAGATACACACATAGGTTTCCTCGTTCTCTCTGCTGAGAGGACTTACAAGCCATCATACGACAGTGCACTGAGTGCATCTTAACTGCTAGACAACATTCTCCACTACAGAGATGGAGGGCTTCTTGGAGAAGTTGATGATCTCAGGCTCAGGCATCGTAAGTACATGTCCCGCTAGAAAATAAAGATTCCAAAATGGGGATATGGGAGGAAGACACAGGAGCCAGGCAGAAGGGCTCCCTTTAGCTGAACCTTGGATAATCTGAGCATCAAAATAATGATGGGAACAGATTATAAGCCACTGAATAAAATTGGAACCCATGAGTTTTTTCTGATACAAATAAATAAATATTTGGGAAGTGGTGGGGGGTTAAAAGTTCTTCACAGTAGAATGCAGCTATGAAATGTAGAACTAAATGTGAAATTAGAAAATCCCCACTTAGCAACCAAAATAGCAATAATTGATTCAAGCAAGAATCGTCAATAGATGCTGAAACTAGTGGCTGGAAGTCTGATAAAGTACAAGGAATTTAAAATTTTTTTAAATTTTTATTTTAAAATAAATAAAATAAATTATATTTATTATATATAAATATATATTTATAAATATATAAAATTATATATTTATAATATAAAATTATATTATTAAAATATAATAATAAAATTATTATTATTATAAAATTATTATATTATATATAACATATATATAATAAAATTATTATAAAATTATAATAAATAAATTATTTATTTAAATAAATAAAATTATTTCACAAAAATAATTTGTGAGCGTTACCACAGAACGCTCACAAATTATAGGAGGGAAAATAGAAACTTTGCAGTGGAGAAACCTGGAAGATCCCAAACCAAAGGACCAAGTTGACATCCGTGGGGATTAAACTCAGCCAGGTCCTACATCTTCTGAGATGCGTCACTGAGAAGGACACCAATCACTTCTCTGGGATTCCCGCCAAAAATGCATGACTCCAACCCAATCATGAGAAAGTGTCAGATAAACCCAAATTGTGGGACGCGTTACAGAATAATTGTCTGTTCTCTTCAAAACTGTCGAGATCCTGAAAAACAAGGACAAACTAGGCAGCTCTTTCCAAGGGAAGAGAAGTAGAACCATGGTAATATCTGAGTGAAATGCACGATCTTCTCCTTTCCTCTCCTCCCCTCTCCTCCCCTCCCCTCCTCTCCTCTGCTCTCCATTAAGAACTTTATTGGAATAAATAGTGAGATTTCAATGAGTTTCATGGGTTCAAGGGTAGTAATACATTAATTTTGTTTCCTTCCCTTTTTTATTAGGGTAAAAAATGTATAACGTAAGGTTTATCATTTTAATTTCTAAGTATACAGTTCAGCAGTATCAAGTACATTCATACTGTTGTTCATGTTAACCTCTTGATTTGGATGGTTGTAGGAAATTCTCCTGTTTGTCTTTAGGAAACATATTTTGGGGTACATTGTATGTATATACTATAAATATAGATACATAGACGAGAAAATGATAAAGCAGGTGCGGTGGGATAACGACTGCAGACTGTAGGTGAAGATTCTACAGGGTTCATCCTCAGCTACCCTCCTGTGCACCAGGCTTCCTGGAGCCCATGTATATAGCGAAAGTCTCTGAAAAAAAAAATATTGCTGAAATGGAAAAAAGGAACAGAAAATGAGGAGAAACCAGTGTATCTAAAATTCATGAAAAAAAAAATCAAATTCTCCATTATTAGTGGGTCGCTGATTTCCATCAGCTTCTCAGACCCTGTGGCCTCTGCTCTGAACACTCTCCTCTTCCAGGCTTTCCTCCTCCCAGCCTGGTCTTTCCTTCTTTGAAATCTTATAGCAGCAAAAGTGATTCTTGATTGTGTCAAGGAGATTTTGTGTTGTTTTCTGTGTATGGTTCACAAAAGCGAAATTTTGGTTTAGTTTTTTTTTTTTTCAATTGTCGTAGAACACACAACATGAAATATCATTTTAATCTTTTTTAAGTGTAGAGTTCAGGGCATGCAGTACACTCCCGTTGCTGTGCAACCATCACCACCATCCATCCGCAGGATTTTCATCATCCTAAACTGAAACTCTGTGCTCACAAACTCCCCACTTCTCCCCTGCCAGCCCCTGGTAGCCGTCATTCTACTTTCTGTCTCTACGAGTTTCACTCTTCCAGGAACCTCATCCAAATGGATCCATGCAGTGTTTGTCCTGTTGTGACTCGCTTATTTCACTTAATATATTCTCAAAGTGTATCCACGTTGCGGCAAGTGTTGGAACTTCCTTCCTCTTTAAGACTAAATCATAATTTTTTTGTATGTATATGCCACATTACGCTTATCCACTCATCTATTGATGGATACTTGGGTTGTTTCCACCTCTTGGCTATTGGGAATAATGCTGCGGTGAATATGGGTGTGCAAATATCTCTTTGAGACCTTGTTTTTAATTCTTTTGGGTACATGCCCAGATGTGGATTTTCTAAGCATATGGCAATTCTATGTTTAATTTTCTGAGGAATCCCAATACCATTTTCCACAGTGGTTGCACCATTTTACCTTCCCACCAACAGTGCACAAGGGCTCCAAAGGGTTTTAGTTTTTACCTCCTTCATGTCCCCTGATCAATAGTCTCCCATTGATGAACACTTTGGCATTATGGTATTTAAGCTAAGAGGCTTCTTATAAGATCATCATCGCAGTGTGCTTTCTGTCCTCTGACCAACACCAACACGTGTGAATACACAGTTACGCCTCCTACGCTAAGGAACTCATCCCTACTGTGTCATCTTCCTTGGACTTGGAATCACAGAGTATGAGTGTTGGAAGGAAACCCAGCGTAGGTTATGATAGACAAATAATAGGCTTCTTTTTCAAACCTCTTCTGGTTATATTATTCAGACCTCTATGTAAAGGGCTTGCAGGGTATGTGAAAGGGTAGGAAAATATTGCACAGCATATTTAAACCGTATTTTAAAATATTCCAAAGCAATGATATGCGTGGGCTTCTTAAAGGTCTCAGACAAACATAAAGGTAAGAAAAGGCATTAAAGAAATCCTCACCTTTTTTTATAGAATGAAAACAAAATCTATCAGGAGATTTTTTAAAACTCTTGATACTCAGACTAGCATTTTCTGAACACAAATGATAAGTGACCCTTTCCATAAACACAGTAGTTAGATTAGTTCAATAAACATATAAACCTCCTTTATCCACTTCAGGAAGAGTAGGCCAGTGGCAAACCCCAAGGAGACTCAATTCTGTGATTCTCAGATATCTAGGTCTTGGAAACAGTGACTTAGAAGGGCTGGGATGGAGCAACATTAGGGCTTAAGTGAAGACTATGCCACACTCAAGACTAATTTAATGATGAGAAAAAAAGATCTCTCTGTGTCTCTCATGAATAAATAAATAAAATTAATTAAAAAAGAGAAAAAAGAAGCCCAGGCATCTATGTTCTTAAAAATTCCCTAGGTGAGTACAGGCATATCAAATTTGGAAACCATTGCTCTAGGAAGTCCACACTCACATATCACATATGTGAAAACTTTCAAAAAGTATAATAGTTTTCAGGAAATCATTAAAGAAAAATAGTAAATGACTTTTTAAAAATTTACATCTTCATAAAAACCAAAACTGGATGGATATAGAAAAAAATGTTAGCACAAGTTAACTTTGCATAGCAGTTGGGGATTATGGTTGATTTGCTTTCTTTTTTTAATCCCTCTTCAGCCTTTAGTTTTTTAATGTTTTTTTTTTTCAAGATGTATTTTGTTGTTGTTGTTTAAATTCAGTGAACATACAGCATATTATTAGTTTCAGAGGTAGAGGTCAGTGATTCATCACTTGTGCATAACACCCGGTGCTCATTACATCACATGCCCTCCTTAATGTTCATCACCCAGCTACCCTACCTGGCACCCGCTTCCTCTCTAGCAGCCCTCAATTTGTTTCCCATGATTATGAGTCTCTTATGGTTTGTGTCCCTCTCTGATATCATCTTGTTTTATTTTTCCCTCTCTTCCCCTATAATCCCCTGTTTTGTTTCTTAGATTCCACATACGAGTGAGATCATATGATGGCTGTCTTTCTCTGATTGACTTATTTTGCTTAGCATCATACCCTCCACTTCCATCCACATGGCTGTAATTGGTAAGTATTCACCCCTTCTAAGGCCTAATATTCCATTGTATATAGACCACAGCTTCTTTGTCCCTTCATCTGTCGGTGGACATCTGAGCTCTTTCATAGTCTGGTTATTGTGGACATTGCTGCTATAAATATTGGGGTGCAGGTGCACTTGTCACATCTGTATCACCACAATTTGTTCTTTGGGGTAAATCCCCAACAGTGCAATTGCTGGGTCGTAGGGCAGGTCTATTTTTAACTTCTTAAGGACCCTCCACACAGTTTTCCAGAGTGGCTGCCCCAGTTCATATTCCCGCCAACAGTGCAAGAGGGTTCCCCTTTCTCTGTATCCTCACCAACACTTGTTGTTTCCTAGTTTTTTAATTTTCCCCATTCTCACTGGTGTGAGGTGGGATCTCATTGTGGTTTTGATGTGTATTTATTTCCTGGTGTCCAGTGACGAGCATTTTTTCGAATGTGTCTGTTGGCCATGTGTAGGTCTTCTTTGGAGAAATGTCTCTTCATGTCTTCTGCCCATTTCTTGCCTGGATTATTTATTTTTTGAGTGTTGAGTTTAATAAGTTCTGTATAGATCTTGGATACTAGCCCTTTATTAATATGTCATTTGCAAATATCTTCTCCCATCTGTAGGTTGTCTTTGAGTTTTGGTGACTGTTTCCTTTTCTGTGCAGAAGCTTTTTATCTTAATGAAGTCTCAATTGTTCATTTTTGCTTCTGTTTCTCTTGCCTTTGGGAACATGTCTAGCCAGAAGTTGCTGTGGCTGAGGCCAAAAAGGTTCCTGCCTGTGTCTCCCCTAGGATTTTGATAGATTCCTGTTTCAGATTTAGGCCTTTAATCCATTTTGAGTCTATTTTTTGTGTGTGGTGTAAGAAAATGGTCCAGTTTCAATCTTCCACATGTGGCTGCCCAATTTTCCAGCACATTGGTTAAAGAGACTGTCTGTTTTCCACTGGATATTTTTTCCTGCTTTGTTGAAAGTGAGTTGACCATAGAGTTGGGGATCCATTTCTAGATTCTCTATTCTGTTCCATGGATCTATGTGTCTGTTTTTGTGCCAGTACCACACTGCCTTGATGACCACAGCTTTGTAATACAGCTTGAAGTCAGGCATTGTGATGCTCCCAGCTCTGGTTTCCCTTTTCAATATTCCTTTGGCTACTTGGAGTTTTTCCTGGTTCCATACAAATTTTAGGATTATTTGTTCCAGTGCTGTGAAAAATGATTATATTTTGATAGGGATTGCATTGAATGTATAGATGGCTCTAGGTATCATAGACATTTTAACAATATTTGTTCTTTCAATCCATGAACATGGAATGTTTTTCTATTTCTTTGTGTTTTCCTCAACTTTCATGAGCTGTTCTATAGTTTTCAGAGTACAAATCCTTTGCCTCTTTGCTTAGGTTTATTCCTAGGTGTCTTATGGTTTTTGGTGCAATCGTAAATGGAATCGATTTCTTAATTTCTCTTTCTTCAGTCTCATTGTTAGTGTACAGAAATGCAGCAGATTTCTGTGCATTGAGTTTGTATCCTGCCACTTTGCTGAATTCCTGTAGGAGTTCTAGGAATTTTCAGGTGGAGTATTTTGGGTTTTCTATATAGAGTATCACATCATCTGCAAAGAGTGAGAGTTTGACTTCTCTTTGGTAATTCAGGTGTCTTTTATTTCTTTTTGTTGTTTGATTGCTGAGGCTAGGACTTCCGGTGTTATGTTGAACAACAGTGGTGAGAGTGGACGTCCCTGTTGTGTTCCTGACCTTAGGGGAAAAGCTCTCAGGTTTTCCTGTTGAGAATGATATCCACTGTGGTCTTTTCATATATGGCTTTTATGATATCTAAGTATGTTCCCTCTGTCCCTACACTGCGAAGAGTTTTAATAAAGAATGGATACTCTACGTTGTCAAATGATTCTTCTGCATCTATTGAGGGTATCATTTGGCTCTTGCCCTTTCTTCTATTAATGTGATGTATCACATTGATTTATTTGGAGATGCTGAACCACCCTTGCAGCCAGGAATAAATCCCACTTGGTCATGATGAATAATCCTTTTAATGTACTGTTTGGTCCTATTGACTAGTATCTTGTTGAGAATTTTTGCATCCGTGTTCATCAGGGATATTGGTCTATAATTCTCCTTTTTTCTTGGGGTCATTGTCTGGTTTGAAGATCAAGGTAACGCTGACCTCATAGAATGCATATGGAAGTTTTCCTTCCCATTCTATCTTTTTAAACAGCTTCAGAAGAGTAGGTATCAATTCTTCTTTAAATGTTGGTAGAGTTCCTCTGGGAAGCCACCTAGCCATGGGCTCTTGTTTGTTTGGAGATTTTTTATTACTACCTCAGTCTCCTTGTTGGTTATGGGTCTGTTCAAGCTGTCTATTCCTTCCTGTTTCAGTTTTGGCAGTTTATACATTTCTAGAAATGCATCCATTTCTTCCACATTGCTTAATTTGTTGGCATATAGTTGCTCATACCATGTTCTTATAATTGTTTGCATTTCTTTGATGTTGGTTGTGATCTCTCTTCTTACATTCATTATTTTATTTATTTGGTTCCTTTCTTTTTTTATTTTTGATAAGTCTGGCTAATGGTTTATTGGTCTTATTAATTCTTTCAAAGAACCAGCCCCTAGTTTCATTGATCTGTTCCATTGTTCTTTTGGTTTCTGTTTCATTGATTTCTGCTCTAATCTTGATTAATTCTCTTCTCTTGCTGGATTTAGGCTTTATTGGCTGTTTTTCTCCAGCTCCATTAAGCGTAAGTTTAGCTTGTGTATTTGAGACCTTTCTTGTTTCCTGAGAAACTTATATTGTATTGTTTCTTGTATTGCTATAAACTTCCCTCTTAGGACTATCTTTGCTGTATCCCAAAGGTTTTGAACAGTTGTGTTTCCATTTTCATTTGTTTCCATGAATTTTTAAAATTCTTTTAAATTTCCTGGTCGACCTATTCATTCTTTAGTAGGATGCTCTTTAATCTCCAAGTGTTTGTGTTCCTTCCAAATTTCATCTTGTAATTGAGTTTAAGTTTCAAAATATTGTGGTCTGAAAATATGCAGGTAATATCCCAATGTTTTGTTACCAGTTGAGACCTGGATTGTGACCCAGTATGTGATCTACTGGAGACTGTTCCATGTGCACTTGAGAAGAATTTGTATTCTGTTCTTTAGGATAGAATGTTCTGTAAAGAATATTTACCTGTGTCATTCAAAGCCCTTGTTTTCTTGTTGATCTTCTGCTTAATCTATCCAGATTGCTGTGAGTCAGGTGTTAAAGTCCCCCACTATTATTGTATTATTATTAATGTGTTTCTTTAATTTTGTTATTAACTGGTTTATATATTTGGCTGCTCCCGTGTTAGGGGCATAAATATTTACAATTGTTAGATCCTGTTGGATATATATTATAATTTTAATATAGTCTCCTTCTTCATCTCTTATTACAATCTTTGGTTTAAAATCTAGTTTGTCTGATACAAGGATTGCTACTCCAACTTGGTTCCAAAATGAGTCTTTTTTAGATACCATATGGATGAGACTTGGTTTTTTTTGTCCAACCTGATGCCCTGCATCTTTTGATTAGAATATCTAGCCCATTTACATTCAGAGTAACTATTGAAAGATATGAATTTAGTGACATTGTACTAACCTGTAAGTTTAGTGTTTTGGTATATTGTCTCTGTTCCTTTCTGGTCTATGCTACTTTTGGGCTCTTTCTTTGCTTGTAGGGTCCTCTTTAATATTTCTTGTAGGGCTAGTGTAGTGGTCACAAATTCTTTTAGTTTCTGTCTGTCCTGGAAGCTCTTTATCTCTCCTTCTATTCTCAAAGTCAGCCTTGCTGGATAAAGCATTCTTGACCACATATTTTTCTCATATGCCCTGAGTATATCATGCCAGTCCTTTCTGGCTTGCCAGGTCTCTGTGGACAGGTCTGCTGCTGACCTTATGGACCTTATGTCTATATCTTTGTAGGTTAAGGTCCTCTTGTCCTGAGATGCTTTTAGAATTTTCTCTTTGTCTCTGAAATTTGAAAGCTTCACTCTTATGTGTCAAGGTTTTGACCTACATATTTTTTTTGAGGGGGGTTCTCTGTGCTCCTGGACTTGAATGCCTGTTTTCTTCTCCAGATGAAAAGTTCTCAGTTATAATTTGCTTGAATATACCTTCTGTCTGTCTGTCTGTCTGTCTCTCTCTCTCTCTTCCTCTTTTTCTGGGACCCCAATTAGTCTAATATTGTTAGACTTTAGTTTACCATTTTATGGTATCACATATCTCTCGAATTGTCCTCATGATCTCTTTTTCTCAGTCTTTACTCTCCAGCATTTTGTCTTCTATATCAGTGATTCTCTTTTCTGCCTCATTTATCCAAGCAGTTAGAACCTCCAGTTTTGATTGCATCTCATTAATAGCCTTTTTGATTTTGACCTGATTAGACTGTATTTCTTTTATTTCTCTGGAAATGGGTTCTTTAGTATCTTCTATGCTATTTTCAAGCCCAGCTAGTATCTTTATAATCATTATTCTGAATTCTAGTCCTGACATCCTGTTTATATCCATACTGATTGGGTCCCTGGAGTCAGTACTCCTTTTTCTCTTTTTTGAGTGATTTCTTCTGTCTTGTCATTCTTGCAAAAAGTGGCTCTTTTCTACTTGCAGAATTGCTGCAATTATTTTCTTAGATCTCCAGTTGAGTTCATGGGTGTTCAGAATGATTTGATTGCTGTCTAGGTGAATTCCAGGGACCAGATGAAACTAGGGTCCCCTACTTCTCCCCCATCTTCCTTAGACTCATTATGCTTGGTTTTCTTTTGTTTGTTCTGCTTCTCTATATTTTCAAAAATTTCTTGACAGTCAACCTCCAATCATTTGTGCTAAAATAATACATTTTTTTAATAATACAATTTTTAAGAAAGGAATAACTGGTAAATACATTCGGATTTGCTCATAGGAAAAGAGATCACATTATTTAATGATGAAGATCATTATCTTGGGATCTAAAGGTCTTGCATATGTCCCGGAAGAGCATGTAGAACAGTTAAGGGTGGTGAGCATGAACAGCAAGCTCACCTCTTATGTTGATCCTATCTGGGGTGCACCTCCTGTCACTACCAAGGCTAAAGCACTGTGCAGCATTCACTATCCCCCACACACTGGGTGAGGCCACCTAGCACTGTAGAGCCTTATGCTTCCAGATTTGTCATTGACTTTCCACATGACCCTAGTAAGGTCATTAATCTACAGCCTCATCACCAGGCTTTCCTCTGGAATGCATTTGCTGTGATGACACTCATAATAGTACTCTTGAAGGGCCCAGTTTCTCTCTAGTAAAAAATCCCTGTGTGAAGGATTGGATATAAAGATTTGAAGACACTTCAGTTGTGGAATCCTGAAGAGCATTGTGAAGAGGGACCTGCCTAGATTTTATGGATTTGTATCATGTAGTCTCAGGATGTTTTTCTAATTTATCTTTTATTTTAAAGGCTGTCAGAGTGTGATTTTAGATATACTGCTCTTCACTGATCTTCTTTTCTCTAGCTCAAAGTAGAATCCCTGGTCTTGCACCTTTTCATGTTGAATTAAGGATGGTCAAAGCCACCTGTGTATTAAATATTGATAGGGTTCAGGGAAGCCTGCCCCAAAATATGCCACTTTGGCATATTGATTGTTTTCATTAAAGTTACTTAAGAAACAGCCAGTACAGGAAGGACATTCTGACCCTCCTCTGTCCCCCTGAAAGCAGGAAATAAATTTCCCATGTAAGGGTACTGTCCTTGCAACTGGAAGGTAAAAGGCATCCTAATCACCAGAGATAGGAAATTCAGGGCTGAGAGGACTATACAAAGACAACTTACTTCTCTACTAATTCACGACACCAAGTCCAAACCCATTTGTCTTGTCAATTCTTCACAAGTTCATTGTTTCTTTGTCTAAAAGAAATCTGTCTTCCATTGATTACAGTATTGGACCAGCCAGAGAAACAGGAGGGAAGAAAAGAAAGTTTTCCTCCTCTATAGCTTTGGCAAGCCAGCCAGGATCCTTCTCTGGCTGGACCCTGCTTGTTCCAGGGCTGTTTTGACGGAGAGATCCTGGGACCTCTGACACATACCTGAAGAAGGTATAAATTCTTACACATCAATCAGGTGTCTGCCTGCAGGGTCTGTTAAAAGTGAAAGTGAGGAGAGTTCTTTTTTTTCTAAATTTAAATTAACTGGACAAAATACTTGTATAAACTAGTTCCTTGGGTATATCAACCTTGGTAAAAATTTGTTTGCTATTGATGCCTTTTCCTCCCAGAGAAGGTCATTGTTTTCTTTTGTCTGATTTATGACAAAATGTGAGTATATTTTCTCTGGTCTCTGCCAGCAGGAGGATGCATAAGCATTTGGTAAGTAGCTGAATAAACCATTGATCTGAGCTTAGAGAATCTTAATTAAAAAAAAAAAAGGGAGGAGTGAACTTTGGATTGCTCAGCTACCCTATTATGTTCAAAAGGGGGTGGAAACACATGATTCCTTGTGCTTTGGAACAGTTATTTAAGAGAGGGCCCCTCATAATTATCATCTGTGTTTACTTAGGCTACCTGTGGATCTTGCGAGGGCTAACTCTTCTGCACTCCCTTGTAGGATGCCTCTTGTATCCTTGGTTAAGCCATAAAAAAGTTTATTGGCTTGAATTGCTACTGAGATTAATATACAATCCTACTTGTCAATGGCTAGATGATGGGTCCTTTGACTTGCTCTATTAAAATTTTTTTTGAGATCTCTCATCCTAAACAATTGTTTTTTGGGCACCTATAAAAAGACCAAATTAAAAAGTAGTACAAGGAAGTATAACAGCTAGCCTTAGGGACTCCCTTAACAAGATGAAAGAACAGCAATTAAACTTTAAAGTCCACATCCAACATAAATTCCTTTTCTTAAAATCCAGCCCCATCCTCTCAGCAAATTATCTTAACTCCTAAACCCCTCCACCTTCCCCAGAAAATCCCCTAAACACCCAATTGCCTGTTTTAGCTTCCTTTTTCCTATAAGCACTTCAGCCTAATCCCTGGGCCCAGTTTATACAGTTATTCCTGTAAATGCTAAAAGCCAAGAAGTAAATTTAGCAGAAGCACCTGGGATGAACAATAAAGCTTGTTTTGCTGGGCCCTATAATCAAGCTCTGCCAATGTCAAGCCTTCCTATGCAATATTCTTTGCAGATATATCCTAGAACCCCATCTAAAGAATGCAGAACAACAAGTCTTTTAAATTATAAATTTAAGTTATAAATAATACCTCCACTTTCAGAAGATCTTACACACACACACACAAAAAAAACCCCACAAAACCCAAAACCAAACCAAACCAAACCAAAACAAAAACAGCTGAATGGGGGAGGAGGAAGGAGAGAGAGAGAGAGAGAGTAACCAACTTACATTCTTTCTCTGTCCCTTGAAGATGCAAATCTTACCATTAAAATATAAATACACTAAGAGGTAATTAAAACTCTTGAAGCTAAAAAAAGGGGGAAGGAGTTTTTAAAAATACAAAATGCCAGAAACACTCTCTTGCCTAAATTCTAGACCATAGCCTCCTTAAGATTACTTGTCAAGAGGGATCCCTGGGTGGTGCAGTGGTTTGGCGCCTGCCTTTGGCCCAGGGTGCGATCCTGGAGACCCGGGATCGAATCCCACCTTGGGCTCCCGGTGCATGGGGCCTGCTTCTCTCCCTCTGCCTGTGTCTCTGCCTCTCTCTCTCTCTCTCTCTCTGTGTGTGTGTGACTATCCTAAATAAAAAAAATTTTAAAAAAAAGATTACTTGTCAAGAAGAAATACAAATCTTCAAAGTCTCCTCCACAAGTGTTAGCAAAACAATTTTTAAGTGGGTAACCTTAACTTTTCCCATCTGCCGGAGACACAATTATTTATAAAATAGTGAATTTGTATTGCATCTGATTCATAGCTCACATTTCAGAATGAAAGCTATAAGACCTCTGTGTCTGTCTGTATGTTTACATCTGTGTACATGTACATGTATGTTATAGATATGGTATTTTTCTATCTCTGGATGGTATTATGAAAATTAACTTGTAAAAAGAGCTCTGTTTAATTGGCTTAAAAGTAAGTGTTTATGAATTAGGTTTTTTAAAACTCTCAGAAATATAAAAACTGACTCATGTTTTTTCAAGTTCACTTCACCTAGGATCATTTTCGGTAAATAAAAGCTACTTTAAGTTTGTTGGTTTAATTAAATAGAAATGTCTTCAATGATTAAATGTAATGCAAACATGCAACTTTTATTCTGGCTGGCTTTACTGAAAGTCAAATAAGCTCGTATTATCTCTGTTACAAATCTTGTCAGCCAAAAAAATAACTTAAGATGATGCCTAGCTGCTTTAATGTTTCATGAAATTTCCATGAGTAAGCTAAGTATGATTATAGAGAACAGGTAAGCTATATAGATGCAAGTGGTATAAGAATTTCTTTAATAAATTTATTTTTTATTGGTGTTCAATTTGTCAACATACAGAATAACACCCAGTGCTCATCCCGTCGAGTGGCCCCCTCAGTGCCCGCCACCCAGTCACCCTACTCTCTGCCCACCTCCCCTTCCACCACCCCTAGTTCAAGAATTTTTATGTGAACTTTTCAATAACAATTGTTTGATGGTGTGTTTAATTAAAAATAGTTACCCAAATCTATTTGGTAACTTCCACTGTTAAAAGTTCTGCTAAATTAAATTAAATGAAGCATAGCCATTAAGTATTTAGATCATTTCCAAACAAGATGAAATATTACAACATCAATTATCGAGCATAGCCTTATTTACTTTTGCTTCCTTTTATAGAGGAACTAATGACGTTCTTTTTTTCTATTAGTAAACAGATTTTGTGTCACACTGAGAAATTTACTGTAAAAAACATTATTTCTAGAAATTATAAAAAGTATTTATAAATTTACCAAGCCACAGAATGCTAATATAAAAGTTTATAATTGTTTTCTTCCTTATTTTCACTAAAAATTAAGGTTTTTAAGAGTTAAAATTCTAATATATGTAATTAAAACCACTAGAAATAACAAGGGAAACATCTCTAAATGCAAGGAAAGCAACATGTATGTTTTCAGTAAAAGAAGGTATGAGGAATGGAAATACATTTTTGTTGAAGGAAAAGAAAGTAATTTTGTCTTAAAGAGCGGCTAATTATTTCAAAATGGGGAACAGGAAAACCTAGGACAAAATCTGAATGTAAAAAAGAAAGTTATAGAAGGTTTGTGGAAAAAGAATCTTTGGAAAATAATTTTAATTTGTAGTCAAGCTGGCTAAGATTAAAATAAATTTAATTAAGTTAAATGAATTTTTTAATATCAAAAATAATCAAAATTTGATTTTCTCTCTTTGTTAAAGGACAAAGTTTTCTTAGATTATTGGTCTGTTCTTAATAAGAAATTTAAATAAAGGTTTTACTTTACCTTTTAAGTAATCTACTTAGAAAACAAAGATTTGTGTCCTACCAACTGTGCTTCACACTGCTTTCATCATGTCTTTGATTATTTAAAGCCAAGGCTTCTTTACTAAAACAGCTAAATTGTTGTTTTCTTAACTATATAATTTTCTGTATTTGCCTGTGAAGTCTTTAACTTTGGTTAAATTGATAACGGCGTACAATTTCACAATGACCTATGATCCTACTTGATCAAGTGTTTTAAAACCTTTTTGATATTTTTGACAAACTTCCCCAAATCAAATTTTAAATGAAGTCTTTTGACCTAAAACTGGCAGGATTTTCTAAAAGTTTCTTGGAAATCACACAAACAAAATTTGTTTTTTCTCTTTATATAAAAAAAGGTGTTACACTAAGTAGGCTTGATATGCTATATTATATAGGAAGCATTGTCAAATAAGAAGTAATACTAAGCCTCCTTCGTGTTGTTATATGTATTCTACAAATTGTATGAAAGTCCTAGAAATCTAGTATGTCCTGCTATAATGTGATCAGTGGTTATTCCAGTCATTAACTTAAAATATTACAAGTCATAGAAATAGAAAAATATTCTTTGTCAATTACATTGTAGTGAGTTCTCATCATGCCTGTCAGAATGGCTAAAGGTGACTACTCAGGAAACCACAGACGTTGTCAAGGATGCAGAGAAAAGAGAACCCTCTTACATTCTTGGTGAGGATGCAAACTGGTACAGCCACTCTGGAGAATAGTATGGAAAGTCCCTCAAAAAGTTAAGAATAGAACTACCCTATGACCCAGCAATTGCACTACCAGGTGTTTATCCAAAGGATACAAACATAGTGATACGAAGGGGCACTTGTATCCCAGTGTTTATAGCAGCAATGTCCACACTAGCTGTACTATGGAAAGAGCTCAGGTGTCCACCAACAAATGAATGGCTAAAGATGTGGTGAGGGGTGCCTGGGTGGCTCAGCTGGTTAAGCATCTGTCTTTGGCTCAGGTCATGATTCCAGGGTCCTGGGATCAAGCTGCACACAGTCTGCTCAGCACGGGATCTGCTTCTGCTTCTTGCTCTGTGTGCTCTCTCTCTCTCTCAAATAAGTAAAAAAAAAAAAAAAAAAAAAAAAAAAAAATTAAAAGAGAAGATGGACTATTACTCAGCCATCAAAAAGAATGAAATCTTGCCCTTGGCAATGACATGGATGAAACTAGAGGGTATTATGTGAAGCAAAAATAAATCAGAGAAAGATAAATATCATACAATTTCACTCATATGTGGAATTTAAGAAACAAAACAGAAGAACATGGGGAAAGGAAGAGAAAAGAAGATGAAATCAGAGGGGGAAACAAATCATTGGAGACTCTTAACTTTAGGAAACATACTGAGGGTTGCTGAAGGGAAAGTGAGTGAGGGGATGGGGTAACTGGGTGATGAGCATTAAGGCGGGCACTTGAAATAGTTAGCACTGGGTGTTATATGCAGCTGATGACTCACTGAACTCTACCTCTGGAGCTAACCATACACTATTAATGAAGCGGAATTTTAAATAAAATATTTTTAAAAATCTTTTCAATCGGGTACACTCAGAATTCAGAAAATGGTTTGGAATTTGCTCCAATCGCCGTAGAAAGGCTTCTTACTGAATACCTGATTGCTTATACGCTGGCCTAACTTTGGAAGCCCATCGGCATCCCTGCATTCTAAAATGAGTCTCAACTGTTCTCGGAACTAAAAGACACGTTCAACGAGATATGGAACAATCTACTACTCAGCTACTAACCTACTAATCCTGCTCTTCATAGTAATTAATTCAGCCTCTAACATGTGAAACTTCCAGGGAAATTTCAGAGGTGGAAATTTGTGGGGCTCAGGGAAGGCTGCCCTCAAATCTACCACTTTGGCATATTGATTATTTTCAATTAAAGTTGTTTAGGAAACAGCCAGTGCAAGAATGACCCTCTGCCACTCCTCCATACCCCTGAAAGCAGGAGGAAAATCCCCCCTTGTGAAAGTTGCCTTCCCTGTACCTGGAGGTAGAAGGCATTCTTATCACCAGAGATAAGAAATTAAAGGCCAAGAAAATTGTATAAACAAACCTTGTTTCCCTCACTAACTTGCTACCCCAAGCCCTAACCCCTTTGTCTCTTGAATTCTTCACGAATTTATGTTTCTTTGTCTAAAAGGCATGAGAGCTGCCTGTTTGTTCATTTCTGAATTTCTATGAGCTCCTGTATGTACACATGAATTAAATTTATTTTTCTTACTCTGTCTTATGTCATTTTAATCATCAGATCAGTCAAATAACCTAGAAAGGAAGAAAGATAAAGTTTTGCTTCCCTATAATATCACAATGTACCTTTAGACTTTTCTCCTCCCCAGAGCAATGGCATGAAGTCAGGAATCCTAGGGCTGAATAAGAGTCATCTTCTCCTGGTAGCCTGGTACAGCTGGCCAAGAGTAGGGATGGCTTCCCAAGGGCAGAGAGGAAACGTAGGAGTTGAAGTCTTAAAAATGACTCAAACCAAGTGTTAAAAAGAAGCTTTCAATAGAGGTGAGTTGTGCCCCTCCAGCGCATTTCAAGTAAAAGCTTATTGCATCCAGGGCTCATCACCAAGCTTACATGACTCCCAACCCCTACACCAAGCCCTAACAGCCACCCATGATCCCAAGAGGACTGTTCTCAGAAGTGCCTCCCTCACCAGGCCTAAGATTAGGGTACAGACTGTTGCCTCTTGAGTTCCTTGCCAGCGAGGAAAGGAAGCATTGGCAGCCTTCTCCACGTCACTTGTGAAGACTCCTTGCTTTCCTGATCCCATTCTTCACTTTACTTTCATTGCTTTGCTAGTTCCCACCGTTGGCATCTGGAATGGAGGATGAGAAGAAAGAGGGAGGGAGAAAGAAAAAGAAGAGGCATCTGTCATTGCCTTGTTTGCACACTTCAAAGGATTTACTAATGAGTCTTCCTATTGTCTAAGCTCCTTGTCTATGGCTGGGTTTTGCAATCTATACACCTAGGGAGATCACAGAAAACCGAAAGAGCCTTTCACAACAGGACAGAACGGCTTCCCCCACCCCTTACAGTAGAATCAAAGAGGTGATTGTCAAAGGCAAATGAATTCGATTTGGAGGACTCACACAGCTACTGGAACAGGTCCAGTGAAAGAGGAAAGAATGTGTTGTGTGTAGTTGTGGGAAGGCGAGAAGATGGGGAAGGAGGGTTGTTTAGAGCCAAGTTAAATTTAAGCTAACCTCTCCACGTCTTTGCTCACCTCTGCTAGCTGACCTCCTTATGCAGTGGTGAATCCAAGGAGGATAATCCGGTGACTATCAATCACTCTCAATCCAGTGACTATTAACCAGTGGGGACAATGTTGGCAACATTGGGCAATGCCTGGAGATACTTTTGGTTGTCACAACCGAGAGGAGGAAATTACTGCATCTAATGGGTACTGCTAAATAACCTACAATGCATGGAATAATCCCCCACAATGAAGAATTATCTGGCCCAAAATATCAAAAGTGCCAAGGTTGAGAATCCCTTGCACAGGCATCTTCTTGGCATGAATGGAGTTAGAAGAGCAATATTTATGCCCTTTGATGTGGCTCTTTTTTTGTTGCTGTTTCTGGGATATCTTATCCTCATATTCATCACTCCCACACTTACCCAGTTGTCAGACTGGAGGAGTCTGCTTCAAGGTCTTCAAAACCTTAAAATTACATCACGAGTCTCATCTACAGTCTTCTTATGGGTCTGCACAGTTCTTCCTGTACTACCTTCATGATCTATGTTTTTCTCTTTCATCTTATTTTCCCTTTTGTAAATTCTATCACTTATTTTTTTACTTCTTTCCTCTGCTCCTTATGATCAGATGTCAAATCCAAATTCAGTAATAGTAATATATCACAATAAAATTTCAAAATATTCCAGGCTTCTGAACCAGGGTTGAGGGAGATATGCTGACTGGAGTAGGAAATTTAAGAATCACATCTAAAATCATGCATCATGTGATCACAGTGGATGTCTCACTGTAATAGGAGATATTTTTTTCTTTTCTGGTTGCTGCTATTAAGCCAGCAATCAAGTCACTTTGTGTACTGGGCTACCATGGACAGAGGGATGTTGTACTACAATAGAATATTAATTCCTTGAGAGGGAAGGGAAGAGTCGGTGAGAGGCTTCTCAGCATCATGCATCATTGGTGGCTGTGAATAATTATTTAAATTGGTGATGAAAACATAATGCTTTAAATACTAGGAAAATGCATCATAAAAACTTGTGTGAGGTTGGAGGATTCTTCATTTTATTAATGCTATCAACAGTTATCATAAGGACTCTTTGTAGTGATCCAGTCAGTGATGAGTTCCAAAAAGCTGAACATATGGGTTTCAGCCCGAGACTGGACAATTTGGAGAGACTTACAGAGTTGGAAAAGATTTGAGATATATGTATGCAAAAGGATAGCTTTGTACATTGGTGCCTACATTCAGATGCAAAATAATGCAAAAAAAAAAAAAAAACAGATACAAAATAATGCTCATTAATGGGAAAATGTTCTGAAACTGAACCCAACATCCTATATTTGGAGAATCTCTGAATCATTCTTCAGTACAATTCCATAAATGTCTCACTTAATTTCAAACCTGGAACCAATGAAGTGGTAACAATATCAAAAAATGGCTTTATAGAATCCAAGATAATGTGTACTGGACCTACTCTATGCTGCAGGAAGATAGCCACTACTTTCCAACTAGCGTCCAGGGAGCCATGATGTGTTGCACCTGCACACTTCATGATGTGAAGTTGCTGGAAATGTGACAAAGATGTTCTTAGTGAACACAACTCCATTTGCGTTGTTCTGTTTGCATGTGATCCATAGAGGACAAAGGACCACTGATATGTGATGTGCATGTTTGTGTCTGAGTCTACGTGTATGGCTAGATCTATGTTCGCCTCAACTATAGAGGGCTAAGACGTCCCTGTATGTCCTGGTCTAAAAAAATATCCAGAAAATTCAGCTTGAGCTACAAAACGGTAGTTAGTTGGATCTCTGCCTTCCACTAGTCCTTAATATAGCCACATATGCCTTTCAACAATCCACAAACATTTCTGAGTTCTCACTATGTGTTGGTCACCTTGATAAGCAGTAAGTATACATGGGTGGATGAATCAGAAACTATCCTGTCCTAATCCCTACAAAGTAAGTAGTCCCTTGGTTTGTTACTCTCTTTATCTCTCTCTTCTTTCAAAACTTCCATGAAATCCCATCCTAGTTTATGACAGAAGGCAATGGAACACAAACAGCAAAGATATTACAAGAAGACACCATAAAAACATATGGGATGTCTATCACTGGCTTAAAAATCTATCATCTTAAAACCCTATGAAAAAAAGCATTTCACAGCATAGTATAGAAACATGAATGGCAGTTTGTGCCTAAGCATAGCACACTGTTCAGGTTTATATCCTCGTGGGCATGTTAAGTGAAATAGAAGGATGTGGGACTTTGGAATCATCTGGGAATTAACTAATCCTTAAGGGAGACAGAACTGGGCATTTTAGTTGCATACCAGTAACCAAGCCTCCTTCTCGGAGGCTCTGAGTACTCTGTCGAGTGGGCGTACCACATAGGTCCAGCACCACCCAAGCCATGGGACTCATCTCTGAGCCTTGTGAAAAGAGAAACTGAGCCTGAAGGTGCAGACATTGTCTTCATGAAGATACACTGAGGTCCAGCTTAGTCATCAAGTATGTAGAGGAATGGGGAGCATATGTTGTCTTTGGCAAAAAGGACCAAAGAGTCCCAAAAGAGATTTTGCACCTTGAGGGCTAGAAGCCATAGCAACACTTCGAGATGACATCCCTGGTTCAAACACCAGCATCATCCCTGGGAGCAGATCTTGGTGAAGTGTCACCTTCAAATGTCCTTCTTACTATGGGTTGAATTGTGTCTCCCTCCTGTATTCACATACAAAATTCATCTGTTGAAGTTCTATCCCCACCCCCAGTACTTTGAATGTGACATATTTAAAGAAGGGGTCTTTATAGAGGTATTTCAGGTAGAATGAAGTCACGTGGCTGGACCCTAATCCAATAGGATTGATCTACTGTTAAGAGGGGTGGACATAGATATATACATTGACCAAAAGGTGACCATGTAAGGATACAATATGGAGGCATTCATCTGTGAGCCAAGAAGAGAGGCATCAGAAGGAAACAACCCTGCCAATAACTTGACCTCAGACTTCCAGCCTCTAGAACTGAAAGAAAATAAACTTCTATTATTTAAGTCACCCAATCTGTGGAATTTTGTTATGGCAGCCTGAGTAGACTAATACGGATCCTAATAAGAAGGAAACGAGTTAGAAGAGCGTTACAAGACTCTTCTTCCCATGAGAGAAGTCTCTGAACCTACCAAAATAACTGGGTATTTTTGAGGAGAGACTCAAGAGCAAGCATAATGTAGATGGAAATATGGGATGTTTCCAAGTACCAACAGAAGTTAACATTCTTTTTCTTTCACAATATTCATTTTTAAATCTCTCGGGGTTTTAATTTTAAAAATTGAAGTATAAGTTTTGGAACAAATAAATTGATTTTTGTCTATTGTTTTGTAGCTGTTTTGTAGCTGGCCTAACTTCCTTTTGTGATCTAGCTCAAGCAAAGTTTCAAAGAGCGTGGAAAACATCCTTTTAACAATAACAACACTAATTAAGAATTGACTTATTTTGCAGCAAGTACAACACGAGGAATTTTGTATAGATGATCTTTAATTTGGGGAAAAAAAAAACTTGTAAGGTGTCCTTCAATTTTAAAGGTAGAGAAACTCAGGCAGCATGGGTGGCTCAGCGGTTTAAACACCTGCCTTCAGCCCAGGACATGATCCTGAGGTCCCGGGATCAAGTCCCATGTCGGGCTCCCTGCATGGAGCCTGCTTCTCCCTCTGCCTGTGTTGTCTCTGCCTCTCTCTCTCTCTTTCTTTCTCTATCATAAATAAATAAATAAAATCTTTAAAAATTAAACATTAAAAAAAATAAAGGTGGAGAAACTGAAGCTCAGAGAGGCAGTTTTCTGCTCAGAGTCAAACCATGACATGTGCTGAATTTGGACTGGCCTGGTGAGTCTAGCTGCAAAGACTTTGTTCTTCCCACTACACCCCACTGCTTTCAGAATCACCAACTATGGATGAGAAAGAACTGCTCCCATAGCAGCCACCATGGCACATGCTGTTTGCTGGTATTTGTCAACAGGCTTGAGTCTTCAGGGTGAGAAAACTGGAGGAGAGGAAGCTGAGACAGGAAGCTGATATTTTCTATCAGAACTAAAAATGCACTTGACAGCACAGAACAAAGAAGCTTTCCACAAAAACGCACCGAGCCTTTTATTCTAAAGATGCTGGTGACCATGGACCCACTTCTGTCCTCAGCAGCAGCCTCTCCCCCCACCCCTGGAGCCACAGTCCCCATCAGTCTCAGTGGCTGAGATAACAGGAAACAGATAACAAGACCCTTGTTTCTCAGCCCATAGGGTCGCCTCTTATGTCATCAGAGGGTCCCGAGGAAAGGTCAGTCAAAGCTTAAGCAGCACCCACAGAGTTGAACATCTGAGCTTAGAAGTCTCAGAGAACTAATCTCTTTGAAAGTAAGGGAAGTCCAATTATTTTTGAAAACTGGCAGAAGTCCAGGACATGAGGATGTTTTCTTTCTTTTGTACAAGGCAAGCAAGCAAGGGGGGAAAGTCTGCGTGTTTGGAGAAGGGAAGAAGGGGAGTTACTATTTTGGTGCCTGACAGTAAGCAATATAGACACGCAAAGGATCCTGACCTTCCTCAATGCTGCTGGTCAGAGGGCATGCCAGAGGCCACGGGGAGTGGCTTAGGTGGACTCTGCTTGGAAAGAAAGTCTTGAGGTGATGGTGCCAGAGAGAAGGCACGTCGATGCTTTCTTTGATCTTCTTCCCGATGGAAGATGGGGTGAGTGGGGAGAAGGGCAAAGAAGCTCAAAGAAGAACAAGAGATCGAATGTGAAACTATTAGTGTCATCAAGAAATGACCCGTGATATATTTCATACCACGGTGTGTGTGTGTGTGTGTGTGTGTGTGTGTGTGTGTGTGTGTGGTGTGTATTTAGCAATGGAAGGCAGAAATATAAAAAATATTGTAATGATTTGCCCATGAAAGTAACTATCATTTGTAACAACATGATTAAGACTGTTACTAAACAAGTATAAACTCTGCCAAGAGAAAAGGTTGAAAATCTGGAAAGAAAATTGAATGACTTGGGTAATGTCTGAAAGATATTCACAACCCACCCAGAACTGTTCATGAAACCTCACCTCTATCAAGGATTTAGCAGGATTTATCTTTGTAGGAGAGGCCTACTTCAGGCATCATGTTTCCCACTGAACAGATGGGAAAACTGAAAAACAGAGCATGGTTGTAGTCTACTTTCTAGCTTATGTTCTTTCCATCTTTCAACATCCCTTCAATTCTGTGCAGATACCATTCTAATTTAGCCACAAGAAAATATATCAGAAAAATCATCAAAATACTTCCAGTTCCATAAGGGTTTTTCAAAGTAGAAGAAAGATGCAACATGACTACCAGGTGGCACAGTCTGCAAGCTCAAGTGTAGAGGAAATGGACTCCATTTTCAAATAATTAAAGCTAATTATTTTAGCTCTTTTAAGAGCCAATATCCCACTGGTACAAGATTCTGGTGGGAATTATATAGTTGACAAAAGTCTTCTAGGGGAATCTCAAGAGAATCACTGAGATAAAATGTCCAACTTGGACCAGATAGAAAATTATGAAGAGTTTGGACAGAGGAAATCAGGAAAATAAGGGTTCAAGATACCGGGGGCGGGGGGTGGCGGGGTGGGGATCTGCATGGCACATGGAACACTTTGGTAGAGAATAGATCTGATGTTGACAGATGGGTGACTTCGTTAATGAAGAGAGTGGGAAAGAAGTGCACTAAATAATACACTGGCTAGGTAGGCATCAGAAAATTACTCAACAAATCCTAGGTCTTCAGTCATTTGGTCTCTATAATTAAGATTAATGCAAAGAATAGTCCCAGAGTGCACAGGCTAGCACCACTGGGAAAGCCAAGTGTGTCTTGTCTTCAGACACCTGCTTCCTCAGAAGCTCTTTCCTGCTGGTATGTCCCTCCTGCATGAACCAAGATGGCCCCATTTGGCAATGACATACTGCTGGGCCTTGTATCTTGGGGTTTGGCAGCGTGGTGATGTGCCTGCGTATCATCTAAATTCTGTGACGTAGCAACATAGGGATGAGCCTACCTGACAGCCTTGTGACAATTTACCAGAAGGGAGACCAATAGACGCCTATTTTCAGCTGGGAAAGCCACAATCTTTCTATTTCCCAGCCCAGATTAATCCTGGAAGCAGAGTGTCACATACTAGTTTAGGCTGCTTTGCAGACATCTAATCCTCCCAAATATTCTTTGGGTATCTGTTTATCTGAAGACCCAAAGGTAGCTATATGGTGCAGTCGATTTTCCAATTAATATAATTTATTTCCTTGAGCTTTGAGCAGAAAAGCTTGGGAATTTTGGTAACAAAAAATTAAAAATTATAATTTTCTAACAAAACAGGTTAAAATTCATTTAATCTCCAATGAAGACTATTTCACAATGTATGTTTGATGATAACATTTCTATATGTATTTATATGTATATATCTATATATAACACTTGCCAGTTTTTAGTCCAAATTTTCATGCAGAAACACTTGTTCAGAATCTGTAATGCATTTTTCTCAAAAATACCTGCCAAAACGATTATAGAGTTTCAGATTAATCCCTAAAAATCCGATTAATGTACGAAACAACTGATTTTGAGCATTGATAGTACTATTTATCTTAACCAGTACTTGCCATGTAATGGACACTTTCAAGTATTATACTTTCGATCTTTCTTTTCCCCACCCATTCACAGTAAATTCTTTTAAAGAAATAGGGAAGGAACTCATGTTTATTGCAATTTGGCTATATGAAGGGTAGTTTCATTCATTCATCCCATAAATATCCCAAATCCTGTAGGGTAATATTATTTTCCCATTTCTCAAATTGGGAGACCTAATATTTCTACTGCAAAATGAGATCCTGAGCTCCAAGATGCAATGCCAAGAGCACCTCTCCTTCCGTTAGCAGGACTAAAGATCCTCCCTATACCTCAGTGACCTGGAGGCAGGACCAGGAGCACATTCTCTCCCTCCATGGAACAGGACCTCAGAGGATTGGATGTCCAGGATCAGAAAGGGGAGGGGCAAAGACATTGGTCAGCCACATGTCTAAAAGCTAGACTGGCTCCTTATTATAGGAGGGAGAAAACAAACTCTGTCCTGCTTTGTCTCCATTATAATCATTCTACATGTGGAATAACACATTCTTTGCTCTTTTTTGACATTCATGACATGAGTTATGCCACCAAACAACAATATTCTAATTATTGAGTATTTTTTCTGGAATTATTCGGAAGAAAATAAATCATCTTCATTTTGGGAAATATAAGCAAATTTTCCAGTGTCCCTTACCCTCAATGAACCCATAAAAAGTTGGCTTTCCTATCTCCCGTAGGAAAGCCAACTATAAACATATACCAGTTCAGGGATCCTGAAGCCATTTTAGGGTAACATGGCTCAAGTAAAAACTTTCGTACCATCTGTACCTAGTAAACAAAGTAGAGAAATAGGGAACCAAGCCCATCTTCCCCCTCTCTGATGCCGCCACTAAAAGGCAGCCTCAGTCCACCCAGGCTTGCTTGCTACAGGGAGTTGAGGATTTAATACAGTATTGTTTAGAGTTCTAGTAATCATTTGTACTGACCATTGTAATTGCCTAATTACGTTTGCTCATATATTACAGTAAGGGTAGGATTTTCTATTAAAAAATAGTGAGCAGAAAATCGTGGAGATGGCTTGATTTCTCGTCCCGGAGCAGGAGAAGACTACCTTTAAACTGTATTGAGCAAGTTTAAATGGGTAAGAGAGGAACAAAACTAAAACTGGCTTTCATGATTACATTCCCAAGGCTCGCGTTTGATATTCTAGTTCCAGGGTTACTAAAATGCCTCTTTGTCTTTCAAGTTCACTTACAATCATTTCACTAAATAAGATGGAGCAGATTCAGAGGGCAAATCGAAAGCTAAAAAGGCTCATTTAGACTTCATTGTTTGCAAAACAAATATCTCTTGGGAAGTGGGTCTATCCCTTTCTTCCTGGACTCTCCTCGCTTCCTTTTCATATTTGAAGCTTCCTGGGTGATTCTGTTGCCTCTCACTCCCTCTTGCCTTCCCGGGGAGCATTTTGCCAGATATTTAACCGTGACTTTTGCTCTGAATCCATGTTAAGCCCAACCCTCTGCTTCCTCCAACTTGAACTGCTTTGCCTCCATGGGAGGTGGGAAGGAAGTCACAGTTTCTGCCATTCTGTGTGTCAAAGGAGGTTTGTTTATCCTACTAGTAAAGTCAATAGAGAGCTGACTTCCTGCCAAGGGCTGCATTCTGGGACAAGAAAGCCAAGCTGATAAAAGTGTTGGTGCAGGCGATTGTTCTGAAAAATATGCTAATGGTCCACCTGATAACTACTTTCTTCTATAAACCCACCTATGGAGGAGGAAGCATGGGTGTTCAATAGACCACGGAGGTTTGAATTGCGTTTCACCACCCTGTTCACTGGAAACTTTCGGTCTTAGCAGCCTGGGGACTGTGGAGTGGAAGTCCCCTGGGTGCTCCTGAGAGTAGTATTGGAAAGAAGAGTCATTGGAAAACACTGCCCTGTCCCAACCCAGGACCCATGACTACCACTGTTTAGGATCTGTGCTAACCAGAGTTCTCAGTCAAGGGCTGAGGTTTCCAATGACTTGTCTCTAATGACATTGGCTATTTTGATAAAAATCCGTTCAGAGCAATAGGCTGACCCGATTTCTCCTGACCCTCTGTGAGACCAGCCAACTCAGGTCTTCTTTGAGGCATTGAGGCCTAAACTATGCTCCAGTAGGACCTTGGTTTTATCCTGTTGGGAACCTGAACACACCTGGAATTAGTTATTTAATATCTATGTTCCAGAAGAATTTTTAGAGAAGGAAGGGCAGCCTTTCCCTGGTCCATACATGTCATCCCCTGTCTTGATTGCTTAGTCGTACTCAATTAATACTGAATAAGTATCACAGAAAAACAGCACTACGATGCTCAAAGGACGGCAGATTCACGGACGCTGTTTGTCATTTACCAAGTGATTGGGCGTAGAGATGAATTTAGGATCTAGGTTCCGGGATTCCTGTCCCTGGTTTTCTGTGCTAATTCCCACCACATGCCATTCTGCTCCAGTACTCTTCTAGCAGAGGCCCATGTTTCATGGCTTACCACTAGTAAACACAGCATGTCTCCAGATAATCATACGAAGAAAGGGAGAAAAGAAAATTGACCAGAGTATTTCTAAACAGCCTGCATCATATCCCTCATTGTATACACTCTACAAAGAGCTACAAGGAGAAGAAAGCAAAGTGCTGATTGCAGCAATAATTGGAGGGCAGTTATGTCACTAAAAGAACAAAGCAATATGTAAGAGGTACACTTAAATGCAGCTGGGACCAGAAAAAACACCCCACAGACATAAATGTTTTGGTAAAGAAAAATGCCAAGAACCCAGAGAGGGGAAAAAAAAAAAAACGAATCATCATCTGTCATTCCCTTTGTGCAGTTGGCCTTCACATGCTGACTTGCTTGTGGAAAATGAGGCTTTCGATGTAAAACCAAAGACACATCTTCTGAGGCATAACATTCCCACACAGGAGTAATCTGACATCCTGTTGACTTGGATCCTCCAACATCTTAGCAAGTGTGATGAGCAGAGATTAGAAAAGAATTTAGGGGTATCTGTCCTAGCGTAGTTGTTAGCTCTCCCTTTGGGCCAGATCTCCTTCTTGAAAAGACGTCTTTATTCTTAACTTAGCAACTGAACTAGTTTGGCTCAGATAAATTTACTCTTTTCCAATGATGGCAACAGAGGCATGAGTATTTGAAAAAAACACCATTGCCTGACCTGGGAAATCTATCAGGGAGTTGGCAGGGCAGGGAAGTGAGCGTGAGCAAGCATTCAGTGCCGGCCCTGTGCCAGACACCTTAACACATGTGCCATTTAATTCTGATAATATTCTTGTGAAGTATTTTTTGTTTAAAAATCATTTTTCCCATTATACACTAATGAAAACAGAATCCGGGACAATAAGTATCTTACCCAGGTAGCAGAGCAGGATTCAAACCCTGACCCCTGACATCCAAATCCAGCCACGCTCTACCCAGGACTCAATGAGTGCCTGGTTAGTGGGTACATTGGGATCAACGAAGCTTTTATTTATCATCATAAGGAAAAACGATGCCAACTCAGAAATCATTATGGTTTGCTTAAACTTTGACACTTTTTTTTTAAATTTTATTTATTCATGAGAGAGAGAGAGAGAGAGAGGCAGAGACACAGGCAGAGGGAGAAGCAGGCTCCATGCAGGGAGCCTGATGTGGGACTTGATCCCGGGACTCCAGGATCACATCCTGGGTCAAAGGTGGGCGCTAAATCGCTGAGCCACCCAGAGATCCCCAAACTTTGACACTTCAATATGTATTTCATGTTTTTTTTTTTTAAACAAAGTGTGTTTTTAAAAAATTACATAAATATCCTGTTAATTTTTCCCTGGTAGGTTGTAAGTTCCTGTACATTTAACGTTCCCATGCTGCTGCTGATTTCCCAATATAAGCCTTCCTTCCTACATTTGTTTGCCTAGTTCTTTGATTATTGAGGCTTTCAGACCCATACTCATCCAGCCAACTCAAGAAGGTATCACTGTCTTACATCAGATTCAGCCTGTTTTCTCTTTCTGCACACCATGTTAACTCATTTTCAACCAAGGTTTTCATCCCTAACATGAGTTGGAACTTTGACTCAAACCCTAAGGGGGGCAGAATCAGAAGTTGCAACCTTCAAGAAAGCTTAATCACCCATCCTAACTTCCTAAAAGGTGGAAGGAATCATCAAAACCATTTTGACTGAGGGTTGCCTACTATCAGGCCTAAAGTTATCAAAAGAGGGATTAAGAGACTCAAAACCTAACCATGACTCTGAGGTCCCTGATAAGACAGCAGTGAGATGGTTCATGATTTGTCCAATGACAATGGAATCTAAAAACCAAGATATTTATACGCCTATGTTCCTAGCAGCATTATTCGTAGTGGCCAATGAATAAAATGTGGTGTATCCATGCAATGGAATATAGAATATTACTTGGCTTTCAAAAGGAGGAAATAGGGACGCCTGAGTGGCTCAGTGGTTGAGCGGCTGCCTTTGGCTCAGGGCGTGATCCCCGAGTACTGGGGTGGAGTCCACGTCGGGCTCCCTGCACGGAGCCTGCTTCTCCCGCTGCCTGTGTCTCTGCCCCTCTCTCTGTGTCTTAAAAAAACAAAAAAAGGAGGCAATTCTGACCCAGGCAACAGTCTGTATTAATCTTGAAGGCATTATACTAAATGCAATAAGCCAGTCACCAAAGAACCAGAATTGTATGATTTCACTTACATGAGGTTCCTAGAGTGTTCAAATTCATAGCGACAGAAAGTGGAATGGTGGTTGCCAGAGGTTAGGGAGAGTCACTGTTTAATGGAATTAAACAATACAGAATTTCAGTTTTGCAAGATGAAAAGGAATCTGTGGAGAGATGGTGACGATGGTTGCTGAACAGTGTAAACACACCGAGTGCCACCCAACTGTACGCTTAAACACAAGACGATCAATTCTATGTGCATTTTAACAACTGGAAAAAAAAAAGAAAAAAAAAAAAAAGCAAGAAACACTTCTTTCTCCCTTCCCCTCCGCAAAGGGGTTGGTTATATCATTTGTTTCTGGCCGCGGTGCCTGGAATGTACGATGGAAGAACTGTGTTTGGTATGTGAAAGACAAATCTTTATTTTGTCCTAGACTTTGCGCTGATTGTTCTCGACCTTGGACTATGTAAATTGGAGAATTCTATTCTTAGGGACTGACTACCAGTGGATTTTAAAATAATTTCATTCTGGTAAATATTTAGGTTAAAAAGAAAGGTTAAGAATCTGAAAAACATCAGATTTTTTTATTTATCTTTAACAAAATTCTTTGACGGTTTTTGCCCTTGTGTTTTAAACATTAGCCGACTGTAATTAAATTAATGGGGTTAATTAAATAAATGGGGTTTCTGGTAATCATTTTATTTCTCTTTTAGCATGTCCCCGTGTCTTTGGTTGAGAGCGAGTGATGTCGCACTAGGGCAGGGGCAGCTCAAGGAGTTTGGGCCACGATAGTTCTGTTCCCTTCTCCTTTTCTCACACCTGAGCCCCTCTCTGCCCCAACTCTCCCCTGTTTCCTGGCTGTGGCCCCTGGATCGCTCCTGTTGCTGAAGGGACAGAAGCTCATGGCTTCAGAAAGCTCAGGTGCCCACGTGCTGTTCCCTGCAGGCACGTTGTGTCTTCACAGCGGGGACATACGTCGTTTGCAAACGCATGTGAGTATCCCTGATGCTGCTAAACTGTATACGTGACCTAAAGATGGTTAAGGTCGTAAAATTTTACGTACCTGGTTTTTACAAGCATTTTTTTTTTTTAAAAACTATCTACAGAGAAACGGAGAAGCCATAGGAAGAATGACTTCATGAAGGATAGACATGGAAGTTCAGGCACCAACGTACAGGGCCGGGAGGGAATTAACGTTTACATGGTAGGGCCGGGAATGCTGTTCATGGGCGTCCCTGTCACCCACCCTACACCCCACGAACGTGGCTCCCTGTGTGCGGTCGAGGCAGGGCCTGGAGGTGGAAGCTGTAGAACACCACTGTTTTGCCCGATGAGGCTCAAGAGGAGAGGATGAAGGCTTCTGGCGGGGTTTGGCAAGGTCCCAGTGACTTCCCAGCAGGCACGCCAAAGCTGCTGTGCCTGTGCATGATGTGACTCTGAACCCAACTGTCCCTGCCCAGTGTCTACCCAGGCCTTCAGACTGTTTGACCCGTTCCCTCAGACTTCTACTCAATTCCTCCCCGACCTCTGGAAGCCCAGTGAAAACCACAGCAGCAGAGAGGTTGGAAAGAGAAGCTTCTCCGCATGTCAGAGGCTAATTCTACTCTTCCCTTTTTCCTTCTTTTACTCGTCTGAGTCCTTTTAAGCACTGCCCTTACCGGCAACACCGATCCCATGGAGTTGTCCTAAGCCTTGAGAGACACAGATAGAAGCCACAAGCAGGTACTACATGCGGTTAAGCTCCTGGGAGCGCCTGAGGGTGCACCCTCGGGGAAGAGCCTTGACGGTGTGCATGGGCTCAGCTGGCTGCCTGGCTCCAACACAGCGAGAGCCCACGCTGGGGCGGGGTCATGCATCAGGTATAACTGATAATGCCTTTCAGTTAGGCCTAGGAATGGAGCAACCGTCAGGAATCCAGAACCCTCATGGCTGGCAGCATTCTAAGTAAACAGCAGCAACACCTAGTTGTGTGGGTGGCAATTAATCAAGGCAGTCAGTGAGTTGTACTTGCTGAATCTCCTCTGTTCCTTTGTTCCTGGTCCCCACCCATTGGCATGGTTTCCTTGGGGAATTTTTTTTCTTCCTGGAGCTTGGGTTATGTACACACACATACAGTAGGTCAAATGGCAACAAGTTGACTTCAGGTTATGCATCCATCTCCCGGACGGTTCGGGACATGGAATCCAGTGCCCTGAGTCCTAAACCAGGCTTGACCATTTAGTGGCCCTGTGAGCTTCAGCATTTAACTTCTGTTTCTTGACTGGAAACATTCACAAAATGTGAATGGAAATGGTGTCTCTTTTACCTATTTAAATGGGAGCTTCAATCACGTTGTCTTTTAGACGGAGTGCATCACTCTGCGCCTGGCGCGGCCCGGTACGAGCACTGTCAGCCTGTCTTTGCCTTCTTCCATCCATTGTTGATGTAAGCTCCTGAAGGCCGGGTCCTGTGGTCTACTTCCTTTGCTCACAGCTCTTATAATTGAAATTTGCGTGTAGTGCATCCCTGGTATGCCCTTGTTTGATTAATTAATATATCTACTGTGTAGTGAATCCTTATATACATCAGGGAATGCGCAGGATCAATTACACATATTTCCTCACCTGTTACTCAGAGCTGCCCTATGAGCTAAATGTTGGCAGATGAGGAAACCGAATGTGGGTGAGTTTATTTGCCCAAGGATCTTAAAGCTGGATTGTAGGAAAGTCTGGGCTTTTTTCTTCCCATTATTTTTGGTCGCCCTTCTGATACTATACAGAAATTACCAAAAAGCATTTGGCTTTTGTTCTAAAACCATGGCCTTGAGCGCTCCAGAGAAGTGGATGGGATGCTGGGAGAGGATCACCGGAACAAAACCTGCAGAGCAGAGTCTAACTTCTCTGCGTCCTTGTAAGTTATCAGTCTCGCCTGTCTGTGTGGTTTTTGAACCATACCCCTGGAACATGTGGGCTGCAGAGATATGTTTCAGTGGTTCTAAACATTCTTTTCCAATTTAACTTTGAAAAATACATTTTTAAATGGTTTCAAAGCCATAGAAAAGAGCACGTGTCCTCAAATGCATCATCCATTTAATAATGCAATGGTTTGGACTACTGGTACACTTTTTCTCTTAAAAGATTTTAAAACATTTCTTTCTCCTAATACCTGTATTTAAATTTTAACTTGTTATTTATAAACCTGTGATTAATAAGTATAATCCTGCATTGATCTTGCTTTTAGCAGAGGCCTGCAGATGCCCAGGTCCCATAAGGTCACACAGGCAGCTCACCTGCGTGGCCCAAAGGCATCCCCTCAATTAAAAGCCAAGGAAACCCCAGAGTGTCTGCTGGGGCAGGCATACATCAATGCATAATCATTTCCTAATAATAACTAAACCAAACACAACTCATATTCCTAATATCTTGCTATAGGTTCTTTTAAGCAGAGGTTGGGATTTTTTGGCTTATGATATATATGATGGAATTATTGTAAATTTGAGATTGGCATATTTCCATTTCAATATTTATGATTAGTAATTTTTCATCATTTTTATTTTTAATTATTTTTTATTTTTTTCCTTAAGGTTATAGATTATTAATTAAAAACCAAAAACATTTTTTAATTGAAAATAAATGTGAAAGACTGAACAGATTCAAGATCCATAATAAATCATTTACACAGCACTAACTGATGGTTCAGTTGTTTCTACCCTCCAACGGCAGGACATAAAAGCAATGTGATGAGAAATAAGGGAGTGTTACAACTTATTTTTCACAAAGGTTCACCTTGCAAGATGATCAAATTGTCCAAGTCCTTGCGATTTTATGAAATTTTGGAAAATAGCTTTATGAGTTCTGTCAATAAGAAACATCACTTGTAACTCGGGTCAAGAGAAAAATGCTATGTAGAATGAGGCTCTGAGGTTTTTTTCAGCAAAAACTGAATAGCTCAAAGTCATAAAATATGTATATACACAGAAAACTTAGATCCAAAGTGAACATACATTTAGAATGTCATTCAAAGCTAAGTTTCCATCTTCCTTATGAAGGAAAGCGGAATCCATGAGGCCAAAGCTAATCAGATGTCATACCACTGACATGGTGTTAGGTCCATTAGATTTGTAGATGGCCAAAAAATGCCTCTAATGGTGTTGCCATACGCCTCACTAGCAACGCTATGAGGCTGGTCGTTTTTGTTGACATTTCCTTTCTGCTTAATTCTACATCGATGACATATCATTTCTACCTTCAAATCAAGGGCAAATTCACTCACTTCTCACCTTACACAAAGGCACCACTGCCCTATTTTTAATTCACTCTACACTGAGAAGCCTGAGCATTAGCATGCAACCGCCCTGATCAACCTCCTTCAGTGGCCCTACGCTGTACCTGAAACACAATCCAAACCTGCCTTCTCCTGGCCCTTGACACCTGGCGTGTTCTGGCTCCTGTCCTCTGCCTCGTCCTATATCAAGCTGCATTCCCTGCTGCTCCCATCTCCAGAACACACCTCGTTCTTTCTTTGCTTGGGATCCGTGCTTGCTGTGCCCTGTGCCTGGAGCTCTCTCCTCTGCACCACCAGGTAACTGGCTTCTTTTCCTGCTTCAGCTGCAACCTGAACATCAACCTACTCAGAGAGAGACCCTCCACGGGTATTCTAAGAAATCACCACCCCTGGCTTCCTTCCAGCATATTGTTCATTCTTTCTTGATGTGTTTATAATCTGCACTGGCTTATTTGCTTGCTTCTTTCTTGCCCGACTCTTCCCAATAGACTGTAAATTTTATAAGGGCTGAAACAAGGTCTCATTTGTCATTGCATCCCTAGCACCAGGACTCTTAGCACTTGCTATGTAAGAAATACAATTTTCATCACAACCCAGATCATATATTTTTTATCACATGTGATTCACTGTGACATTTCCCACTCTGTTTTATTGTATTTCATGTTCTTAGAAAGCTACCTATTGCCTAACAAATTCCATAACCAACTAAAGGGTCCCAATGTGTCATTTAAAAACATTATGATAATGTAAACTATAGAAAAAAAATAGTCCTGACTCATTTGGATGATGAGATTATGTAAAATCTTTATGGTTCAGTTGGATAAAACTACAGATTTGGTTAACTTTCAATTAGTCTTCAAAATAGTGAGGACTCAGAAAATAAACTTTTACTTTTTGTATAATGTTCTCATGCAATGAATAAAAGGAATTTTAATTATTTTGTAAAGAAAAAACAAAAGGGAGAATTTTTCATGTGTTAATTTTCATGTTCTAGTTTTCATGGGGGAGTTAGAATTTTTCATGCATCTAGTGAATCACATACATCTATAACAACATGACATGACAGCTAAATCAATGATGCAAAAGAGACATAAGAACGTTGTCACAGCACACTGAAAGACAAATCCAAGCTTACAGATAGCCAGTTTCCCAAAGTTTGCCAATTCTGTGAAGAAATATTTTTATTTTGCTTTATTTCATATATTTTACTTACTAACTTTGAAATAGGAAATAAAAGTTGTTTAAAAATAAATAAAAATTATGACAATAAAATTGATACAAAAGTGAACTCAGTGAAAAAAACTCTTCTTGTTGCAATCATCCAAGTGCCCTTCTTTGAAGGAAATCTGTGTCACCGGGCTCATGCCTATCCCTTTGGAGATATTTTATGCATATTCTATTCTTTTTAAAAAAATGAAAACAAAAACAAATACTACTCACACTTTTAAGTCACATTCTTAAAAAAAAAAAAAACTTTATAATAGTCTTGGGGCATTGTTCCCTATCTGTACATACAAGGCTTTCTCACTGTTTATTTCAGCTACATAGCATTCCACTGTATGATTATACCCTCATTTATTTAATCAATCTTACACTGTACACTTAGGTTGTCTCCAAGTGTTTGCTACAAGAACAATGATGCAATGAGTAATAACCTTGTACAAACATCAAGTAGCACAGGTCTAAGTATTTCTATAAGGTAAATTCTCAGAAATGGAATTGTTAGGTCAAAGGGGTAGGTGCATTTCTAATTTTGATAGATGTCGCCAAGTGCTCACCATTGAGATACACTAGTCTACACTCCCACTTGCAACGTGTCAGCAGACATGTTTCCTACACCTACATCCACACTGACAGGGAAACTCATCAAGCTTTTAGACATTTGCCAATCTGATAGGTGAAAAATGGCATGTCCATGTAATTTTAATTTGCATTTTTCTAATAATAAATGAGGTTGAGCATCTTCAATACGTTAAAAATAATTTTTAGTTTTGTAGTTCATTTTCCATTGTTTGCTTATAAACTTTGCTTATTTTTCTTATTGCACTATTGTTTTTTTCTTATTGATTTGTTTTATATACATATAAATCAAGGGAATTAATCTCTTCTCTATGTTAAGAGTTACAAATATATTTTATCATTTTATTGTTTACCTTTTAGCTTTTATTCTGATGGATTTTTTCCATGAAAACATTGTTTATTTTTCTATACTTAAATTTATCAATTTTATTGTTCTGACTTCAGGATCTTATTTATGTTTGAAAGAGCTTCTAAAAGTTTTAAGAATAAAATTCTCCTATGGTTTCTTCTATTTTTAAAAATTTCTTGTTTTCCATTTCAAATATTTGATCCACCTGGAATTTGTCCTGATACCTAGTTTGAATCCAAGTGCATATTATTTTCTAGTTTAGCTATACCATTTTAAAAACAGTATATTTGCTGCATATTACATTGTTCCAGAGATTACATGAGCCTATTTCTTGGTGTTATATCATCCTGGGCATTAATTTATCAGCCTATTAGTATATCAGTACCTCATTGTTTTAATTATAGTTATGTTTTCATAGCTTAGAGATTTGATTTTTCATAGCTTGTAGGTAAGATTTTTTTCAAGTTCTTAGGGTAATCTCATAGCATTACTCCTTTTTAATCAAAATTTCTCAGGGAATAGCATATTTAATTTTCCATATGAATTTAAAAATCCCATATTGTGGTTTCTCTAAACTTTCACTCAAACTATTTTTCTATTTTATTGGGATTGCATTGCACTTATAGATTAATTTAGAAATATTGTCAGTTTTTAAAAATGACACTGAGTCTTCTTATTTAAGAATATAGTATGATGGGATGCTTGGGGGTCTCAGTGGTTGAGTGCCTTTCAGCTCAGGGCTGATCCCAGGTTCCCAGGATCAAGTCCCACATCGGGCTCCCTGCAGGGAGCCTGCTTCTCCCTCTGCCTGTGTCTCTGCCTCTCTGTGTCTCTCATGAATAAATAAATAAAAAATATTAAAGAAGAATATAGTATGACAATATTTCTCAAATCTCAGAGATAGACACCAATAGGTTTTACAATTATTTTTATATAGATCTCATATAGTCTTAAAAATTACTTTGAGGCAATTTATACATTTTTTGATGCTTTAAAAACAGGGTCTTCCTCATGATTAGTAAGGAGATTGAACCAGTAATCAAAAATCTCCCAAGAAATAAAAGACCTAGATCTATGGCATCACTGCTGAATTCTACCAAACATTTAAAGAAGGCTTAATACCAGTTCTTTCTCAGACTCTTCCATAAGATTGAAGAGCATGGAGCACTTCCTTTATTTATTCTATGAGGCCAGAACTACCCTTGCTACCAAAGCCAGTCAAAATACTACAAGAAAATTACAATTGAGAATTGATGCAAAATTCTCAATAAAACACCAGCAAACTAAATTCAGCAGTACATTAAGAAGATTATACACCATTACAAAGTATGATTTATTCTTGGAATGCAAGAGTGGTTTAACATAATGAAGAAAAATGAATGTAATGCACTATAAAACAGAACAGAGGAGGAGAAGAGAAAAAGAGAAAAGCACGTGATCATGTCAGTTGATGAAAAAGAAGTGACAAAACTTAATTCCATTGCATGATAAAAACCACTCAATAAACTAGGAATAGAAGGAAATTTTCTCAACATAATAAAATCCATGGAAAACCCCACAGCTAACATCATACTCAATGATGAAAGACTGAAACTTTCTCCACTAAGATCAGGAACAAGGAAGGGATGCCTGATTTGGCTATTCTGATTTAACATGAAATTCTAACCAGAAAAAATAGCTAAAATAAAGAAATACAAGGCATCCAAATTAGAAAGGAAGAAGTAAAATTATCTCAGTTTGTAGATGACATGATCTTAAATGTAAGCAACCCTCAAACACAAACACACACAAAACTGTGAGAGCTAATAAACAAATTCAGTTGAAGTTGCTGGATACAAAACCAACACACACAAAAATCAGTTTCATTTCTATACACTAAAAATTAAAAATCCCAAAAGAAAATAAAAAACAAATTCTATTTATAGTAGCATCAATTTTTATACTTAGGAATAAATGTAACAAAAAAAATTAAAAAAAGAATAAATGTAACCAAGAATAAAAGACTTGTACAGTGAAAACTACAAAATTTTGCTTAAAAAAATTAAAGAAGATATACAAATGGAAAGATATCTTGTGTTCATCTATTTTAGATTTAATATTGTTTAAATGAATAATACACTCAAGAACTTTACGGATTCAATGCAATCCTTATAAAAATTCCAATGACACTTTTGCAGAAATAGAATTCATTCCATTCCAAAATTCATATGGAAAATTTCAGTGGCTCCTGAATAGCCAAAACAACTTTGAAAAACAAGAACAAGGTTGGGAAACTCACTCTTCCTGATTTTAAAACTTACTAAAAAGTGAATCAAAACAGTATTGTACTGGGACAAAACGTCCATATGTACAATGGATTAGAATAGAGAGCCCAGAAATAACATGTGGTCAGTTGATTTTCAGCGAGCATAATAAGGGCATTCATTGAGGGAAAGGACTAATTTTTTCAACAGATAGTGTAGAAAAACTGGTTGTTCACATGCAAAAGAATGAAATGACCCTTACCTTGTGCCATATACAAAAATTAAGTTGTAACGGAGCAAAGACCAAATTTAAAGGCTAAAACTATAAACATCACAGAATAAAACATAGGGGATTTGACAATGATTTTTTGAATGTGTCACCAAAACAACAAGCAACAAAGAAAAAAATAGATAAATTGTACTTTTAAATCAAATAAAATGTGTGCATCAAAGGATATTATCAAGAGAGTGAAAGACAACAAAAGGGAATGGGAGAAAATATTTGTAATATATCTGATAAGGAATTACTATCCAGATTATGTGAAGAACTCCTGCAACTCAATAAAAACAAAAAAACAAATAACTCAATTAGAAAATAGGCAAGAACTTAGACATTTCTCTAAAAATGCACAAATGGCTGATAAGCACATGAAATAATGCTCCATATCACTAATCATTAAGGGAATACAAATCTAAGTGAGATACTATTTCACACCCACTAGGATAGCTATTATCAAAACAAAAATATAAAATTACAAGTTGGCAACGTTATGAAGAAATTGCAACCTTTGTACATTGTTGATGTGGATGTGAAATGGTACAGCTGCTGCAGAAAACAGTTTGAAGGCTCCTCATAAAATTAAAAATAGAATTATCATATGATCCAGCAATTCCATTTCTAGCTATATATCCAAAAGAATTGAAAACAGGCACTGAGACAATTGTGCAATGATGTTCATAGCAGTTTATTCACAGTATCTAAAGTGTGAGAAAACCCAAATATACATCAGTAGATGAATGGATAAACAAACAAGCAATATATATATATATATATATATATATATATATATATATAATCTTTGGAATATTATTCAGTTTAAAAAAGAAGAAAAAACTGATGCACGCTACTAAATGGTTGAACTTTGCAAATGCTAAGTGAAATAAACCAGACAAAAAGGACAAGTTATCTTATGGTACCTCTTATATGAGGCACCCAGATTATATGGGCAAATCTGTAGAGACGTAAAGTAGAATGGGGGTTACCAAGGAATAGGACAAGGGTGGAAAGGGGTGATCATTGTTGAGTAGGCACAGAGTTTCTGTTTGGGATGATGAAAAAGTTCTATAGAAAGATAATGGTGATGTTTGCACACATTGTGAATAAGCTTTATGCCACGGAATTACACACTTAAAAATTATTAAAATGGTAAATTTTATGTTACTCATGTTAAGCCACAACAAAACAAAAAGTCAAAAATAGGGTCTTTGATTGTAATTTCTAACTGTTGTTTTTTAGTTTTGGGTGTTTGTTGTTTTTGTTTTCTGTGTTTTTGTATATATGAAGGCTATTGACTTTTACACATGAATTGTATACCCAACCATCATTATGAATTTTGGGGAGTGGGAGGCAGTGTTGGTAATAGTTTCTTTTCTTTTTTTTTTTCAATTGTAATAAAATATGTATCAGACAAAATTTACCGTTTTAACCATTCTTAGGTGCACAGTTTAGTGGCATTCATAGAGTTGTGCAGCAATCACCACGATCCATCTCTAGGATTCATCTCCCAAAACTGAAAATCTGTACCCATTTACCAATCAATAACTGCCCATTACTCTTTTTTCCCAGGCCCTGGGAAATCACAATTCTACTTTCTGACTCTAGGAATTTGACTATTCTAGGAACCTCATATAAATAGAATCATACCTTTTTGTGTCTGGCTTAGTTCACTGAGCATAATACCCTTAACATTCATCCATGTTGTAGCAAGGACCAGAATTTATTCCTTTTTAAGGCCAAATAATAGTTTATCCTGTGGAGTTACTACATTTTGTTTATCCATTCATTCATTGATGGAAACTTGGGTTGCTTCTACCTTTTGGCTATTGTGAATAATGCTACTATAAATATGAATGTGCAAACAACTGTGTGAGTTCTCACTTTCGATTCCTTTGAGCATATGCCCAGAGTGAAATTGCAGGATAATATAGTAATGATATTTTAATTTTTTAAAGGAATCATCATACCATTTGTTATTCATATTTCACTTTTTCATATTCCCACTAGTAGTACTAGTAGTCCTGTTTTATCCATATATATAAATATATTATTTTCAAATAATAACATTACCTGTCCTCATCCAATTTTTATGCATCTAATATCTTTATTTTTCTAATATCAATAAGGCACAGCTTTCAATTATAAAATTTTCAGTTATATAACATGAGATAGACAGTTATCATCAGGATTTAATGAAAATTAATCAGGTTAATCGGTTGTCAAAGGCAAGATTCTAAACCAAATATTTCAGAACACAATAAATCATTACTTTTAAAATATAAAGAATATCCATTAGCCAAAATGTTATCATAACTTGGCTATAAGACCTTTATATTTTACTGATCTAACTAATAAGCTAACATAATTCAGTATACTTTTATAATTTATTACTATTGTGAGTTTTTCCCTTTTGAGTCAATATACAACATAAAATAAACACTAAACTCTGAGTAAATTTGGCAGAGGTAAATTGGAAGTATTTGAGATTTCTGAAAAATATATTATGGAGCATATTAAACTATTACTAAGTATTAGGGATAAAACTCTGTTCCCTCAAAATTTACATGTTGAAATTCATATACCCTAACCCAAAATGGGACTGTATTTATTTAGGAGGTAATTAAGGCTAAATGTGTTCCCAAGGGTGGGCCTTAATCCTATAGAACTGAGGTCCTTATAAGAAAATGAGAGAGACCAGAGAACTTTCTATCTTCCCTCTGGTACAGAGAAAAGGCCATGTACAGAGCAGCAAGGTGGCCATCTACAAGTCAAGGAGAGAAACCTCACCAGACACCAGCCATGCTGGCACCTTGATTGTAGACTTCTCACCTCCAGTACTGTGAGAAAATAAATACCTGTTGTTTAAGCTACCCAGTCTGTGCTATTTTGCTATGGAGTCTGATGCCCTCCTATATGTGAATGTATGCACACATTGCTTTTTTCTGTTAATTACCTGAGGAATCTGATCATTGATTCCTTCTCAACTGAACATTTGCTATTGAGAATATGCCAGCAGTTGTGATCTGTTTCTACTTACTCAACCTGACACATTGATTACTTTGATTTATGGACAAGGTTGATCAAAAAATAGCCTGGAATTCAAAGACTAGCTGTTAATTTTTTTAAAAAACCAATCACAACTAAATTATCTGTATGTATCACAAGTTTCTCAGGTGTGTGTAACCAAAATAAATATGGAAATAATCTAAAAGCTAGGACTATAAAATATTCATATGCCCACATTTCAAATTCTATGGTCACCAAAAGAATCTTCTTTATCATTTATTTACCTTTTAAGTATTTTTTTAACTTTGGATTTTAAAGTAAAGTTGTACTAATTAAATATAGTATTCATTGATTCTCTGATAAAATATACAAGGACATGAGAACACTTAAATAGTCTCCTGGTTTTCTTTTCCCTCTACATTTCCAGATATTTAAGTTACATTATAATTACTTTTATTCTATGAAGAATCACAATATTTATATTATCTTATGTAACTATATTTCTCTCAGTTTTTAACCTTATTATTTCTCATTTCTTGATCACTTTTCACCAAACTTGCCATTACATTTTAAACCTTGACAAAGTTCATTAAAACAATGAGATATCACTACACACTTAGAATATCCAAAATCTGGGACTCTTGACAAACCAGATGTGGTGAGGACACGGAGCAACAGGAACTCTCATGGGATGTGATGGGAATGTGAAGTGGAGCCACTTTGGAAGACAGTTTAGTGGTTTCTTACAATACTGCTCCTCCCTGCAATCGAGCAATCACACTCTTTGGTATTTACCCAAAGGAGTTGAAAATTTATGTCTACACCAAAACCTGCACATGGATATTTGTGACAGCGTCATTCATAACTGCCAACTCAGTAGCAACTAAGATGGTCTTCAGGAGGTGAGTGGATAAGTAAACTGGCACGTTGCAGACAGTGGAATATTATCCAGCACTAAAATGAAATGAGTTACCAAGCCATGACAAGACACAAAGGAAACTTCAATGCACACTACTAAGTGAAAGGAGCCAATCTGAGAGTACTACATACTGTGTGATTCCACCCACTACATGACGTCCTAGGAAAGGCAAAACTATGGAGACAGGAAGAAGATCAATGGTTCCCAGAGGATGGGAGGGGAGAAGAATAAACAGAGCATAATGGATTTTTAGGGCAATGAAAACAATCTAAATGAGATTATAGTGGTGGATACATGTCTAAACACATTGAATGCACAACATTAAGGATAAAACTGTAGGTAAATATGGATTTTGGGTGATTAAGTGTGTCTATGTAGGCTCATCCTTGGTAAAAATGTACCTTTCTGGTTAGTGATGCTGATAATTAGGGAGGCTATGCATGGGGGGGGGGGGGGGGGGCAGGCAGGGTATATATGGGAAGTCTCTGTGTCTTTTCTTAATTTTATTGTAAACCTAAAACGACCATAAAAAATTAAAGTTTTTACAAATCTGGCAGAGTTGATTTGATCCTATTAAATAGATATGATCATCCCTATACTTATATGTGCGTTCCTTCACTTTGCCCTCCCGTGCTCCTTAGTTCTTTATTTTGATTCACCTCTTAGTAGAATAAATACAATTGTCAAGTAATTTTCCAAAAATCCTTCATGGTTATTATATTCCTAAATTCTTAGATAGTGAATTAACAATTTGACAGGGTAGGAAATTGTTAAGTCACGCTTTTCCTCCTTCAGAATTCTAGAGCATTTTTTACTTTATCTTAAAACATTGTGTGCTCCTCTAGAGAAGTTTAAGGTTCACCCTTGCAAGTGACTTGCTTTTTGCCTGGATGCCTACAGCATTTGCTCATTATCCTTAAGGCTCAGCAACTTTATCAAGGTATGACTCAATATTAATAATTCTGTATCGATCTTTTCCTGGTACAAAGTGTGCCTGCAGTTTCACGTCTTGTTTTTTATTTTAGAAATGTTTCATTCTATTATATCTGAGTCCTTTCACTTTTTTGTTTATTCACTTCACTTCTTAAGGAACACCAACTCTACTTAATTTAATTATTTTTTTATCTTGTTTTAGATATTTTTCACTTTATGTTTATTCACGATCTCTTTTCATTTAACTTTTCTGATTTTCCCACGTTGCTGACTGTGTTCAGTGATATATATCCTAATGTTTTTCTAAATTACAATTCTTCCACATAAAAGTCATATTGTTGCCATTGGTTGCTTTTCTGAGTTCTGCAATCTCATTTTATATCTCCTGAATTTCTTTTTTTTAAAGTATTTCCCAATAGGAAGTGCCTGGCTGACTCAGTCAGTAGAGCATGTGACTCTGGATCTTGAGGTTGTGAGTTTGAGCTGCATGTTGGGCTTACATCTTATTTATACATTAAAAAAAAAAAAGGTATTTCCCAACTAATTACCAAAAGAATCTATTCACTTTTCAATATGAGAGTACAGAGAAAAATTTTCCTAAAATTTTATTTTATTACCTTTATGATTTTTTCTTTTTAAGTATATTCTTCTTTGCCCTTTTCCTGTAATTTCCTTTACTTCTACTTAAAAATTTTGACATTTATATAGTCCATTTCATATCATTTATGCTTATTACTCATATTTTTATTGGGATAGTTTTATCTGTATCTATTGTTTGTTCAAAAACAAGATGGAGAGGCACAGAGTGTTAGCTAATACAGTCAATAGCTTCCAATCAGTTCTATGGTCACTAAATACTTTTTCCACAAAATCTACCAATCATGGGATATAGTTCTTTTCTTATTTTGGAGGCTTCACTCCCAAGCAGCTGGTGGGCAACGATTCCCAGAGCTGCCTCATAGCTCAAAAGTCATAAAATGTAACATTGATTTCTCTCTGTTCTCATGACTCTGATCAACAATTTCTTATTTCCAGCTATTTATCCAGGATAAGAAGCCCACTTTGTAGAAAATACATAAGAGTTTCCGGTGTTGGCCTCCACCCCTTACCACTCTTCAGGATGGAAATTGTATGTTTTCTTCCACTCCTCTCACACATCCGTACTGTTCCCCTTTGATTTTCAAATACAGTTTTTCAGATTCCTCAAGGCCCACTTAACTTTCAAAGCACTCTAAAAATCTTGAGAGGTGTGTATCAGTTTTGAGATAGCTCCGCTTCAGACACATTTGCAAGCTGTAGAAGACCCAATTGAAAGACCCCTAATCCAAACAAAGTCCATTGTGTCCCACAGCCAATTATCTCGAGGGCATATCTGGCTTCAAATGAGATTTATCCAGTCCATAAGAAAGTCTTTCAGTAATAGTAAAGGAAGTCCTAAGTGATTTAGGCCCTCTCCAAAAGATGCTGCACATTTCTAGGATTTTTTGGTTTTTGATTCTTAAGATTCCCAGAGCAAACTCCACTTGCACGATCTCTATTTCTTCAAGCTTTTAGTATTAAGTAGCATGTTCCCAAAGCCTAGAATTCAGTACTGTTGTCTTGAATGGTTTGCTCTTCCTTTCTCTTGCCTTTTTCATCCATCTTCTCTTTTTTCCTTCCTCACGTTCCCCTAGGTGGTCATGAAAGCCAGAACCTAGGACTCCCCATGAGCATTCATATGTGCTTTGGGAGGGTGACTGATTACTGACAATAAGAACAGAACCTGGGCCAGTATCTTTAACCTACAAATAAAATTCATGAACTCGTGCCAGTGCAAGTCCTGTTCATATACATGGATATGCTGCTGTCATTTGCCCCTGTAAGGAACTAGGACCGGGCCCCTGGAAATGTCAGGCTTAAATCAGCTGCTATTGGTGATGTTGATGGTCCAGCCTGAGGGCTTCTTATGAGCCCAGAGTTATGTTCAGTCCCTCAACTGTGTCATTTCCTTCTGTCCTCACAACCCTCAGCAAGAGTTAAGAAATAGTTATTTCCATCTTAGTGACCATGGACTGAGGGGCTCATCCATGTTCCTCACTTTGCCTAGGCATGATCCTATGTCTACCTGGCTCCCGAGCTCAGGTACCCACTCACTGTGCTGCACAGGAGTGATCCAGCACTTTCTCCCTTTGCATCTGATAACCTCTGGAGGGAAGGGCTGCATTTGGCAGCCGCAGCACCAACTCACTCATCTCATATCCTTTCTCTCTTAGGTAGCAGGGCTCTCCTATGACAAAGCAGCAGGGGAGAGAGGTACAGGAATCACAAGGAAGGGGCTTTGCCTGTCAGACAGGGCGTGTTGCTAAACAAGCTTGCACACTTGGTGAGAGGATGAGCTTTTGTGGGTCTCTGGGTCTCCATGTCAAAACTTCGAAGGCTATTTTTGCCTTTATGGTTTTTGCCTTTGTTCATTCATTGTTTGTTTTCCGGTGATGTTTTAGTAAATTTCTTTTGAAAATCCCGAGCTTTCTCAGCTGTGCAAAGAGGAACAAAGAAAAGGGCCTTAGTGTTTTGTCCATACTTGGACAGGTGTTCCGAAGAGGAAGTGTCCTATCCTTGCCCCATCTGGTGGTGCTGGGCCCAGTGGGGAAGAGATGGTAGGGGCTTAGCTCCTGCTGTGAAGCCTTATTTGTGCTTTCCCACTGACTGCCTTCCCTACCTCAGGTGTGGGTTATCCTTGTCCTTTCTCACAGAGATCCATAGCATCCCTTTATCATCCACAGAATGGAAGTTTAAAAACAATGTATTCTAGGAACTTATCCCTAAAATTTATCCCTAAAAATGTCTAGGTCAATGTTCTAATTCTTCAAATCCCACCCTGGTCATGATCCCCAGCCTGTCACTAGGAAACTCAGGAGAGGCCCAGTGGGAAGAGGACTGGATGCAGTGGAGTGAGAGGAGACTGCTTTGCCCTGGTTCAGCAGCGGGGCTGCCTGGCTGAGTCACTGAGCCCTTCCAAGTATCAGCTTCCAAACCTAAAAAGGAAAAAAAAAAAAACAAAAAACAAAAAACACTGACTTCATAGGACAGTAGTAATGACTGAAAGGGGGAAATATATGTGGAGATACTTGGTAATAATAACCCCATCCAAACACCGTGCTGGTATCCGGGGCCTTTAAAGTGTGTAGCGTATTTGCACTGTGCCTATGCTAGTGGGCTCGTGTTTTTTGTTCATCCAAAAGAGTAGAGCTGGCCCATTCCTGCTCAGGAGACAGATGCTGCTCACCTTTTGTTCCACAACCTTGCCACCCTGTGGAAGCTTACAATCAGCCATGGTGGGACATTCACATCACAGAAATCAGCACAGAAATGCTACCAATTAGGACTTTTTTGATTGGAGGTTACTAGCAAACCACTGGTTGGTAGGTTATAAAAGAAAGGTTTCCAGGTGACATCTTAATTATTGTTTAAACAGTAAGTGAAATCTAACCGAGCAGATGAAGTTTAATTATCAGTGTACTGCGAAAACATTGTTACCTAAAGATTCTCAATACGTTCCTAATATTCATAATCAACGATCACAAGGCATTCTGTTATTATTATAAACTTTTCTTTTTTGAGGATTGAAAAATATTTTAATTTTTTCTTAGTCTAAAGCCTGTTTTCTTTTTTTTTTAAGATTTTATTTATTTATTCATGAGAGACACAGAGAGATAGGCAGAGACACAGGCAGAGGGAGAAGCAGGCTCCATGCAGGGAGCCCAATGTGGGACTCAATCCCGGGACCCCAGGATCACGTCCTGGGCCAAAGGCAGGTGCTAAATCACTAGCCACCCAAGGATCCCCCTAAAGCCTGTTTTCTATAAAGAATGGTAGGTTATTGGAAAATGCAATAAATTTATTTAAAAAAATAAAATCAAAGATAAATGAATTTTTAAAAAATCAGAAAGCAAAAAAAAAAAAGATCAGAAAGCAGGATAGGCAAAATCAACTCAATTAAGTGGTAATTCAAATGATAACAGAGTTGATTTCATAATTTAGTCAAAAGTAGCCTCAGAAATATCTTTTGTCAAGGAAGAGCTACAGTATGTACTTGTGTTAAAGATAATGATTGCCCCTTGGAAAGCTTTTTATTAAAAAGACAATAAAACATGCAAATTCAAGGTTGCTGGTGGGAGTAGGCCCTCTCAAATAGTTAAAAGGAGCTTAGTATGGTTTAGCTTAGTTTAGTTGACTACGCATTTATATTCTCAACTGCAAGTCAGCAGGGACTCAACTCATTATATTTAGTATATTAAATAGTTCAGTTAGAACATCTTAAAGTAAAAACTTCCTGCCTTTTTCATGGATGTTTTTTACCCCAGAACAAAACCACAATGTCTCATAAAGGCATCATCTTTGTTTTTAGTCCCTGCAGAGAGTACATTGAATAAACAGCCTTCCACAGTGAGGTTCCTGGTTGGGCACCGCCCCTGAGTCTAATCTGGCTAACTTGGCAGTGCAACTTATTCATAGTTGTGTCATAATAGAGCAGGAACATTCCTTAAAGTTCTAAAGCTCCCATGGTTTCCGGATGTCAGGAGGCAACTCTCAGGACAGTCTGCTCTGGGTAGCATGGGGACTCGGGGAAGGTGGGGGAGTGGGGGTTGGAGGTGGGGGGATGTGCCTGCTGTGGAGACCTGGTTTCGTGGACTCCTGAGTCATGACATCTAACTTTTCCTTTGGCCACTGAAAGAAAGTTTAAAATCTCTAAATGGGGCATTAATTGATCCTCATGTCCTTGTACTCATAGTGACTTCCTCGTTAAAGTCACAATAGCAAAGCTGTCACCTGCAATGGGCTCTAGGGTGCACAGAAAGCAAAGTGGAAGGAAGCGGCATGGTTCCCACTGCTGGGGCTGCTTCACAGAGGGCTCTACCTACAGAGCAGGCGCCCAAATGCACAGGCATTTGTCCCTTCATCTGGGCCAAGACCATGATCCTCACAGGGGGCTCTCAGCTAGTAGCTGAGTAATCCTGAAGAGACAGGGGCTCCACTGAGGGCTGGCTTTGGTCAGCAGCCTTATGGAGCCCTCCCTAGATGGCATAGTAGTCCAGACTGCTTCTACCCAACCTCTGCTCCCTCTCCCCTTCACAGGTATCACACATGCATAGTGGGATGACTCTTCTTTTGGCCGTCACCATTTCCTTTCACATGGGCATTTGTCCTAATAAAATCCTTATAGTTTAGACCCAGACTAGCACAGGGGGGGGTCCCAAGAATGGTTTAAAAAAAAAAGGCAGCAGAATGAGGGCTTGGTATTGGGTCTCACACTGGCTTGGAGGTAAAGAGGACACAATCCTGGTTGGTTAGGGTACACGTAGGCCCTGATGCAAGTTAGAAGCTCAATTGCCAAAGATATCACTGCATGTGGCCTTGGAATATGACCCAGTAGGGAATATTGCCGAGCTAAGTGCAATGATACAAGCATTTCAAAATATGAAGGAACAGTGCTCACAAAGGCAGTGGAGTTGGTTGACTATTGCTAAGTTGAACTGATGTCCTGAAGGAAAAAAAAAAGGAGAGAGTGAGATTTATTTACCTGTAGTTAATGACTAAGCATGAGAGCTAGACAGTTTCAGTAGGGGGTTCCAAAGAGATCCTCATCACCTGTGGTAGGCAGGCAGATGGAATAGCACAGTGGGTTCTGGTGAGAGTTTCAGAGCTTTTGAGAGATGTGAATGTTCAGTCAAGGTGGGTCTGAGATAGCAGGTCAGGACCTTGGATTCCAGGGAAAACGTGGAATCCTGAAAATTATGACAGGGACATCTGAGTGGAGATCCCTGAGGATGCTGATTGTACAGATCCCATTGGCTTTTGGGATTACAAAGGTGCTACTCTCTTTTCCTAGTAAGAGCCCAGAAGCTCCCTCCACCGATTCCCACAAGGCAATAGGCACTCTTTTCTTCCAGCTACTAGGACAACAACCAGGATTAAATTTTAGTACAATGCAGTTGAGGACATTTTGAGCCTGATAAAGAAGGAAAAAAGACTATTCACCTAAAGAATTGAAAGGATCAGCTTGCATGTGCCCAAGCAGGAGCCAAGGGAATATACTTTAAGGGTGTGTGATCAAAGGTACAGAATATAAAGTCAGATAAACAATAATTAAGGACTTTTTTTTTAGGATATGGAATTTAACACCCTAGTTAGGTATCCTAGAATGGAGCCAATTCACTACTGAGGTGGCTTTTAGAACACTAGAGAAAAATGATGGCCAAATTTCAACAATGTAGGTAAATGTAGAAGAAGGAAAAGAGGCTAAGAGAATTGAACATGTGGGAATAGGCATGTGGTGAGAGACAGGTCTATAAAATTACTATCTTCCATGAGGATACACCATGCACCAAGGGCTTAGGAAAGCACTGGTCAGTAAGGCAAGAGTGGGTCACCAAACATTATGGGAAGGATTAGGCCCCAAAGTAATAGAAACTAGAAACCAGGAGCCCATAATGACCATGATTAATGGAGAGGTAGCCTCGGAGACACCTGACCTACAGGGAGTTTTAGAGATTGTTAATAGAGCAAAATGTTGTTAGGATTTAAAAAAAAAAAAAGCGGGGGGTGGGGGGAGAGGTGTCTGGTGCACTCTGGAGTGCTAGTATCTCCCCCAAGGAGAGCTTCTAGACATGGCCAGTGCCTGGTTTTTATGTCTGGTGATCAGATTTTGCAGCTGCCATCCAGGGGGTGTCCCTTGATTGCCTGGCTCTGAAGGCCAGGGGGCTTTCACTCCCGGGTCCCATAAAACTGTAACAATGAGAGAGAAAGTTTTGAGCAGACTCCCACTTCCAGGGCACTGAAGACTGAAACACACCTCCAGTCCTTCTGAGAAAGAGGTCTATTTACTTATCTAGAAGCTTTGGCTTCAGGGGAAGTCTTCCGGTTTGACACACTTATAGGGGCCTACAGAGGGGCTTTCAGGGAATGGAGGCTGGTAAATTCAATTTACCTCTGCCTTACTTCATCCAGCTCACCAGTATCGTAGAGAACTGAGATTATAACCTCTTTTGGTTCTCTAATTTTTGCATCTGCTACCAGGGGACATCTCTACATCACCTAGTTCTGATGGCCGGTGAAGATTATGCTTGTGGATCCCACAAAACTATAACCAATGGAGAAAGAGTTCTTAAACAGCTATCCCCAAGGCACAGTGAAAGGCACAGACCTCAATAGGAGCTCAATATTTTTGGAAAGAGATCTATTAGATTATCATTACAGCTATAACCTGAAGGGTATGTTTCTAACTAATGCACATCTAAGGCTGAGACCTCCGAGCATGAGCACTATTTTCACGTTTTCCGTCTGTCATGATCCAGAGTGCCAGCATCTATCCAAGAGGAGCTCTTATACATAATTGCTATCCTAGCTTTTATGTTTTTGCAGCTGCCACCCAAGGGATACTCCTTGATGCCCTGGGGCTGGTGGCCATAGAGGTAAGCATTCTTGGGTCTCCCAAGACTGTAACAGCCAAACAGACAGCTCTTGACAGGCTGCCACTCCCAGACCCACTGCACAAAGAGCATAGTAAAATACACTCTCAGCCTTTCATAATTTTCCTCTTTCACCCCCAGTGTAAGCATACTTGTTAGTCCTGGAGCTTTGGCCTTGGGGTCATCTTCAGGTTGGGCACACATGTAGAGACTATAGAGTGCTTTCAGTGAATATAGGCTGAGATACCATCTTTGTGCTCTGTATCTGTCTCACTGGTACAGATACAGAGCTCCCAAAAAGAAGCTGATAAACTTGTCTGGAACCCTATGTTTTGTGGCTGCTGCCCCAGCGACAATTCTAAATCACCTGGCCTTGAGAGTCCCTGGGGCTAAAACCTGTAATCCCTAAGGACTGTATATATATTCTTTTTTTTTTTTTTTTTTTTTTTTTAACTATTGCCTGAAGGTCTTACTTCCAATCACCTTGAATCTAGGTGCAGACTGAGATCTTCCTTCTTTGAGACACTGACAGATCTTGGCATACCTTCAACTACTAGGAGTTATTAAAAATAAAATAAGGTTCTTGGACAATCACAAAAGTTTGAGAGACAACTAAAAGGTAGGGCATGGTTGAATGATAAGTTTCATCTCCTACACAAGGCCAACCCTTTCAGACTGAGATAAGTGGCTGTTTATTCTAATGTATAGAAACAAACATTAATGTCAGCCAAAATGAAGAAACAGAATAGCTCTAAATGAGAGTACACGATAAAATCTCATATAAAAACCTTAATGACATTGAGATGAGTTTTCCTGATAGAGTTCAAAGTAACAGCCATATAGATGCTCACCAAACTGGAGAGAAAAATGGATGAACACAGTGAGAACCTCAACAAAGATATAGAAATTATTAGGAAGTTATAAACAAAAGCCTCAGAATAAAAAATATATATATAATTGAAATGAAGACTGTACTAGAGATGTTCAACAGCAGACTAGATGAAGCAGAAGTACAGATCAATGAACTTATAAATGGGACAGAGGGACTCACCCAATGAAAACAGCAGAAAGAAAAAAGAATGAAAATAAGTGAAGATGGATTAAGGAATTTATGGAACAACATCAAGCAGATTAACATTTGCATTATAAGGATCCCAGAAGAGGAGAGAGATAAGTGAACAGAAAACTTATCTGAAAATTTCTTTAACCTGGGAAAGAAAACAGACTTCCAGATCCAGGAGGCCCAGAGAGTTCCAAATAAAAGGAGCCCAAAGAGACACACATGAAGACAAATAATAATTTTTAAAAGTTAAAGACTAGGAGAGAATTTTAAAAGCAGGAAGAGAAATAGAATTTGTTAGATATAAGAAAACCCCTGCAAGACTATTAGTAATTTTTTTTTTTCAGTAGCAACTGTGCAGGACAGAATGGAGCGGCATGATATATTCAAATTGCTAAAATAAAACAAAACTAAAACTAAACAAAAAACCCAGAACCGGAAGATGGCTTGGTGTAGGAGGACCTGAGTCTCATCTCATCCCATGACACAACTAGGTAACTATCAAATCACCTAAATACCATAGAAATTGACCTGAAGACTGCAAGAACTAATTTTATAATTAAAAGTAGGGAGGAGGCCATGTTGAAGAAACCTTCTTGTGGAGATGTGATTCGGGAGTGAAATGGGATCATACCTGCTGCAGTGGGGAGGGATCTGTGGTTGCAGAGCAGGGTGAGAGACAGACTAACGCCATCAATAATTAATTGGTTTGGAAAGCCAGCAGGCCATGAATTCTTGCAACCAGCAGGGCTTAAAGTCTAAAGTTTTAAAGTTCAATGGGTGGGGTGGGGTATGGCTGAGATAGAGCCCAGAGGGCATTGTGCTGCATTTGGAGTTAAGACAGACAAACATCCCCCCCACCACCACCACACGTGCGCGCATGCACACACACACACACACACACACACACACACACACACTACAGTGAGGAACTAGTGATCTAGGAAGTGCCTGAAGAATATATTGGGGAGGTTATTCACTCATCTCCTAGCACAACCTAGAGAGGTAGCCTCACACAGAGACTCCCTCCAGGAACAAAGGAACTGGCTATGGCATTTCCCTTCCACAGCATAAACACAGAGCCATCTGTGGGAATTAGCCCAGCACCAATACTTGCTTCTTAACTTGCTTAAATCAAGCCTTGGGCTCTGCACTCCAGAATAACTGCCCTTCCCCAGTCCCAGCATGGTAGCCAACCTTCCCCAGAAGACTGGCCCAAACTCCTGTTCACACCATGTCTTCCAGTGTGGGAATTTTAGACCCTCTGTGTCCACAGGGGTGGTGACAAATACTTCACCAAAGACCAGAGGGCACCTAGTTTAAATGCATCATATTCAAGTCAGGGGCCAAATACTGCCTGGAACAAGCAAAGAGAACCTCTGTAGGCAACTGGCCTAAACGGTAAAACAGCAGAGCACACACAACACACATTGGAGACACTCCTAGCAGTGCCAGGCACTAGGCAACAGGGTACACTACAGAGAAGGATACCATAGGACCTCTTCTTTACAAGACCATTATCCCCAAGAATGGGAGGTGTAGCTGATTCCCCAACACATAGAAACAGGCACAAACACTTTTAAAAGAAATGAGAACACAAAGAAATTTATCCCAGTTGAAAGAATAGGACAAGGTTACAACTAGAGATCTGAGTGAAATAGTTACAAATAACATACCTGAGAGAGAACTTAAAGTAATGATCATAAGGATACTCACTGGACTTGAGAAAAGAGTAGAAGACATGACTGACACCCTTCACGTTGAGATAAGGAAAACATAGCAGAGATAAAAGGATCAATAAATAAAATGAGAAACATTTTTTGATGGAATGAACAGTAGGCTGGAAGAAGCAGAGCAATAAATTAATGACCTAGAAAACAGAGTAATGGGAAATTATCAACCTGAACAAAAGAGAGCAAAAAGAATTATGCAGCATGAGAATAGACCTAGGGAACTCAATGACTCCATCAAGCATAATACTCATATTATAGGAGTCCCAGAAGAATACAGAGAAAAGGGAACAGAGAATTTATTTAAAGAAATAATAGCTGAAAACTTCCTTAATCTGGGAAAGGAAACAGATATCCAAATTCAGGACTCACAGAGACCTCTCATCAAAATAAACAAAAAGCAGATCCACACAAAAACATATTGTAATTAAATTGGCAAAATACAGTGGTAAAGAAAATATTTTAAAAGCAACAATACAAAAGAAGACAGTGATATAAAAAGTGAAAACCCATAAGGCTAGCAGAGGATTTTTCAGCAGAAACTTTCTAGGCCAGAAGGCAATGCCATGATATATTCAGTGCTGATGGGGAAAACCTGCAGGCAAAAATATTCTATCCAGCAAGGTTATCATTCAGAACAGAAGGAAACAAATAGTTTCTCAGATAAACATAAACTGAAGGAGTTCAGGATCGCTAAACCTGAAAGAAATATTAAAGGGGACTCCAAGTGGAAAGACCAAAAGTGACACAATAAAGGTAGAAAACTCAAAAGCAGTAAAAATTAATGTTTCTGTAAAAAAAAATCAGTAAAGGAATTTACAAAATAAAAGGATGTAAAATATGACAAGTAGGTATTCTTAAAATGTGGTGAGGAGAGGAATAAAGAATGTGTTCAAACGTAAATGATCATCAACTGATGATATAGACTGTTGTATGCAGAAGAGGGTACATACAAACTTAATGGTAACCATATATCAAAAACCACTAATAAATATGCAAAGAATAAAAATAAAGAAATCCAAAGCTATCATTAAGCTATTTGCTTAATATCTTTAGTATTAACCATGAAAAGGGGAAAGACAAGAAAGGATCACAGAATATCTTCAGAAACAACCACAAAACAAATAATAAAATGGCAATAAATACATATTTATGAATAATTATTTTGAATGTAAATGGACTAAGTACTCCAATCAAAAGACAGGGTGACAGAAAGGATTAAAAAAAAAATTCAAGACTCATCTATATGCTATTTAGAGCATATAGAGACTCATTTTAGACCTAAAGACACCTGCAAATTGCATCTATCATGCAAATGGATGTCAAAAGAAGGCTGGCAATACTTATATTGAACAAAATAAGACTTTAAAACAAAGACAGTAACAAGAGAGAAAGAAGGACACCATATCATAAGGGTCACAATCCAAAAAAAAGATATAACAATTGTGAATATTTATGCCCCTAGCATGGGAGCACCCAAATACCTAAAATAATAATAACAAACATAAAGGAACTAGTTTGTAATAATACAATAATAGTAGGAGACTTTAGCACCCCACTTACATCAGTGGAAAGATCATCTAAACAGAAAATAAACAAGGAAACAATGACTTTGAATGAAACACTGAACCAGATGGATATGTAACAGATATATTCAGAACATTCCACCCTAACACAGCATAATATATGTTCTTTTCAAGGGCACATGGGAAATTCTCCAGAATAGATCACGTATTAGGTCACAAGTCAGGCCCCAACAAATACAAAAAGACTGAAGTCATACCATGTACTTTTTATTTTTTCTTTTTTTTTAAAGATTTATTTATTTATTTGAGAGAGAGAGAGTGCACAAGCAGTGGAAGTGGCAGAGGGAGAGGGAGAAGCACGCCTTCCACTGAGCAGGGAGCCCAATGCAGGGCTTAATCCCAGGTCCCTGGTATCATGACTTGAGCCAAAGGCAGATGTTTAAATTGAGTGAGCTACCCAGGCACCTCCCGTGTGCTTTTTCTGCACCCAATGCTGTGAAACTCAAAGTCATCCACAAGAAAAATTTGGAAGGATTACAATTACATGGAGATTAAACCACATGCTACTAAACAATGATTGTCTCAGCCCAGAAATCAAAGAAGAAACTTTTTTAAATGCATGGAAACAAATTAAAATGAAAACACAACCATCCAAAACCTTTGGGATATAGCCAAAGTGGTCCTAAGAGGGAAGCATATCAAAATACAGGCCTACCTCAAGAAGGAAAAGAAATCTCAAATAAACAACCTAACTTTACATCTAAAGAAGTTAGAAAAAGAACAACAAACAAAGCCTAATGCCAGCCGAAGGAAGGAAATAATAAAGATTAGAGCAGAAATGAATGATATGGAAACTAAAAAAAATAACAGAGCATATTAATGAAACCAGGAGCTGGTTTTTTGAACAAAATAATAAATAACAAATAATAAAATTGGCAAAGTCCTCTTTGTTGCAATAGATTTGCTACCAGAACACAAGTGTCATGCAGGTCCCTGCTGAACCTAAACCAGGATGAGAAAGGAAAAGACTCATATCAACATCGTCATCATTGGACGTGTAGATTCAGGCAAATCTCGCTACTACTTATCTGATCTGCAAATGTGGTGGGATCAGCAAAAGAACTATTGAAAAATGTTACAAGGAGCCTGCTGAGATGGTAAAGGGCTCCTTCAAGCATGCCTGCATCCTGGATAACCTGCAAGCTGAACATGAACGTGGTATTGACACTGATATCACCCTGTGGAAATTTGAGACCAGCAAGTATGTGACCATCACTGATGCCCCAGGACACAGAGACTTCATCAAAAACATTACAGGCCCATCCCAGGCTCACTGTGCTGTCCTGGCTGTTGCTGTTGGTCTTGGTGAATTTGCAGCAAGCATTTCCAAGAACGGGCAGAGGTGCGAGTATGCCCTTCTGGCTTACACACTGGACGTGAAACAACGAGTTGTTGGTGTTACCACAATATATTCCTCTGGGCCACCCTACAGCCTGAAGAGATATGAGAAAACATTAAAGAAATCGGCACCTACAGTAAGAAAACTGGCTACAACGTTGACACAGTAGCATTTGTGCCAATTTTTGGGTGGAACGGTAACAAAATGCTGGAGTCAAGTGCAAACATGCCTTGGTTCAAGGGGTAGAAAGTCACCTATAAATAGGGCAGTGCCAGTAGAAGCACACTGCTTGAAGCTCTGGATTAAATTACGCCACCAGCTCACCCGCCTGACAGGCATTCCCGTTTGCTCCTCCAGGACATCGACAAAACTAGTTGTACTGTACTGTCCCTGTGGGCTGAGGGGAGACTGGTGTTCTTAAGTGCAGCATGATGGTTACCTTTGCTCCAGTGCTAACGACTGCTCAGGTGCCCCATGAGGCATTGAGTGAGGCTCTTCCTGGGGACAATGTGGGCTTCAATGTCAAGAATACATCTGTCAGAGATGTTCATTGCAGCAATGTGGCTGGTGACAGCAAAAATAACCCACCAATTGAAGCAGCTGGATTCGTGGGCCAGGTAATTTTTCTGAACCATCCAGGCCAAATCAGTGCTGGATATGCACCCGGGGATTGTCACACAGCTCATGGTGCTTGCAAGTTTGCTGAGCTGAAGGAGAAGTTCGATCATCATTATGGAGAAAAACTGGAAGATGGCCCCAAGTTCTTGAAAGCTGGTGATGCTGCCATTGTTGATATGATTCCTGGCAAGTCTATGTGTGTTGAGAGCTTCTTTGACTAACCTCCTCTAAGCTATTTTGCTGTTCATGGCATGAGACAGCTTCTGTGTGTTTCATCAAAGCAGTGGACAAGATGGCAATTGGAGTTGGCAAAGCCTCTAAGTCTGCCCAGAAAGCTCAGAAGGCTAATGGAATATTACCAATACCTTCCACCCCAGTCTTTTTTTTTTTTTTTTTGAGATTTTATTTATTCACTTTACAGAGAGCCAGAGAGAGAGAGAGAGAGAGAGAGAGAGCACAGCAGGGGGAGCAGGAGAGGGAGAGGGAGAAACAGGCTTCCCACTAAGCAGAAAGCCCAATGTGGGGCTCAGTCCCAGGCCCCTAGGACATGACTTGAGCTGAACTACCACCTTAGTCTTAATCAGTGGTGGAAGAACAATGTTAGGACTTTTTGTCTCAATTGACCATTTAGGTTTAATAGTAAAGGATTGGTTAATTATAAAATGCATCACAAAACATTCAGAAGGAAAGGAGAATCTTTTGTGAACCATTTTTATCCTGTGTGTGGCAGTTTAAGTTATTAATTCTTAAAGTCAGTACGTTTTAGTGGAAACAACTTGACCAAAAAAATCTGTCATAGAATTTTGGACCTATAAAATCAAAGCTTAATGAGAAACAAAATTGATAAACCTCTAAGCAGACTTATCAAAAAGAAGAGAAAGGACACAAACAAATAGAATCACAAATGATAGAGGAGAAATAACAACCAACACCAGAGAAGTACAGTTATAAGACGGTATAATGCAAAACTATATGCCAACAGATTGGACAACTTGGAAGAAATGGAGAAATGCCTAGAAACATATGAACAAACAAAACTGAAACAAAAGAAATAGAAAACTTGAACAGACCAATAACCAGCAAAGAAATAGAATCAGCAATCAAAAAATTCCCCCAAAAAGAAGTCCAGGGCCAGAAGGCTTCAAAGCAGAATTCTACCAAACATTAAAAAAAAAAAAAGAGTTAGTACCTATTCTGAAACTATTTCCCCAAAATAAGAAAAGGAAGGAAAACTTCCAAATTCATTGTATAAGACCATTGCCCTGATACTAAAACCAGATAAAGACTCCACTAAAAAAAGAGAACTATAGGCAAATATTTCTAATGAACTTGGAGGCAAATTTTCTCAATAAAATACTAGCAAATCAAATCTGGCCATACATTAAAGAAATCATTCACAACAATCAAGAGGGATTTATTTAAAAAGTCATCAACATGATACACTACATTAACAAAAGAAAGGATAAGAATATTATTTTTTCAGTAGACGTAGAAAAAAGAATTTGACTAAGTGCACCATTCACTCATGACAAAAAAACAAAAACAAAACTCAACAAAGCAGGGTTAGAGGGAATACACCTCAACATAATAAAGGCCATCTGTGAAAAATCCATGGCTAATATCCTCAGTAGGGTAAAAAGGAAAGCTTTTCCTCTACACCTAGGAACAAGACAGGAAGTCCATTTTCACCACTTTTATTCAACATAGTCTGGAAGTCCTAGCCACAGCAATCAGACAACAAAAAGAAATAAAAGGCATCCAAATTGGTAAGGAAGACATAAAACTTGCCCTATTTGCAGATGACATGATACTATACATAGAAAATCATAAAGACTCCACCAAAATACTTCTAGAACTGATACACAAATTCAGTAAAGTCACAGGATACAAAGTAAATGTACAGAAATCTGTTGCATTTCTCTACACCAATAATGCAGAAAGAGAAACTAAAGAATCAATCTCATTTATAATTGCACACAAAAATAATAAGATACCTAAGAATGAAGCTAACCAAAGAGGTTAAGGACCTTTACTCTGAAAACTATAAAATGCTGATTAAAGAAATTAAAGATGACACAAAGAAATGGAAAGACATTTCATGCTTGTGTATAAGAAAAACAAATATTGGGGATCCCTGGGTGGCGCAGGGGTTTGGCGCCTGCCTTTGGCCCAGGGCGCGATCCTGGAGACCCGGGATCGAATCCCACATCGGGCTCCCGGTGCATGGAGCCTGCTTCTCCCTCTGCCTGTGTCTCTGCCTCTCTCTCTCTCTCTGTGACTATCATAAATAAATAAAAATTTAAAAAAAATTTAAAAAAAAAGAAAAACAAATATTTTAAAAATATATATATTGCCTAAAGCAATTGCACATGCAGTGAAATCTCTAACAAGATATTATCAGCATTTTTCAGAGAGCTAGAACAATTTTAAAATCTGTGTGGAACCACAAAGACCCTGAATAGCCAAAGCAATCTTGAAAAAGAAAAGCAAAGCTGGAGGCATCACAGTTCTGGACTTCAAGTTATATTACAAAGCCATAGTGATCAAAGCAGTGTGGTGCTGGAACCAGAATAAACACTTATCAATAGGACCGAATAGAAAATCCAGAAATAAACCCACAACTATATGGTCAATTAATCTTCAACAAAGCAGGAAAGAATAACTGATGGAAAAAAGTCTCTTCAACAGATGGTGTTGGGAAAACTGGAGAGCAACATGCAAAAGAATGAAAGTGGACCACTTTCTTACACCATACCTGAAAATAAATTCAAAATGGATTAAAGGGCAGGGGAGGGGCAAGATGGCGGAAGAGTAGAGGTCCTCAGCTCACCTGACCCTACAAATTTATGTAGATAATTTTCAAAATATCCTGAATACCTACGAATTTGACCTGAGATTTAAAGAGGTAACAGCAAAAATGCTACAAAGAGAAAAGTTTTCACTTCTAACAAGGTAGAAAGGTGGAAAAATAAAAATAAAAAAAGAATAAAGTGAGGGAGGGAAACCATGACTAGCAGGGCTAAAGTGAGTGGCCAAAGCCTCTGGGGCACAAAAGCCCCGCCCCAGAGAAGCAGGAACTTTAAAAATCCATGCCCTGATGGAAAAATGCTTAGTAGAGAGATCATGCAGACTCGCAGGAGGGGCAGTGAACCTCCAGATTCCCAGGGTCACTATGAGAGGAGGGGCACCTGGGGGGAAGGCTCATCACAGACCCCAGGCCAATCTCGGTAGAGGGCTGGAGCGCACAGCCCTCAGGACGTTTGGGAGAAGACATTCAGTTAGGTGGGCCGGCTCTGGAGTGGCCTTTCCACTAGAGGCTGGCAACAGATGGAGGCGGCTGAGCCCTGTTCCCTTCAGAAGAGGCAGTCCCTGGGGGTGGGGGTCCAGCAGTACAGGGCCCCAGATCCCAGGGTGCCCAAGCAGACAAAGCCAGCGATCCTGTGATCTCCCTGGGACAGGTGGAAGTGGAGTGGGCACAGGACAGCAAGAACTCTCCTGCCACTGGAGGCGCCCCTAAGCTGTGCAGATCAGGGCACCTGCACCTGCCCCAGGAGCACCTAGGCCAGTGTGGACTGGGACCTGCAGGGAGTTACTCATGGGAGCTGGAGTCCAGAGCTGGAGAGCTGGCCACTGCCTTTTTTTTTTTTTTCTTTTGCCTCTTTGTTTCACCTAGTGCCTGGGAGAGGTGGGGCCTCTAGAGGACAGAGGCCTCACAAGGTAAACAGCTCATTCAGAGCCCAGCACCCGGGAGGAGGCAGGCATCTCCCCCAGGCACTGACACCTGAGAATCAGCACAGCAGACCCTCCTCCAGAAGACCAACTGGAAGAACATGGAAGAGCAAGTTTATTGAACAAGCAGTGCTGGGAAGCTCCAGGACTGAGGGAAAATAGTATATAGAACTAGGGACCCTTTTCCCCTCCTTCTTTTTTCCATTATGACTTGTTTTTATATCAGACTCAAAATTCCCAATATTTTTTCTCTTTTCCCACCTTAACTATTTTACCAACTCTTCATTTTTTTTCCTTTTTGACTTTCATATTTCTATAATTATGTCTTAGATATATTTTTCACCTCTAGATTCCCTTCAACATGTTCAATTTAATTTGGGGAGATATCTGAGATATGGGTATTTGTTTTTTGTTTTTTTTTTTTGTCTTGTTTTGTTTTACAATGGTGGAAGTTAGTACCTTCTAACATGTGACCAAAATACACCCAGAACCAAGGGAAATACTGTGTTGGTTCATCCTATGAGATTATATTCTCTCTTACTTCCCATTCTGCCCCCTCTTTTATCTCGTTTATGTTTTTGTAGTCCATGTTGGGTCTTTATATAAGTATTACTGATTTATATAAATTTGGGACTGAGTATCTTCTAACATACAGAACAAAATACACTCAGAACCAAGAGGATCACCCCCTAGAACCCCTTAGGTAGATTACATCCTCTCTCCACTACCACTTCTGTACCACCACCATCCCCCACCCTTTCTTTCTAAAAAATTTTTTTAAAAAAATTTCTTCTTCCTAGTTTTTGGCTTTTTATTTTTACTACTTTATTTTAAAAGTTGTTTTCACATTGGTGGCCCTTTTGTTTTCTTTTTTTCTTTCTTTCTTTTTTTTTTTTTTTTTTTAATTTTCTGGTCTCTGACCGCTTCAGAATCATCTAAGGTGTATTTCACTTGGGTCACGGTTGATATTTTTGACTCCTCCCACTCATACAGCCACTCTGCACTGAACAAAATAACTAGAAGGAAGAATTCACCACAAAATAAAGAACTAGAAACAATACTCTTTGCCACAGAGTTACAGAATTAGGATTTAAATATGATGTCAGAAATTCAATTCAAAAGTACAGTTATTACGCTACTGATGGCTCAGGAAAAAAGCATAAATAAAGGACTCTAGAGACTTAATTACTGCAGAATTGAGATCCAGTCAGGCCAAAATTAAAAATAGATTAAATGAGATGCAATCCAAACTGGATGCTCTAACTGCTAGGATTAATGAGGAGGAAGAGAGGGAGTGACATAGAAGACAAGTTGATGATAAGAGGAAGGAAGCTGAGGGAAAAGGAGGAAAATTAAGAGCCCATGAGGAAAGGGTTAGGGCAATGAATATAGCTTGAGAAGGAAAAATATTCATCTTATTGGGATTCCAGAAGAGGCTGAGAGAGAGAGAGGACCACAAAGTGTATTTGAACAAATCGTAGCTGAGAACTTCCCCTAATCTGGGGAAAGAAACAAACATTCAGATCCAGGAGATAGAGAGGACTCTCCTGCAAAAAAAAATCAATAAAAAACATTCAACACCTTGACATTTAATAGTGAAACTTGCAAATTTCAAAGATAAAGAGAAAAATTTTTTTAAGATTTTTTAAAAATGTATTTATTCATGAGAAGCACAGAGAGGAGAGAGAGAGGCAGAGACAAAGGCAGAGGGAGAAGCAGGCTCCAGATGGGGAGCCTGACATGGGACTTGATCCCAGGACTCCAGGATCATACCCTGGGCTGAAGGCAGGGCTAAACTGCTGAGCCACCTGGGCTGCCCAAAGAGAAAAATTTTGAAGCAATGAGAGACAGACAATTCCTAACTTATATGGGGATAAATATCAGATTAACAGCAGACCTCTCCTCAGAGACCTGGCAGGCCAGAAAGGGCTGGCAGGATCTATTCAGGGTCTTAAATGAAAAGAACATGCAGCCAAGAATACTATACACAGCAAGGCTCTCATTCAGAATAGAAGGAGAGATAAAGAGCTTCCAGGATAGGCAGAAACTGAAAGAATGTGACCACCAAACCAGCTCTGCAAGAAATATTAAGGGGAACCCTGTAAAAGAAAGAGGGAGCCCAAAGAAACAATCCACAAAAACAGGGACTGAATAGGTATTATGATGACACTAAATTCATAACTTTCAATAGTAACTCTGAAGGTAAATGGGCTAATTATCCCATCAAAAGGCGCAGGGTATCAGACTAGATAAAAAAGCAAGACCCATCTACATGCTGTCTACAGGAGACTCATTTAGACCTAAGGACACCTCCAGCCTGAAAATAAAAGGTTGGAGAACCATTTACCATTCAAATGATCATCAAAAGAAAGGAGGTTAGCAAGCCTCATATCAGATAAATTAGAGTTTATCCCAAAGACTGTAATAAGAGATGAAGAGGGACATTATATCATAGTTAAAGGGTCTATCCAACAAGAGGACCTAACAATTATGAATATTTATGCCTCTAATGTGGGAGCTGCCAAGTGTATCAATCAATTAATAACCAAAGTAAAGAGATACTTAGATAATAATACACTACTACTGGAAGGCTTCAACATGGCACTTTCTGCAAATGACAGATCTTCTAAGCACAACATCACCAAAGAAACAAGAGCCTTGAATGATACACTGGACCAGATGGATTTCACAGATATTTATAGAACTTTCTGTCCTAATGCAACTGAATACACATTCTTCTCAAGTGCACATGGAACTTTCTCCAGTATAGATCACATACTGCGTCACTAATCAGATCTAAACCAATACCAAAAGATTGGGATTGTCCCCTGCATATTTTCAGACCACAATGCTTTGAAACTAGAACTCAAATCACAAGAAGAAATTTAGAAGAAAGTCAAACACGTGGAGGTTAAAGAGCATCCTGCCTAAAGATGAAGGGTCAATCAGGAAATCAGAGAAGAATTAAAAATATTCATGGAAACTAATGATAATGAAGATACAACCATTCAAAATCTTTCTGATACAGCAAAAGAAGTCCTAAGAGGGAAATATGTTGGAATACAATCCTTCTTAAAAATTGGAAGAAAACTAAAATACACAAGCTCACCTCCCACCTAAAGAAATTGGAGAAAGAACCACAAGTAAAGCCTACACCAATCAGAAGAAGAGAGTTCATAAAGATTCGAACAGAACTCAATGAAATAGAGACCAGAAGAACTGTAGAACAGTTGAACAAAACAAGGAGCTCATTCTGTGAAAGAATTAATAAAATAGATAAACCCCTAGCCACCCTTATTAGAATGTATTATATGTGAATCATCTAGGAAAAAACCTCATAGAAACTCAAGATAATGAAAAAAAAAATCCAAGCTTACCACTCAAAAAAGTCAAACTATGAAAGAGGAAACCAAAGGAAAGAGAAACAGATTAACTAGGGCAAACCAAAAGACAATTAACTAAGTCATATCTACCAATAATTACATTAATTGTAAGTGAACTAAACTCTCCAATCAAAAAATTTAAGGTAGCTAAATGGATAATCACCTATGTGTTGCCTACAAAAGACTCACTTCAAATGTTAGGACACACACAGACTAAAAGTGGAGGGAGGAACAAAGACATTCGATGCAAACGGAAACAATAAAAAAGCTGGGGTAGTTATATCAACCAAAATAGACTTTAAAACAAAAGCTACCATAAGAGGCAACAATGGATATTATTTTGATAAAGAGATCAATCCAGTGGGAAAATATCACATGTATAAATACTTATGCACCCAACACAGAAGTGTATATATATATATATATATATATATATATATATATATAATATATTAACAGACCTAAATGGAAAAATTGGCACCAATACAATGACAGCAGGGGACTTAAATACACTACTCACATTGATGGATCATTCCAGAGAGATAATAAATCAGGAAACACTGGCTTTAAAAAACACATTAGATCAGGTGGGCTTAATGGAAATATACAGAGCATTCCACCCCAAATCAGTAAAATACACATCCTCCTCAAGGGCACATGAAACTTTTTCCAGGATAATCACATATTAAGCCACAAAACACACCTTAACAAATTTAAGAAGATTGAAATTATATGAAGCATCTTCTTCTACCAAGAGTCTATAAAACTGTAATAAATTACAAGAAAAAATAGAAAATTTATAAATATATGGAGACCAAACAGTATGCTACTGAATAACTAAAGGGTCAGAGGAATCAAAAGTGAAAGAAAAAATACCTTAAGTCAAACAAAAATGGAAACACAGCATACCAAAACTTTTTTTAAAAAAAGATTCTTATTTATTATTAGAGAGAGAGAGAGGACAAGAGAGAGAGAGAGCATGAGCAGGATGAGGAGCAGAGGGAGAAGCAGGCTCCATGTTGAGGAGGGAGCCTGATGTGGAGCTCCATCTAAGGACTCTGGGGTTATGACCTGAAACAAAGGCAGACATTTAACCAACTGGGCCACCCAGGTGCCCCAGCACACCAAAACTTAAGGGTTACAGCAAAAGCAGTTTTAAGAGTGAAATTCAAAGCAATAAAAGTCTATCTCAACAAACAGCAAAATTCAAATTTTAACTTTACACCTCAAGGAACTAGACAAAAGAACAAATGAAGCCCAAGGTTAGTAGAAGGAAGGAAATAACAAAGATCAGAGTAGAAATAAAAGAAATAAAGACTAAACAGACAATAGAAAAGATCAATGAAACCAAAAGCCGGTTCTTTGAAAGGATCAACAAAATCAACAAACGTTTAGTTAGTCTCACAAAGAAGAAAAGTGACAGGATTCAAAATCAGAAGTCAAAAAGGAGATGATGGTACAATGAATACCACAGAAATACAAGGATCATAAGAAACTACTATGAACAATTTTATGATAATAGATTGGATAACCTAGAAGAAATGGATACGCTCCTAGACACATAGGCTTCCGAGACTGAATCATGAGCATATTAATCGGTAATTTGGGCTTGAGATGCCAGGGAAACGGCTCCGTTGAGTAGTTGGTCTCTGAATAACAAAGTCAAGTGGGAGGTCATACTAGACTTAGACAAGCCAATGCCCATACCTCAATGGGAACCAGCACGCACAGTAGGGTAGTCTACGCAAGGTGCCTCCCACACCACTCAGAAATGTGTGTCCACCAGTGTGAGGTGGCACAGGGCTCGGGACTCTTTTTTTTTTTTTAAGATTTTATTTATTTATTCGTGAGAGATAGAGAGGCAGAGACACAGGCAGAGGGAGAAGCAGGCTCCATGCAGGAAGCCCGATGGGGGACTCGATCCAGGGTCTCCAGGATCACACCCCGGGCTGAAGGTGGCACTAAACCACTGAGCCACCAGGACTGCCCCAAGGGCTCAGGACTCTTGTTTAATGTTCCCTGGTCAAATCTGGGTAGCCAGGGAGGAGAATGAGAGGTGTTATGAAAGAACACAGGCTTGTGTGGCTCTGAATCCCAGGAGGATTCATCACCATGTAACCCTGAGCAATTAATTTCACTTCTCTGAGACTTAATTTCTCCTCTGAAAGAGAGAACAAATATAGAGAAGGTATCTACTGATAGGTTCCTTTGAAAATTAAGTGAAATAATAATGGAAGATGCCTACTGAACTTGTTGCATATACTTAGTGCTCAATAATGCTATGTACTCTCAGCAATATTATATTTTTATACTTAACATCAAAGTCAATGTGTTTCAGGAAGGACAGGGTCCCAAAAGAAATATAGAATCTGAACGGACTGATTACTAGTAAGAGATTGAATCAGAACTTTTAAAACTTCCTACAGACAAAAATCTAGGACTAAATAGACATCATTAGTGAATTTTACCAAACTTTCAGAGGAGAATTAATACCAATCCTTCTCAAAATCTTCCAAAGAATAGGAGGACATACTTAAAACTCATTTTATAAGACCAACATCACCCTGATACCAAAACCAGACAAGGATACTAGAAGAAAAGAAAATTACAGGCCAATATCCTTGATGAATATAGATGCAAAACTCCTCCCCCCTCACAAAAAAAATATTAACAAACTGAATTAAACAACACATTAAAAGGCTCATATGCCCAGGTCAACTGGGCTTTATTTCAGAGATGAGAGCACGGTTCAACTTCTGCAAATCAATCAACGTTAACACATTAAGAAAATAAAGAATAAAATCGTATGGTTATCTCAGTAGAGGCAGAAAAACGCATTTAATAAAATTCAACATGTATGATAAAAGTGCTCAATGAAATGAAAAGAGGGAATGTACCTCCTATAATAAAGACCATATATGACAAGTCCAGAGTTAGCACCATACTCAATGTTATTCCTAGAATTAGGAATAAGAGTAGGATGCCCACTTTAGCCACTTTTGTTCAACAGAGTATTGGAAGTCCTAGCCAGAGAAATTTGGCCAGAAAATTAAATAAAATGCATCTGCATCAGAAATAAGTAAAACTGTTAATGAGGGTTACCTTTTCCCACTTGCATCAGCCAGCACCACAAGCCGAGTGTTTGCAGAACACCTGATCCACAGGTGTGGAACCCCATACAAGACGCTTCATGAGTGACGTTTTGGGTCATCCCATCAGCTAAGCCCACATGATCTGCTTAGGTGACCTCTCAGCATGAGGGAACACATGGTGGAGTCGGGGGAGAACAAGCATCAGTCGTGCACCCACGTCAACCTTCATGATGGTAAAGGGGAAGACAGTTCATCCTAATCACCTCCCTGTGGGAGTTTCCCATCTGGAGAAGGCCCCACAGGAACCATGGAGGCCCTGCTCCCAACTGCGTGGGGCAGTGGACCCACAGAGGACGGTGGTGGCTGTAAGCACCACAGACCTTCACCCTTAGAGGAGTAATCAAAGGAGGGGCCCAGCATCTGCCCTCTAAAACGTATCCATGTTTGTGCCATGGCCACGCCTCTCCTTGGCTGTTCCCGGCTGATGACTGAGGGCAGGAGGGATCCAGAGCCAGCCCTGGAAGGAACAGGCCTCTCTGACTTTTTTGCTTAAAGACTTACTCTTTGGCAGACTGTCGGAATAGCAGTCTTCGCTGCTTCCTCCCATGCCAGCCTGCCTTGCCTTCCTCCTTCACTCCAGCACAGATTTGCCTCAAAGTCTGACGGTTTCCCAGTCTCCCTCCATTCCCCGGCAATTCTCTCTCGCGTAGGGATTTATAAAATTCTTGTACATTTAACCCGAGCTTGGTGTACCTTGAATGGCTGTGGCCGCATCAGTTTACCTCTCTGTACTTCTGTTTCTCATACTCAAATTTATAGATTTAGAACTTGAGAATCCAAAGTACCATTGAGATACTGTTTTATTCATGTGATCTGAGTTTTAATTCACCCAAATTCCTCATGCAATGGAGAATGGAATGTTCATGGGTGAGTTTTTCAGGTTAAAGTAATTGGGATATGAGATGTATGAATCAGAAGATGGGGGGTCCTCCCCAGTATCTCCAGGTGACCTGCATCACTTACTTCCATTCCACTACACACCTCTCCTGTGATCACTTGGGAACCCAATGATCTCCAGGTTTTGTTTCCTTTTCTCCCCGAGCTCCTGCCCCTATGGTTGCTCAATCCAGTGTGTTGGGGTAGAAAGAGCACTGTAGAGGGAGGCTTATTATACTCATGTGTTTGAGCATCTCTGGCATTTTCTCCTCCAGTCTTAGAGACAGGCTAAGTGAGGAAATGAACCCTGAGTTTTACCGTATCCTCCCAAAGATGCTAAGTTTTAAATTAGTATATTGGATAACGATGTCTATTTATTTAGTGAATGCTTAGAATTTTATATTTATTATAGAGTCTTTCAAATACCCTGGTATTCATATCATTATCTCCACTTAAAGGTGAAGGAGCTCAGAAAGTTTACTTTGTCCAAGGTGCATATGGGAAGTGTGCAGCAAAATTAAATTCAAATGTAGATTTTTGGATTTCCCTGAGTCAAGGCATGTTTCCAGTGCTCACCATATTAATATTAGAGAATTGAAAATCAGATAAGGCATCCCCGAACACTCAATGCTGGAATCATTGCATTTCTTTGAGGCTTCTGGAGCACAGATGGGCTCCCTGGCTTGGCATTTATTACAATACATTTCAAATGCCTGAACACTTACGTTCTTACTTATTTTCTTTCTTAGGCTGACTGAGGGCTTTTGGAAAGCAGGACCTGGGCCTCACGCATTGTATTCCTGGAGCACAGCATGATACTTAGCATGTAGAAGCTGTGTAACAAATAGTAAGTTTAGTAATTTAATTCAGTAAATTAATGTATGATAGTAAAAATTAGTTTATACTACAAAAAGGTAATCTTGAGTAAATTACTGAAGATGTTTGTACCCCAATTGCATTTCTTCATTTGCTTTAACTAAGGAATCCATCTCTGAATTCCCTTCTATCTGTAAAGACATGCAATACTAAATAATTCGTACATGTTATGGAAGTTTAAAATTATGCAGTTGTGTGCACAATCAGGAAAAATGATTAAGAAATTAATCTTTTCTTGATTCAGTAGTTTGAGGTAATAATGTTAGTAAATATAATGCTTTGATTACAAATGTCAGTATGCAATCTACGTGACCTATGAACTGAAAAATGGACATTCTGTAGAAATTCACATATGCTATTTACAGACAGGAACAAAAATTTCTAATAACGTCTAAGAAGCATTATTTACACAAAGGATTACAGCTAGCTATAAAAAGTTAAATGTGGCCCTACTAACGAGCATTCCAGTTGTTCTAATAAATGTGAATGGTGTTGTGATACAAACACAGACGTGGGGGACCCCTGGGTGGCTCAGCGGTTTAGCACCTGCCTTCGACCCAGGGCGTGACCCCAGGGTCCCGGGATCGAGTCCCACATGGGCCTCCCTGCATGGAGCCTGCTTCTCCCTCTGCCTGTGTCTCTGCCTCTCTCTCTCTGTCATGAATAAATAAATGAAATATAAAAAAAAAACACAGACGTGAATCACCGTGGTTTTAGAGAATATGGCTTTCTAAATTAATAGCAAACTTTTGACAGTAACCTAAAGAATAGATTTGCTTTTCTCAATCTAAATGTGGAAGAATTTTGAGTGGATTTTTTTTTGGGGGAAATCCAGAGAAGCAGATCACATAAATTAACCTGATGTTTCATGTGTTTATGTATATCATTTAAGCCTGTAACGAAACAGGCTAGAGTTTAGCTCTGGGATGTACAGGTGGGGAAACACTTAGTGGGAACTGTGTTCTGTGTCACACATAAGCACCCTGAGGGAAAAGACTAGAAACTCACGAAGAATAAAGAGGCCTTTAGATTTTTACCTACAAGTAAAGTCAGACGATCTCTAACTGGGGATTCCCTTGTTACTAACGGGTAAATGCTGGAGTTGGGGTGAAGATAGGGCTACCTAAGAGTAGTTTTATGAACTTTTAAGACAGTCTCTGTCTATTTAGGTGGGTGGTAATTTTATGCCTTTGCTCTGCTCTATTCTCTTTCTTCACTTTCTTCTCCAATCCACAGAGTCCTTTCCATTTCCCTCTGTTCTCCTTCCTTCCGGATTTTGCCCATTTAGAAATTGTTAATCAGTGCCCAGTTCAAGGACCATTTTCTCCATAAAATCTTTGTTCTTTCCCATCGACTAGGCTTAATGTATGACTCTTTCATAGTAGTTCTCTTATCCTGCTGTTATGATTATCTGTGAATTGTCTTATGGGTTCTACTAGACCAGAAATGACCAGGTAATTAGAGTTTAATCTTCTGCACTTCCCCTCTGCACTAGTCCAGTGCCTGACACATGTATATTTTTATTGAATAAATAAATAAGAGAACAGATAGATTGTTGAATAAACATGCAGTCTTGAAGATATAAGTCCCAAGTTTGTCTCTTTTTTTTTTCTAAATAATTTTGCAGACAGGGTAACCGGAGGCTAACCCCATACATTGGGTCCTCTAGGACGCTTATTCAAAGGAAACTTGAAAATTCAGTCGCCGTAACAGGAATTTGCCTCTATGGTCTTTGGATAGGAGGGTTTATTATGAGAGATTTTACAGGACCACGGTGAGTAAACCACCTCACGTAAATGGTGAGTAAACAGGAACAAGGAAAAGGAATGTGACAACCGTGGGTCTGTTTATTTCCTTTATTTATGTTCTGTCTTCTATCTCTAGATTAATTTCTATATCAGAAGCTCAGAGGCAGTTGTTGTGCTGGCCTTTAATTAAGTGTGAGTGAGTATGTGTGTGTGTGCATGTGCACACTCCCTGATGTTGAACCGAACAGCAAAAATATTTAATCACGTAAACAATTAACAAGATTTTCCGTGGTTTTAAATACATCAACAGTCACCGACACCCCATATTTCAATGTGTCCCTTGGGTTTGTAGATGCTAGTTATAGATCTTCAAGTGGGAGGGTCCAGCTCACTAAGCTCAGGCTGATTTATTCTCTCCTCAGTCTTTACTCGGTTGTTCATGGAGAAGCTCAGATGAACACGACAAAGCAGCTCAGTGCTCTATACTGAGGGTAACAGTCTCAGAATCTAGCTCGAACACAAAAGTCTAGTTTTGTGCCATGTGAGCCTTTTCCACTGTGAAGTTCATGCTTCCCATTCAACTTCTCATTGGAGATATCTGGTCAGGGGAAGATTAAGGAAAATCTGGTTCAGCTCAACCCCTCAGCAACTTCAAGGCAACCAGTTTCATTGCCTGGTAAACCCAGCAGCCACACTTTATAGGGGACGGTGCCTGAACTCTTTTCTGGGAGACCTATCTTGCCCGATTTTGCATTAATTTCTTATATTCTTGGGTCTTGTTAGACCTCAGTTTTCTAATTACTTACCTCATAGGATTATTTTAAGACCTGAAAGCTCCAAGCAGACCTCCAAAACTTGACTTGTCCCTTCGTGAAATGTCTCTGTGATCGTACACCTCCCGAATGGCCTCCGGGTGAAACATTCACTGAGGTTCACTATCACTGAAGATTTACACTGGAGAGAAAAGTACCACAAATACCCTTAAAATGTGTCCATAAAAGTTTGAAATTGGTGTTTCTTAGATTTGTGCTGCTAAGTAGAAGGAGAGAACTGAAGACATCTCTGGATAGTTTTTACTTCACTAACAGGAATTTAGTGAAGAATTAGTTCCACCAATTCTCCACTTATTAAAAATATGCGTGTTGAGATGCTCAGAGAAAACACTCTGTGCTAAGGGGAAATATTACTAAGAATAAGAAAACACATTTCAGTTGGAAAATATCCCCTTGAGTCAGTACTGCAAGTGGAAAGTGTTTCTCCACTGAGTGGAGAATATTATAAAATGTGAAGGCTCATGAAAAATCTGTCATGTAGATGCAGGAAAATAATCTCAAGCAAACATAAACTTGCAAGTGAAATATTTTTATAGGACAAGTTGTGAGTCTGATATAGCTTCACTTTGCCTAATGGTTAGCTACATCAAAAGAAAAAAATCATAAATATAGTGTGATTTCATATGTTTTAGCTGAAGTACATTTTTCATGTCAAGCCCATATGGGTTCTCAGAAGAGAATGGGTGAAGTTAAGGTTTTAAGAGAGAGAAAAAAGTCTAAATTGACTAAAACATAAAATAGTGGAAGAAAGTAACATTTTTTTTGCATGGTTCTTAAAAATAGCAGTCCACAGAAAGGGCCTTGAGCTGACAATTGTACAAATGGAAGCGAGAAGTTAAGGGTTAGACAAGATGAACAGGACTTGGAAAGGAGACCAAAGGTCGCAGTGGGTTGGGTGAGGGTTTGTCCTCAAGAGGAATATATGTTGAGGGAAACGAATTCACAGCTACTCTGTCTCAGTTGTTATGTGGACAAAGCTTGGAAAGCATTTCCTTCAAGAGAGTCTTGGAAAGCCCACAGTATTTGGGTCATTTCATGGGGGAACCCAAAAAAATGAGTAAGACCAGGGACACTGCCTATCACCCTTAGAAAACTCTGCCCATAAAGCCAGGATTCATATTCGGTGCCCACAAATCCATATGCACAGCTCTCATGGTCTCTAGATCAAATAAATCCCCTCACCTGTCCCACACCTGACCTATCTTTCAAAGTATATAGATGCCATTGTCATTCATAAAATACAAACTCCTTAGTAATCATTGTGAAGCCATAGCAAATTGTACTCATGTAGTTAAACAAGCAACATCTTCTGAAAGTTACAGATAATCACAAAAGGAGGTGTCCTTGAAATTTCTGAGTTTCAAAGCAATTGATTAAATTCATAATGGTTAGAAATATGTGCTCTAGAGCCTAGTATTATAGAGATGAGTTCCTTCCTCAGAACAGGAAAAGTGCTTAGAGAACTCTGGCTGAGCTCTGTTTAGTACTGAAACAACTAGTTGATAACTGGCCCCACAGATTGCTAAGAGCTGTCTTTTTTGGACTGCGGATTTCAAAGCACTTAGTGGAGAGAAAATTATACTGGAAGGCAAGAGAATGTTTTGTTGTTGTTTGTTTTTATCAAAAGTGTAGACGGTGATAGCAGCAAGAAACCAGCTGTGAGATGGAAGAGACACATGGATCGGATCCGGATTAAAGCAGAAAATATAGGAACACTCCCAACAGTAGTCGCAAGTGGTAACCTCTCTCACCTGTCCCTCCATCCTTTGCTAGGCAGAATGATGATCCGCGAAGACGTTCACATCCTGATCCCTGGAAACGGTGAATGTTACTTTACATAGCAAGGGGAGCTTTGCAGGTGAAATTAAGGACCCTGAAATGGGGAGATTATTCTGAATTATCCACGGGGCCCAATGTGATCACACAGATCCTTAACAGCAGAGGATCTTTATCAGCTGTGGTCAGAGACAGCGATGTGCCAACAAAAGAAAGATAAGAGAGGTGTGCTATTGCTGACTTTGAAGAAAGGAGCCACAAAGCCAAGGGATGTCAGCAGTCTCCAGGACCTACAAAAGGCAAGGGAATGGATTTTCCCATAGATCCTCCAGAAAAGAATTAAGGCCTGCTAACAATTTGATTTGAGTGCACTGACGCCCATCTGAACTTCTGACCTCCTAAGCTGTAAGATAATAAATTTACATCTTAGTTTTTGGTAATTTGTTATGGAAACAATAGGAAATAAATAAAAGTCCTCATCACCAGTTGGAACGTGTTGGGGAAACTGTGTCTTAAGGGGAGTATTAGACAGGGACTTTGAGGCCCAAGATTCCTGGAATACTTTTTGTCTCTGTGTAGCTTTCAAACTGCTAGCTAACACCCAGAAACACTTGAGCAAACGTGTGCCAGGGGATCCAACCTTACAGAGTCTTTGCAGAGTGAATTTAGAAGACTTGGGTGGTGGGGCTTTGGAATTACCAGTATTAACAGAAAGCCCATTTCATAGGTGTCCTTCTTGAGGCCCTGTATGAAGTCTGCACAAGCAAGGGAACTTCAAAATGGGCAACTCCGTTATTTCTTTAGGAACTGAACCAATTGCTAAGGGAAGATTTTTTAAGAGAAAAAGCATATTATTTGCAAAAAAAAAAAAAAATACTCTAGAATAAACCTGGAAAATAAGGTTGAACTATACTATTTTCAGGTTATTAAATTTAATTGGATAGATTTATTTTTAAGCCTCCCAAATCAACTCATTTCCAGGAATGCTCTTGTTTGACTCCCTGTACATACATTTAAAGATGGAACAAAATGTCCTCGTTTTGTCTTAGGATGTACATGTTCTTTTGGTCTGCATATTTATTATATGATAAAGGCACAAATTGTAGCTCATTTGCTCAAAGCACCAGAAACTAGGGTTACTCATAGGACAGAGATGCACACAAACATGCACTTTGATACTGAACAACTGGTTCTTCAGTGAGAATTTTCAGAGTTGACATTGCTGTGTGTGCTTTGTAGCCACTGGCCTGGGAACACAAAGGCCAGGGACCTCCTTAGACCACATAAGTTTACGAAGCTGATTCTACACTATGTGACAAAACAAACCATAAGTATCAGAGAGAAAAATGATTTAATGTTTATTTAGCAGATCATCGACTAAACTTCTTGTAAACCGATGAGAAAAACAACCCAAGTCACAAAGTTATCAAGTGACAGGGTTGCAAATACACATCAAATCTCTACCCTGAGACAAGGGCTCCTTCTGCTTCCTGTGTCTCTCGATGAGTGAGACGTGATCTCTGCTTCAAGACATTCCTGCAGTCTAGGACAGGAATCAAAGCAAAAAAAAAAAAAAAAAAATTGAAAAGGAGAGCAACCCACCACCTGGGTCCTGAGAGCTAAGGTCAGTTGGATCTAAGGAATCTGGAAAAGCAGCGCTGAGGATTTCAAAGGCCTAGAACATACTCAAAAAGAGGAAAGACTATATTATTTATAGGACAAGTGGTGGTGGAGGGGGCCTGAGGCTCGTACATACCTTCTATTTAATAACTCCTTCCATTTGCATAATAATTTTATATTCATAATTTGATGTGTAGGGAAGGAATATTGGACTGACGGTAAGTGTGGAAAAGGAGTGAAAGTAAGAGAAACCATCAAAGTTGAATGATTCAGTAAAACTCAAGGATCTGCCCCTGACTAGATATTAGCAGTGAGAGAGAGAGAACAATAAAACTTAACAATTGACCTAAGATGCACTAACACCAGCCTTTCCTGTTTTAAACCCTCTTCCGCCATTGCTTTCATCTCTCTCTGACCCAGGGCACTGACTTTTCAACCACAAACTGCCGCTCCGAAAAGTCACAGGCAGATGGATGCTCCAGAGCCTCGGATCTCCCGGCGCCCTGTTGCAGAGACAGCCACCTGTGCACACATTGAAAAGGTGACCATTGGAAAAAAAAAAAGGTTATCAAAAGAAGCTACACATGTGAGGATCTATTTAACATCACTAAATTATTAGGGAAACGCAAATCAAACCCACAGTGAGATTCCGCTTCGTATCCATTGGGATGACCACTAATCAAAGATCAATCCATCAATGTCATGTGGAGCAATTGGAACCCTGTGCCCTGCTGATGGGAGCATAAACGGGGCAGCTGCTGTGGAAAACGGTATGGCAGCTCCTCAAAAGATTACACAGAATTATTATATGATCCGGAATCCACCTCTGGGTAGACGCTCAAAGACCTGGAGGCAGGGACCCCAGCAGCGACTTGCACAACGATGTTTGCGGCAGCGGGGCTTGCAGCATCGGGGAGGCGTGGACCCGGAACACTGTGCTCAAGGAAGTGAACCAGACACAAAAGGACAAATGCTCTAGGATCCCACTTACGTGAGGTCCCTAGAGTAGTTCAATTCACAGAGCCAGAGAGTAGAGGGGGGGCTGCCCGGGACTGGGGGGGCCGGGGGGAGTCAGGGCTTATGGGTACGGTTTCAGTTTTGCCAGATGAAGACAGTTCTGGGGAAGGAAGGCTGTGGGGGTCGCACATCAGTGTGAATGTACTTAATGCCGCCGAGCTGGGGTGTTAAGGTTAAAAATGGTTAAAATAGTATATTTTATATTGTGTGTGTTTGTACCGCAGTACGAAAGAGCCTAGGCCGCGGGCCTACCACGGGTCACCCACTACTGCAGACGCAGCTACTGGGCAACAACTAGGGAGGTTGCCACATATCCCCAGCACAGTCCAGCGGCGGGTAAGTGGATCTCAAACCCAGTCCTGCTCTGGCCTCGACTGCGGGAACGACACCCTCTGCAGCTCTCTGACCCTCAGTTTCCTAATCTGTAAGAGCCTGTGTTGGGACGAAATGGTCTGACAGCTCACGGTCGGCGGGACCCAGGCAACCTAACAGGAATCCCTGCCCCTGGACCAGCAGAGCGGGGCCAACCCCATTCTGTGCTGCACCCGCCCCCTCCTGTATGACCCCCACAGGACCTGCCTGTGTTTAAGGCGCCCCTCCCCCTAGTTTGGTATTAGGGGCGCCCTGGTCAGAAACCAGCAGGCCTAGGAAGGCGGGACCTCTGACCTTTAAGCAGCCAAGGAATGAAGACCCCTCTTTTGTCCGCCGAACCTGCGGGCCAGTTCTAACCAGAATGATAGGCCAGTTCAAATGGTCACTGTGGGGTGAGTCGTGATTCAAGTGGCCACCTGCATGTGGACCGACGTGACCGTGCAACTCTCTGCGTGTCACAGTCCCCTTGGTCCGGGCCCCTGTAGCACTGATGAGCTTCTCAGTCCCGGGGCCAAGCCCTGCTCCGCTGCATGGAGCACACGTGGGCCCAAGCTCCAGTTTGTGATTAAACCCTCGTGAGTCTGCTTTGGTATCAGCCCCTCGGTGCCTCTCGGATGCACAATCTGGGGCGCACCACGTCCGGCGGCCAGGAAGGAAGCTCTCATTGGGCCGCATGGGCTCAGCCCGGCAGAGCCTTCCCGGCTTGGGCTAAAGGACGTGGGTGTCGGAGGCCGCCCTCCAGCCCAGTGTGCCCCTGACAGAGCTGCAGAAGGGGCTGGTCCCGCAGGCTTTGCTCGTCCTCGGCACTTGGCACCTGAGCATCCTCGGTGGCCACGTGACCTTGGGCCTGGCGCCCGTGGCCCGCCAAGTCCACCCCCGCAGCCTCCTCAGGGCCGGTGCTCCCGGCCCCGCAGACCCCGGCTGCTCGCCCTGCAGCCCCGACCCCCAGTGCTGCTGCGGCTGCCTCCTGCTCCCCCAGAAACAGGGAAACCCTCGCCTGCCTGAGCCCGGGAAGCGCTCTCCTCCCCGGCCTCGGGCAGCCCGGCCTTATAGCAAATGCTGTTTTCCTGAGATCCACAAACAACCCCAGGCCCAGTGTTGACAGTTCAGCAAGGGGCCAGATTACATTGGAGTCACACACCCCCCGTGGGACATCCTCCTGGACGGAGACGCCTGCCCTGCTGAGAAGGAGGACAAAACCCCTGTTGATAGGATGGAGCTTGCCAGCTGGCACTTAGATCTGTAGTGAGAAACCCCAATAACGGACACTGGGCAGAACTGGCCTGACTAAGGTGCAGGTGCTGATAGGACACTGGCAGACACAGGGACACTCATCACACGCACATCAATGTCGACCGTTCTGGAGGGTCCACAAAACCTGGGCATGTTTTCACCAGCGCTCCTGGCCAACCTGCTCTCCACCAACCTCTTTGTTAACTTACCATAAATCAGTTTATCCCCAAACGTGCAAATTCTCAGCATACCTGTCTTCCCTCTTTGCTTCTGTCCTCTTTACCTCTCTTTTCTCCTTTGTCAGAAAACATTGATAAACCTGGTTATTGTCTCCCGCTTGTAAACAAGGAAACAATCCGTGACAATCACCTAGACGTCTCTGAGTGAGCCTTCGACAGTTTCTGTCTCACTGAAGGTCGGGGCAAAGTTTCTGTCCCTTCTTCAGGGAAGCATAATTTCGGCTTGTCATACCTGAACAATGGCCCTCAAGTGTCATTTCATTGCTTTGCCAGGAGCCCAGGGCATGCCCATGAGGATGCTGAGGGCCTGCCTTTCATGGGCAATGTCCGGTAGGGTGAGCACGTCAAGCTCCACATGCTTCCTTACTATATCTTGATTCATTTTCAAGCAGATAATAGTGGGTAGCTTTAGGACTGTTCCAAAACCTGTTTCACTATTTCACTCTAAAACATCCAACCTGAATAAAATAAAATAATAAAATAAAATAAAATAAAATAAAATAAAATAAAATAAAATAAAATAAAATAAATAAAATAAAATAAAATAAAATAAAATAAAATAAAATAAAATAAAATAAAACATCCAACCTGGGCACACCTGGGTGGCTCAGTGGTTGAGCATTTGCCTTCGGCTCAGGTTGTGACCCCGGGGTCCTGGGATAGAGTCCCGCATCAGGCTCCCTGCATGGAGCCTGCTTCTCCCTCTGCTTGTGTCTCTGCTTCTCTCTGTGTGTTTCTCATGAATAAATAAATAAAATCTTAAAAAAATAAAAACATCCAACCTGTCCTATGAGGACCCTGGAGAGCATGTCAGCCATGCCGAGCCTTTGCTTGTGAAGCAAACTTGAACTCCTTTTCTGTTTCCAAGAAAACACTCAGATGTGTTCAGGGGAGATGGCACACTGATTATTTGCACTTAATGTGCTGGAAGGTTTAGTTGCCAGATCCTGGAAGAGTCAGGCAGGAGAAAGCCAAATGTCGTTTGGACAAGTACAAAAAGGCCTTCTGCACTTGGGGGAACCCTAACTCCTTGTAGGTGGGATCACCCACAGGTCTTTGCCAACCTGAGGAGCTTTGGGTCACCTGGAACTGTGACTGTTGGCATCTCTCTGTCAAGTACACCCATGGTCCCCTTGGGACCACATACAGAGCCATGGGGACAATGAACACTGGGCTTAGAGACAACAGAGCCAACAGTACATTGGAGAAACAGGATGAAAACCCGCTAGGGAACAAAGACTTGAAAGCTACATCAACTCATTAATTTTGATAACATAGAAAAATAAAGAAATGTTCTAATACTAAAGAGCTGAGCCTTTGGTTTTGGTTTTGGTTTTTGTCTTTAATAGATGTGAAAGTAGGGTACATATAGATTTAAAACCATATCTAATTTTCAGTTTTTTTTAAGAAAGAGAGAAAACACATCTGCATTTAAAAATACCCAAAATAAAGAACATATGTAAATATACTTCAAAAAATGAAATCTGGCTGTCTGTACTCATCAAGTATGATTTTCTAGTTAAATTTACCTCATGGTCTCAGTTAGGCAGAGATCCAACTTTCTGTTAAATACCTCCAATCCTTATCATAGTATCTGGCACATTTTTAAAAAAATAACCAAAAAAATATTAGTTACAAGAACCATATACTATTTTCTTTTATTTTAAATTGGTGACCTCTATTAGAACACAACAGATAGACAAAATTATACTTAATAAAGTAAAACAACAAACAATTCCAAATCATCAAGAAAAATTAAATCCTGAGAAATTGTGCTTATAAATATTAAGTGGAAAAAGCAAAAGAAAAAAGTGCATTTATAATATTTATTCTCAATGTTGACATTGCTAAATCTGTGTGGTAAAAGAAGAGACTCATGTTTTCAAATATTTTATAAAAAAAAACACATCACTGTTAAAGAGTAACAATTTTAGAAAGAAATTATTCTGCCTTCAACTTCTTTCGGGAAGTTATTGTTTTTATTAAACTTTTTATTTTGAAAAAAATAAAGACGAGCAAAAGAAAAGAAAGAGGGAGAGAAAAACCAAGAAACAAACTCTTAGCTACAGAGAACAAACTGGTGGTTACAGAGGGGAGGTGTGTAGAGGGGATGGGGGAAATAGCTGACGGGGATTCAGAGTGCACTTGTCAGGATGAACACTGGGTAATGTATAAAATTACTGAATATTGTACATCCAAAACTAATATAACATTGTATGTTAATTATGATGGAATTAATATTATTTTTTTAAATGAGTAAGTTCTGGAGAATCTAGTGTACAGCATGATGGCTATAGTTAATATTACTGCATTAAATACTTTAAATTTGTTAAGAGAGTAAATTGCGAGTGTTCTCACCACAAAAAAAGGTAACTAAGTGAGGTAATGAATGTTAATTAGCTTGATTGTGGTAATTATTTCACAACGTATACTTACACCAGGCCATTACATTGTACACCTTAAATATATACAAGTTTTGTCAATTATACCTCCATAAAACAAAAAAAAAAGTAAAAAATAAAAGAGAAAGAAAAATTAAAGTTAATAAATAAATTGCAAGAATATTACCGATGTCTGTATGCCCTTTACCTCTATTCTTCCAGCATGAACACTTTGCCACATTGGTTTTCTATGTGTCTGTCTGTCTCTCTGTCTATCCCTTAAGTCAATTTTACTTGTTTAAAAAATTATTTGCTCTAAGTTGAAGAAATGACCCTTCACCTATAAATATTTTAATAACCAGAACAATATTTTACATTATCATGGTGCAATTATCAAATTTAGAAAATTTAACACGGGTAGACTACTATGCTGTCATCACTAGATAACACAATGAATTTTCAAGTCTTGATGATTGTCCCAAAACTATCCTAAAAGCAACTTTCTTTTCCCAAAGATTCAATCCAATTTAGGATTGTACGTGAATTAAGATATCATATCCACTTAGATTCCTTTAATCTAGCACAATCCTCAACCTTTCATTGTTTTCCATGACATTGGCATTTCTGGGGTTTTGAGGTTCAATGGGATTTTTTTGGTGACATTGACATTTCTGAAGAACTGCGGGCTGCTGTTTAACAGACCATCTGTCACTTTGTGTGTGGCCATTTCAATTCCTCCACTGGGAAGCTATCTTTTGCTCTTGGATTAGTAAGTAATCTATGGACAAATACTAGAAGACTGTGTAAATAATCTGCTCCTTCTCCAATTTCAGCGATTTCAGTATTTAGTGAAGATTCTTGCCTGAATCAATTATGGTGATGGCTGCAGAGTAGTCATTTTCTAACTCTATTATTCTTTCATATATTTGTTGGCATGCTACTCTAAGGAAGAGCCTTCCCTTCTACCTTATTGCTTTATTTACTTAAATTTCTGTTTTCTTCTATTGGTATGTACCCACAGGTTTCTTATACATTTATTTACTTAATAAGTTATCATCCATTACAGTCACTTTTTGTTTTGATGCTTCGTTTGCCTCAGGTTTGGCCAGTGGCAGCTCCTTCAAACTAGTTCCTGTGCCCGTTTGGCATGTCCTCATCATTTTTTAAAATAATTTCTTACTTTGGGACTCATATGTTTTTTGCTCCAGCCCTGGGGTTAGCCATTTTGCTAAGGAGCTCTGATTCCTTTTAGTGGGTCTGACACATTTTTGACAAAAGAAGGAAGAAATGGAGGGAGGGAGAGAAGAAGGAAGGGAGCTTCAACACCACTAAAAACCCTTCATTTAAGAGAGCCTTGAAAGTACATGAGAATAGGTAAATTTCTTGATATCCAATGGATGTTAACTTTAAATTGTCCACATCACAAGCTCTGGATGTTTTTCTCTGTAAAAGTTACAGTTTGCTCTGAGGCAGATCAACCAAGCCCTTCTCCAGTATGAACTCAATAAAACCACAAGAATTTGAGCTCACTTTATGACTCATCTCAAAATCAAGTTTGTGAGTATGTGGCTTGCAGTTACCCTCATGTTAAAAAAAAAAAAAAACCTCCCATGTCATGTTCATGCTTCTCCAGATAAGAGACACCATTTGTGATGGTTTCTGTTTCCTGAAAGGTGAAGGCACTGCGCCTTGTTAACAACTTCTTCAAACATGAGGACCTGTGCTTGGGACTTCTCCATGCCCATTCTCTCACTCCTCTAAGACACTGGCATTTGGCTGAAGTACATATCTTTAAATATGAATTATTTGTATCTTTATCTGTACCTGGAGTGAGGTCCATGTGTATGTGTGTGTGTGTGTGTGTGTGTGTGTGTGTGTGTGTGTGTGTAAAAATATAGAGATAAATGGAATTGAGGGGATGAAGGACTATTGAATAAGTTAGATATTCATTATCATGGGCAATTCCGGGTTTCAAACTAACATCCCTTGGGGCAGAAGTTGATAACTCAGGGTTTGTTTGTTTGGTTGTTTGGTTGGTTGGGGACAGAGAAAGAGAAAGGAAAACATGTCTAGAATGGGCCTCATTCAGGCCAGAAGGTGGAAGCTATTTGAAATTGTATCTCTACTTTTCATGTATCACTGCAGTCCTCCAACACGTTGGGTGTCACCTAATTGGATGTTAGAGTTGTGTTGCATTCAAAGCACTTCTCAACAGCCATAAAGAACTAAAAAAGAAATTGTACCTTTGACAGATCTGTTATTACCCTACAGCATATTTACTTCAACTATTCTCCTAATCACCTTCCTTATCCAGAACAGTTTGCTTGAGCACCTCTACCTGAGCCTTCTAAAAAAACCAACACCCCCTTCTCACCCAGATGTTGTCACATACCTCCCTTTGGTCTATCTTCTCACAAGAATTTCTTCCTTAGGACATTGGGGGAGGGGCAATGGAGATGATAACTGAATTAGAGACGCTCTCATCCAAGAAAGGTAAGCAGGAAGCCCATAAATACTCTCATGTTAATACTTTTGTCCCATAACATCAGTTAAATCATTTCACTTCTTCATGCATCTGTTTCCATGACTTAGAAATTTGGATTTTAATTGGAATAAAATGTTTAAAAGACTGAAGTGTATTATGTAGTTCCAAAAATGGTTTACTAAAGTGGTTTTAGAGAGTCCTGAACCCCCTTCAACTGACTACAAAATTTGGGATTCTTTTTCTGAGTAAGGGTCAAGATACATGGTTGTCATAACTTTTCAAGGGTCCTCCCAAGATCAAGGCTACCTCTCCAAGTGCCTGATTTTTTCCCTCCTCTATCTGCCAAGGTTTCTGATGGTTGCCAGCAGTTATATTTGGCCAGTAAGAGATAGAATGGGGTAATGTGTTTTACACATGGATCAATGATGTTCCATAATCAAACTGAGGGTTGTATTTATTCAACAGCAAATAACTATCAATACAGCATGGGGAAATTAACTGTGCTGTAGAATAATTGCTTCCAACAATTTCCTTGCAAAGGCAAAAAGAATTGTATTTAGCCTCTTAATGGATACCTTTATCAAATTCATTAGCTTCTTAAGTATGAAAAAAAATCATTTGTACTCTCTTTACTACAAAGTGGACCTTGGGGAGTTGGCTATCTTAGATTGAGAGTCACTATTCTGTAAGATGAACCATGTTTAAATACTAAATGTTTAAAAGGATAAATGAGCATAGGAAAACATGGTACTTCACCTAGTCTTGTCTGCATTAAAGTCTAATTAAATAATCGTAAGTCTCACTCATTACATCTCAAGAAAAAAACAGCAACTTGTTTTCACTTGTAATGCATCACGATCATCCATGGCTGTGAAAATGTGATATACAAATTGCTGATTTCTAGCAATTGCTAAAATTAGAATAAAGTTGCTTTTCTAGGTAGGGGAGTGCTGGGACAACCATTGTAGCAACAATGTCTGGTTTAAATCCCAGCTTCTCCACTTACTGGCACGTGACCATGGCTGGGGTAGCGAGTCTCTGGACCTCACATTCTCCATCTGAACAGAGTGAGAATGAGATTAGAGTGAGAAATAATGAGCTCATATCTATGTAACACTTAGGACAGAGTTTGGCTCTGAGTTGGCGTGGTAAGATGTTTACTGTTTTGTATTAACTGGGAATGGTGTTTTGCCTTTGACACATCGACTGTCTTTAAGGATGTTTTCCTTAGCCATCACCTTCTCCAGCTTGCTTTTGTCTGCTCTTCACCAAATGGCCTTCCTGTGCTCTTCCTACACAATATGCTGAAAAGTGATCCAAAAGTGCAAGAAGACTGTCTTCACTTGTGCCTTGAGTCTCCCTAATCCCCAGCAGGCTAAGGCTATGATATCAGAATCTCACTCCCATTTCCCAAATTTAAAGACCAGGTTTTAAAGCTCTCTTTTCAATTCCTTCTTTCCTTTCTATGATTAATCAATGTGAACGAATTCACTCAAACTGGTGCTAAACACAAATAAGGATTGCAGAATGTAGAGTTATTTCTAGGTATTTCTTTAAGGAATCAATTTTTCTTCTGATTAATTTACAACTATTTTGAGCACATAAAAAAGTTCCAAATGCTGTTACACATGTCTTATTCTCAATTTCTAAAATGAATTCTAAAACAAAATCCCATTTGCTATATACTTAAAACAGCCCTCAAAAAATAGTAAAAAAATAATAATAATAATAAAAATGAATAAAAATCCCCTCTCTGGGGTTTCCTTCACTTTATTTTCTCTTCCTTGGCTGTTCCCTTCTCTTTTTTCTTTTATTTGTATTTTCATCCTAAATCTCAAAGTGACGGTGAGACAGAAAATATATAAACAAATGATGAGAAAGGTAGTTCCTGTTAGAGATAACTGCTATGAGCAAAAATAGATGGTCACGTCTAAAAAGTAACTAATAGTGGAGGTGAAATAGACCCAAGGAAAGCATGGCAGCAGAAGGAAAGGCACAAAGATTGGAAACTAGCTTGGCAAGAAAAGGCAGAAGGCCAGTGTGCCTGGAACATAGTGGGTTTGGTGGCTGAGGGCATGTGAAGGTTGTGCAGTGTGCAGGGAAGTAGGGAGTCCGCGAAGCAGGGCCCTAGGAGTCTATAGTCCTTGGTAGGGAGCTGGATTTTCCCGTAAGCACAATGAGAAGCCATTTGATTTACAGATTTCAAAAGTAACATTACCAGCTGTATGGGGGATGGATTGTAGTAAAACAAGCGTGAACCCAGGAAGACAATTGAGGAGGTCAGAGAAGGGGTGGTGATGACTTAAACTATGTGATGCGTGAGGGTGGACTTGGAGAGAAGTGGATGGGCTCTGAGTGTACTTTGCAAGTGAACGCAACAAAAGAACATGAAGACAACACACAGGAAAAAGTGGAAGTGGGGCCCTGGAGGAGGAGGGCATGAGAGAAAGATTCTTGAGATACTTAAGAGGCATAACCCCAACTTCTCCCACAGTTAAACAGATGCCTAGATATCCTTGCAAAATATTTTTCTTCTTTCCCCAGTCGATAGACTTGTGTTTTTCTCACTTGTGAGTAGAAGGACTCTACATAATAAAATTTGACTTTGTGCAAGTGGAGTGTAAGACCCCTGTGGGACATTCCTGTAGATCTATCTGTCCTGAAGTTTAAATTACAGATCTGGAGCACCTGGAGCATCTGGAGCACCTGGATCTGCCTCAGCACTCAGATGCTCCATAAAGTCCAGCCAGGAGCCTGGCTAAAATCCCCGGTGGAAAGTTCTCTATTATAGAATTAAAAGGGGGTAGTAGGGATGATGGAACTCTGGGTCTTTGGGGCTGTGGTGCTTTCTGAACTCTAACTAGTGAGCATCAAGTGCTCTAACTAGTGAGCATCGATAGTCACATGAGTGACTATTAACTATAGTGCCAGTGCTACGATTGGCCAACCAGATGCTGGATGTCCCGCCAGGACCAACCTCTCCAGTAAAGCTGGGTTGGAGTGTGAGGATCCCCTTTTTGGGTACCATGCAGCCTCCTTCACTCAGGTATTCATGGGTGGGGGTCCCCACCCTCACCCTGTGGATGGGAGAAGGAGGAGGAGCAGAGGTGGGTCCAGTAGGACTGTGTTACTCATGGAAAGAGACCTCATTTTTAGAGATGCTCCCCTTCTATGTCGAAGAATAAGGCAGAGGGGATCTGCAAGTATTCCCACAAGAATCCCTCTTTGTGGGGAAGGCAGAAGCAACTCCCACTTCCAGCAGAGAAGAAGCTCCTTTCCCAGGGATTAATATTTTAAGATGAGCCTAGGGAAGATGTGAAGAAACCTCCAAGACAGGAGGAAAGCCCAGAGAGGGCATTGTCACCAAGATAGAGCAGAAGGCGAAGGACTAGGATATGGTGTGGGCAAGTGAATGAATCAAGGTGAATCTAGTCAGATTCCTGGCTCGACAACTAAGGAGAAGGTCAGGTGACGCGTGGTCAAAGTATGAATGGAAGGTACAGAGCTGAGAGCTGCAAATACTACTGTTTTTCTTTAATAAAGAAAAGAGAAAGAATGGAATTATGGCTAGAAGCGCCAGGCAAGGGCCATCCAGGAGAGGGAGTTTGGAACAAGTTTACACGCTGAAAGAGAGGGGGCCAAGGGAAAGAAAGACCGGGGTGGGAAAGGAGGGGCAGGTGATTTGTAGCATCTCGTCCTGCTCTTAGGCTCCCCACGCCCAAAACAGGGGGCTGTTGGCTACATGCAGTTGCATATCAAGGCCATGTCTCAGGGGCATTGGGCTTGCTCCCTATGTGTGTGTCACCTGGGTATGTGAATTCTTAGGACTACAGCTTCTCTTGATACAACCCACAAAACAGAAGATAAATCTAACCCAAGGAACATTCTGCAGTGTAACTTCACAGGTGTCCTCGTCATGAAAGACAAACAGGAACCAAGAAATTGTTCTAAACTGGAGGAGGCTGAGCAGACGTAACACGTAAAGGCAATGTGTTATCCTGGACTGGATCCTGGACCAAAAGAAGGGCAAAATGGTGATAAAATGTATAGATTCGATAGTGGTGTGGTGTTGTTGTTGATTTGCTGACTTTGATCATTGTCTTATGCTTATGTAAGGTGTTAATGTCTGGGGAAGCCAGATGAAGAATAAATGAAAATCCCTCATCTTATTTTTGCAAATTTTTAGAAATCTGAAATACTTCCTAAAGGAAACATTAAAAAACAAAACTAAATCTAGGCCCCCCCAAAAATATAGAACCTTAAATAATGCTTTTCATATAATATAATACAATGCTTTTGGTGCCTAATACATTTTTTAAAATACTATTTTCTCTTGCAGATTCTAAGGTGTTTTGCACATTAGTCTTGGTCAGTAGCAGAGAAAAATACCGAAGATATGTATGATCAGAACAAAAATATTTGTCCTTGTAGTATTTCTAATTCATACTTACTCCTTTTGGCATGGAGGCATTGTTTTTAAGAAAACTTTACCTTCAAAGCAAAAGCTTAATGTGAGGAAGGAAGGGGTGATTGGTGGGCACCCACCGGCTCGTAGAAGGGTAACTGAATTTGGGAGCAGACAGTTGGCCCCTCTTCTAGTCTCAATATTTTTCTTCTTAACTTGTCCTTCCGGATAGTTGGGTCTTCCTTCATCCATATTTTAACCTGATATGCAAAGGGGCAGGTTTAAGCCTTCGTTCTCTTCACTGATATTTTTTTAACATGAAGCATCTTATACCTGGTTTAGTATGTGACTTCAGGATGTCTTGCTTGCGTTTTGCTCAAAAGCCCCATACTTCCAGGCCATCTTATAACTATATGTCACTTACCTAATCCAAAAGAATATGCAAGTCAAGAATATGTAAGTAGAATGCATTTTTCTCAAGCAACATACATTTTTTATGAAATTAAGGTACATAGAAAAAAGAGTGAGATGGTCGCATTTGTTTTATATCATATGCATGATTTGCTTTTGACTCAGAGCATGAATACATGCTCCTACTTCCATGGCTGAAAATCACGCCTGGAGCAAGGGGAGATGTTTACTACATTTTTCCATATTTTAGAGAGAGCTCACTAATGTGGATGATGTGAGACATAATTTGCTGTAAACTTGGAAATGACGATAATTTGTGGCCTACAGAACAATTGTCTTATGTAATTCTCAGCCGTTGAACTTAAATAACTATCAACATAGGGGAAAATCCATACCGTTCTCAAAGTGGCTTGAGCCTAGTGGCCACAGTTGCAAACATGTCTCTGAGCAGCTGGGTTTCGAGTTTCATTGCCCTCCTTTATAGATGAAGCTTGTTTAGTAACTCATGGATTACTGAGAACACAGCTCGCTCTTTAGAATCTGGGCCCAACCTTCTGGTCTCTAGACCCAATCACTGCTTGTTTGGGTTTCGCCGTGGAGTTTAGGCTAGTGCATTCCATGCCATGGTTAGTGGGGGTCGCGGTAAACATCAAAAGATTCTGAGTGAGGTGGGAGCCGGCTAAATCTGAGATGCTTATGCAAGCATCACTGGTCTGGAACCAAATGACTGGAAGCTTTATATGAAGACAAAATCTTTCTTTTCCGATCTTTTGAAAACAGCAGTAGAGATCACCTCAGAGGGATTTGATGCCGTTAATTTTGTCCTCAGAAGAAATCTGTATGTTTTCAAAGCTTCAATTGACCCCTGAACACCAGAACCTTAGGGAAGCCATGGTGGTCCTTCCCAAGGCTTCCTCCCCACCGCAAACACAGAGCAGGGTCTTATCCAGCACAGTAAATGAAACAACGTCTGCTTTTTGACAAAAGGCTTCTCAACCTCTAGTAGCCTGGTTCTTTTAATCAGATTTTTGCACAGATTGTAGGACAACAAAAAATCCAAATGGCCATGTGAGGAATTCTTAAGTAACACAGGGCCTATTACTTAAGAAGAGTAAATAAATAATTTTTAAGTACTTATTTAGTGTGGGTCCGTTTCTACATTCAGTTAAAACATCGGACCCCAACTCTGCAGAGTGATTATCTAGGGACTTTGACCCCCTTCCTCGTATTTCTCCTTTCCTATCCCCAACATTAATGCGATGGCATATATTTGTTTTTTGTTTAAGAAGGTTGTTGTTGATTTTTTGTTTTAAAGAATTATTTTGGAATTTCTCCCCGAAAGAACTTGATAGAATGGGGCCAGAATCAGATAAGACTTGAAAGAACCTACTGATTGCTTCATCGTGCGAGAGGCTCACAGATACAGATCTGGCTAGAACAGAAAAAGCAAATGGCCTGAAGTGGATAGGAGGCTATGAAAATATAGATTTGGGGCTTCCTCTATTCACATTGTTCCTGGTAGGATTAGAGATGCAGATCCAGAAAAAGACCTCATCTTGAATTAGAAGAAGGAGCTTGACTGTCTAGGGCATCTCACCTGTAGGGGATCAGCTTTTTATGTAGGTTGGTTCCACAAATTATATGATTACATTGAACTCACAGAGTGAACATCTTATCATTACCTTGTGTCTAATTCAATGCCACTGTACCTTGGATCAGCACAGATATAATGCTACTGAGAAAGACTTTCAATAAAATAATACATTTTCTAGAAAACAGATGAACATACGGGAAAGGGGGGTGAAAAGAAAGGGAAAAAATGAGAAGAGACTCTTAATGAGAGAGAACAAACTGAGGGTTGATGGAGGGAGGTGGGTGGGCAGATGGGCTAGATGAGTAAACGGTATTAAGGAGGGCACTTGGATGAGCACTGGCTGTTGTAGGTAAATGATGAATCACTGAATTCGACTCCAGAAACCAATATTGCACCATATGTTAACTAAGTAAGATTTAATTTTTTAAAAAAGGATAAAACTGTGTGCTTATTAAGGGTGGCATAGTCAGTTAAGCATCTGACTCTTGGTTTTGGCTCAGCTCATGATTTCAGGGTCCTGGGATGGAGCCTTGCATCAGGCTCTGCACTCAGCATAGAATGTGCCTGAGATTCTCTCTCCCTTTGCCTCTCCTGCTCATGCTGTCTCTCTCCCTCTCTAAAATAAATAATCTTAAAAAAAGGATTTAAAAAAGTACATTTTCTAAATGAAAGGTGAGGGTGGGGGCGTAGGTCAAAATATCATACAGCTCTTTTAAAAAAATAGTAGGTTTTTGTTTGTTTTCCTTTTAAAAGGATGGTAGCAAGATTAACAGGGGAAAACTTAAAGACCCACATAAGAGGATTTTCTATTAATGTTAGCAAAGGGCAGATGAATAATGAGTTTAACATGTATTCCCCATGTCTAATGTAAGATAAAGACAAACTGACCCAATTGTTACAAAGACTTATTTGGAGAAGTGATTGATAAAAAAAATATATATATCATCAGGCAGAAATACAGTGTCACAGAAATCTATAGGATCAATGATGAGGGCATGTAGTTCTGCGTCTTCATATGTCTTATGTAAAAAACGGAAAGATAAAACGTAAACCAAAACCATGTTATGGATCCTAGTCATCTTTGTGCCTGACACAGTTCCTTCCAGCGGCATTTTACTCTCAGCTTTTCCCCTCTTGAGCTCTAAAAACAGTAAACGCTCTTAATAAACATTAACAGTTTAGCTCAGGGGCAAACCTAGAGACCCATACATACTAAAATAAAAGGATTTCCTACCAATATAAGCAGCATAGAATTCTGGCCATAATTGCCAAGTGCTTGTTTCTGAAAAGTAAATAAGATCAGACTTAAGAGCTGGGTAAGCAAAAAGACGCAGCACTATTTATAGTTTCGTGCAATAGCAGAGGCTGGAAGGCCTAGTATTGCTGCTCAGAAATGAAGACCATACAATTAAAGATGGTCCCTTTGATCATTTCTGTAAAGCAATTCCATTGTCAGTGGACAGCTTCCCAGAAAACAGTGTGAGCCAGCCCAGAAAACACAGCACAAAAGGACATTCAGTACAACTTTACTCTGAACAGACTTCAAAAAAGTCGTGCTAACAAATGTTTCTGACTCAGCTGGGCACTAGAAACGGAGAGCTCAGGCATAGGCGGGGCCCTGGCCCAGGGGCTCATGTTCCTCTGTGGCCAGCTGAAGGTTAGGGCTTCGCTAGAGGGCACATCAAAAGCTTCTCTCAGGTTCCACCTTTAGGAGGCATAGAAACTGGAAGAAACAGGAAAATCTCACGGTTGAAAAAAATCATGGCTATGGATTGTTCAGATCTACTGAATTGCTTAACTCCCAGCTAATGTGCTTGATGCTTTCAAATGCTTGTTGACTAGAAGCAGAGCCATTAGCATCTTTACATTTCAGATATGTCCCAGGAAGTGCCAAAGGACCACCTTTTACTCATCTGTAAGGAACCTGGCACCTGTGTAGGTGGCCCCTAATGATCTAGAGGTCTCCTCCTACTGACTGATGGCCACAGGAAAAGCCCCAAGGACCAGCTTGCAAGAGGCTGTGGCAGGACTAGGCATTCTATGTATTTAGGGGGTTATGAGTACGTCTCTTTTAACTGTACCCCAAAGCCAATTCTAAAAGAAGGATCCTATAGCCACACCAAGGGAAGCCCATTATTGATACTTGCTATGGTAACACATTTTCTAAATGAAGCGGCGAGGTAGGGAAGTAGGTTAAAATATCAGACAACTTTTTAAAAAAATTAGTAGCAGCTTTGGGGTTTTTTTTTTTTTTTTTATGTAAATGATGAATCACTGAATTCCACTCCAGAAACCAATATTACACTGTAGGTTAACTAAGTAAAATTTAAATTAAGAAAAAAAAAAGATAAAAATGGGGCATCTGGGTGGTTCAGTTGGTTAATGATTTTGTTGTTGTTGTTTTTGGCTTTTGGGGTTTTTGTTTGTTTGCTTGTTCATTTGCTTGTTTGTTTGCCTCCCAAAAAGGTATGTTGGAGTCCCAACGCCTCATACATCAGAATGTGACCTTATTTGGAAGAAATAAATTTTTACAGAGATAATCAAGTCATTCAATCCAATTCCATTCATGTTCATAGTCCACTCGCATTCATACCCAATATGTCTGATATCCTTATAAAAGGGAGGAATTTGCTCACAGATACACATGCAGGGAAGACAGTGTGGAAAGACACGACGAGAAGACGGCCAGCTCCACGCCCAGGAGAGATGCTTGGAACAGACTCTCCTTCCCAGACTCAGAGGGAGCCAGCCCTGCCAACACCTGGATTTTCTATTTCTGGCCTCCAGAACTGTGAGACAGTACATTTCTGTTATTAAGCCACACAGCTTGAGGCACTTTGTTATGGCAGCTGTAGAGGCTAATGCACTACTTAATTCATCAGTATCTATCAAAAAAGTCTTACCGGTGAAGTCCATGTTCCACTGCTTCTGTATTGACATCTGTTTCTGAATTTTCCCTTCTTGTTGGCATGGCAAAACACAGTAGGTGTTCATACAGAAAGCTTCAAAGAGAACTCAAGAAATGCAAATCCATTGACTAAACTCTGGAGAAGGTGGTTGGTGAAAAGTTGAGAGAAAAAAAAAAAAGTGAGTTTCTGGTGTATAATGGGATAGACGGAACGTGGTTGGTTGGGGCCTGACTGTTGCTGGGGGAGGAGGAAGGTGATGGAAGTCTCCTTTCCCTGGGAAAGCACATGTTCTGGTCTGGCTGGGAGCCAGGGCAAAAGCAGCTTAACTCCAAGAAATAGTGACATTTCTGCTGCATGTAGAAGGAAGAGAGAAGAAGAAGGCCACCTGGAGTGAGAGCCCGGTGGGCCCCTTTGCAGAGCCTGGCTGAGAAAACATGTATCCTGACACGAGGCTGCAGGTGGGACACAGGATGAGGTGCTGAGCACAAAGCATAGGCACACGGAAGCTACAATAGCAGTGGGATGCAAAGGGATGTCGGAGCTCCAGGGGCAAGCGCTAGGACACCCAGAAGTCGGAGGCACACGGAAGATGGAAATCTGCAAAGTGAGAAGTGTGTTTTCTTCCTTCAAAGCTACAGAAAGACCTGAGCTTCCACTGACCCTGGAACTTACTGGCTATGAAGCAGAGGGGCCTTCATTGTACCCAAAGTTTCAGTTCTCCTTCTCTCTATATAGATGATAGATGATAAATAGATGATAGATAGATAGATAGATAGATAGATAGATAGATAATGATAGATGATAGATAACCGATAGATTGATGATTGATAGATAATTGATAATGATGATAGATATAGAGAGATGATAGAGAGATAGATGATAGATAGATAGGTAGATAGATAGATAGATAGATAATCGATAGATAGATGATGATAGATAGATGATAGGTGATAGATAACCGATAGAATGATGATAGATAGATAATCGAAAGATGATGTTCGATATAGATAGATGATAGATAATCGATAGATGATGATAGGTAGATGATAGATGATAGATAACCGATAGATTGATGATAGATAGATGATAGATAGATAATTGATAGATGATGATATAGAGAGATGATGATGATAGATAGATAGATAGATAGATAGATAGATGATAGATAATCGACAGATGATAGATACAGATATCTATAAAACTTCTATGTTATATCGCACTTGGTAAAGTGGTATTTAATACTGGTATAGATACTAAATTGCCATGCACAGAAGACACCTGGCACGGGTTGCCAACAAGGTCTTTGTTACTTGTGAATAGGCACAACTGAACCCCAGACCGCTTCAGGCCTACCCTGGGGTCTCTGCAGCATCCATGGAGGTATGTGGTAAACGTGGCTCTCCAGAGCGCAGGATTTATTTAGCGTCTCAGCAGATATTTATTGAGCCCCCATCTACGCTAAGCAGTGCAATAGGCCCCAGTGTACCCCTGCCTGCCGTGTCTTGGGGCCGATGTTTTAGTGGAGATGGGGAGTCAGACAATAACGTTGGCATGGCAAAATGACCCATTACGTCATTTCAGACAGGACTGACGGGTATCAGGAGGGTGTGTGAGAAAGTAATGCAATATTGCAACTGTGCAAAATAACAAAGTACAAGACACGAGAGCCTCTGAAAGCAAGACAGCTCCAGAGAGGCCAAATAAAATGGGTTTAGGGGCATGCCTGCTTAGGATGGGGGACTAGGGAGTTGTCTTGAAGTTATATCTTCATATCAGGAATGTTCTTATAACTTTGTTACTATACCTACACTACTTCTGAACATATGTTTCTTTAGGGTGATTTGAAGGTTGGATTGATGGACAATATATGACATATGCAGAAGGGAATGGCCATCGCCCTCTTCCCTGGCCCTACAATAGGCCACTGTGCTTCAGTACTGCTCTGTGGGAAGGATCAATATGCTATAGGAGCCTGGACTAAAAAAAGAAAAGGCGGAGAAGAGAGAAGAAGAGAGGAGGGGAGGGGAAGGAGGGGAGAAGTGACGAGGAGAGGGGAGGGGAGAGGAGGGGAAGGAATGGAAGAGAAAAATGAAGAAAAGTGAAGGGAAAAGAAAAGAAAAAAGAAAGAAAAGAGAAAATAAAAAACAATACTTAGCGGTCTATATACATCTCCCCTGTGGACCTGGTTCTCAGGTTTTAACTTTCTTTTTAATAATAGCTTCACTAAGATACAATTCAGATGCTGCACAATTTACCCACTTACGGTGTACGACTGAGTTGTTTTCACTACATTCACAGGACTGTGCCACCATCACCATCATCGGCACGATAATATTTTTTCATCACCCCAAAAAGAACTTCTCTACTCAGGGGTGGTCCTTTCCTACAGCTCCCCGTGTTCCAGGCCCCAGGCCCTGGCAACCACTAGTCTCCTTTCTGAATGGATTCGTCTATTCGGCACATTTCATACAACATGTGGTCTTGTGTAACTGTCTTCCTTCCCGCAGGGTAATGTGTTCAAGGTTCATCCATGTCATAGCATGTTTCAGGGTTTCACTTCTTTGAATAATATTCCATTGCCATGTGCAGCTACCAACTAAGTGAAGTATCTTTTCACAGGATTATGGACTATTCATGTTTCCTCCTCTTTATGTGATTATTCAAGGCTTTTGCCATTTTTTTTCTATTGGGGTGTTTGTCTTTTTACTGTAAATTTGTAGGAGTTTGTTATATAGTCTACACACAAACTATTAGTTTTATGTGATAAAAATAATTGTCTCCCAGTTTTTGTTTTTCTTTCTACCTTCCCTATTGCCTTTTGATCAATATAATTAAATGGAGTAAGTTAAAATTAAATTATTAGGGGCACCCGGGTGGCTCAATTAGTTAGGCGTCTGCCTTTGGCTTGGGTCATGATCCCAGAGTCTCAGGATGGAGCCCCTCATCAGGCTCCCTGCTCAGCGGCAAGTCTGCTACTCCCTCTGCCTCTCACCCCACTCATACTCTCTCTCTATTACTCTTTTGCTCTCTCGCTCTCAAATAAATAAAAAGCTTTTTGAAAAATTAAATCATTAAATGTTAACATGGTGTAACTTATCAGGTGTTTTATTTACTACTTGTACATTTTCACCTTCTCTAATAAGCCTGTTTCTGTTCTAAGCTTGTAAAGTTATTTTCCTACATAGTCTCCTAAACATTTTATGTTTGCCTTTCCTATTTATCGATTCTACCTGGAACTGATTTTTTGAATGATGTGACATAAAAAAGTGACATTCACGCTTTTCCATATGATAACCAGCAACATTGACCTATAAAAAAATTTCTGAGTCCACGATGCATTTATATGCACCAAAGAATCAAAACAACGTCAAATGGCGTAAAGTGGAAATTCATACTTTACCTTGCCTCAACAACACATTTTCCTACACACACGCCCAGATATAATCACCTTTGGCAAGTCTTTTATAAACATCCTGGATATTTTTTTTTTGTAAATAGAAGAAAACATGAAACTCTATTCCCATTTTCCCTCTGTGCTCAATTCACGAAACTTGCTTTTTTACTCTTTACAGCAGATTGTTCAGGAGGCTGTTCAGTATTCCCACTGAGAGCATCCTCTTTCTCTTTATGGAACCATGTAATATTCCTCCGTATGGTTGAACTATGATTCAGAGAGCTCCATTTCAGCCCTGATGGAGGAATAGGGGCTTAAACAATTGGAATCTTGGAAGCAAATGTCAGAAGGTAATCAGCTGGACTGAGAGGACGAAGCCCAGATAAGCCTGCAGGATCCCCCTCCAGGCTGCCTTTGTTGTATCTGCACCTACACGTGAGAAAACCAGCCACGCGGAGCAACACCAACGGAAAAGAGTGGGGGAGCAATCCTCAGAGCAAATGCAGGGCTCCCACCGGCAGAATGAAGGCGCCAGATGAAGCCCTCAGAATATTGACCCAAAATGGGCTCACTTCAGTCGTCAACACCGAAGATATTCTGGATCCACCTTAACTTAAATGAAAATGTCGATAAACTTGGATTCCACACAGGGTAACTGTGTTCTAGAACAAAGACTAGAAATAGATTTTTAAATGTAACGAAATTCAATATCCAATAATGCAAAATTCTCAAAACCTAGCCTCTGATGAGAAACTGCTGGGTGAAGGGGGTTCAAGATGGTGGCATAGAAAAACCCCGTACTCAGCTTTTTCCACAGACACGATAAATTTACAGCTGCATATGGAGTGATTTTCTTCTGAAAAGGACCTGAGAAGTAGATGAACAGTGATTCCACAACAAAAGAGAAAAGAGACACAGTGAGAAGGGTAGGAGAGGCAGAGACACAGCCCTGCCTGGGACCTCACAGAGATCCAGGGACCCCACAATTGGGAGGGACCCCAAAATAAGGAACTCTTTCTCAGGGAGCGAAGGAATTGTGCCCCCTACCAGGAACCCCCAATCCTAGGGACTACCACTGGAGTGACAAGACCCCAAAGCATCTGGTTTTGAAGAGCAATGGGGCTTAATACCAGGAGAATCATTTAACTACAGGGAATGGAGATCCTACCCTTCAAGGGCTCGCCCTGAGATACAGTGCAAAGGCCACAGAATGAAAAGCATTTAGGCCATAATTGAGGGACCCCCACTCACTAATTTTGAAGTGGCTGCCAGAGAGGCAAGAACCTGCAGCGACTTTATCTGGGGGCGGAGGCCCTGGCGGATGCCAGTTTTGCAATCATATCCTAACTTGCAGATGGCAGAGCTGATGGGCACCAGTTTGGGTCCCTTCCCTCTAGCCTGCTGCCACCAGAAGGTCTGCCCACCTCATGCCATAAGCATGAGAAAGTGCCTATACCCCACCCTACCCACACAGTAGATGGACCACAACTGAGCCAGCAAGTGCCCCAGCCCCACTATCCCCTCGCAGAGGCAAGGCCACCATTGACCTGGGTGGGGGGTCAGGAACACGTCCCCTGTGTGGCCGCGAAGAATGTGCATGCTGTTGTCGTGGGTGGAGTGTTTGGTACATGCCTGGTAGATCCGGTTACGATGTTGTTCAAGTCCTCTATTCCTTTCTTATTTTTGTCTAAGTTGTTCTCCCCATTTTTGTGAGTGAGACGTTGGAGTCTCCCAATTACTGTTGTAGAACTGTCTGCTTTCCCCTTCAGTGCTGTCAGTTTTTGCTTTGTATATGTTGATGGTCTATAATTAGATGCATAAATGTGTATAATCATTAAATCTTACTGTACTGACACTTTTATTAGGACATAACATTTTTCTGTATCTCATAACCTTTTTTTATTTTTACTTAAGTCTATTTTGTCTGATATTAGCAGAGCCACTTATACTGATGTAGTTGCTCTTTGCATTGAATTATCTTTCTCCATATTTTCACTTTCAATCTATTTGTGTCTCTGGATCTAAAGTGAGTCTCTTGTAGACCACATATATTTGGGGCAGGTATAATTATTCATTCTGCCAACATCTGTCTTTTGATTGGAGAGTTTAACCCATTTACAGTGATGGCTGATAAGGAGAGACTTACTTCTGTCCCTTCATCATTTGCTTCCCAGTCTTTTGTGCTGAATTGATTTTTTGTAGTGAAATATTTAAACTCTTTCCTCATTTTCTTTTGTGTATACTCTGTAGGTATTTTCTTTGAGGCTACCATCAGCATTACATTAGCATCCCAAACATACTAAAGTTAGAATACTCTTATTTGGGTTTATTCCAGCTTAACTTTAATAATGAACAAAAACTCCGCTCCTTCACATCTCTGTTATCACACGTATGGTTGTTGATATCACCAAAATTACATCTTTATATATTACATGCCTCAAAACATAAACTAGTAATTCTTTTAAATATATCAGTCTATTAAATTATGTAAAAAAATGTGATGTTACCAATTTATGGTAATTTTTCAACTAATTTTTTTCTTCAAATTTTTATTTAAATTCTAGTTAGTTCACATACAGTGCAATATTGGTTTCAGGAGTTGAATTCAGGTGTTATACACAACACCCAGTGTTCAACAAGACAAGTACCCTCCTTAATACCCATCACCCATCTAGCTCATTCCCCACCCACCTCACTCCATGAACCCTCAGTTTGTTCTTTATCTTTAAGAGTCTCTTATGGTTTGTTTCCTTCTCTCTCTTTTTCCCCCTCCCATATGTTCCTGTATATTGTTTCTTAAATTCCACATACAAGTGAGATCATATGGTATTTGTCTTTCTCTGACTGACATATTCCGCTTAGCTTAATGCACTCTAGCTCCATCCACATTGTTGTAAATGGCAAGATTTCACTCTTTTTGATGGCAGAGTGATGTTTCATTGTGTATATACACCACATCTTCTTTATCCATTCATCAGTCTATGGACATTTGGGTTCTTTCTATAGTTTGGCTCTTATTGGTAATGCTGCTATGAACATTGGGATACATGTACCCATTTGATTCTGTACTTTTATGTCCCTTGACAAATACCTAGTAATGCAACTGCTAGATCATAAGGTAGTTCTATTTTTAAGTTTTTGAAGGAGCTTTATCCTGTTTTCCAAAGTGGCTGCCCCAGTTTGTATTCCCACCAACAATGTAAGAGGGGTCCCCTTTCTCTGCATTCTCACCAACCTTTGTTGTTTCAGTGTCGTTCATTTTATTCTGACAAGTATGAGGTGATAGCTCATTGTAGTTTTGATTTGTGTTTCCCTGATTCTGAGTGATGTAGAGCATCTTTTCACGTGTCTGTTAGCTATCTGGATGTCTTCTTTGGAGAAATGTCTGTTCATGTCTTCTGCCCATTTCTTGACTGGATTGTTTGTTTTTTGGGGTGTTGAGTTTAAGTTCTTTGTAGATTTTAGATACTAGCCCTTTATCAGGTATGTAATTTGCAAACATCTTCTCCCATTTCATACGCTGTCTTTTAGTTTTGTTGATTGTTGCGTTACTGTGCAGAAGCTTTTTATCTTGAAGTTCCAATATTTCATTTTTGGTTTTGTTTCCCTTACCTCTGGCAACATGTTTAGTAAGGATTTGTTAAGGCCAACATCAAAGATGTTGTTCCCTTTGTTCTCCTCTAGGATTCTGATGGTTTCCTGTCTCACATTTAGGTCTTTCATCAATTTTGGATTTATTTTTGTGTGTGGTGTAAGAAAGTGGTTGAGTTTCATTCTTCTGCATGTTGCTGTGCAGTTTTCCCAACACCATCTGCTGAAGAGACTTAGACTAATTGTTTTAATGTCTTTTAGCATTTTTCCTCCAATCTTTTGAATTTATAATTCTACTGCTTTCTGGTCTCAAAATTTCTGATGAAAAATATGATTATTTTATTTAAGATCTCTTGTTATGTGACAATTCTCTTCTCTTTCAAGACTCCACTGCCGAGATTCTCTATTTTTCTTTTGCTTTAAAAAGTCTGATTATAATTTACTGAAGTGCAAATATCTTTGAGTTCACCTTACTTAAAGTTCACTGAACTTCTTGGATGTTTATATTTATGTATTTCATCAAATTTAGGAAGTTAGTAGCCATTATTTCTTCAAATATGTCTCTGCCAATTTGTCTCTTTCTTCTCCTTCTGGGACTTGCACAATGAGTTAGTTGGTCCTTTTGATGGTGTTTCTTAGATTTTTTTCATTTTTCTTCGATCTTTTTTCTTTCTATTCTTCAGATTAAGTAATTTTCATTGTCCTTTCTTCAAGTTGGCTGATTCATTCTTCTTCTGCTTTCTCAAATCTATTTTGAAACACTGCAGTACATTTTTATTCCCGTTACTATAGATTTCAAGTCCAGAATATCTTTTGGTTTATTTTTATGTTTTCTATTTCTTTATTAATATTTCCATTTTGATCTTTCATGATTTTCTTGATTGACTTCACATTTTCTAGCTCTTTGAGCATCTTCGAGGCAGTTGTATTAAATTCTTTCTCTAGTGTATCTACCATTTGGTGTTTCTTAGGAACAGTTTTTATTGATTTATTTTTTCCTTTATATGGGCCATATTTCCTGTTTCTTGGTATGCCTTGTGATCTTTTTGTTGAACACTGGCCATTTGAATTTAATAATGTAGTAATTCTGAAAATCAGATTCTTTCCCTTCTTCAATGTTTGCTGATTTTTGTTATTTTGTGCTTATTTATTTATTTATTTATTTATGAATACCACTTCTATGCAGAGGATCTGCCTGAGGTATAATATTAAGGTCTGCTCAAGTTTTTTCTGAACCTTTCCCTAGGCATATGTGATCACTTTCTTTTCTTTTTTTTTTTTTAATTTTTTATTTATTTATGATAGTCACACACAGAGAGAGAGAGGCAGAGACACAGGCAGAGGGAGAAGCAGGCTCCACGCACCGGAAGCCCGACGTGGGATTCGATCCTGGATCTCCAGGATTGCGCCCTGGGCCAAAGGCAGGCGCTAAACCGCTGCGCCACCCAGGGATCCCTGTGATCACTTTCTAATTCTCCCTGTATGCCCTATTAATGTTCTAGTCTTTAATGCCTGACTCCCAAAAGGGAAAAAAATAGAAAAATGGAGAAAGGAAGAGTGCCATCCCTTTAAATTCCCCTAGAAGTCACTTCAGCTAGAGGGGAATGAGAAGTGTAGCAAGAATGGCTGCTTCTGTCTTCACCTCTATGCTTGGAAGCATCAAACAGCAATTAGAGCACACACTCCTGATACTTGGAGGACAAGGTTCTTTTTGTCTATGCTAGCTACACTAGCTTTGTACCAGCTGCTCCAGGAACACATGCATGGCTACCTGCCATATTTCTGGGGTCAGGGATGGGTAACTGCTACCATGCTATGATATGAAATTGACCAAAATTAACTTACAAAACTTCTCCTAGTAGTTGTAAGCCTTCAACAATATCTATAGTTCCAAAATAGTTGCATCAAACAGATTATGCCAATGTAATATTTGTGTAGGTGGGGAGACAGATTCCTGACACTTCCTCCTCTGCCATATTCCCAGAATCCTTCGGATATTATTTTTTTAAATATTCTTTCTACCCTCTTTTGGGTAATCTAACATGATTGATTTCATGTTTTTGTTTACTATTTCAAATGGCTATGCTCCCTCAGGGAATAATTCTGTAAATTTTTCCTATGAATGGATCTCATATTTTATTGTTTCTTTGCATGATTCATACTTTTTGGTTGAAAACTTGACATTTTTTTTGAAGGATTTATTTATTTTAGGGAGAGAAAGATAGAGGAAGGAGAGAGAGAGCATGTGGGGAGAGGAACAGAGGGAGAGAGAATCTTAAGCAGACTCTGCACTGAGTGTGGAGCCTGATGCAGGGCTTGCTCTCATGACCTGAGATCATGACCTGAGCTGAAACCAAGAGTCTAACACTTAACTTGCTATGCCACCCAGATGCCCCTGAAAACTTGACATTTTGAATTTTTTAATGTGTTAACTCTGGATATCAGTTCACTATTCCTTTTCAGGATTTGTTTTTGTTGCTTTCCATAGGTTGTAGTTGTCTGTATACTGACTCTTCTCAATTCAGCTCGTCTAAATTATTTTTGTAAAGTCTGTATTCTCTGTCATGTGTGAACTTTGAGGTCTCTGTCCCTTTAGCTTGTGGCCAGTTAGTATTTTGACAGATACTTCCCTAAACATCTAAAGCCATCCCAAAACAAAGGAAGGAAGGAAGGAAGGAAGGAAGGAAGGAAGGAAGGAAGGAAGAAAATAGAAAGAAAAGAAAAGAAAAAAAAAAGAAGAAAAACCAAAGCGAACCAAATCTCTTCTAGTATTTGCAAGTTATCACTGTGTTGGGGCCTCCTGTAATGCTCAGTCAAGCTGTTTGCAGCACTGCTTTAGCCTTCCCTTCCTGACTGTACTGTTTTCTAAGTTGCCTTTTTCTTGATTCAGTGTTCCCTTGATTGGTTGAAATTTTGATGATTTTTCTAGAGTTTTGACAAAATTGATTCAAGCAGTTTTGCTTAATTTTTCAGTATTTATTTCATCATACACAGCAAAAAAAAAATTAAAGTCATGAATGAGTTCATCAATATTGCATGCAAGATCAGCATGTAAAATCAACTATATCTCTTATAATTATTATATTTCTTATAATTTAATGAGCAATCTGAAAGTGAATTTAAGACCAAATATTATTCAAATAATATCAAAAGAATAAAATACTTAAGAATAACTTTAACATACAATGAGATATCACCTTACAATGGTTAGAATAGCTTTCATAAAGAAGACCAGGGACAATAGGTACAAGCAAGGATGTGGTGAAAAGAGAACCCTTATACCCTCTTGGTGGGAATGTCAACTAATCCAACCACTATCAAGCAATATGGATGGTCCTCAAAACTAGAAACAGATCTTCCATACCATCTAGCAATCCATACTTCTGGGTATATGCCTAAAAGGAATGGAAACATGATTTTGAGGAGATATATGTTGCAGCATTATTCATGATGCCCAAAATATGGAAACAACCTAAATGCCCATCAATGGATGAATGGATACAAATGATGTGATAAACACACATACACACATACACATGAATATTCAGCCACAGAAAGGATATTCTGCAATTTTATCCAAAATGGATGGAACATTAACACATTATACTAAGTACAATGTGTCAGACACAGAAAGACAAGTATTGTATGAGATAACTTATATATAAAGTCTTAAAAAGTCAAACTCATAAAAAGAAGCAGAGAATAAAATGGTTCCAAGGCCATGGAGGCGGGGGACAAAACCGATGCTGCCTAAGGGTGAGAATTCACAGGTGTAGTATTAAGCTGTAGAAATCTAATGCACAGTATCATGAATATAGGCAATATTGTACTACAATCATCAAACTCAGTAAGAACCTAAAACTTGATTATCTCAACCACTAAAAAGAAAGGATAATTATGCAATGTGGCAGAGTGCTAAATATTGCTAAAACAGCAATCATGTTATAATACATAAGTTTATCCAATAAATTTAACGAAATAAATACAAAAGGTTTACAAAACACTGCTCAAAGAAATTAAAGATGTAAAAAATGAAAAAAAATTCATGCTCATGTATCGGAAGACTTAACATTTTTAAGATGGCAATACTCCCCACACTGATCTGCAGATTCCATGCAATCTTTACCCAAATCCCAGCTGACTTCGTTGTAGAAATTTACAAGGCAGTTATAAAATTCACATTGAATTTCGGAGGACTTAGAATAGCCCAAAAATCCTGAAAAGGAAAATTAAAGTAGGAGGACTCAAGCAGTCCCCAATTTCAAAGCTTACAACAAAGCAACAGTAGTCAAAACAATGTGATAGTAGCATGAGGAAAAACATATCCATCAATGGGATCGAATTGAGAATGCACAAATAAGTATATATCTCTGGTCAACAACTATTTGACAATTATCTCAAGAGAATTCAAGGAGAAAAAGAATAGTCTTCTCAACAAATAATTTGGGACAACTGAATAGCTAAAGCAAAAGAATAAAGTTAGATTTTTACCATATGCCATCTGCAAGAATTAACTCATGATGGAGTAACATCTAGCTCTAAATATAAGAGCTAAAACTACACAAATCTTAGAAGAAAACACAGACTAAATCTTCATAATCTTTTATTTGACCAAGAATTCTTAGAAATGGCACCAAAAGCACAAGCAGCAACTACAACAGAAAAATAGATTGGACTTCAGGAAAATTAAAGATTTTTATGCATTGATTAACAATAAAATGAAAAGACAACTCACAGAGTGGGAGAAAAGTTTTGTAAATAATATGTCTGATAAGAAATTAACATCCAGGTTCAATGAAGAACACTTATAATTGATTCATAAAAATAAGTAACCTAATTAACAATAAGCAAAGGATGTGAACAGACATTTCTCTAAGGAAAATGTGCAAATAGCTGATAAGCACATGAAAGATTCTTGAGCTTATTAGTCATCAGAGAAAGAGAAATGAAACCATAATGAGAGGCCAATTTACACCCACGGGATGGCAAGAATGAAAAAGTAAGATAATAACAAATTTTGGTGAGCATGTGGTGAAATCAGAATCCTCATACCCTGCTGGTATGAATGTAAGATGGCACAGTCCCTTTAGAAAACAGTCTGGCATTTCCTTAAGAGGTTAAATGTTGAGTTACCCTATGACCCAGAAAGTCCACTCTTAGGTATATGCCCAAAAGAAAGAAAAAACAGATGTCCATATAGAAACTTGTATGTGAATCTTCATAATAACCAAAATTTCCAACAACTGATGAATGGATGAGCAACTGCGGCAGATCCATAAAGGGACTATTATTTGGTCGTAAGAAGTAATGCAGCACCAAGACATTATAATCATGGGTGAACCTCAAGACCATTATGCTGCGGGAAAGCAGCCAGTCACTGAAGACCACAGATTATATGGTTCCATTCATATGAATGTCCAAAATAAGGAATTTACAAACTCAGAAATTTACATAAACAGACATATTCCTTAGGACCCCAGAGGAGGAATGAGAGGATAAAGGAGTACAGCTACAGGGTTTCTTTTTTGAGGTGATGCAAATACTCTAAAACTGACTGTGGTGAGAATTGCACGTATCTGTGAATATACTGAACGCTTGAACTGCACATTTTAAATGGTTGAATTGTATAGTATATGAATTATAGCCAGGAAAGCTGTTGATCAGCAACAGAATAAGGGTCACGAGCATTGAGATAGTACATATTCCTCGTTCTAGAATCTTGACAGTGGAAGGAAGGAGAGCAGTAGGCAGTGTCTTAAGAGAGAGGATTTTTTAAAATTCTCCTAATGTGAGAGGCTTGAGAATGTCTGTAGCCAGAAAGGACAGTGGGGGGGCTGGGGGTGGGGAAGAAGAGGTCGCAGGTGCTATGGGTACTCAAGAGAGTGGTGATGGTGCTTCAGAGCAGATGGAAAGTTCTGGCCCTCTGTGAGAGGAAGTTACAGCTCTTCCTTGGATGGACCCAGGTATAAAGGAAGTGAGTTATTGTGGCAGAAGCAGATACATCGTCCAGAACCCCCTTAAAGAAAGTATTCCATGCCCGATACGGGGATAAGGACACAGACACCCCAGCTGTCCGTTCCTTCAGGGCCTGCTATAGCCATGGGGAACCTCCTCACTCAAGGCCCTGCCCTTCCTGGGGCAGCCTGCTTCTGAAGAACGCCATCCGCCATGGGGACCTACACAGGAAATGTTACCAGAGAATGAGGGAGAGTTGGGGAGCCAAGTAAAATTGTGTGAGTCACCTCCTTGAAGAAGTGGATGCAGCAGGGACGACTGTACGGTTCCGTCGGTTAAGCATCAGATTCTTGGTTTCAGCCCAGGTCATGATCTCAGGGCCCTGGGATCCCACCCCATATGGGGCTCCGCACTCGGCACGGAGATACTTTCCCCCTCCTGGACCCTCCCCTTCTGCTCCTCCCTCTACTTGGCTCTCTCTCTCTCTCTTTCTGTCTCAAATAAATAAATTAACAAACAAAATCTTAAAAGTGAATGCAGCCGGAGATTAGCCGCAGACTGGGAGATTGTCAGCTGGTTTGAATCCTATTCAGTCAACACATAGTCATTGAGCGTCTACTGCCTAGTGCCAGGCAGCAAGGTGTGTGTTTCTAATATTCTCACCAAGAAATTCAGACCCTTCGTCTGCAGATCGCTTCCGCAGCTTCTAGTACCATTCTGGGGCAAGTGGGAATGCCGAGCGGAGGTGTGGCCGAGCAGTGTTTAACTTCGTACTGCAATGATGATGGCTTAAGTTTACTCAGCAGTCTGCAAAGCAAAACAATTAAAACCCCAGGAACCACTGAAACTGCTGCCGAGGAATATAAACATTCATAATGCTTGGAAAACCTGCTGCCAAAGTATATCTGAAGCCCTGAATTCTTGTATTTTTGATCCAGGTGGACCAATAAGAGCAGCACTGAGACCGCAGCTTAGGATTTTGTCTCCCTGGGGAACTGTACACCCAACATAAAATGTAAGCACTGCTTCCCTATTAATATCATCTGAAACACTCTTCTACATAAATCGAGAGATTATTGTCATTATTATCGGGTCTGAAATCCTGTCCTTAAAACAGAGCGAAGCTACCCGATAAAGCGCACCCAATTAGATTTTATTACCAGCCCCTCCCTACTCCCAAGTGGTGTCTTCATAGGCTTTTGTTACCTGTGAAAGTCAGCCTGAGGCTTCGTGGCAGTCACTGAATCATAATTCTTTAGTGTTAGAACATGTTCTGTGTGTTTAAAAAACATCAAAATATTGAATTAAGTAAAGTTACTAGGGTGACTATGGCTTATGAAGAGCCAGGTCTCACACAGGGAGACCAAAATACAGAAGAAGGCAGCAAAAACCGTTGAGATCACAAGTTAAAATGCATGTAGGCACCTGTGCACACAGGCAAAGACTCGCTGGCGAGAGGCGGTAAAACACAAGGCTCTAGGCTTTTCTATTGATAATTCATGAGATTTGTCCCCTAACCGTGGGAGTAGAGAGGGTCTTGGGTGTGTGGCCTGTGGCCTCTGGGGTTTAGTTTCTATCGGTCTTCGTGCATTATAGCTTCTTTTTACAAATTGCTTTTTAAGAACGTTTTCGTTCCTCTTTTCTTTATATTCTCTCTCTCCTTTTAAAAATAGGCTTCATTTTACTTTTAGGTTCACAGTACAATTGAGAAGAAAGTACAGAGATTTCCCATAAGCCCCAGCCACGATCAACAGCCCTCACCAGAGTCGTACATTCATAACAACGACTAAACCTACATTGACACCTCATCATCTCCCACGGCCCGTAATTGTAGCTCTCAAGAAAAAAAACATTTTTTTTCTTTTGCAAAACTTTTATCCTCTTTCCACACAATTTTGGAACTTACTTTAAAAACAGACAAAAGATTGAGCCTCTGGAGATGTCCTGCAAAATGGGGGAAGAAGGAGCTCACATTGATTAGACATCCATGACATGCCGGGCACACACCTTTTGTGATTTCATTGCATATTCTCCAAATGGTACACTTTACCCCTTTAGATATTCCTTTCCGTTTTCCAGATTAGAAAATTGAGACAGGACAAACCATGCCCAAAGTCATAATTTCAGGAAGGTCCAAAATGAACCGTGCTGTGAAGCCCACCATGTTCCTGGATAACAGCCTCTATCCAAGGTTAGACTCAAGTGGGTCTTCCATGGTCACAGAGGGACGAGCCTTCACAGCTGGCCTACAGGGAGTTCTCATGGCCCATATAAACCCTCTAGCAAGAGATTTTCTTTTTATCTTTCTCTACTCTCAGGCTGATCATCTTTGACAAAAAAAAAAAAAAAAAAAAAAAAAAACCCATCATATTGACTTAAGATCTTTCATTTTATGGCCTTGACTAAAAATTCCAAAATCGCGTCATCTTTACTAGACTTAGACTTCTTGAGCCTTGAAGCTCTTCATTTTCCTTCTCTAACCCTTTCAAGCCTTTGTATAAAGGGCTATGAAGCTTGATGCAATGGAAAAGACAGACTTTGAACGGAGAGATTTGGGTTTAAATCTAAGGTCTGCCATTTTTTTCAGGCTGTCTGAGATTGGCTAAGTGACTTCATCTTCCTTAGCTTGCAAATTATTTTTTAAGAAGGTACATTTTTAGAGATAACAGGGAGGATACTTTGCCATTATGTGCCATTATGTGACCAGCCTCTTGATGCACTTTCTCTTTTCCTGAAAGCATTTTATAGTCCTTTTTATTTTTTTAAAGATTTTTTTATTTATTCATGAGAGACAGAGAGAGAGAGAGAGAGGCAGAGACACAGGCAGAGGGAGAAGCAGGCTCCGTGCAGGGAGCCCGACGTGGGACTTGATCCTAGGTCCCCAGGATCACGCCCTGGGATGAAGGCAGCGCTAAACCTCTAAGCCACCGGGGCTGCCCCTTTATAGTCCTTTTCTATAACTGTTTTTAGTGTCAAGAACTGCTTTTGAATGCCCTATCAAAGGAATGAGAAGTTTAATATCCCTCTGAACTGCCCCTCGAGGAGCAAACTATTGTTTCTTACGCAAAAGGTATATAGAGAGTTTCCCATGTATTTAAGTCCCATGTGAATGTAACTCTGGAAAATGCTTCAGAAACCCTTGAACAGCTCAAATTCAGAAAGTTGCCCGGAGGCCAGCTCCACATATGATAAATCTCATAATTTTGGGGGTTCCCTATAGCTCTTTGTCTCCTAACAAAATTCTCCAAAGCCCCATGTTTAAAATGCCTATTTTTAAATTTGAATCATTTATTTTTTTTTAATTTACTATGTAATTTAAAATGTTGCAGAAGGGTATGCAATGGAAACATCTACTTCTTACCTCATTCCCTTTAGCCAGATCCCTTCTATATATGAGATCTACCATTGCAACTTGGATCCTGTGAAGTCACCCAGCATGGCTTTGGAAGATGAAGTAAGATCCTCGATAGTGTGGAAACCCAGATATTCGTACAGCCATGATTTCCTGCTCAGATCTCACATCAGAAACACCTGTACAGCTTTAAAAATGCAGACACCCGGGCTCCACTGCACAGATTGAAACCAGGCTGTCGTGTCATACAGCGCTGGGGTTGAAAAACATTGCATAAAGGTGTCAAATGGTGTTAATACAGAGCCTAAAATAGTATAGACCATGTGTTACCACCAGAGTGGAGTTACCTGGGTGTCCGGGCGTGGCCTCCTGCAGGGTCCACGTGGGTGCATGCTGACCAGAGTCTTGCCCATAAGGCAAATTGCATGTCAAAGAACAAACTCAAAATCTCTGTTCTCCCTGGTATCTCTAAAAACGTATCCCTTTAGACACTTTTCTAGGAAGCACAGAGAAAAACCAATGTGATATATTTCCCAAATTGTCACAGCGCATATTCGGTAGAAATCAAGCAAATGATAAAACAATGAACTAACGAAAGACTTGTAAGAATTTGAAAAGGACTGCTGTAATTGTTTGAATCACCAGGCAATTACGTTTATACATTGACGAAATAGAAGAACCGTAGTCTCCTGTAACTGGTCAGAAACAATGAGGACTTTTTTTTCTAGTGGCTTTGGGCAGATTTTTTTTTTAATTTAAATTCAATTAGCTTACCTATTAGTTTACGTAACTAGCACACTTAGTTTCAGATATAGTGCTCAATAATTTATCAGTTGTGTGTATAACACCCAGTGCTCATGGCATCGTGTGCCCTCCTTAATGCCTATCTTTGGGCAGATTTCATTCTTCAATTTTCCTATTTCTCTACTTCAGTTTGAATTTAGTATAGTGTGTTAAATTTTAATCAATCATTTGACTCTTTGACTTTCAAATCTCCTAGATGTTAGCAATTTGGGATTGGTGGCGCAGATAAATTCATTATATAACAGCACATGCTAAGTATTCCTAGGTGGAAAATATTATATCCTAATTTTCACTAATGCTGGGGAATATCCTTTTAACACATCATTCTCTTCTGCTTGCTTTTTCTCTTCTTCTGTTGATAGTAAATCTTTTGTTACATATTTGTTTGACCAAAGAATCAACAAAAACAAATAATTCCACCAGGTATCTAGTTATAAATCTTTTTCTAAAAAAATCTTTTAATCTGTGTTGTGTACATTAAGTACCATTTGTGTATTTTTTATAAATGCTGAAAGACAAACAAGCGAGCTCTTATTGACTGTTCCCTGATTTGCCTTAATCAGTGCTGTCTCCCAATTGTGTGTTCCTTCAGCCATCTGCCTAACTGAGCATTCAAAGGATTCCAGTTGCATCCCCAAAATGTTACACAATACGAACTACTTCATTCTTTTCTGAAATTTCATACCAGGTGAATTTCAGCAGATGAAATACGACTGCATTAGTTCAGGAACTTGGGGGCTCTACTTTCTTTATTTCTCTGAGTGGTCACCTGAGATTTTGTTTTTATTTATTTTATTTTATTTTAAAATTTTATTTATTTATTCCTGAGAGACACAGAGACAGAGAGAGAGGCAGAGACACAGGCAGAGGGAGAAGCGGGCTCCCTGCAAGGAGCCCTACATGGGACTCGATCCCAGATCCCAGGATCACGCCCTGAGCCCAAGGCAGCCCTCAACAGCTGAGCCACCCAGGCATCCCGAGATTTCGTTTTTAAATCAGAATCCCTCTGAGGAGCTGATTACCTTTAGGAAAAGGACTGAGGAAATATCAAGGAATTACTGTAACACTTAATGTGCTATTGGGCAAAAGAGGCATGCAGTTGCTTTGGGGATTAGCAACTTCTGCAAGAGTAACAGTGAGGAATACACTTTCTGAACTCAAACCTGTGACGTCAGACTTGACATCACAACTATGCTCATGGGGACCTTGCAAGCCAACTATATAGAATATTGTTGTATTGTGTGAGGTTGCAAGGTTGCATAAGTTGCTTATAGTGATGATGCCTAGAAAAGACTCCTAAGCAGCTGAGATGGAGATAGAAGGGAGACTTGCTGTTGGACAGTGTCTAGTAATTATCTTCTTAAAAGTAAATGAAATGTTTTTCAAAAAATCGTAACATATGACTTTGTTCAACTTTATGCAAATAAAGTTTAAACACTTAGGAAAATGAAATGTGTATTTTTTTTTTGAAATACATTGAATACCAAAATCGGCCTCACTAGAGTAGAAACTCTAACTAGACCACAAAAGAGACAGAACTAAATCCTCAGAAGAGCGGCAGGCCCGTCCACAATGGGATGCAGAGGACTGCATATACTCTGCTAACTTAGAGGGAAAAGAGACCTGAGTCTCTGACCCATATAGAAGTACCTGCTGACCCCTGTGAGGAGGGCAATCTGGTGAACAGAGAAAGGAGGAAGAGTTTTCACAAAATCCCCTTTGGACCTGAAGAATTCCTTTCGCACGTGTAATCTGGCCAGTCAGGTGGTTTCCTTCTCACTCCTTCCATACAACCGGGCGCTGTGCTGAGGAGACCTTATGCAGGATCTCTTTTAATCCCCACGCGACATTTAAAGAAAAGGACTACGGTCATCTCAGCTGCATTCTCCCAACGGTTTACTCTCAAGTACACATTTATAAGAGAAGTATTAATTGACAAATCTCGAGGTATCTAATACACATTTCTAATACGTCTTATCACGTATATATATATATATATATATATTTTATATTTCCGTAGAAATATTTATATATATACGTGATAAGACGTATTAGAAATGTGTATTATATATATATATACTGGAAATATAATATATATATATATTTCTACCGGAAAATTAATCTATATGCCAAAAATAAGCTGAGCATTGAAAAAAGTAGATGTATTTCTTGGACTTGAAGTTCAGATAGTGTGAAGCAGACTACTCATGCTGGAGATCTTGAGTTAAAACTTATTCTGATTTCACAGCCCAAATATTCAGTAATAAATTTTATTTTTTTTAAAGATTTATTTATTTCTTTATTCATGAGAGACACAGAGAGAAACAGAGAGGCAGAGACACAGGCAGAGGGAGAAGCAGGCTCCACACAGGGAGCCTGACGTGAGACTCCATCCCGGGTCTCCAGGATCAGGCCCTGGGCTGAAGGCAGGCACTAAACTGCTGAGCCACCCAGGGATCCCATAAATTTTATTTTAATTTATATAGATGTTTTAGAAAATAAACTGGGCTTTAGTTTTTGTTGTTCTTTTTTTCATTAGCAGATTTATTTTTAAGCAGTTTTAGTTTTTGAGAAAATTGAGAAGAAAATACAGATGGTTCTCCTAGAACCCCTATACTCCTAGTTTCTCCTATTATCAACATCTTGCATCAGCGTGGTACATTTGTTATAGTTGATGAACCAATATTGATACATTAGTATGTTAAGGTTCACTCTGTATCGTATACTCTATGGGTTTTGACAAATTATAATGTCAGGTAGTCACCATTCCAGTATCATACAGTATCATACAGAAAGATGGTTTCACTTCCTTAAAAATCCCTTCTATCCCACCTAGTCATCCTTCTCCTCTCCCCAAACCTCCGATAATCACCAATCTTTTTATTCTAGCCATAGTGCTGCCATTTCCAGAATGCCATAGAGTTGGACTCATATAATATGTGGCCCTTTAAGACTGACTTCTTTCACTTAGCAATATGTATATATTGAAGTATTATATATATATATATATATATATTTTTTTTTTTTTTTTACTGTCTCTTCATAGCCTGATAGCTCGTTTCTTTTTATTCTTGAATTGGAGTTTGTTGTCTATGTGTACCTCAGTTTGTTTATCCATTCACCTACTGAAGGACATCCTGATTGCTTCCAGATTTTACCAATTATGAATAAAGCTGCTATAAACATCTGTTTGCAGCTTTTTGTGCGGACACGTTCTTAACTCATTTGGACAGATATCAAGGAGTGTGTCGTGTCAGTCTCAGCCTATTGATAGTGATGCTGTTGCCTAGGAATGCCCCACAGACACTTCCTCCTCCAGTCAGTGTGGCAGCTAGACCGTCCTTGTGGTTCTTAATAAGATGGGAGGATGCACTTTAGCAATTACCCTCAGGGAACTTTAAGATTCATCCCTCACAAGTCATAGGGGATACGTAGCCACCTTAGGGCCACACAGAGATGTCTCTGATTGAGAGAGAAGGATGGAGAATAGACCTGGGGTTCTGCCTTTATTAGGGTCCAGGGGTAGGGTATGTAGTTTCTCAGGCTCACTATTGGCGAATTTAAAGCATATGAATGGAATTAAAGTGTAGAAAGGGAGAAGCGGGGCCACTTAAGCGGTCAGTTATTTAGGTTGGCTTTCCTGAAAGGAAACTCCATGGGTGAAGGTGGCTTTATACCTTACCTAGTTGCCTTCCTAGTAGCTGTCTTAGAGCTGGCAATGCATTTGTTTGAGAGGTTGCCTTTGAACCGGATGCTTCAGCCATCAGAACCTTAATGTCAGACACTTGCATTACAATTAAAAAAAAAAAAAAACCCAATGCTATGCATTTACACTGCAGAATGAGATCGCTGAACTGCAGGGTAAAATCATTTAGCTATTTCACTGTACCAGTTTGCATTTCCACCAGCAAGGCATGAGAGTTCCTTTTCCTGAACACCTTTCCCAATGTTTTGATTGTAGTTATTCTAACGAGTGTAGAGCGGTATCTCATTGTTTTAATTTGCATTTCCCTAGTGACAGATGATGTTGAGCATCTTTTCATATAATTATCTGCCATCTGTATATCTTCTTCAGTGGAGTTTTCTGTTCAGATCTTTTGCCCACTTTTTAATCAGGTTGTTTTGTTATGGCTGATCTTTAAGAATTCTTTGCATGTTATGAATGTCTATGCTTTTAATAGTCTCTTTTAAAGAGTGGAAATTTTTCATTTCAGTGAAGTTCCACTAATAATTTTTTCTTTCACTAGTCAAGTTCTTGATGTCCTATCTTTTTTTTGTTTTGATGTCATATCTTTTTTAGATCTTGTTGCAACCCAATGTTACCTAAATTTTCTCCTCGTCATCTTCTAAGATTTTTATAGTTTTGCATTTAACCTTCAGGTCTATAATTTGTTTTTAATTTTTGTAAAAGGAATGAGGCTGATATTTAGATCCTTTCTTTTTTTTTCTTTTTCTTTTCTTTTTTCTTTCTTTCTTTTTTCCTTTTTTTTTTTTTTTTGCATATGGATATCTAGTTGTCCCAGTACTGTTTGTTGAGACTGACTTTTCTCCATTGTATTACCTTTGCCTTTTTGTCAAAGATCAGTTGACCATATTTGTGTAAGTTTATTTCTAGGCTCTCTATTCTGTTCCATTGATCTAATTCTCTACTCGGTCACCATTATAAGACTGTCTTGATTCCTATGGCTTTACAGTAAGTCTTAAAGTTGGGTAGCTAACTTAATTTGAAGAATTCATTTAAATTTTATTTTTTGCCTGTTGCTGATCATAACAGCCAGGGGCATAGGATAAATGAAAATATTTTTTCACAAGGAGACAAATATACTTTGTCCTCACAATTTTAGGGACACCTATTGTTAGAGAAACTACTTTACAAATCAACAAATGTAGGGGTGCCTGGGTGGCTCAGTTGGTTAATGTCTGACTTTCCGTTTTGGCTCAGGTCATGATCTCAGGGTCCTGGGATGGAGTCCTGCATGGCACTCTGCACTCAGTGTGGGAGTCTGCTGGAGATTATCTTCTCTCCCTCTCCCTCTATTCCTCCCCCTCCCCCACCTCTTTCTCTCTCTCAAATAAAATCTTTAAGAAGGAAAACAACAAATGTATATTCTCTTTGAGTAATTACATGGAACTTAGAATGCTATTGTCTTTTGATTCTATCAAATCAGTATTTTAAAACAAAGTATCTCCTCAAAAAAAAAAATCTGTCATTTTTGTTGTGGAGAACAAAAGTAAAAGAAATGTAAAAAAAATTAAATTTCCTTACAACTTACAGACCACTGACAAGTACTTGAGATAGGCAGAATGACTTTCCTTCAGAAACTCAACTGCTTTGGTGTTAATATTTTGCTAGAGGCAAAAGGCAGCCTTAGCTTGACATTAACAGACCTCCAGGATCCTGTAAGTCTTCTTTAGCATGAAAATCCCTTTGGAAAGTTCCTTTATCATTACTTCCTAAGATATATGTTAGCAGTCATTCTCCAAACGTAGAGCCCACTGATTTACATCTCAAGAGTCTCATTCATGACTAAGGGTTTACTGGACAGTAGTAAATGACACCTCAATGTCTTGGAAACCTTAGAGACTTCCAAATTCCTTAGAGACTTATACTAACCTTAACCCCCTCCCAACTTAAAAGTGTATATCCTCACAATCCCAGTGCAGCTCTTCTGCTCATGGGTCCTGTCCCTGTGCTTTAATAAAATGGTCTTTGCACCAAAGACATCTCAGTAACTCTTTCTTGACCATTCACTCCTGAATCCCAACATCTTACATCAATTTAAGTGTTGGCCCCTTAAAGGCTTAAAATGTAAAGTGAGCACAATCTGATCCCATCTTAATTAATTAGAAGCCTAAGGCAGAGATTTTAGATAGAGCTGACGTTTTAATTACATTTTATATGTTAAGCAACTTAATACACATTGTGAATATGTATGATAATGAAGTATGAGATTTCTTTTACTTCAAGGAAAATCCAACTAACTGAAAATTATTCAATAAAATCAATTCAATTTAACTTACACTATTAAGCCATATGTCAGTCATCATGTCAGTCTGTGTGGGAAATTAAGAGATGAATAAAATATAATGCTTGCCTTCAGAAAACCTACAATCTAATGACCTAAATGATTCCACCCAATTTTCTAATTAAAATCTGAAAGCTAGTTGCTACTGTTTTATTCCCCCTCAAACATTAAATAAAAAATTAATGTGCATGTGGTACAAATCTCTGGAAAAGTTTATGGTATTAATGAATAGTTTATTAGTTAATAATACTGTGCTAGCTTATGGTCAGCCATAACCAGAGAATAGAAAGTTCTCATCTTAATCTTCTTTAAGACATATACATAGGAAAGTTTGGAACATTGACAGCTGTCTTTTATAGCTACCACTTGGAGTTCATTGTTTCATCTGTTCCTAAGTATGACATGTTTGGGAGCTCAGGGAGTGTCGGGAAACAATTGTTGTGTTACTGGCTTTCATTCTGTAGAGATGCCTGCGGTAGGTAGGCTCACTTATCACAGGCTGCGATGGGTTCTTTTCCTGCTTTACTCGTCTTGTACTAATTGCTAGAAAAAAACAAAAACAAAACAAACAAACAACAACAACAAAAAAAAACCAAAACTCTTCCATTATGCTCTTACTATTACCGTGACTCCAGTTCCCTGTGTCTACCTCAGATTTCGGAAAACTTCTCCAGATAGAATCACTAACTCTTCCTTTGTCAAGAAGCCACCCAAATTCCATCTTTACCCTAAAGCCTGGTGAGAAAGCAGAAGCACCTCTCTATCTAAAATATTCTGCGTTCTCTCAACATCCTACAATATATGCTTACTGTTTTCTTATACACAAAGTTCATATATTTCAGTTTATTTAATATGGTTTGTATAAAAGAAAACAATAGCTCTGTGTTCTAAAGTAAGTAAAGAGAGGGAAATATCAGAAACCTTCAAGTTCTAGCAGGCTTATAGAAGAAACAAGTTCTGTTCCTAAGTTGATCATGTCCTGGCCATGGGATGAATGAAAATATTCATTCAAGGGAAACGGTAATTCTTCATTTCCAAAAATCTCTGAGGACAGAGATTTTGAAGAAGAAATTGCTTTTAAAAATAAGTTCATTGCATGAAGGAAACCCAGATGAATATTCTAATGAGGAAGATCTTAATTTTATATATATTTCAGTCACAGTTTTGAAGTTGAATGCAGGGATCCCTGGGTGGCGCAGCGGTTTGGCGCCTGCCTTTGGCCCAGGGCGCGATCCTGGAGACCCGGGATCGAATCCCACGTTGGGCTCCCGGTGCATGGAGCCTGCTTCTCCCTCTGCCTGTGTCTCTGCCTCTCTCTCTCTCTCTGTGACTATCATAAATAAATAAAAAAATTAAAAAAAAAATTGAAGTTGAATGCAGATGTCCTTCTAAAAATACACATTAGGATTGAGTTCCATACTCCGGAATGATTAAGATTTTCACCAAATACCCAACCATCTAAAAATCCCCCAATTTCACATCATTTCCTTCCCACTAAGCATACCAAAATACCAATGATCAAACTTTAAATGGTTAAACTTTTAAAATTTTATTTATTTTTAAAGATTTCATTTTTTATTTGAGAGAGAGAGAGCATGCACACAAGTGAAGGGGGAGGAGCAGAGGGAGAAAGAGAAGCAGATTTCCCACTGAGCAGGGAACCCAATGCAGGGCTTGATCCCAGGACCTGGAGACCACGACCTGAGCTGAAGGCAGACGCTTTTCCAACTGAGCCACTCACACCCCTAGTTAAAGTTCTTTTAAAGTGTGATGAAACAGCATGAAGATTTTGAGCTTTAGAGTTAGGCACATCACCTGGAATTTAGAGCCTTCTCTACTCTCTATAAACAATAATGCTGGGCACAAAAGTCTTCATCTTAATCAGCCTCATAGCTTGTATATGAAGGATGTTATGTTAGACAGCAGACATCCAAAAATGGAGAGCATATAAGCTCAATCCCTGCCATGAAAGAGTTTACAGTACAATTGGGAAGAAAGGTGCAAAGCCAGTCTACAAAGGTAGTGGTTCTTACAAACCTAAGTGCTCTAAAATAGACGGCAGGGAATTTTATGTAACCTAGTTAAGGACAGTGATTCTCAAACTCATTAGAATCATCAAAGGATCTTAAAAATAAAACAAAACAACAAAAACAAACAAAAACAAACAAACAAACAAACAAAAAAAAAACAGTGTCCAGGCCACTGTCCAAGGCTAATTGAAACAGGATGTCTGGGAGGTAGGTTCCAGGTGACAGGAATCTTTAAACTCTTAGATGATTCCAAGGCATAGCCAAGTATAAGAACAGCAGCACTGGGTCAGAGAAGACCTGCCCCTATTAAAATTTCAGGATAATTGATAAAACCCAAAAAAGGACTTTTTTCATGTGACACCATGGCCACGTGACAAGATAGACCTTTTACCTCAATATACAATAAAGCTTGTAGGGCCAGGACAGGTAAGGCTACTGATTTTGCATGTCTAGGCATCATGTCAGCAACAGACAGGTGGGCCTTTCACACACATACCTGAGGGTTAAGGGAAGTCACAAAGGCTTCCCCAGGCTTGTTTTATTCAGGAAAACTCAGGTGATCCCAGACACTCATCCTGAGTATATTTGCCCTATTCTCATCAAACCATAGATTCCAAATAATTCTTACAGAAAATGCAAATTTATTAATAGCTTTGCAGCAATTTTCTTCCTCATGTCTTTTCCAATGTTTTCATAATTTACTCATTCTATTCTGGGCTGAATTATTCATATGGTGAATTCCCCTCAAATTCATATGGTGAAGCTCTTAAGCCCCAGTATCTCAGAGTGTAACCTTATCTGGAGATAAGGTCTTTGAAGAGGTGGTTCAGTTACAAGGAGGTCATTCAAGTGGTCTCCTCTCCAATAGGACTGGTCTCCTTATCAGAAAAGGAAATGAAGATACCAATATGCACAAAGAAAGACCGTAGAGCAATAAGACAGCCGTCAATAACCCAAGGCCAGAAACCTCAGAAGAAATCAAAACCTATCTAGGACTTCTCGCCTCCAGAATTGTGAGAAAATAAATTTCTGTTCATGCCACCTAGTCTGTGAGGCTTGTTATGGTAGCAAACTAACATATATTTATTTTAAAAATGTGTTAAACAGACACTTACCTACCACCTACTAAATTAGCACAATTTGTACTCGTAAACACATAATCACCTATCACTCTGGAGGGTATAATTTCTGGAACATGCTTTACTAAATAGAAATCATATTTCATTTTGCTTCTAGATCAAATGTCACCTGAGCAGCTATCTTAAATCATTTTATCTGGGCATTCTGGGTTGAACTTGTATTATGATAACAGAAAAATATCTGTTATTCAGCAAGGCATCCCAAACTGAAAAAAAAAAAAACACTAATATGCTAATATAATTTTCTGTAAAATATTTTAAAATTTGTTGTATTCCTCTTTTTTATCTTAACATTGTTCTACAATGGAAGTGTATCTCTTTTTTTTAAACTTGAAGTGTGAAATGATTCTGCATGTGCAATGGTGCCATGTGAGAATATTTCCTGGTTATGAATATATATATATAGTCCTTCGTAATTTTCTTCAATTAGACATTCGATAAATTTCAGTTGTTTTTAAACTCTTGGCTCTCAGGTATTCTTCTTCTACCTCACCAGCATGGCCTTATTCTGTCTCATGTCTCTTATAATTAAGCCATCCAGCTTGGGTATATTATTTCCAGTTATAGAAAGCTTTATACTTAGAGACACATTTTTAATCAGTGATGCACAAGAAGTGTTAGCATTTTCTTTTCTGTTTTGACATTTTCTTATCATCCTGGCAGTTCTTTCCATATCCCCCGTAGATCTACTCTTTGCTGTCTTTGGAAACATTTGGAGGAGAAAAGAGACACTAAACTCAGCAAAACCAAGTTGAACGTTTGAAGGCTCTTCTCCTCCTCTTCTAGGATCTTAGGACAACACCCAGCTCCATCCTGCTTCCCCAAGCTTTGCTTGTTTGTTTTGTTTTTGTTTTTATTTTTTTGCATTGTACTGATTGACCATCATGAGCACTCTTTTCTTCTGGATTTCTCCTACCTTTTTTTTTTTTTTACATTTATTTATTTTAGAGGGACAGAGAGCATGAGGGGGTGAAGGACAAAGGAAGAGGGAGATAAGCATACTCCCCGCTGAGCAGGGAGCACAATGTGCAGCTCTATCCCAAGATCCTGAGATCATGACTGAGCCAAAACCAAGAGTCAAACACTTAGACGACTGAGCCACCCAGACATCCCAACTACTCCTGCCTTCTAATGGAGTACTAGCGTATCCTAGGACCAGCCTGGGGAGTAGAGGGGACCCTGCACGGCAGTCCAGCGACCTGTCAGGGGCCCAGGGCACCTATCCTGCAAAGCAAGACAATAAATAAATCTGAAAATATTTTGTCGCTAGTCTCACCCCATTTTCCGTAGTTTGGGTTGTTCTCCTGGAGGGTGGGTGGAGAATGAAGTGGTCATATAACATACAAAGACCAGGCCTGAAATAAATTCCCACCTCAACCTCTTCATTATTGTTTCTGATGATTGCTTGCTGCCTCCACCCCAAAAACAAAACAAGAAAATTGTGTAAAAGCCTTGCTTACTCCTCCTTCTGATAAAAGGATTCTATCCTTTCTTGTTCACCTGTTTCTTTTCTCTTACTTCCATTGTTTTAGAGGATGTGCCCAACTGCATCAAGGATATACAGTTACAGAGAAGAGAGGACCTCAGAACACAAACTCTTATTTATCAAGGTGAGTTTTAGGTGCACAGTCTCCAATTACTTTCTTTGTTTGTCACGGTCTAAAACACTAAATCATTCCTTAACAGTTCCCCATAGTTTGCCCTTCTCTCCTCTCACCTCCACCCATGGGACTCTGGAGTCTCAGACTCAGCTTCCCAGTCTCCGACCCTCTTTGTTCTTCAGGATGTGTGAATTAAGTCAGCCTCTCCAGAGAAACACTGACCAACTTGGTCCTTTGCACTGGATGTTCCAGGTCTCTCTCTCATTAGTATTCTTTGTCTTTACCATTGTAGAAAGCGAATTTTACTTTATTCCTTTTTTGATGCTGTAGCGCACTACCTAGTACAAGCTTCTAAGGGAACAAATATGTGAAAAGTACGTCTCCATGCATAGCTTTTCAGAACCACGTTGTTGTTCTGCTCTACTAGAACATCCAGCTTCTTGTCTATTCTTCCAGAGATATTCCATGAACACGTAAACAGTGGTAGCTTCTTTTGATGGAACTGGAATTTTCATGTTCATTGCCATCTACAGGAGTCAGAAAGCTCTGCTAACGTGAAGCGTTAGGTGACAGTGTAACTGTTAATAGTAGGAACACAGGTTTTGTCTTACCATTTGGTCTCAGGCACGCACCATCAGCCTCGTGAACTTCATCAATAAAACAGATGGCTCCACTGACTTTCTTCACGCCACATTTCACTCTGTAGGGTGGCCAAGGGTATAGATTCCTGCATGTCCCTTGGCCACAAATATTAGATCTCGTATGGCTTGATTGCTCTCCATTCCTGGTGCACAGCAGTCATTATTAGATACATATTCACCATCTTCTTCCACCACACTCTGGAACTAGATCTCCAGTTTTTTTTTTTGAATCCCATTTATTTCTTTTTGTTTATTTGTTTATTGGCTTTATTTGGCTGCGGGGTGTGGGGGGGACACATTTCCATTACTTCTTTTAAAAAGGGTGTTAAAGGATATCTTTCCTCTCCCACTGAATTGATAGTTTGGGAATAAAATTTTAGATTGAAAATCATTTTCCTTCAGATTTTTAAGAGTGTTATTTCTTTGTAATCTTTTACCCAACATTGCTGTTGGGTAAAAAATTAAGCTGAAATCTAATTCCTATTCCTTCCTTCTAATTTATTGGTGGTGTTGCTGCTTTGTTTTGGTTTTCTTTCTGAAAGGTTTTAGGATATTTTGCCCTCATTGTTTTTGAAATTTCAAAATGATTTGGCTTGACGTAGCTCAACTTTCAGGAATTGTTTTGGCCCTAGTATTTTCTTCACCTAGAAACTTATGTACTTCAGTTGTAAGGAATTATCAAAATTCCTTTATTGGTTTTCCTCCCCTCTATTTTTTCTGCTTTTTGGAAATTCTGTTATTTGAATGTTGGACATATAATCTTCATAATTTTTCTTTCATCATTTTATATATCTTTGTCACTTTGCTCTACTTTTGGTACATTTTGCTCTACATAACTTTATTTTTTAAGCTTTTTATTACTTTTTAAGTTTCATTATTTTATTAAATTTTTTTGAATTACAGGAATGCCTGGGTGGCTCAGTGGTTGAGCATCTGCCTTTGGCTTAGGGTATGATCCTGGAGTCCCGGAATCAAGTCCCACATCGGGTTCCCTGCATGAAGCCTGCTTCTCCTCCCTCTGCCTATGCCTCTGCCTCTATGTGTCTCTCATGAATAAATAAATAAAATCTTTAATTTAATTATAAAATACATGTAACAAATTTTGTCACCATACCCATTTTTAAGTGTACAGTTCAGTGGTATTAAGTACATTCATATTGTTTTTGCAACTATCACCACCATCTATCTCCAGAACTCTTTTTGTTATGAAAAACAGATATTCTATATTTATTGAATATGAACTCCCTATTTCATCTTCCCTCCAACCCCTGGAAACCTCCATTCTACTTTTTAATCTCAATGGATTTGACTACTCTGAGAACTTCATATAAGTGGAATCATACAGTATTTGTTCTTTTTTTGACTGGGTTATTTCACTGAGCATAGTGTCCTCAAGTTTCATCTGTGTCATAGCATGTGTCAGAAATACCTTCTACTTTAAGGCTGAACAATGTTCTATTGTATGTAGACATCACATTTTGTTTATCCATCACCTATCAGTGGAGGCTTGGGTTACATCCACATTTTGGCAATTGCAAATAATGCTGTTATGGACACAGGTGTACAAATATCTCTTCAATAGTCTGCTTTTGATTCTTTTGGGTTTATACCCAAAAGTAGAATTGCTTAATTATAATGTAGTCATATTTTTAATTTTTTGATTAATTTTTTAATTTTTCCATAGTGGCTAAACTATTTGCAACACAGTGCATAAAGATACTAATTTTTCTGTATCCTTATCAGTATTGTTGTTTTCTGATTTTTTTGATAGTAGTAATTCTAGTTCCTTAAGTTCTCAAGTTAGCTTATTAATTTGAGTTTTTTCTTCTTTTTAAAATATCAACATTTATTGCTATAAATTTCCCTCTCGACACTGCTTACACAGTGTCCCATAAGTTTTGATATGTTGTGATTTCATATTCATTCATCTTTAAGTATTATCTAATTTCCCTCATGATTTTTTTCCTTGATCCACCAATTTCTTAAGAGTATACTGATGAATTTCCACAAATCTATGATTTTTTCCAGTTTTTCCATTATTAGTTTCTAAGTTTGTCCTGATATGACCAGAGAAGACACTTGGTGTGATATCTATCTTTTAAAACTATTTAAACTTAGTTTGTGGCCTAAGCTATGATCTATCCTGGAGAATGCCATGTGTGCTTGAGAAGAATGTCTCCATGGACTCGGCTGAGGTGTTTCAGTTGCTCAAGCAGCTTCAGTCACATGCATCTTTCAGCTGCAGGTAATTTCCACGGCACATAGAACTACCAGCCGTCAGTGCCAGTCCTGCCCCAGAATGGAACAGTTGCTGTGATGGTTGACCAGAAACTGTGGCCTGATCTCTAAGCTCCATTTCTCTTTGTGTATCCATCACTTTACACTTAGTGTGAGTATTCAAGTGCTTTAATGTTTTTCCAGTGTTTCATACCATTTCTCAAATGTTTTCAGTTTGGCCAAACCCCAAATGTATTTTTGCCAAACTTCTCCCTCTTCAATCTGTCTACATTTCAAAGAAAATTTGAGCCATCTGTTTCTGTTTCACTGGCTTCACTGTTCAGAATTCTCTTTGGTAGAAACTAAGTGCAAGAAGTCTTTTAAATCTTTGCTTAAGCCTTCCACGCCCTTCTCTGAAGCACTTCATAATAAAAGGGTCTGCAAAATCAAGTTCTTTTTTGAACCTCATTTTGACTAAATGTCTTCCTCATTTCTATTCACATCACACACCTGCTCACCAGTGAAATGTTAATTGGTAGATGAGTCCAGGAGGGCCAGGGCCCTTTTAGAATGGGTGAGTCACTGCTCTAGATTACCTACTTCTTTTTCCATGCTTAACCTACTCTGTGTTGCTTAGGGGATTTATTTCAGGATAACAGAGACAGCATTTCTTTCCTACATACTTTTTTGTGTTTGAATAAATGCTACAAAAACAGATGCCATTTATTATTATTATTTTTAAAATGAAAAGCAGAAGAATATAATCATAGTGTAATTTAATTCTCATTTTAGGCAAAATAAGCACAGGTATATAATGAGAAGTACTTTGTTTCCAATTGAGTTAATATCATTTATTAAGTATAGAAGGAACTTGCAATAAAAAATGTACGTATATTTTTATACCCTGAATTTTCTTTATTCAACATTGTATCATGAACATTTTTATTAAATCCAATCTTCAAAAACAGAATTTTATAACTCTGGTATTTAATTACACAATTATCCTTTTAACTGTTCCCAATTTTTTATCTTTATAAATCATACTCTGGAGGCATCCATGTGTATAATCCTAACCATATTTCTGATGATTTCCAGGGAATAGATTCTTAGAACTGGGATTCCCTGGATAAAGAATTTAAATTTTATCAAATCGCTCTTCATAAGGTCATTATCTGTTTTAAAGCTGTTACAATAGTCTATTTAACAATTTCTGTAAAGATTGGACATTTAAGTTTTTGTGAATTTATCCTACTACAAATAACAAGAACTAATTTTTTAAATACATTTATTTTAACCAGTGATACAGCATAAAATATGTCTATTTTCTTATTCTCTCTAGCATATATAAGGAAAAAATTAAAGAGAAACAATTATTTGCATTTAAAAAGATAACTGATGGTCTCCAATGAGGAAACTGACCTTGTGATTAGGTGACAAAAAATAAATATGCCAGGGAAAAAATTAATGTCTTTATCTAGTAATATATTTCAAGATGGAGCTAGAAACAGGGTGCTGGGATTCATAGACTTAAGATTCAGAAGGGCTTGTGAGAGATAGAAAAGTTTACAATTACATGGAGACAAATGACACAGAAGAAAAGGAACAATCCATAAACCAAGGTAGTAGAATGCAGTTTTAGAAATACTACTAACAATAATAATGTCATAGTTGTTCATAAAATTTATTTGACAAAAAAATAAAGAAGATAATGATAGAAAATGATAAACAGAAATGAGCAAAAACCAGAATGTGAACTTCATGTGTAAATACTTTTACATGTAAAATTCAGATTTTGACAACGTATATCATGAAACCTAGAGGGTAGCAGGTAGCCAAACATTTTAATGACTGAAGATTCAGAACAAGGGTTCATACACAAAAGAAAAGCAGGGTGACTGTTTTCCTGAAAGCTAACCAACAAACACAAAGGGTTATGTGAGTTATAGCAGAGCAAGTCTGCCTTTAGATTCCAACTACATAACAGCAAAGGAGGAAAAGGAGAAAGAAGGGATACTATGGAGATAGCACTAAATTTTAAGTGAAAAGAACAAGATCACAGCCTTAAATCCTTTTTGGCATATGACTTAACTTTTCTGAATCTCCATTTTTAAGCTTGCAATGTGGAATTACTAAAATCTACCCCTTGTTTCACAGGGATTCTGTTAGGATGAAAGGATTTTGTAAGGATTTTAGTGTCACATCAATATAAACTGTTTTCACGTCTCTCATCTGAAGACCAGGGACATCTTTGGGAGTTAATAACACTAAGAGTCTTTAGATGTGACCCAGAGCCCAGAGTTAGCTTTTTCAGTCTTTGCATTTTGTTGGCTCAGACATAAAACTCAACAACCCTTTAAATTCCCCTGCGTAACCCATTATTACAAGAGTATCAGTAAACCATGTCTCCTTATTGAAGATCCTTGATGCTGAAGATGAAGGTGAGCCATCCATCCCACATCAAACAGCCTCACAAGTCCTGCTGCAGTACTTCTGTACCAGGTTCTGTCTCGCTACTCATAGTATGGTCCCTCCCTCTTCTTCCCTCATTGCCTGTTCTACTGGGTCTTCCTCTGGCTCTTATCCCCTTCTCCTCTCCCTGTGTCACCTAGAGCAACTCAGCTTTTTCCATTACTGCTCCCAGGATGATGTACTGAATCCCTGCAAGATGCTCTGGAGTATCACACCATTCCCATGAATGGGATGAACTCTCTTTAGAAAGCAATTGTTAATGAAGCAAAAACTAATAGCTAATTTAAAAAGAAATAAAAAAACTTTTACATAGAAAACAAAACACTAGAAATTTTACTACTGTATCAGAACATTATACAAGTAAACTGCTTATTAAACAAACTCGTATTGATGTCCAGAGGAGGAGTAAAATAATCAAGTAACACAAGCAAGGGCGTTAGAGGAATGACTCATGGCTGATCGCAAGATGAACCTTGACTATTTGAAACAAAAATCCCTGAATCTAAGAATCCCAAGGAATTTTGTTTATGAATATATATTTTTGTGGGGAATAAAAACGTACATAGGTGAAAGTAAATGAACAAAACATGTGTGAAATAAGATTTTTCAAGGCAGAAAGTAAGAGATATCAAAAAGCAGTACCCAACTCTTTGCATGAGAGCCATGAGTTAGGAGTATGAGGAGATCGTTATGAGCGGGGATCATGAGGAAGCTTCATGGGAGAGGTGAGTATAACCAGCACATGAGTGAGCAGTGAATGAAAATAGAGAGAAACAATTCTGTTAGGAGGCATATGATAGGAGAGAAATCACAGACACAGGGAAAACCTGGGGCTAAAAAAAATGTGAGAATAGAGTTTTTAGGTAAAGGTTTCACCTAGGGAGATGCAAGAGCTAAGATTAAAGTTTCACACTGTAAAGTCTTGAATGTCAAGCTGGAGCTTATCCCATAGGAGGCTCAAAGTCCTCACACAGTGGATTATCGAAATGACCACAAGGGCCTGAGGAAGGCTAGCCTGACACGGGGTGCAGAACGGATCTAAGCAGGGACCTTTTGGAAAACAGGGAGATGAGTCAGGAGGCAATTATAATGCTCCACACATGAGATGAGTAGGGCCTGGATCCAAGTGAGTGATGGCAGAGGAAATAGAAAATATAAAAGGAAAATTTGTGAGATTTGGCAATTGGTTCTTTGTGAATTTGGCGAGATAAAAAGTAAAGAAAAGTGTCAAAGATCACCCTGGGTGATGAAAAGTGACAGTATCATAATTAGAAATAGAGGTCTAGGAGAGGGATGGAGTCGGTAAAGAATGCATACAGCAAAGTTTGAAAAGTAAGAAAAAAAAATCAGGAAGAAAATCAGAAAAATATGTCCGGGCCAAAGATCATAGCATGTCTTCACAGCCCCGCCCTTCCTGAATGAACCATCTGAAGATTTTCTGCTAGAAAACAGAGACATCCATGTGAGTCTGGGGTGCCCATACCAGCCTGAGACAGAGGCTCCTTGGAGACTCCACGTGGCTCATGGCTTGCGCAGTGACTCGAGGTCAGGGTGCGGTAGAGCCGACATGGACTGACCTCAGGCATCCTGTGGGAACTGCCAGAGCCCGGGCCCCTGAGCCTCCCAGTCAAGCTACTTGGAAACTTCTCCCCATGAATGCACTGTGGGTTCTGCAAGCCGAGGAGGCCAAAAAGGACAAGGAGCGAAAGGGGAGATCACCTGACAAGTTGAAGTATTGCGGCCCAGAACTCCAAGCCTTATGCCCAAACCCAGGAGTAGGGGGAAGGGATTAATCCATACAAGGGTCACTTATGCTCAAAGCTGTTGCTGAAATGAGTCCAGAGGCTCTTCCTGGGCGATAGTATTGTGGTGAAGCCTGTGGGGCTACAGTCCTGTGGAATACTTGAAAGGGACTTGAACCCAGGTCAATGGCCTTCTTAGAATGCCGTCACTTTGAGTCCATATCCTGGGAAAGCCACATGACTACGGCTGCCTCTTTTCAGTGGAAACAGAGTGAAATACCACTTGGTCAGCTAAATCATGCTGCCCTAAACCACCACGCCATCTCATGCAACCACTCTGGCATGCAAACCACATGGACAGTATTCTAGTTACTTCAAACATTGATTTTTTATGAACCAAAGAAAAATATCTAAGTTTGTAAATAAAACTAATCTGCTGCTATAACATGTCTAGTCTATAACGAGAGCAGCTACTGTTTAATGGAGCATTTATGGTTGTTTTAATCATTGAAGCATGTCATTTCATGAAAGTGCTTTTGAAAGTAACAGCCCATCGCTGGATATTTTGACTCCTTTTTTTTTTTTTTTTGACTTATCACGTTTACTAAACTGATATAATTTTTCCCTCCTCTTCTGTTTCAACTTAATGTTGTCTGGAAGGACTTAGGACACCCTTACGAGTTTGTCTTTAATAGAGGAAAAGAAGTTAAGGAGGAGCATTCTGTAGACGGCAGAGATGAACGATGATCACACAACTCACAAAGAACAAAGCAACAACTTGGCAAGATGATTTGTTGGTCTGCACAAGCATGAAAACAAACTATTAGTGTTGTAACAAAAATAGCATCATATGTAAATGGCAAAAACACCCAATCTTGGCCACTCCGGGCATCTCGATGGGCACAAGAACATGGTCTTCAAGGATCTGTAACGCCCTGTCGCGGGGAGTTGTCAGAATGAAAAATCCAGCCTCACTTCTTCAGTTCAGAGAACCCTTGCCGTTCTACCCTGGGACACTGACGCAGAAAGGAGATACCCGCCAGCACCCAGGCAAACAAGACGGGATTATTTTTACAAGTCATTGCATGTGAGCATGTTTTAATGATTTGATAGGAGAAGAATTTTATAACTAATTATGTCTAACTGTTAAAAAGCTAATTTTACATTTTAAACCTCTGCCAATTTACCAGTAGCTAAGAAGGCAAACACGAAGACAGATATATAATCATGTACTTTTATATTATAATAGTATAGTATTAAGTTATACGCAGCATATATTATGATACATTCTCAGAGCTTTCTATTGCTTGTTCCTTACACACCATAATTGTAAATTAATCCCCCCTTTAGTTTATTAGCATTACTATCAATTAAGATTATTAAGCCTCACTTTTCCAAAGAAAGTCACTCCCTGCTTGTAAAGAGAGCCCGTTTGGAAGGTGAATTAAATGTGTTTTGCCACCAGGGTATGATTTACAAGTGAGTGGTGCAAGTGAGTGAGTGATGGTTACCCTGAGTCAGACGGGGTTAAAAGAATCATTCTGATTTTTTCAGATGGCTGAAAAAAACAGAAAGAGTCTTTCATTTACTAAGAGACTCTAGATCAGTACTGTGTAACAGAAATAGAACAAGAGCAAAAATGCAAGTTACATGTGTAATTTCAAATTTTCTAGTTGCTACCTTTTTAAAGACTAAAAGGGAAAAAGTAAACTTAGCTTAAATAGTATGTTTTATTTAACCCAATATATCCAAAATACTATCATTTCAGCAAACAATCAATTTAAAAATTATTGGTATGCTTTACATTTAAAATCTGTATTTTAAACATATCTCAATTTGGACTAGCCACACGTAAGGGGCTCAATAGCTACATGTAGCTAAGTGGCTACCATAATGGACAAATTATCTCTAGATCAACCAATCTGCTCTCAAGAATAGACATAACATAAAAATTACATCAATCGTTAAAACTATTGATTATTATTTTTTTATTTATTCTAGGTAAACAATCAGAATAGAGTAATAAAATATAAGATTAAATATAGTTTAAATATTTTATTCAATTATTATATTAGAGGAAGGCATATTTGGAAATACAGCATAGTGTTAAATTTCTTTTTTTTAAATAAATAGAATGTTTATTTTTAAAAAATATTTTATTTATTAATTTATGAGAGACCCACAGAGAGAGAGGCAGGGAAACAGACAGAGGGAGAAGCAGGGACTCCTGATGCAGGACTCGATCCCAGGACCCGGGATTACACCTTGAGCTGAAGGCAGATGCTCAACCACTGGGCCACCTAAGTGACCCGTAACATAGTGTTAAATTTCTAATAACAGAAACAACTTGTTGGAGGTAATGTTTGCTGTCATACGGCTTTCATACACAAACAGAAAAACTATACAAGGAAGCATCTGATCAGAATGATTTGTATGCAATATTCTTTTAAAGTTTCAATTTAATCAATTTTTAGGATAGCTACAATTTAGTGGAAAATTTCTAAAGTTGTAAGTATCAGCAAGATGTTTCTCGTTCATGCCTTGAGACACAACCTTGAGAAGTACTGGATACCATCATATCTATAGGAAAAAAATTAGACTGTGATAAAAACGAAATAATAAATGAATAAAACATAATCTTAGGAATAGAGTTTGTGCAAGATGGACCTTCATTTATATTTTACCATATTAAATGGTAAATTGGAAGGGTTTTATTCCTAGGCCTCTACTCAGTACAGCAATTGTCTAAAGGAGAACACATCAGCCACTGGATCAGAGAAGAACATCTTTACTCTATCTGGTTTATAGTCTCTTCACTTAAGGGGGTGGCTTAATGAGTTAGAACCAAAGATTCGGCCCCTGTAAGGTTGGCTCAGGTCTTATTCACCCCTCCCGTTTCCTATCGGAAGTCTTCCAGATGAGATGGAAAACTGGTCCCGAGTCCACTGCACATGTTGTTAAAGGTCAGGTCTTACGCTGCTTGTAGTAGGAACAGAGTGAGTGAGTCTCTGGATGCTTGTGTACATTTTAAATTCTTATGTTTCTGGAGATCACTAGACCTAAAAGAAAAATCCAATCAATTATGTCATCACATTGGTATTCCAAAGAACACGTAAGGAAAGGAAACTATTGCTCTAGGCCCCACAAAAACCCCAACCCTCGGTATAGGGTTCCTTCGCTTCAAAGGCAAAATGACTCATTTATAAAAAAAGCACTGTTAACAGTGAGACCAGCATAGTTTTGTCATTTAAACAGACTTAGTTAGGTTCACATCCTACATCTGTTATTCAAAACTTGCATGGCTTTTAACTTTAGTGTGATCTGACCCTCAGTTTTCCAATCTGCATAACAAAAATAACACTGATATCACGGAATATTTAGAAGGACTAAATGAGATGACATAGGTAAAGCATCCAATATGCCACATAGCACACAGTAAGCAACTAATAAATGGCAGCAACTATTAATTATTCATTAATGAATCCAATGAACCTTAAGAAGTCATTTTCATACTTAAAAAGTGCAGTAAAGCTATATACCAAAAGACAAAATCCAGTTCTGAAAAAGCCAATCAGAACAGCTCGTTTTGCCAGCATCTATATTCAATTTATTGTTAGTGTTCGCCTAGTTTAGTGTTTGAGCCTTCCAAATACCTACACTCTGTGCAGCATAGTGCCATTCCCACATTTGGTCTGAATTCAGGTAATCTAATGTTAGTGCCTGGGGAGGATGTATGCAGGTATTTCCTGATACTAGATATTTGGAAAGCGGGTGCTTATTTCTAGGGGCTACTCCATGAAAAACAAGTTGACACCTACTAAGGATAGATGCACTGTTAGGCGTCAGATAATGGGTTCCTCTAAGCCAGCGCATTCGAGCAAAAGCCATCGAGTTGTCTCGCTTTATAAAAAAGGTATCATGGGGGGGCGGAGTTTGAATGCAGCAGTGACTAAAGGATTGTGCCCCACTCTGCTTCCATTTTCTTTCTTAGATTGACTTGGAAAAAAAAATAGCAAGGGGCTTGTTTTAGAAACGGTGTGCAATTTATTGATGATTATGATTACGTATACCCTCAGATGAGGAGGCTGCAGTGAAGGTTTGGTTAGGAAAAGGCACATCGTGAGGTAGTGCTCTGCCTCTGCCAACTCACTGCATATTTGTAGAACTAGCACCAGCCACTGTTGCATGAGGTTTAGAGAGGAGGTCAAGAACCTGCATGCAAGAAGCCCTCTGCTTTGCTTGATTCTTGGCTGTACCACCAACTAAGCATACAGCTTTGGGCAAATCCCTTAATCTTCCCTAACGTTTCCTTTTAGAATTATAAAATGGGTAAATAAAAGAACTCACCTGTCACCATTGTGGAAAATTAGAAAAGGTTTATTATAATACCCTCCATACAACCAACCAACATTTTCTGTGAGCTATTTTCTGGAGGTTGAGAGATTAAACTTTTTTTTTTCAAACCTCTGAATGAATCTATAGCTAACCAATGTAATAATAATAACTCCCAATCTTTAGTTCTTATTACTTGAGTTCCATAAAAAGGAACTTAGAAATTAGTCCAAACCCAAACTCCTAGTTCATGACAGAGCCAAGGTTGGGACTCAGGGATTAAGCACCTTATATCTACTTGATATGTTTAATACAACCACTGATGGGAATTTCTCTCTTGCAGCTGAGGAAACTGAGGCTCAGTATATGGTAGTGTTGAGAGTAGATGGTTCAGCTGAGGTTGGAGGTTGACTCCAAAATCCATCTTTTTAATTTTTTTTTTTTGACACAGCTCCTCTTTATGACACTGATCTTTCTCCTAAAGAAAACCCAAAGATGTAGCTCAAAGGGACATGAACTGAAGATTGCATTGGCCAACATTTTATCCACATTGTGAGGGCTAAATCTTGTTATATTTTGAGTATCTTTTTTATAAAATTATCCAGAAAGTTCTCTCTCTGAGGACATTTCGGTGGAGAAACTTTAATGTGTAAATAGGAACTGCAATAGATGTAATTTCTCTACTTCACAGTGTGATTGCTGTGGGTAATAAGTGTTCCTTCCCTTCAAAGAAGCAAACTTTATAAGTTTTTTTTAAAAGATTTTATTTATTTATTTGAGAAAGAGAGAGCAAGAGCAGGGAGGGGGCAGGGAGAGAGGGAGAAGCAGATCGCCCGCTCAGCAGGGAATCAGATCCAAGGGCTCAGTCCCAGGACCCTGAGATCATGACCTGAGCTGAAGGCAGACGCCTAACCCACTGAGCCACCCGGGTGCCCCCAAGCTTTATCAGTTTATAGAGAAAATAAAACTTACTGGCCTAAGAAAAATTAAAATGGTGAGTAAAAAAATGATCAGAAAAACACATATCATTTCCATTTTCCTAGAATCCTCCTAAAGACCAAAACATTTTCCTGGAAGAGACCAGGCAAACCTAGTTAGAGACCAGGTAAGCCTACTTCTAAAATTTCATCATATTTACCTACTATTAGTGGACAGCTTTTGAGGAAGGTCCTAAAAAAGGCAGTTTCTACAATGTTCAGCTGGTGCAGACCTGAAATAGTGCTTTTACCCATGTGTTTCAGAAGCTGTGAGTCAGGTTATTATTTTAAATATTTTGTTTCTTTTTCTTGTTTTTTTTAAATTTTTTTATTTAAAGTCAATCAGCCAGCATATAGTACATCATTAGTTTCAGATATAGTGTTCGATAATTTATCAGTTGCATACAACAGCCAGTGCTCATCACATCATGTGCCCTCCTTAACGCCCATCACCCAGGTACCCCGCCCACCCCTCCCCTCCTCTCCAGCAACCCTCAGTTTGTTTCCTAGAGTCAAGAGTCTCTCATGGTTTGTCTCCCTCTCTGACGTCTCCCCCTTCAGTTTTCTCTCCCCTCCCCTCTGATACTTTGCAGTCTCATATTCCACATATGAGTGAAATCATAGGATCCTTGTCTTTCCCTGTTTGACTTATTCCGGTCAGCATAAGTCCCTCCAATTCCTTCCACATCAACGTAATGGTGAGTGTTCACTGTAATCATCAAGACAGTGTGGTACGGACACAAAACCAGACACAAAGATCAATGAGTCGGGTTATTAAAAGTGCCCTTAAAGAAGTAAATTTCTCACCCTTCTCAGGTAAGTTATTTCTTTAAAAGCACTTAACACTCATAAAAGATTCCATTATTGATCATCTCTAGTGATCCGCTCAGAAACCCGTATGTCTGGAGCCCTCCTGGCCCTGTATTGGTTTTCTGTTGCTGCTGCAAGGAATTAATCACAAACATGGTGGCTTAGGAACAGTCCACATTTATTGTCTAACAGTTCTGAAAGTCCAAAATCCAAAATGGGTTTCACTGGGTTAAAATCACAGTGTTACCCTGGCTGGCTCTCCTGAAGGCTCTTGGGGAGAATTCTTTTACCTCCCTTCCCAGCACTTAGCAGCTGCCCACGTTCCTTGGATGCCCCAACCTCTATTTTGGTCTGTATTATTGTCACATCTCTATCTGACCCTCCTGCTTCCCTCTTATAAGGACACCTGTGATTACATTGAAAGCCCATCTGGATACTCCAGGAGCATCTTCCCATATCAAAAAATCCTTAAGCTGATTTGCCAGAAAAAGTGACAAGTCACAAGTTCTAAGGATTTGGATGTGGGCATCTTTGTAGACAATTGCTCAGCCCAACACAGAGCCTGAAGGAGAGGGACCAACAGGCTTCGGATAGTGAGATCTTTCTAGACTTGAACCTTACCCCGCCTTGCAGTGTTTGCCTTTCTGGTGGTCCCACATTTACCAGCAATCAGAGAAGCACCATGAAGATTTTGACTTTATGCAGAGGGGGAAATGAACAACTGACAGAAAGTCACTCACTTTTAAAGAGTGCAGAATAAAGGATAGATATATAAACTATCTTGTGATTTCCAATGATTGAACATTGAATTCATTTGTATGTTCATATATAGGGGTTCCCATTTGGGGCATTTTGTTGACTCTGACATTTTCAGAATGATTAAGTTTGTTTCCACAGCTATTTTTCAAGGGCCAATAAGGAAAAGCAATAGAACTTAATTGAAAAATAAAACAGAATTGAGCCCAGAACATCTCAGTTAATGAGCAATAGAAATCATATTGATCTCATTTTATAAATAACATTAACCCTCAATAGCAATTAATGTGCGGACAGAATGTTTGTTCAAGTTATCTGATAAGGCAGGTTCATACACTTAGAGTATTAATCTAAAAAACGATACTAGTATCCAGGAAGTCATCGATTTGTTCACCAGAATTAGAGTTGATAAAAACCCTTTCCTGCCTGCACATTAAGCCTCAAGCTGAAATCTGAAACCTTGTTGCAACTAAAGGAAAAAAATTCTGACCAAAAGGAAATATTTTAAATTGGTTTTTCTGTTGCAGAACCCATTAAACCTTTCATATTAGCATATCCATTCTAGAACATTTATGGTTATAATCAAAAAGAGAAGAAAAGAAAGACTGTTATAGTCAGCATTTGAAAAATAAGTTCAATCATAACAGCAAAACCACAACCAACCAATGTATGGATGACAGTTTGAAATTTACCATGGAATGATCTTCTCCAAAGACCACATAATATCCTACTAGTATAATGAAAACCATTCAATGGGTCGACTTGTAATCTTTATTATGAACCCAAAAGTCACTGTCATTTGCTACCTCTTGATATTTCCAGTTTCTCTGAAGGACTCATGGCTCAATCACTTGTTTGTAAGAGTTGACCATTTTTAAGGATGAAGGGAAATATGCAATCAATTGACCATGCAAAATAACGAACCTTAGTTGTTTCTGTTCTTGGATCCTCTGAACAGAACATTTTCAAGCTTCTGCCCTTCCTGGCTACTAAAATGTTTTACATCTAAGCAATGGATCAGAAATGGGATTGATATGGTTCTTAAGGCAACGTAAATATTCTGCTACAGATTAAATTTTATGGATAGCTTTAAAGGATGACCAATGAGTGCACAGAAAGCCAATACAAATTATCACAACCTGAGCCAGGCAAAGAAAATACTACTGAAAACAACACACAAGCATGTAGAACAACACAACAAACATGTTGAAGCATGTACTGCATGCTGAAAAATTGGGTGTCGCTATCTTTTGGCTGGCAAAAGCAACATAAGGATGATCTATTCACAAATATTGACCTCAAAGAGCTCAAAGGAAAATATAATCACATCGACAAGTAGATATTAACAACATGGTGGCTACTTCAGCAAAACGGAAGTCCAGTTAAGGATTTTTGTGGTCTAAGGAGTCGTATCAGCTGTGAAAAGTACTGACATATGAACTGATGTTGAAAACGAGTTTCCAATGAGGATAAAGGAAAAAGAAGTCCATCAAGAGAAAAGGAATGAACACAATGAGAGGTCGTGGAAGAGACACAGTCTGTGGTTTGTGTGGCATAGGCATGAGGGATGGCTGGAAATAACTGTACATCGGGGGAGTTTAAGAAGGAAAGTTTGAAGACAGGGACATCGGTGGTGGAAAAGCAAGTTAGGAATGTGGGAGTACAGACAAGCTAGACTCCGGAAATGGAAGTGGAAAGAGTGTGATGCAAAAAACACTTTGGTGGTAGAGTAACCAAAGGTAGATGAAGGAAGGATGATTTTCAAGGACGATTCTGAAGTTCTGGCTTAGGAAAATTAGATGGATGGAAACACCAATGGCCAGAGTAGGGAAGGCAAAAGGAAAAAACAGAAAAGAGATTTAGTTGTTTGCAGAAGGTGTGGGCCTGGATATATCAGCCAGAAGAAGGAGCCGTAGCCATGGGAGCAGAAGAAAACATATGAAAGAAATAACTGTTGAATTTAATAATCATTTACCTTATACTGGGAAGGAATATAGCATAGTGAAAAATACATCATCTTAGAATTCTTGTGGAAATACCTATAGGGAATTCTTAAGTACAAATTTCTAGAAAGTATGTTTTCAAGATGTATCAAGAATCTTCTAGGAATTTCATTTCCAAAAATTTATCCTAAAGAATAACCAAAAAAATATGATCAGAACTTTACTTTGAAAAAAAAAAAAAGACTATCACAAACATTTTGATAGCTAAATATCAGAAACCACGTAGATGGTCATAAAAGGAATGGCTAAACTTTATATACAGTAAAACATTATACCATAGCTAAAAATCATACTTTAAAAAAAAGATTTTATTTATTTATTCATGAGAGACACACAGAGAGAGAGAGAGAGAGAGAGAGAGAGAGGCAGAGACACAGGCAGAGGGAGAAGCAGGCTCCACGCAGGGAGCCCGATGCGGGACTCGATCCTGGGTCTCCAGGATCACGCCTTGGGCTGAAGGCAGTGCTAAACCACTGAGCCACCGGGGCCGCCCAAAATCATGCTTTTTAAGTGATATTTGAGACCATGGAAAATCCTTATGATGATAATTGTGTGACGTGATATAGTTGACTTACTATGTAATATTATTCAAGCCTAGAAAAATTGTTAGTTATGGGTAACTTTCATTTCCTTCTTACATTTTACATATTGACTACATCTTATAACAAAACCACAATTCTGTTCATGAACAGGGAAATAGTCTTTAAATAAATAAATATAAGTATGTATGTAGTTACAAGATCTGAAGAGGAGGAAGAAAAATGAAATGAATGCACTCAAAAGAAATGTGAAGATTCCAAACAGGCATAGAAAAAAAAAAAAAAAAAAGACAACAGAATGAAATTGGATCAACAAGCAGATAGAGGTCTAATTTTTTTCCCTGAGTTCTCAAATTTTAAAATGCATATATTATTGTAGAATAAAGACATCTATTCCAGTGAAGTTTAACATAGGAAGAAAATATGTTGGCTCTACCTACACACCTGAAGCAGTTATTTTATATTAAATAATTACAAGTTGCCATTTTGAAATTTAATAAGAAAAAGAAAAAAAAAGGAGGATAGAACCACCATCCTCAGATTCCTGACTAAATCTGATATCCTTTCATGGTAATTAATCAACACTGATTGCAAGACTGGTGAATATTTGCTGACTATATATTGGCAAATTCCCATTTACTATTTGCTAAGTCAACTGAGAATATTCCAGTGCCTAAATATCATAAAATGAAATGATCTGTGGAAATTTAACATTCAGATTTGGATAAAGTTTTCCCCTCCCTACCTTAAAAAAAAAAAAAAAAATCTGATTACCTTTATTATCAGTGGCGCCAGGCTGCATTAGAAGGAACGGAGCCAGGACAGTGAAGAAAGTGGTTCATTTTTGCTGACAGCTTTCTTATGTTTCATAGTCTCATGTCCAAGAATACTTTCGATTTGTATCTCTTTTTCTGATATTTCACATGCAATTGCTTCCTCTTAGATTTTATTTTCTTCTTATAATCCAACAAATAACCAATTTGCATGTGTTATAAGAATAGACGAACTAGTTAGGCAAGATGTGGATACTAAACAATTGGAGGACTATGTCAAACAAAACCAGTCAAGTACTTAGAAAAATCTTTCTTCTTCCACAGAAGACACCTCTGTGAACAAATGATCAAACGTAATACCATAATATGTGACCTGAAAATAGGTATCGTGTGTTCTGAATTAGAGGAGACAGGTAGAAATAGAGGCTAAAGGAGTAAGGGAAGATCTTGGGCAGGATTTGCAAAAGTAAGATGTCACACTAGGTGACAAAACGGTGTTGAGCAAAGCTCAGAGGCAGGTCATGTGGAGACTCCCTGGGACAGCGACTTACGATGAAGAGTGGGAAAGGTGAACCTAAATAAATGAACTAGTTCTTCCTTTAAGGTAAACTAACCTGGGAGGCCAGGACTTTGCAGTTGAGAAGTAGGTCATTGGAAAGGCACTGGAAGATCTCGAACAACAAGATAAGATGCTAAAGGCAGCATTTGGAGAAGGTAGATTGAATTGGAGCCAAAAAGAGGTGGAAGATAGAGATGGGAGTGAGAAGACTTACCTCCCCACCTAGGGCAGAGATGAGGAGAGCACAGGCTAGCACAGGGGTCCATGTGAATAAAGACAAGGCAAAACACCGGGAGATGTTTTGAAAGGAGAATGAGCTGATTCTTTTATTTGGGTATAGGGAATAAAGAGAACGTAATAGAGAAAATGCTTCCGATTTTCGGGTGGGATTTCCTAGAACAATTATAATTTACTAAGTGAAGAAGTTGCATAAAGGCCATATCAGGCTAATCATGAGTTCAAGGGTGCCAGCAAAGTGGAAGAACAATATTTTACAAAATAACACAACAGTTTAGAAGAAAACAGCCAAGGGGCTATGTCGGGAAATATTAGAACTTAGACTTTCTCATGACTACTTTATTCTTAAGTATTTAAATTGTTTCCAATTGCCTAGGGTAGGTGGGGAGGAAGGGGTCACTACTTCCTCATTTTTAAAAGATGCTATAAAGCCCCAGAGGAGCAAGTATGGCACAAGGTAACTGGGCCTGAGATACAATGAGTTGAGATGAGAACACGGATATTCAGTTAGATCCAGCAGGCCATTGACCGGACGGTTCTCACATGTGTCGGAGCTGAGAATGTAAAATGGATAGACATTTTATTTTCAGAGATAATAACTCCATCATGCAGAAAATATTATTTTATATTTCACTTTACTCTTTGATTGTATCTATTCATGTGTTTATGGTTGTAATAATTATTGCATAGAATATTGTGTAGAATTTTGTATTCTGCATTTTTTTCTTTATGCTTTCTCAAGCACTTCCCCATAATTCTGTAGTCTTCACATAAAAAATTAATAGCTGCATAGTAGTGCATCAAGTTCGTGGATCTCATAAATAATATTTCCCTTACTTGGTCTATGTCCAGTTTGTCTACACCATAGAGGATAATGCTACATGAAACATCATCATGCATATTTCATTTTTTTCTATTGAGTTAGTATTTATAAGTTACCTGAGTATCAAATGCGATTATATAAACAACCTGTAATTCTTGATTTCTATGTTGCTTTTTAAATTTTTTTCCTATTCATAAAATAGGTACATGGACTTTATTCAAATATACTTTCTAGCACTATACAACGGAGAAAAACATATTATTACCTTAACTCCCAAAAGGATCACTGTCAAAAACTTGTACTTGTCTGCCAAATTACTCTTTCTTCTCTATACATATGTTAATGTATATTATTATTATTAATGTGTATGAAATTTTTATCATGATCTATTCACATATCACTCCTTCATCTTCCTTAGTGGAGGCATAGGATGCCTCATCCATAATTTATTTATCCATTTCCCTCCTGATGGATAATTGTTTGTAATTCTTTGCCACTGGAAACAACGCTGTAATAGGTCTATGTGCCCACACATGCATATGTGAGTGTTTAAGTGGAATTCACAGATGTTGTATTAAAGGGTATGAAGATATTTGAATTTAAAAGATGATGTGAAATTGTGTTAAAAAAACATGCTACTTAAGAGAAAGGAGCCAGTCACAACAGACTATATATTGCATGATTCCATTTCTGTGAAATGTCCACAACAGGCAAATCCATAGCAATAGAAGTAGATTAGTGATTGCCTGGGGCTGAAGGCTGGTAGGAGGAAAGGCTACTGATGAATACAGGGTTTCTTGTTGGGAAGATGATTGCACAATTCGGTGGATTTACTCAAAAGCATTGAGTTGTAAAACACAAATGAAAAACTATATTGCTTTTCAAGTGATTTCCAAAACTATGCCGAACACTTTTTTCACCATGTTCTCATGGAAGTCTGTCCCTTCCACAATGTCTCTTTGTGGCCCTTTCAGAAGTGGCTTTTTTTTTTTTTCTTCCATTACCTCTAATATAATGGGACTGCAGATGTATGTCGTCTTTGCTTTTCACTCCATTCTAGTCCTTTCTCCCTCTTTCTTAAAAACAAACAAAGCAGAGGCACCTGGGTGGCTCAGCTCATTAAGAATCTGCCTTCATGATCCCAGGTTCCTGGGACCAAGACCCACGTCAGGCTCCCTGCTACTGGAGAAACTGCTTCTCTCTCTGCCTCTGTCCCCCACCCCCACCCTTAGAATTTTAAAAAACAAAACACAGACCAACAAGCAAAAATAAGTCATCATCACTTTGTCCAGCACCACTTCTGTCCTTACTCTTTGTGATTTCTACATCCACGGAGAAGATCCTTCCAATGCCTTGGTTTCTCGGTTTTCTTCTTTAATGATTATGTCCTCAACTTTATCTCCTAATTATGTCCTAGACCTTGTCATATCAATAGTTGTTATCCCTATGTAATTTCAAGTTCAAATATCCCACTCTTCAAAGTCGGCTGTCTCCCTAACTCCCTCCAAAACCCATGATTTCAGTGATTTTCAACCTCAAAGGAAAAGAAAAAGAGCCTTCCTCCTTTCTCTACCCCTTGCCATTCCTGCCTTCCATCCTCTTTTTTCCCCAGTATAAATGCCTTGTTTCTAGCATTTATAAGAATTGCAAAGCATTTCCTTAACCCTTAACATCTTTGTCCTCAGAAAAACCACAATTCTACTTAAATACAATTTACCGTCTGCTTCGAAATTTGTGCTCCCATCCCTTCCTGGGGCTGAAATGATGACTTTGCTATTACATTGAGAAAATAGAAGACCTCAGAAGAGAACTCCTTGGTGCTCTCATATAATCTCATGGCTTTAAAAACAAGCTTATGTCTTCCAAATGCCACCTCCCAATGAGTTCTTTCTGAATGTCCTACTTAAAAGTATAATCCCACTCCCTCCCACATCTTGGCACTCCCTACCCCCACTCCTTGCTTTAATTTTTGCCATATTTCCTATCACACAGACTTGTGTTATTTAGTTTATGTTCTATCCCTCACTTGACTCCATTGTAATGTAAACTAAATGAGAACAGGGATTTCTTATGTGTTCGCTGATTTATCTCCAGTGCCTTGGAAAGTTTCTATTATAGTATGTTCTCAATAATTATATGCCAAATAAATGAATGGATGGACGGATGGATACTAAGTGCAATGTATAATTGTGCCAGTTTCACTATAACATTACCAAGTCAGAGTGCTCCCAGTCTTAAAAAACTTTATCTAATAAATTTTTAAAGATACCTCCAGTTTCCTAATTTGTCTTTTTTTTTAAAAAAAAAAACTGTCAGTTACTTAAACTTTGCTTACTGTGCCTATTTAGGTCTCAGATTTTGAAAAGCAACAGGACCATTTTCCATTTGTTTGCCATGATCTCCTATAGCAATCTAAAACAGTAAATGTGTAGTGAAGAATCTGGTGTTCCTAAAATAGAAAACACTGTACACAGGAATGTTCTATTATTAATAGCCTAGATCCAACAAAAGCTTTCTCAAATCTTGAAAATCAAGTATGATTTTCAGTTCTTTGACTAAAGGGAATGTTGACTTTGTTTTCAAAAGTAAAATGCATAATATCAGCACTATTTAAAAGTTCCAGAGATTCTTTTGTGTTGGGAGGACTTACACTATCCATATCAGTTGCTTTTCACCACATGCTGCTGATAGTAATTGAGATTTATAGCAAATGTTAAATATCAGATTTTGAAAGCTCAGCGTGAAAAAAGGTATGACTTTTTATTAATATGTTGATTTCTATTACATGTTGATATCGTTATGATTGGAATACAGTGGATTAAATAAATACATGATTAAGATAATTTAAACTGTTTCTTTTTTATTTTTTAATGTAGCTACTAGAATATTTAAAATTACATACATATGTAGACAGTGCTGGTTCAGATATAAAAAGACTAAAGAGACATAACAAATTTTGATGATCCTAGATTGGATCCTTATTTAGAAAATAAACAACCTTAAAAACATTTTTAAATAATTGGAGAAATTTGAGTATGGACTAGTTACCAGATATAAAATTGATTTTCTTAGTTGTGATACTGATATTATAGTCACATGGAAAGTTGCCTTCACTTTTAAGACAAACTTCTTGGAGTAGTTGAATGGCTAACTTATTTTATTTTTAAATATTTAATGATATATATATGTTTATAATTTAATATTTTATAACCATAATATTTGTATTTTATTTAAATATTTTATTTATATTATATTAAATAATATATTTATATCATAAATATAATTTTACACTTTATGTTTACATTTACATATATTTATGTATTTACCTATAATTATATGTATATGCATATCTATGTGTATACATAAAGTAACATAGTAAAAACTATTGAACCTACGCAAAAAGTAAATTGGTTTTTATTGTACAATTCTTTCAACACCCATTCTATAAGTTACAACTTTTTATAATAAAAAGTTTGTGAAAAGTTTATGACTCCCTTTGAAAAAATCTTTTGACTAAAACCAAATGACAAAATTATACCACAGTGACAACCATTTGGAAGACAGCTTGTATAAAGCAGCCACAATTCAGAGTAACACTATAAGTGACTATTGTAAAATAATGTATGCATTTATATAAGCTTACAAAATAATTTATCTCTAAATATATCAAAACTCCCTTAGCTGCTTTCTTTGCTTTAAAGAAGCAACCCATTAAGGAATATTCTAAACTAAAGACAGAATTTTACCAATTGGAAATGGCTATCTGTCCCTTGGAGAACAGATGGGTGAGTTTTCACATTCTGTGGATGATGACCCTTGTCCAAGCTTCTGGTATCACATATACATCTTTGGAACCACACCCATGGGCTACATTCCCATCATGGTAATCTTTCTCAGTTTGATTGACAGCTCCAATTTTCACATTTACACCACTTCCAGAAAACATAATTGATGAGTTAGTCTTAAATGCCTGGAGGATTTCTTTGGGATGGTTATTAGGATGACATGCAAAACAAGATTTACACAGTACAAAAGACTACTGACACTGTATTTGACAGGTTCAGAGATTGAGTAACAGTAGTTGTGAAACAGAAGTCAATTTTTGGGTAGCATCTTTATTTGGGAGCAAAGTTATGACATTACCATAGTACCTGACTCAGAGAAAGACTCTCAACAACATTGCAAAACATAAAATGGCTAAAGAGAACACTGCATTCTTACAAGACATTTGTTTAAATTTCTTCAAGCACATGCAGATATTTGATGATCTTTTATAAGAAAAAAATTTTTTTAAAAAAAGAAAAATTTAAAGTAGCCTCAAAAATGTGTCTTTATGGTATCGTAGTCATCAATTTAATTCCACAGTTCTAGGTCTTGGGCCTTCATGAGATAATACTGGAAGTCCACTCAAAGGGAATGGGATAATTCTGATGCCCTAAAGAAAATTCAAATGTAATCAGACTGTTTGGAAGGTAGTAAACATGTAAATCATATGTTCAGTATAAAATGTCAGCATTTTGTTAGGGTTACCCGAGCACTCCTATCCATCCTGAAGTACCCATCATTCTGTTCCTTGTGCCTCTGTGATGCTTTCCTCTTTCCCCAGTAGGACACTGGGCACTGGATGCATGTCAGTTCCTTCTGTCCACCAAGCTTGCCCTAGAGCAGAGCTGAGCTTTTAAAGCCCTGTTCTTTGCACAGAACATGACTCATCATAGGTTCTCAGCGAACGCCTAGAGAAGTGACTATCAATCTGTTTTGACTGAAATTCAGTCTCAAATACATTTTAAGTATGACACAGTAGATGCACAGGGATGACTCTGTATAAATTGGAACAAAAGTTTTGTGAAAAAAAAATAGTTAATCTTTCTATGTACCATCCATAGATATTTCCTAGTTTACTTTGTTTCATTTTTTAAAAATATTGGTCAAGACCATTAAATTGATTCCAAACTTACTAACTATGCTTTTAAATTGTAGAAATTACCCAGATGCCAATGATCAGTTAATTGGCTTACTTAGGATTGGTACAATACAAAAATAATCTTTCAAATATTGGTTTCCCTAGAATCTGTTATGGTTACTGTTGGTAGGTAAGAATTATTACTATGAATGTTCCGTCAACTTCCTACCAGCCGATTGCCCACTTAAGAAGGCAGGACAGTGTCAGGCCCCACATTGTTTATTCCCTGCTGTCCTCTACAGTTACCTGTGTTAGTCCCTTGTACTCTCTGAAGATCCTTGGGCCAATTCTGAAGAACAAAATGAACAGAAAGGTTAGCCCTACCATTCAGTAGAACTGGAGACTAAATCCTCCACCTCAGATCCCAGATTAAGAGCCCCGGTCTCATCCCTCCCATGTCCTCTGGGCCCAAATAGCCATTCATTCCAAAATGTTCACAGAATCCTGCCTCAGTACCTCCCTTGATCCTCTGTTCTTTACACCTTGGGACCAGTCCTGGGGGTCAAAGAGTAGCTAGGAGCCCAGTTAAGTGCTTCCAGCCCTCCTGTTACGTAGTGTTCAGTGTGTTTAAGGCTTTCTGCTGCACGGGCAATGGAGTGAGGGTCAGAACCCTCCTACAGTGATTTCACTCATAGTAGGCAGCTACTGGTCAGAATATGGAGCTCCTAGGGCTGACTGCCACTCTGGCTGGTTCCCATGTACACTGCTTCCTAGCGTCCTGAACGGGCACATTTCACTCAACCTGACCACTTTTGGCTGTTGCCTTGCCTGACTAATCCCTTGCCTGACTGTGGCTTGAAGAACCCATCTGTGCTATCCTTGGACTCTGCCCATACAAAGCCCCAGGTGTGGATGTAGGTTCTTCCCAATTTTGTCCCACGCCTACAGAATTTGTGTTGCAGGGTCTCAAGCCAGAGTCATAGCCCCAGGACCAAGGGATGAGTGATAGAATTTCTCCTCCAAATCCTTCTCTGGAGGAAGAAAAACAAGGAAAGGAGTGATTTCTAAAAGGGACCATGGCTACATGTGTTTCTCCAAGAGAAACTGTAGGTGAAAATATCTTGCTTAGGGCAAGATCATGAAGTCAGTCCTTTCTGACTTCATTTTTTTTCCTTTTAATACTGGTCAAGTGATTAATGTGGAGGGGGACACAGCACAATGAGCGTAAACTCTGGATCTAGATTGTGTGGCCTGGATCTCACTCTGCCGCTTGTTCACTCTGTGATCTTGAGCACATTACTCAAACTCAGTGTCCTGACCTGTGATAAGGAGAAAAATGGTGATTACCTCATTGGCTGCTATCAGAATAAGTAAGTTAAAGAGCTAAGGGACTTAGAACAGGACCTAGGCAGGGAAGCAAGTGACCATAGAAACCTCAAAGCAAAAGGCATGTCAGGGGCAGTTTCACATATGAGGATGCAGAGGGCCAGGGAGTAAATAAGCCCAAGGCTTTCCTCACAAAGAAAAATGAGAAACACCAGGAAATTTTGATCCTTTTCTAGCTGGGGTTTTTCCTTCATTCTCTTTCGTGTACTTTGGAAGCATTTACTAGGTAGGACATTCATTTAATCTGGTCTGCAAGGGACAGGGGAGAAGAGAATAAAAATATGCTAGAGGTGCAGGAGAGAGCCTCCTGTATTGACCGCTCTACCCTTCCTCACCATAGAGCAGCTGGGGTGTGTGTAAGTGAGGGTGGTGCCCCGCTCTGGTGTTCCATGTGAAACATGTTCAATAAAGAGGAGGGCAAAACTAATATTAATTGGGCACTTCTGGTTGGGCATCAATCAAAATCTTCAAAGTAAGCCTTGTAAGAGAAATACTAGTTTCATTTGATAGATGAAGAAACTGAGGCTCACAGGGTTACACAACTTGTCCAATACAGGCCTGCTTCATCCTTTACAAATAGATACTGTGTTTTCCATTCCATCTAGGACCATTTCAGAAATATCAGGGCACCATCTCTCACTCATTCGAGCAGGATAAGTTTATGATTTATCCTGTTAATAAGAAAAGGAGCAACAAGAAATTTTTCTATGTTTTTGTCATTCTTTTTTTTTTTTAATTCCATGAGTGATTTTTGAGAAGCTTATATACTGTCACATCTGGAAACTATTAAAGATTTGGGAAAATCTAGCTGATGGCATTAGCTTTTGTCTTTAGGAGTGAGCTCCTACTTGTGGCGTGAGATGATTCCTGGCATTACAGGAGAATTTTCTAGAAGGCAACCTTTAAACAGAAGGCTTACCCAGTGTGTTTGAAATATGGTTGAACTTCCAAAATCTGATTTCTTCACGTAGCTCTCCAGGGTCATCCCCTAGTTCTCCTAACTCCTCTGATGAGGAATCTGTACCAACCAGTGGCAATTGTGTCTCTTGATTTTCAAGGTGAGAAACAGGCCCTCTGGGCATAGCACAGCTATGAACACAGGCATTGATGTTTGTGCTCAGGCACTGTCCATCTAACCACCTTCTGAAGCAGTGGATGAAGGCCCTTGAGGATTCAACTACACCTTCTATCATGAATTTAGCCTAGCCATAGACACAAGCCCCAAAGGGACCATCAGGACGCATCTCACCAGTGCAGACGAGGTGGTGGGGCTGAAGTCATATCCAAACTCCTCCTTCTATGCTTTGAACCTCTAGCACCATCTCAACGCAATCCAGCCTGTAGAGACTCTTAATTTTATGTACTTGTCACCACATCCCCACACTACCTATCACTTTGGAGAATGAGTTTATGCTATAAGTAATGGGCCTTTTGTTTTCCATTTCGTTCCTGCTGTCCCCATGTGGGGTATCTCCCCACACATTCCACGTAGCCCCATCTTTCTGGTCAGCACCAGACTAGCCTCTGTTGTGAAGACACCATCGAGCCCCTGATGCAGCTGAGCAACTAAGGAGCCTTGACTACCCCTCCCACTCACCCTGGGCTGGGGATGGGGTCAATCCCATGTCACTTGCATCTACCATCCTCTCTTCTGAGATATGGCTGTCCTTGCCCATCCATCCTCATGAGATATCTTCTCAAATAGGACATGACTGAGTGGGTTAGTGTGAACTTTAGGTTGAATGAAGGCAAGGAAGGGTTTGAGAACCATTGAGACAATTTCTGTGATTAGCCCATGGCTGTGTGACACTGGAGCAGCTGTGGGATGCTTGTGGTTTCCAGACACCTCCTGGGGTCAGAGTGTGAAGACCCCTGCCCCACTCCTAGCCAGGCCTGAACTCCTCTCCCTCAGTGAGCTCATCGTAGAAGCAGTTACCTGAAGCAGCCCCCTTCTCCTCCTAGTACTGGGGAGGAAGACTAGAAAGAAACTACGAGGAGGAGGAATTGGCTCACCGAGTGTGACCACACCAGTGAGAGCAGCTTTGCTCCCAAAAAGCACTAGCAGCTGTTGCTTATGAATAAGCACAGCTCCCACTCCCGACCGGTTCTCAGTAGCAATGGGTGCTGACCACGGTCTGGCATTATTCTACACGCATGCTGCCGCGGTCAGGAGGCAGGCCCCGGACACTTGGACACAGCAGGCTGCTTGGACGTACATGCCAACCGCCTCACCTCGTTTCTTCGTCCATACCGTAGGGCCTACGTCACGCTTAACTATCATTAAGTTAGTGGGTGATAGCATTTAAGATGATGGTACATTGAAATTGTTCAGTAAACGTTACTTCTTATTTTTTCCTTCTCATCTTACTGACAAAGGCGCTGAGGCCCAGGGAGGTTAAGTAATTTGCCTGAGAGCAAGCACGCAGCTAATAAGAGCAAGAGTGAGGCTCCGAAGCCAGGCTTGTCTGGCCCATTGCTTATGGTCTCCATTAACTTTCTTTTAGCTGCTCCGCCCACGGAGCCCATGGCTTCTCTTGCTCTACTCCCTTGTCCCCTGGCAAAGAATAAGCAGCAGCTTCACTCTCATTTGAACCCAGGTCAGTTCCGTCCTGCGGCCTCCTGTGCTCACAGCGTGGCAGCTGCCTGTTTAAGGTTATGGCGAGGGAAGAGATTATTCATGTCAGGCACCTGAGTCCAGGGCGGAGACTGGATGACTCAGGTTCAGGATTGCAGCCCCCACCCAGCTCACATTAATCAAATGGAATTTAAATTAAGAGCCCAGGAGATTAAAGGTGGAAAAAGCTGATTTTGAAGTGACTTTTTTCCCCCCTTGCACCAGGACGTGGCTGATGTGTAAACGCCCTCCTTCAAGGAAAGCAGCTCTGGGTGCACGGCTAGAAGTGTGGCTCATCAGGTCCCTGTCAAATGCACCAGAGGAGAAACCTGCCTGGGAGCCAAGGAAAGGCCCAGGTGGGGCCTGGTCTGACACGTCGACTAATAAGTGTCAAGACAAAGTATTTGCCAATCTGGGCGTTGGCATCTCTGTGTTCTCAAATACACTGTAATGGTAGGAAATTTGGGTACAGTAAGGCCAACAGGCAGGATGTGATCGCCGTTGAAAAGATAGCGTGTCAGTCTCGGGTCTCAAGAGGAGGGCCAAGCTGCGTCAGGCGGGGCCCCCGGAAAGCACCAGCTTGTGGGGAGCTGCAGGAAGCAGGGGGAGCATCAGGCTTTATTGCAGCTTGTGAAGGGAGGAACGGGACAGCGAGCGTAAGCAGACTTATGGGCGGTGGCCTGAAGCATTGCAGCTGCTCCCGCCGGGAGGGCAGCCCTGGCTGTGGGTAGGCCAGGCACAGAGGGACATAGGCCGTGAAGCCTGACAAGGTGGCAGGGCTCCGGCCCGGTTCCTTTCACTCAAGCAGGCGCCCGTGGTTTTGTCTCTAGGAACCGAGTAGCCCTGAGAGGGACGGAGCTTCCAGGGTGAGCTCGGCCCTGGCGGCAGAGCATCTGATGCAGATGATGAAAGACACGGTCAGTACGCGGGCATTAGAACAGGGCACCCGTGGCTTGGGGAGTGCTGCGGGGGGAGAGCGTGAGGCTGCAGCTTCTTCAGAAAAAGGCGGAGCCCGGGTGAGCACATTCCCTCCAGGTGCCTAACGCCTCTCATGTGGGGGAGGACAAATCCCAGGAAGCCCACTCTGGAAAGCTCATTTGTCCAGTGCCGTGGGCCATGGATGATGCCCTGTGCATGGAAACAGCCAGAATGTGCTTAACAGGTTGCACACATCTTCTCTGGAAGAACAGCTCACATAATGTTTGCTATTCCAGCACTTTCCACCTCGTGTTACTAACGACACAGAAAGGAAGCCAGAGAGCAGGGGCCTGCGCTGTGGACACACGCACGCTGGTCGTGGCTGCCTTGAGAACAGACATCAACCATCACTAGCGATTCCTCCTTAAAAAACAGGGCAACATGACACGGGAGCAAGAGTCCTGGCCTGGACCCAGGAGACCGGACTCCAGCCGCAGGGCTGTGGTAATGGTGGACCTACAAGCTCTGGATCTATGTCCTTTTCTGCAAAATGAGCGCCCAGGCAGTCTCACTCTACACTCTTGAGCCTTCTGCTTGCAGAAATGTGGAGTGTTCTAGTGCAAAAGGTATTTAGAAAGACACAAAAGTAGCTTCAAACACCTTCACCTACTTGGGAAACAAAACGTTTTCCAACCTCCTTTTTCTGCAATGTACCAGCTCTTAACCCTGCAGAGCTGCTCGTAACTAGAGATTTGTCACTAGCTGCTTTTATAAAATGTTGTTTCTTCAAATGAGAGCTCAAAGTCTTCCAAGGTTAAGTATTATCCCTTTAATGTGATCTTTCCTAGAATAAACTAATTAGATTTTATGCATATGGGCAAAAATTTTCGTCGTTACTTATTGATATGATAGGATCTAAGCACAGGATCAAGTTCAGAAGGTTCTTAAAAAATATCCAAGGGTGATATGTCCTGAAAGGGCCTTTTCTCCACCAGACTTCAGAAACTTTCCACCCATTCTTAGCAGTAATCTGGTCTTCCTTCTACTTCAGCGTCAGGATGGTTTATTTGGGTTTGTTTGTTTTCCGATTTTTGTCACTCATCTAGTCAGTGAAGATTCCTGAGATGTGATGTGCAGAAAAAGAGTCTTGGCTTTTTCCTCCTAATTTACATGCAACAAATGCTCTGGCAAGACAGCAGCTCGTTGCACGTGTGAGGAAGCTGGTCGGTGGGTCTGCGTCTCCTGCACAGGCAGTGGGAAGCTCAGGATGGGACAAGTGTCTGACCGCCTCGTCCACAGCTCTCCACCTGGCACCTTTTCCAAAGTAATTTCAAAGAAAAGAGAATTTTGAGTAGGCTTGTGATAAGTAGGACCAGGGCTGTCCACTTCAGCATAGTGGTGGACTTTGAAAGCTCTCCAACAAGTTTCTGGAGCAAGTGACCCTGGTCTTTAAAACGTCGCATGCCCACCTGGCCCCCATGAGACCAAGCCGCGCACCCTCCATACAGGCCCAGTGCCTGAAGGCCAAGTGGAAACATCTTGAAATTTCATAGAGCACATGTGACTGGAAACAGAACAAGCCAGAGAGAGCAGGAGACAATGGTGAGGGCCCACCTGCCCGTATGCCAATTCCTGTCTCTCTTCCTCAAACCTGGAAATATTGTATATCTTGTTTCTTGAGTCGTTTCATTATTATTTTGCCATTAAAATGTAATTAAAATGTAATTGCCTTCGGAAAAGTATGAAGGCAGTGGGAAAAACAAAAGAGATCGGTGACTGCCAGAGTTTGCGGGGAGGGAAAGATGAACAGACAAAGCGCAGAGGACTGTTAGGGCGGTGACACTGCTCTGCACGTACTGGGACGATGGGTACGCGTCATCATACGTTTGTCACAGAATATCCTGGACACCGAGAGTGACCCCCAGCGTAGACTGATAACGACGCGTCCACGTGGGTTCAATGCACCACTGTGGCAAGGGATGTTAATAGTGGGGAAGGCCACGTGTGTGCAGGGACAGGGGCTAAATGGGGAATCCGTGTTCTCCCCTCAATTTTGCTGCTCTTTAAAAAAAAATTATTAAAAATCATTTAACTAATAATAGTTATTTTAATTGACTAATAATGATGTCTTCTAATTCTGGGTAATCCCTATCCTACTATGAGTCCCCCAAGACCAGCAGACACACAGTGTTTCTCCTCTTTGCTCCGTCAGCCCCTAAGGAGCGTTGTCAGGGGCAGCAGAAGGAAGGTGCCAGGCACCGAATGTGTCCCCACAAATCTGTACGTGATGCCAACGTGCGGGGATTAGAGAGGGCGGTCAGGGTTACACGAGGTCATGGGGTCACGGCATTGACACGCTCACTAGGAGACGAGGCGGCCACTGGCATGCGGGGGCTCGGGCTGCAGGGAGGAAGAGGGTGCTGAGCAGGGTGTAGATGGGCGGCACCCGCACCCCCGGCATCCAGCCTCTGGAACTAGGGGATGCCTTGTCCAGCTCCCGCGGCCTCTGGTACTTCTGTGCCGGCAGCCAGAGGGAGGCCGGAAGGAACCAGCCCCCCCCCCCCAGGACACCGGAGCAGAGCCCCGCTCCCCCTCCCGAGGGGAGTGAGCTGCAGCACCTATGAGGCCAGGACCCAAGGGTGCCCAGGCTCTCTCCAGAGCCGGAGCCCGGGGGACTGGGGAAGGCGCTGGAGCACACACCCAGACAGCAGAGAAGTAGGCCACGTTCAGCACTGCCCGAGCACTGTCCAGGGAGCCCGTGCTGGGGTTGCAGGTGCGCTTGCACGGTGTGCACCTGGACTAACAGGGCCGGGCTGGGGGTGCCTGCGCTCCGCTCCCAGCCCGTGTGCTCTGCGGGCCGCTCTCCCCACACGCGCAGGCCCACCTGTAGGGCAGTGGGCCTGCTCTCCTAGCTCCCTGCCTCACCCCTCCCGCCTGTTTCTCTCCTCATCCCCCCAAAGCCTTTCCTGTGACAGGTCACAAACGCTCCACTAATGGAGGAATTCAGGGCATAGATTTGAGGCCCTACGGATACTTTTCCTCTGGATGGCCTTGTACGGCGTAGGCGACCGTGCACACCTAAATCCTCAATGTGGAGGGTAAGCTGTGGGGTCAGGGTGCCCCGACCACCTGGCACAACCTTGCCGCCCAGAGGGGCCCCCTCAGTGCTGATGCCCCGCAGTCCGGACAAGGCTCTGTGTACACAGTCTTCCCTGCCCCTACGGGTCTGTCGGGCCGGCACTCCTCATCCTGTAGGATCGGGATCTCCCCAGCCTCCCTGGGGACACCTCCCCTGCCAGCCCTGGACGAAGCTCCCTGAGCTCTGACCCGCACTCCCGGATGGCTGCCACCCCGAGGGTCCCGCTTGTGTGCCGGCCAGACCCCGAGGATGCGGATGAGGACGCCCTGACTTCCGAGCCTCGAGGCCCCAAGTACCACGTGGACTGCACGGAAACTGTTTTCAGGGAATAAATAACTGTTCCTAAGCTTTTGCTTTTGAAGATATTTCACTTCCTTAATTGTTAATCATAACAAACTACTTGCTTTGCATTTTTTTTAATTGTAAAATGTGAAAAAATTCACATTTTTTTTGAATTGTGAGACGTCTCAAACACAGAAAACCAGAAGAATGTAATGGGGCAGCCACTGCCTTCCCCGGACACGGAGCAGAAGCTACCTTTTACTATATTGCCATGGATGATTTTGCTTAAATAAAGCCATGCAAATGCAGGCGAATACAAACAAGCTTTCTATCCCCACCTCCTCTTCGCCCTGAGATAACGTCTCGGGTTGGTCTGCCTCAGTCCACGTAGGTTTTGGACTCTTACTACATGTGTATGTGTCTAAAAACAACACGTAGTTTTTCTCCGATGTATTCAATTAGCACAATAATTGGATTACATGGCATATAACATTTTATGACTCCTTTTGAAGAATTTAACACCAGATTTATCTATGCTGATTCATGTAGACGGAGCCCATTCATTTTAACTGCTACGTTATCTCAAGACTATGCGTCCACTGCATTCACGCACCGCAGCTGAGCGCATCCTTCTACTGGTCTCTTGGAATCCAGGGGCATGTGTGTCTTCAGGGCACATACCTGGAAGTAGAATTTCCAATTTGTGGATGCCATGGGCCTCCGACCTTCCAGGTATGGCCTAAGTGACTTCCAAGTTGGCCTACGGCGCACTGTGGCTCGACAAGTGGGAGAACACCTGTTTCCCCACCTCCGTCCCCCACTCCCCCGGCCAGCACCTGCTCCACACCGCCCGAGGGACCCAGACGGACTCAACGGGGCCCCACTCTACTCTGCATTTGCTGAAACTTCTCATACATTCATTGGCTATTTGGACTTTGGACTTTGTGAATTCTCTTTTTATATCTTTTGCTCATTTTCCTACGTTTATTTTTCCCTTTCTTATCTTTTTGAGAATTTCCTAATATTCTGGGCATTTGTCAACTTTATTTATTACAAATAACTTGGGCCACTTGTGGCTGGTGCTCCCGCTTTGCTCACGGAGTCTCTTATGGAGAGGCGTCATTTTTAATATAATCAATTTACCAATATTTCCTTTATGATTTATGCCATTTGTATCTTATTTAGGAAAATTTTTCCTAACGTGATATCAACATAAAAGTTTTGCGGTCCCATACAAATTTTAGGACCATCTGTTCTAGTTCTGTGAAAAATACTGTTGGTATTTTGATAAGGATTGCATTAAATCTGTAGATTGCTTGGGGTAGTTTGGACATTTTAACAAGATACAGAAGCAAGTGTCCATCAATAGAAAGATGGGTGAAGAAGATGGGGAATATACATACATATATGCACACATGCTGGGGGATATATATATATACACACTCACAGACACCCCATAGGATAGTACTGAGCCATCAAAAAGAATGAAATCTTGCCATTTGTAATGACATGGATGGACCTAGAGGGCATAATGCTAAATAAAATAAGTCACTCAGAGACTGAGTGCCGGTGTCGTGGAGCTACTGGATTGGTTGGAAATGGCAGAGGTGGAGGAGACGCTGAAGGACTTCAGAGCCAGAAGGGAGTGTAGGGCATCATCGCGGTGAACACAGAAGGCGCCATGGACAATCCCACTACCACACAGTATGCCAACCTCATGCACGACTCCATCTGGAAGGCCCAGAGCACCGTCCATGAAGCTGACCCCCAGAATGACCTCACTTTTCTTGGAATTCACTCCAAGAAAAATGAAATTACGGTTGCACCAGATAAAGACTATTTCCCGATTGTGATTCAGAATCCAACTGAATAAGCCACTCTCTGGGCTTCCTGAGTCATCCCTTAATGTAACAGCCCCTAAGAGTGATAATATGTATCATGTCAACCAACAGGCAGGTGGAAATCACCTTAGAGCCTACTTAGACTGATCCAATGCCCGAAGTCATCAAAGTCAACCCTCTGCTGGCCAGTCACCCTTGAATTCTTGGGGGGACCTTCTTTCCTCACCTCCAGATTTTGGAGCAAGAGCTTTGAGCAGCCCACACACCCTGCTTCCTTCCATCTGACCTTCAGTTCACTTTGTCACCCTTGGAAAAGTCTGTTTTTAACTAAAAATAACTAAAATGCTTTAAAAAGAAAAGTCACTCAGAGAAAGACAAATACTACAGGATTTCACTCATATGTGGAGTTTAAGAAACAAAACAAATGAACAAATGAAGAAAAGAGAGAGAGAAACAAAAAAAAAGGATTCTTAAATACAGAGAACTGGTGGTTGTCAGAGGGGAAGTGGGGGATGAGTGGGCAAAATAAATACAGGAGATTAAGAGTGCACTTACCTTAATGAGCGTTGAGAAAAGTATAGAATTGCCGAATCATCAGGTTGTACACCTGAAAGTAATATAGCCCTGTATGTTAATTACGCTTGACTACAAATAAATCATGTCTCCATACTATCTGGTTTTTTGCTTTTCCATGTTCATTTTAGGATGAGCTTATTCAGTTCTATGAAAATTTCTATTTTGCTGGAATTGCTTTTAATTTGTTGATTGGCTTGAGAGAAATCACTTATATTTTGATAACGATTCTTCCCATTCATGAACATTTATCTTGGGCCTACTTCTATGTGTTTAAGCAATGATTTGCAATTTTCCCCCACAAAGGTGTTATATTTATTATACATCCAGAACTGTATCCACAGAGGTGGGTACGTTATAATTTTTTTATGGGATTACAGATGGAATCTTTTTCCTGTTAGCTTTTCAAATTTTCTGATTGAAATTGGTGACACCTCGGGATTATATTTGTTTTTTAATTCTGTTATATTCTCTAGCAAATTAGTGAACTCAGAGAATAATGTCTTATTGCTTTTCAGTTGTTATAATTCTTGTCTTATACATTTTGACAAGGACTTCAATATAATATGACACATGAGTTGTAACTGTGGACTGCCTTGTACCATTCTTGACCTTAAGAGAGAAGATACTAAAATTTCACCACTAACTATCATGTTTGCTACACTTTGGATAAAGACCACTGCTAGTTTACTGTTATGTTGCTTTTTTTTGTTCTAGGAATTTTCTCATTTGTTTTTGTTGTTGTTGTTGTTGTTGTTATCACAATAACTTCTATAAGATTTGTTTGCATTTGCTTATAATTTCAGGGTGCCTGGGTGGCTCAGTTGGTTAAGCATCCGACTCTTAATTTCAGCTCAAGTCATGATCTTAGGGCTGTGAGATCATGTCCCGCATCAGAATCCCTGTTCAGTGTAGAATCTGCTTGGGATTTTCTCTCTCCCTCTGACTTTCCCCCTGCTCACTCTCCCTCTCTCTCCCTCTCTCATAAATAAATAAATAAATAATAAATAAATATTTAAAGTCATATATTTGCCCATAATTTCAATTTCAACCGTGTTTGCACTTCTCTTGCTCTTATTAATCCCAATATTTTTATATAGACCTTTGCTCTTCCATCTTGATCAGCAAATGGTTTGAATATATCAGGAGCCTATTCATTTTTTTCTTTTTTAAATTAATTTTTTAATTTAATTCAGTTTGCCAACATATAATATCACACCCAGTGCTCATCCCATCAAGTGCCCCCCTCAGTGCCCGTCACCCAGTCACCCCATACCCCCCACCTCCCCTTCCACTACCCCTTATACATTTCCCAGAGTTAGGAGTCTCTCATGGTTTGTCTCCCTCTCTAATTTTTCCCACTCAGTTCCCCTCCTTCCCTTATAATCCCTTCCACTATTTCTTATGTTCAGGAGCCTATTCAAAACAACAGCTCTTCAGTTAATCTTTTATACTATCCTTTCTGCTTCTATTTCAATGATTTCTGTATTATGATTACTTTCCTTCTAGTTTTTTGGATTTGCAGCATTGTTCTTGTCCTGATTTCATTATTTTTTTTTCAAATATACTTATTTGAGATTATAAATATTCATTTAAGTATTGCGTTAGCTTTATATCACAGGTTTGTTATATAATACATTCATTGTGGATCAATGCTAAATACGTTAAAATTCCTCATGGCATTTCTTGTTTATTCTTCCTTTTTTGTTTGTATTGAGTTAGATACATACATTGCTCATGTTGCATAAATTTTAATTGTATAGCTTGATGGATTTTACTTTTGCACATACCTGTATAAAAACCGCTGAGGAAAAAAAAAAAAAGAAAGAAAAAAAAAAAAAACCGCTGAGGTCCGATCCACAATTTCCAGGGCTTCAGAAGTTTTCCTCATGTGTCTTCCATACCCATATCCCGATCCCCTAAGGAAACTACCATTCCAGTTCCTATCAAAAAGTATTAATTTTTGTCTGTTCTTTTCCATTTCCATATAAATTTGAGAATCTACTTTTAGTATCTAAAAAATAGCTGGACATTTGATTAGGAATTGTACTGAATATACAGATCAATTTGCAGAGATTGATCTGCAAATCAATCTCTTAATAATAATGAGTTTTTCAAAGCAAATGTGCTATATTGCCCCACTTATGCAGGTCTTGTTTAATTTCTCAGCAACCTTTTGTATTTTTCAGTATAGTAGTTATGCAAATCCTACTCGTCAGTGTCCTTTAAAAAAAAACATATACTGTAGTTCAGTAAGATAGCAACTGTATAAAATTGCTAAAATAGATTTTAGAATCATACTAAATGTGTGTCTCTTGGTTCATCTTCCAAATCAGACTGATCTTTGAAACTAGCAGTTTTTAATCAAAGCTGACTTTATAGGAGGAGTATAATGTATGCACTACTGTTTTAAAACAATTAGTGTGTGTGTGTGTGTTTGTATGATTGAGCCCATTCATTGTAAGTCTAAGCTCGTTAGCATTAATATACCCATGTAGACTAGCAAAATAGTATGTAGATGTGATCTCAGTTGTAAATAGAAAAATCTAATTCAATAAACTCTGTATCACCCCTGTAAAAAAATTTTTTTTGGATTTACCCCTATATATTTGATACTGTTGTAAAATTTACTTTTTAAATTTAATTTTCCTATTGTTTGTCACTAGAATATAGAAATGCAAATGAGTATTATATATTGGTTTTGTGTCCTGTAAGTTCTCTAATAAATGTATTACATCAGAAGCTCTTTGTAAATCCTTCATGATGTTTTATGCACGTAATTTTGTTTTCTGTTAAAAGGCAGTTTTAGTTCTTCCAAAACTTATTTCTTTTATATCCTTTTTCTGCCTTAGAAATGATCATGGTAGACATAATTGCCTTTTCCTAATCTCAAGGAGAAAGTATTCAACATATACCTTAAATGATGGTAGCAGTAGAAGGAAACTTGCACCTGGATTTGCTGGACGTGTGTAGTATGAACACGTTTTTAATTCTGTCAAATGCTTTTTCTTTCCATCTACTGAGATGACCAAATGGTTTTCTCCTTTGTTCTGTTAGTGTCTTGAGTTGTGTTAATAGATTTTTTAATATTAAACTTAGATTCATATTCATAGAATAACTCAACTTGATCATGTTGCACTATCTTTTTTAAAATATATGTTGCTGGATTTGATTCTGAGTTGACAGTTTGGTTTTTCTTTTTGGTTTTTCTTTTTCTTTTTATGATTTCACTGCTTTCTGAACTCCATTGATGCTGATGAGAAATCATTCATCATTTGGATCACTGTTCTTCTGTAGGAAATGTGTTTTTCTCTGGCTGCTTTTAATATTTTCTCCTTGTATTACATTTTCAGAATTTGACTATTTATGTATGTAGGTGTGCGATTTTCTCATATTTACTCTGCTTCTTGTTTGAAGAGCTCCTCAGGCCTAGAAAAGTTGATGTTTGTTAAATAAAATAGGGTAATTTCAGTCATTATTTCTTCAAATATTTTTTCACCCCCTTACCTCCCCTGTCCTTCCCGTATATGTTATACTACATGGTAGGTCTCCAACATCATGGAGGCTTGTTAGTTTTCTTAATCTTCCTTACACTTTGTTCCCCAGATGAGATCATTTGTATTGATTGTGTTCAAGTTCAGTAACCCTTTCTTCTATTCTTTTTGGTGCGCTGTTAGGACAGTCAGTGCTTTTTCAATTTCAAATATTGTACTTTTGAGCTCTAGAATTTCCTTTTAAAAAAAATACTTTCCCTTCATCTGCTTAAGTCCTCGAGCATATTTGCAGTAGCTGCTTCCACGGTCTTGCCTAGAGTTGCATGTGTTTATTTCATGCTGGACATGGTCAATGATATGTTGCCAAGATTCTGGAATTCTGGATGATGTTGTTTCCTTAATGGGTATTATAACTTTATTCAAGCAGGTAGTTAAATTTCTGGTTGTGTCTCATGAATTTGTCAAGCTTTGTTTTTTTCTTTTTTAGAGTTGCATGATTCAGTTTTGCCCTTAATCTTGCCAGAAGCGTGGTCCTTGCTCCAGATGCTTCATATGAATGCCCAGCATGCTCAGTGTGGTCTCTGCCCTCTGGCTGGGCCCAAACTCCTGCATCTCCCACCCTGGTGGGCCCGTCAGCCCTTTGCCCCAAAGCAGCTGCTCACACTTGCTTGGAAGCCTCATGGAATCTCATCCTGTGTGAAGCACAACCCAGCTCTGACACAGTCAGCTTTGCACCTGGGCCTCCAGGCCCCTCCTCAGCCTGTGCCGAGTATCCCAGGCCATGTATCAGCTCTCCTTCCATGTCCTCGGGGAAGCAGGAAGCTGTGTTCTCTATGCTCATCTGCCCATGCTGCAACCCAGGAACAGCCAGGGTGTAAGACAGCCAGGGTGTCAGTGTGCTCACTGCATGTTCCCCTTCTTCTCAGAGTCATAGTCCTGCACTGCTTGCTGTTCAGCAGCTCATGCATTTTTGTCCGGTTTTATGGTTTCTTACTGCATTCCCAGTAACAGTGACTCAGTCAAGGCCAAAAGTGCCAGACCGGAGTTTTTTTTTTTGTTTGTTTGTTTTTTGTTTTTTTTTTTTAATTTATGATAGTCACACACAGAGAGAGAGAGAGGCAGAGACACAGGCAGAGGGAGAAGCAGGCTCCATGCACCGGGAGCCCGACGTGGGACTCGATCCCGGGTCTCCAGGATCGCGCCCCGGGCCAAAGGCAGGCGCCAAACCGCTGCGCCACCCAGGGATCCCGAGACCGGAGTTTTTAACCACCAGGTCACACACTTCCTCCCCGCTGTCTCTCTTACAGTCAGACCAATCTACTCTCTCTGTTCCTGCTGGGGACATCTCTTCTGCTTCCCTCCAAACGTATGTCAAAGCTCAGCTCGTGTCTCATCCTCTCCATGAAGGTTTCACTCATTATCCAAGGCCGCAGCACTGCTCATCCTCTAAGCACTGGCCTCTTTGTCGAGGCACCTCATCTAGCACTTGATCACATGCTGAGAAATGGAGTGATGTAGTGAGCACATGTGCTGGGTTCTAAGCCTGCCTCCACCTAGGATGTCTTAGAGGTTGTAGTTGATTACTGCATTGTTCTGTGCCTCAGTTTCTTGGGCTCTGAAATGAGGGTGGTAATAACATCTAACTCAGGATTGTTGCAGGCATTAAACAGATGAATTTTATAAGATCTTAGCACAGGGCAGGTACAGAGCACCTTGCTAATTATTAGCTGTTACCATTTATACCGCCTTATACTCTTGTCCATTTATCTGTTTTCATTTCAATTTTTATTTTTATTTATTTTTTTTTCATTTCAATTTTTAAAATAACATTTTTATTTTAGAATGGTTTTAGGCTTACCAAAAAACTGAAAATAGTACAGAGAATCCTCTCCAGAGACCTTACATCAGTATAGTTGGTTTGTTATAATCAACCAATATTGATGCTTTTTAAATGGGTCTTGCCCTGGCCTCTCCTCCCACCAACAAAAGGGGAAACGTAAAAGGTGAGAATGTACTAATTCATTATGACTTTCTCATGACCAGCATAGTGCTATGCACATTCAGTAAATACCTTTTACACTAATTAACAAGAATACAGAGGGGCAACTCCCTTCTATAGAGGAGAAAGGGATGGGCTGTCATTGGCATCTGTCTCAGAGTGAGTTCCCCTTACAGTGTTCCTGCTCCCTGGTAGCCACAGAGTGAGAACTTATGAAACTGCCTTTTCTTACCCTCCACTTTTGAGATGAGACCTACCAGTGACTATTTCCAGCTCTGAGTCTAACCCGATGCCAATCTCAGGCAGTTGCTGTTGGATATAAGAAAAAGAAGGAAAGATAAAAATTAATAGGAGCTCATATAAGTCACCACATCTTACTGGGTCATAAAATGTTGCTGGAATATTGCTGGAAAATATTTGAAATTTCTGTAATTCCATCTTGAAAATACCCCTCTATTTGCTGTTGTTGTTTCTTTTTTTCCAACTAATCATCATCTTTAATGGACTCTCTAAAGAGCTTGAAATATCTGCTTCTCCTTGACCTTCCTATGAGGGAAATTAAACTGGAAACAATTATTAAATACCTGGAAAATTTCCATTGGGATTTGTACCCTTAAAGCGACTGATCACATTTAAATAGCTTCATCATAGTGAAATTTTGCTCCATGATCATGCATTTTAAAAAGTCCAGCCAGAGGCCCTGAAAGTAACTCTATAACCCATAATGGTCCTCTGCCCATTAAGTCACAAAAATGTGTTACGGAAAATGTTCAAGAGAAATTGCTCCATGTTTATTCTCATCTACAAATAAATTTATATAGTCAGTATTTTTAAGCCCTTTTTAAATTCTTTTATTGTCATTAATATCATAATAATTATCATTATTGTCATTATATCATATCAAACTATTTCCAGCACTTATCCACTTAATAAAAGCTTAAAGATTATTTTTACTCATGATAATTTCTATTTTTTGTCCTTGTAAAATAACCCAACTTGACAATTCCCTTTAAAACAGAAGAGATTTGTACTAAGGTGTGTGTTAGGTGGGGGAAGCCCTTGGTGGAACATAAACCTATTTCCCATCTTGTCAACGGTTTCCACTATTTCATTAGGCGTAAAAAGTGGCGAAGACGATACTGAAGGACTCTGGTGCCATGGATTCCTTCGCCTACAAGAGCCTTGCGAGTGGCCCTGAGAGGTAGAAAGGCGGTTTATCTGCAGAAATTTTTGGTCTTCTGGATCTCATTATGTAAATGAGCCATTTCAGGGTAATAAATGCCGTCCAAATGCCCTGCAAGAAGTACTGCAATGGAGAGAATGTTGTTTCATTTTGTTTTGCAAACCGACTTTAGAGCAAAAAAAAAAAAAATGTGCTTTCATGTAAGAAAATGCTCTTTAGATAGAAAAGAAAGCTCTGGAGAGAAATCCATCAGTAGGAACAGTGACTAATTAGCAAACCCAACTTTCTCTGCTAATTCTTCAGCTCACTGCAAGACCTCTTCCTCCACTTGGGCCCCAGGTCCATTCACGGACCTAGATATTTTCCTTTAGTAAGAATTAGTCTGCTATTTCAGAAATGAAATGTAATCTTGAAAAATGGAAGGAAAAGAAGCACAAAAAGCAATGTCCAGATTTTCCAAATTTAAGTAAATCAATAATTCTTTTAGAAAAAAAGGGTATTGAAACTCCACACTCATTCCACTTTTATTATTATCAGGCTTAAAGTATCAACTTGAATGCTCTCTCCCCCTTGCCCAGCTTCCTTTCTCCCAGCATTTTGAGCACAATCTTGTTTCCTGGGCACCAGGGAAACTGGTTCACCTGCATTTCTTACTTTATTCAAGGGAACATTTTGATTTTCCAAAACAGAACCTTTTCCTGTGTCTGAGGTGGGAACTCAACTCCACAATCATTTCCGATTGTTCTTATGGAGAAACAAACTTTCAATGCACCTAAGTTCCCTTTGTGATGACCCCACCCTGGCTTGGGTGATCGACACACACACACACACACACACACACAGGAGAAAAGGAGAACTGCAAATTCGACCCATTCCAGGTGCACAATTTAATAACATCTTAGCTACGTAATAAAAATAATATGCATACAATAAAAATTGGTACATATATAGCCACAGAAGATATTTCCTCTCACACCTGCCTCAACCGCAATAATGAATCTCACAGCGGCACCGTCTAGAAACAACGTAAAATACGGCCTGAGTAAAGTGAATAACAAGTGAAGTATTTAATTAGAAATTGGGCAGGCGGTTAATTTTGTTTAGCCTTAAGGCCTAAAAGACAGCGTAAAAAATCTCATGACTAAGAAACGTTTTAAACTACACAATTCACTTACTTTCACCTGTAGCGTCAGGCCTGTGGTCAGTCTCCGTGTGCCCCGCCGGCCTCCAGACGCAGGCAGCGGACAGCCGAGCCCCACTTGAGGTTGGCAGGCGGGACTGGGGGCCTGGGGCCTCCTACCTTTCTCAGGCTAAAAATCTTGCAAAGGCGCATCCCTCCTTGTGATGTGCCGTATTCCCAAATGTTTCGCCCCAATCTTCCATCGGATTCTCACCTTCAGATTCCGATCTCTGTTGGCAGCCAAAGCGCTGAGATTGAGCAGGCCCGGGCCGGGGGAGTAGCTCAAAGCCAGGAAGGGGAGGCCTCCTAGTCCTGACCTCTCCGCGCTGCTGGAGCCCCTCCTTGGTCACCCTGGCTGCTAGATTTCCTGCCCCACCCGCCTCACCGCCGCCCACAGCCGGCCTCGCTCTGTCCCTTGCACACCCCACACCTTTCACGCTGGCATCCGTCACCGTCACACTGTGGGCCTGGCCCTCTAGGCTCTTCCACCGTGCCCCTGGCTTCCAGGCCGGGCCTCAGGGACGCTCTCGCCCCACCTGCTGCCTTCTCCCCCCTTGCTGACATGCTGCTCTCCTCCAAGAATTCCCGGGAGCATCAGGTGCTTCACTTACCTGCCCGGCCTCCCAAGGCCCACGCTGCCGTCCCTAGTCTGTGCTCAGGGCCTCCCTGTGTTCCTGCGGTCCCCGGCCTGGGTCATCACGAGCCATCAACAGGCCACTGGTTGTCTGTGGCCCCTGCTGGACAGGGGCCCCTGCCGCCGCCCTTGACCCCCGTGGCTGCCAGAGCTCTCGCCAAGCCAGGTAAGCGCCCAGGTATTTGCTGAAGAAAAGAGCTGGAGAGGACAGAACCCGGGAGCTGATTTTTGGCAACGATGGGCCAAGTGGATTCCAGGAACACTGTAGGCTCTTGGGAGGCACCTGGGAACTATGTGACACCTGGGAACGAACAGCACTGCGGAGGGGGCCGACCATCAGCGTCACAAAGAATATTTCCATAGGACTATGCACCTAAACAAACTCCCTGCCTCGCCCTCGCAGGGGCCCCAGAAGACAGACAGGGCGGACGTTATCCCCACTAGACAGGTGTAGACACCGCGGTTCTGGCTGTTTAAGTGACTGGCAGGAGGTCATAAGATATAAACAGCTCACGGGTAGATAAAGAACACAAGTTCTTACCCGTGATCTGGTTCTTTTTCCAGAATACCTTAGAGACAACTTTTTTTCCTTGAGTAATCTGAATGGAAAAGAGAAAAAATGCCAGAAGTGGTAAAGTTTTGCGCACTAACGCAGAGTAACTTGACGTATTTCCTGTTAGAGGGTCCAACTTTCCAAGACCAAGAAAGCTGGGCAAAACAGAAACATCATTACGGGCCTTAAGAATGTCTTTGTTTCACAAATTATTCATGACTCTAAAAGTCTGGGATATTATCACAACTGCCACCTTAAGCTTCTAGAAAGGTCGCATGCAACTTGGCCTGAGGTATTCAAACCTGGTCAAAGTGAGGGGTTCACATGGTGAAACAGCAGGAAGTGGGTTGGGGGACGTGGCTGGGACGGGGCGGGGGCATGAGGAGGGCAAGTTACATGAGGTCAGAGGTTTCCTGTAGCTGGGTTGTCGCCCAATTACCTGGCTGCGTTGCTACCTCCTTGAAGGCGTTACCCTACTTTGGATCATGGAGACCAGAAAACACGATAGGAAACACAGAAAAGTTCTGTGAGGTCGCATTATTTGGTTGAACCAGAGCATTGCATGGACAGTAGAGCACAAACTATCTAGGTCACTCCCCAACCTTCTTGCTTCATAGAATTGCTTTTCTGTCAAGGTAACTTGATATAACGCAACAGTAAGAACTTCAGCATCATCAAAACCTCTTCCAGGTGAATAATTCGAACCCAGTAAGTTGAGGAAAGGAGCGTGTATAACTCAAGTACGATTTAGGGTATTGCATGGACAGAAGGCACACTTCAAAAAAAGCAATTAAATACCCAGGTGTCTCGGGTACGTTGCATCAGTGTGAGGTGGTGCTGGCCTGGGAGTGCCCGAATGTGGTCTCTTTCTACTCATTTGTATTCAGAGACTACCGGACACTTTTTAATAGCGGAGATTTGAACATAGAACTGTTTTTACATCTCGAGAGCAACCGTGAAGAAGAATGGTTCCAAAGAACCTGCCATAAAACAGTTTCCACGTCCTATAATTTGGTTTCTTTGAATTTAATAAAAATCCTGTCCAGAGAGATAACAAAGCGTGAAGAACAAAGAACAAACGCAGCCCAAGAAATATGCGTCATTTTTTTAAAAATTAAAAAATAATAAAAAAAGAAATATGCGGCATTGTCGTGTTTGTAGACGATGGGTAACCGAACAGCTTTATTTTTTTTAATTTTTTTAAATTTATTTATGATAATCACACAGAGAGAGAGAGAGAGAGAGAGGCAGAGACACAGGCAGAGGGAGAAGCAGGCTCCATGCACCGGGAGCCCGATGTGGGATTCGATCCAGGGTCTCCAGGAACGCGCCCTGGGCCAAAGGCAGGCGCCAAACCGCTGAGCCACCCAGGGATCCCCCGAACAGCTTTAAATGATGTGAACTTAAAATGTTCAATCTGATGAAATGGCAATTAAGAGATTATAGGTTGCTTACCTACGAAGAGTTACCTACAGAGAGAGAATTTAGGAGGTTAGAAGACAAACCGGAAATTTTTGCTCTTAAATGAACAGAATTTGTGTTCTTACAGTCTCTCGTTTGTTTGAATGGGTTAATAATTATTGTTTTACCATTTTTCTCTTTTCCATTCAAATCACTCAAGGCCCTGTGCTTGGCACAAGGAATGTCACGATGGGTGACACACCACCTTTGCCTTAACTTAGCGTCACTGACCAAAACCACTGTGGCAGGTAAGACCAGAGGTGTCACCAGCCATGGCTGGAGCCTGTGGAGTGGCCCGTAGGTCGAGGCCCCCACAGCCCGGCTGCCAGCACTCATCACTGGGGAAGGGGCTGCCCCTTTAGCTCAGGGACTCAGTGGGAAGATCCTGTTGCTTGACCTGGGAAAAGCCCAGATGGAGCGACCCCTGGGCCAGGAAGACGGCCCAGGGGGGTTATAGGAGGCAGGGAAAGCAGAACAGGAACCCAGCAGAATTGGGAGAAGGTACAGGATAGTGGTTAGCTCTGGCCTCTCAACTCTCAAGACCTAGACTCGAACCTCAGCGGACCCACTCACTCGCTGTGACTTCGGGTGGTTTAATTTGCTTTTCTGAACCTTTGCTGTTCCAGCCAAGAAACACTGTGGTCCTAATTCCTCCTTCCCAATCTGCTATACCAGCAGACATCATCGGCCGAGAGCAGTCGGCACAGTACTTGGCCCAGGATAAAATCTTGCTGAGCAGTCGCTGCTACTAGTGGAGGGCGGGTTTCGAGGTGGGGACAGGCCTGAAATACGGTTTTCCCCAAGGCCTCGTTCACCTGTTCACCGTCTTGCTCCCTGCAGCGTCTTCTGCTCGGTAGGGGCCCGTCTCCGTCCTCACCGCAGTCATCTTTCCGGCCCCCAGACCTTTGCGTCACCTGCACTCCGCACCCCTGTGTCAGCTTTTAATTTTAGTTTAAAGGTCGGCGTCTCGCCTCCACCGCCCTGAGAACAGCCCCAGCGCAGAGCGGCCGTCGGGCCATGTCTGCACCTTGGCTCGTGTCACGTAGGCGCGTCGGAAGCGTTCAGCAGGTGCTCTTGGGTGAACTGTTGGTCTAGCAAAAAGAGTTTGTAAGAGTCACGGATTCTGTTGGATCACTGAATAAATGAAGCATGTGTCACCGAGCGTTAGACACGGCAGTAATGGTGTGATCCCGAGCACCATCCAGCAAAGGCGCTACCCCCGTGGATCACGTGGACCAGGAGACACCGCAGGCTGCCTTCTGCTGTCCTTGTCCCTAAGTCAACTCCTCTAGCTTCTCAGCGAGCCCCTGCGATCGTGGGATTAGCGGTGATGTCCTGGGAGAACAGGAAACGCCTGTGATTTTAGCGTGGGACGCTGACATCATGCCGAGACTTTTTTTTCTCTTTTCCTGCCCATTTTAACAAGTGAGCGACTCTTCAAATCCGAACCCTGGAACAAGACGACTAAGTCTCTGAGTCCTGCAGGTACCACAGCGATGCTGACCCCGAGTAGGCAACAGCGACCTGGATCTCAAACCGCTGCTGTCCTCTTGTGGCCTGGCGCTGCTCTGCCTCCAGGCTGCAAATCGCTTGGGCACAGACCAAGCTGGCGGGGCGCCCCGCCAGTCCTCCGCAGGCACCACAGGAGTCCGGCGTGTTTTTCCACGGAGCTGAGAGTAAGGGGGAAACCTTCGCTGAGCGCGTGGCCCGGGGCTACGTGTCACCGAGACTGGGTCATGGAAAGGAACCAGCTGTTGGGATGGAATCAGCCGCATTTTGGAGGCTCGGGGCCCCCACACAGCGGGGTTCTCGGACAGACGCACGGACACTGGGAGTCAGCGGGGCTGGCAGGCTGTGTGCACGCTCACATGTGTCCCCAGCATCACCAGGGCTGAGCGCCGTAGGCCGAATGCCCCCTCTCCTGGGACTCCGGGACGCAGACAAGTGAGCACATCAAGCCACAGCTGTGGCTGCCTGGGCCCCCCTTGTCTGGGCTGCAGCAAAGCACCCTGCTGCCATCCACTCCTCAGTCAACAGGTGCGCTGAGCGTCCACGCAGCCTGTGCCCTTCCCTTCCAAGCGGCCGAAGGCTCGGGCGGCACATTCAGCCGTCCCGGGGCTGACAGTCCAGGTGCAGGTCTGTCTTCTCGCCACAGCGCAGCCTTGCCTGCATCTGGCCCCGCGCGGGGAGCACAGCGTAGCTCTCAGCTGCTCCCCGAGGCCCTGCGCCGAGCTCCCCGCAGAGACCTGCCAAGAGCTCGCTTCTGCCTGGGCCAGGCCGAAATGCCGGCACATACCACGGATGCGTGACTTTTACTAGGAAGCCCCCTGAAGTCTCAGAGAGTCTCCACTTTGGGCAAAAGAGGGAAGAGGCCCTCTTAAACCAGAGGCAAGAGGCACTCGGGCTCTGCTGGATGCTGTGCAGGAGCCTCAGTTTCCCTAGAAGTGAAAAAGAGCAGTTGCAGCGCAGAGGGCCCTGTGCGTGGGGGGCTCATCTCTCTGGGGGGATGGGGAGGACCGAAGGGTCAGTCCACCGTGCTCCTGGCTGTGTTAGTGGCTCAAGCCCTCGGGGACCATCTATTCCTTCAAACTATTTTCTTTGCTTTTATTTTCTGATTAGCAAAATGATAACGGCTGGATATAGAGCTCACAGAGTGAGCTGTGAGTTTTCTAAAACATCTAGCCCCAGGCTTGCCCACAGTGGCTCTACCAGGACTATGTGGCTGCGGCATAGGTGGCCCTGAGACCCAGGAGAAAGGTCACTCCCCAGAGGGCTGCTAAGGAACACGATGAGGACAGAAGTGCTCAGCATGCGGGGGCCAAAGAACATGTGGCTTTTCTAGGGCCCTTCCTGTTAGGTTACTTGTTTTCTCCTCCGGAGTATACTGAGCGTTCGTTTAATGACCTTCCAACGTGGAGGACAATGATCCAGGAAAGTGTTTAAGCAGGGTCCCAGGGAAAAGAAATGCATGCAAAGTGGGGATAGAAGGTATGAATCCCCTTCCATCAGGGCCTGTCCTCGGGAAGCAGTTTTTCTCTTCTAATGGAAAAGCCAACCTGACCCTGGTCCAATCCCAGTTGTACCATCTGGCTGTGACTCTGTATGTTCCCTATCATAACATGAGTATAATAAACCCCATAGGATGGTAGTGAGACTTAAGTTAACTTCCACAAAGTGCCCAGAACAGTGTCTGCTGCATCGTAAGTATTTGGTAAACAGCAATAGTAGTGCACATTGTGTTTTTGCCCAGGAAATAGGAGCCTTTAGGGTCTTTAGGGTCAACAAAGAGGAAAAGAGAATACCATCTTTATTTAAAAAAAGAAAAAAGAAAGAAAAGAAAAGAAGCATCTGAGGATATAGTCAAACCATCCACTAAAATGTGTGAGTAGAATTCAGTAAAATCCAATAAATGATGAGTGAGGTGCGGTAGGCACAACTTCTTCCACGCACTCAATGTGCCAGATTGAATGAAGGAAAGAAATACATGGATTTGTGAACACATCAAAAACTGTCTTTGCAAGAGGGAAGAAAAAGAATTCATACAACCTAATCTTTTTGTGTGTGGCATGAAGGAGAAAGTGCTCCGCTACCCGTGTGGGCACTAGGCGCACACTAGGGCCTTGTGGAGAGGCAGGCTGCATCGTGGTAGTGTGCTGGGTTCAGCCCGGGAGGAGCATCCCTACCTGAAAGGTACTTGTTCCAACACTCAACTTGGCCCTTACAATAGTGGAACTGCTCGTAATTAATCAACATTTATAAAAAGTCATCTGGAAAATGTCCACTTTTATCCTTTCCCTTTAAAATTTACTAGCCAAAACGCTGATTCTTTGCAGAAGAGGTGTTCGTGGTTGTATCCCCACCAAAGACTTTCTCAAGGTATGGGAATATTCATCTTCCTCCAACCTCACTGACCTCTGGACCTTTGGGATATCACTGACCCACACACAGATGGAAAAGAGCCACTGTCGGCGGAGTTCAGGCGGCTCCCGGGAGCTCTGGCAGGTGTAGACAAGAGTGGCTTCAATGCTCCTGAAGATCGTCTCCGTTGTGTTAAGCAGATTGTGAAGGACTAGCCAAGGGAGGCCTTACCTTCCAACCTACTGCTCCCTGATCCAAAGTGGACCCTGTCTCTTGGGAAGGCACGACCCCTTCCGGGGATCTGGGCTTTTTGGAGTCCCACCCCGGTTTAACATGTGCTTAACTTAGCAGAGGCGCTCAGAAGGCCGCCTCCCCTGGTGTGCTAGGACAAAAGCTTATTAGACAATCTTCTTTTTTTCTTATTTTAATATTGACCCACCCAACAAGGCAAGGTAAGGAAGTAGGGCAGGTAATATTTGCCCATTTGCAGAGTTATCTGTCCAAGTCCGTGCAAGTAATGAGTTGGGGGCGAAGGGGGGTTGTCAGAACCACTGCCCACTTGCCCCTCAGAGGCGTGGGAGCTGCGTGAAGCACATCGTTACGGTAGAAGCATTACGTGAAGAGCAAGGATTTTAGTGCTAAGTCTTTCAAGTAGATTGGCCAACTCAGAGGAACGTCTCTGGCTGCCCCAAGCACCAGTAGTTGTGTGTGTGTGTTGCGGGGCGGAGGTATTTGCTCCAGTTTTGTTTTTTTGTTTGTTTCTGGCTTCTTTAAGAGTCACGTAAGATGTGAGGGAAACATGACTTGATCCTCAGTTTTCAGAACTCTTTGAGGGTGTATGACGAACAGCACACCTAAAGAAGTGAATGAATAGATTTGGTGAGATGAGGAGGCCATAAACGTGGTCAAGGTCACAACTGTCATCCCCAGGGACGTGGGCGGCTGGGCGGCCCTGGGTGACACTCGGGGCCCTCGCCTCCCCTCTCGGGCCAGCGCCAGGGTAGCATCGTGAAGCAGGATGAGGTGCTTGGCATGGAGACGACAGGTTCCCTCCGCGGGCATTTCTGAATCCACCTGCATACTGCATACCGGGGCTAGCACCCACTGCTGGCCTGCATTTGGGGGTTGGCAAATTGTTTGAAAGATGCTATTCAAAGGCGGCCCCCTTGTGTGGTGTCTCAAAGGAAGTCACAGGGGCACAGGGAGGGGTGACTCATGGCTTTGGCTTGGGCGGATCTGAGAGACCGATCAGTTATTTTGTCTACACTGTGCAGAGGTTACAATAAGCTGATGTCATTGTGACGGGCATCGGTCTACTCCTGTCTGAAGGAATTCATTTTCAGCGGTGGGGGGTATGCGTTAGATCTTTGTTTATCTTACAGTGGAATTCGCAGCCATGTTCGTGCTTTACATCAACACATTTTGTAAAATAATCCAGAGGATTAAAGAAATGTCTTTTTTTTTTCTTTCTGATACAAAAAAAAAGTCAGGCTTTTATTCACAGAAGAGAAAAATAATTTGTTCTCTGAATATGTTCTTTAATATTTTCAAATATATCTGAAAGAGGGAGAGCTTTAGTGGCTTCAACAATTGAAAGAAATAAATGGCATTTCCCATATCAAAAATATTTCATAAAAGGTAAGCACAGTACTAAAAGGGATACTATAACTTATTCTAGTTGAAGAATTATCCTGTTTACTAAAACTATGCATGAACTATATATAAATTAATGAGATTTTAAAAATAAAGTGCAGCAAAATAAACACACAAGTGGAAAAATGAGAAATGATAATAATGTATCTTGGATGTACATTTTACCTTTCTGATCCTTTTGATTTCTATGTAAATAGGAGCTTAATGTATCAGTAATATAAATAAATCAACAAATATAGTCAAATTAATATACCTCAAATATACTCAAAAATAAGTAAAATGAAATGTAGTCAAGTTAATGCTCTGATAACAGAGAAATTAAAATAAAAACACATCTCAGAGGCTTAAAGCCAAAAGAATTCTTTTCCACCATATTTGTTAAGCAGAATCAATGACTTGCCCCCATAATAACTCTGTACCTATCAATACGAGCCTAAATAATTTTTTACAATTTTAGAATTATAACTATCTTTCAGCTTTCTTATTCAGAAACAGCAAAATTAGCCTGGCAGAGATTGCTAATTGCCAATCCATTACCCATTGTTCTTTTTCTTACTAAATGAGGTCTTGTCAGTAAGTAGACAACGGTCTACTCAGCCTCATTTCCCGACCTCCTTTGTAGCTCATAGTGGCCACAGGACGTAGTTCTGGCCAGTGAGGGGTAAGCAAAAGTCCCTGTGTGAAACTGCCAGGAAAACTCTTTGAAAGTAAGCAGATTTGGCTAGCTTCTCTCTGTCGCTCTTCGCTCTTTGTTCTGTCCTTTTTTTTTTTTTTTTTTTGAGCCAGGAACATGGATGTGATGGCTTGAGTGCCAGCAACCATCTTGTGAGCATGACAAAAAGGCTCCAATCTGATGTATAAATCCCTTACGGAGCTTCAGTTAAAGACAACCAAACAAAAAACAAAAAAACAAAAAAAATAAAAATAAATAAATAAATAAATAATAAATAAATAAATAAAATAAAAATAAATTTAAAAAAAGACAACCAAACAAAATTTCTAAACAATTCAGTTATGTTAGATAAGGAATAAACTACCAAGACGATAAGGATATTAATATCATGTTCTGGGATCCCTGGGTGGCGCAGCGGTTTGGCGCCTGCCTTTGGCCCAGGGCGGGATCCTGGAGACCCGGGATCAAATCCCACGTCGGGCTCCCGATGCATGGAGCCTGCTTCTCCCTCTGCCTGTGTCTCTGCCTCTCTCTCTCTCTGTGACTATCATAAATAAATAAAGATTAAAAAAAAATGTTTAAAAAAGTAAAACATTTAAAAAAAATCATGTTCTTATGGCACGTTTTGTATTCATGGTTATTAGATATATCCAGAAAAGGACATACATAAACTCTTGGGAGAGGTGGCCACCCAAAAAATTTGTAGATGCCATCTTGAGCCAACGTCCTTCACATTTACTTTTTCTCCACACTTTTCATGAATGTCTATCACTAAGAAAAAAAGAGATGACTAGATAGCTAGATGATGGAGAGATGGATACATAGGCACAAGCAATATGGTAGATAAATCATAAAGCATGGAGAATAATCCAACCAGTGGCTTAAGAATGAATAATTATGGGACCAGAATCTTAAGAAATGAAACCTTACTGCTCCCCTAGGTGTTCTGAGTGGCCCTTTACCACCTCTCATGCTCAGTCTCTTCCTCCAATAACCACCCCACGTCATGGATTTTATGTTCATCATTTCCATGATATTCTTTATACATACATTCCCATCGCAGTATTGTTTAGTTTTACAGACATTTTATACAGGTGATATCATGCTCTTTGAATTTTTCGTGACCTCTTTTTTACCCAACGTGCCTCTGAAACACGTCCACATCGATGTGTCCAGCTGTAATCCATTCTTTCTCACTGCTGTGTGGCCTTCAGGGGTACGAATATACCAAATACACGTATCCATTCTCTGTATATATTTGCATCGTTATTTTCAGTTTAGGATTTTTGCAAATACTACTATGGTCATTTTTAAAGTGCCTCCCAGAGCCCATCTCCACGACCTTATCTGGGGTAAATATTTAGAAATTGAATTGCTAAGTTGCCAAGTTGCAACTGGTCTCTGGAAAACTACGTAGGCTCCCACCAGCAATATATATAAAACTTTCTAATGTCCCACATGCGCACCAATACTCACTCCCCTTTACCATATAGAACCTACCATGGGGAACTAGAACTTGAAAAAGCTGGAGATGCCAACTTATGATGCTTCTAGGCTAACTTGCCATGGACACCCGGTCAGGCCATCTGTCAACCTTAATTTGTCAACCATTCAACAGATTTATTTTTTCCTATGAAATCCCGTACCTGTCTCATGATGGAAAAATATAGGTAGAAATTTTTTTTTTTTTTTACAAATTTAATACAGTAAAAAAAGAACCTGGTATTGGGTCACAAGTGGCACATGCAAATTCCTGGTCACTTTCTTTTCATGGGTCTGAGTATCTTAACCTGCACAATAGGATGTCAGACTTCAGACGGCTTCTAAAGACTCTACGAGCTCTGAGATCTTGAACGACCGTAATTCTACTTTATAAAGGAGGAGGGAGGTTTATATTTGACAAGCTGCGAAACTTATTAAGATTCCAAGAACTTCTTACCACATAATCCTTTGATTCAAACTGTGAAGTCTTACTTCCAACTACTGGTTTAAAAATAATATTAACTTTTACTTGAACTTGGCTACAGGCTGAAATTAAAATTTGTACTCAGCGGTGACTCGGTCATTGACCATTATTTATTATGAAAACATTCAGCTTTTTAACTTACTCTGCGTTTGAGGCTCACAGTTAAAATAATTAGGTTTTTAGAGTACGGCTTCATGTGCGTGAGACCTGGGCAGCAGCAGGTGCCCCAGGCTTGTGTTAATCGTGGTGTCCCTGTTTGAAATTCTTAATTGTTTGAACAAGGACCCTGAATTTTCATTTTGCTCTGGGCCTGCAAATCATGTAGGTGGTCCTGGGTATTTTGTGTGTGAATTGTCACGAAATTCTCCACAATATGCAATCACAGCAAGACCAAAAGATAGCAGGAGTTTAAGACAATGTGAGCAATATTTCCATTCTCCTTTTTTTTCTTCTCCTCCCTTTTTTTAAAAAAAATATTTTATCTATTTATTCATGAGAGATACACACACACAGAGAGAGAGGCAGAGACCCAGGCAGAGGGAGAAGCAGGCTCCATGCAGGGAGCCTGACGTGGGACTCGATCCCGGGTCTCCAGGATCACGCCCTGGGCCCAAGGCAGAGACCCAACCCCTGAGCCGCCCAGGCGTCCCTCTCCCCTTTTCTTCAATTGCAAGCCACATGCAGAAATATTTCTTTGCAAGATTTGGGAAGGAAATTTAGCCTTTCCCGCATCTGCACCCCAGAGAAAGCCTTCCTTTCCCAAGGGTCTGCCCCGAGACCCTTCAGACAGCAGTTTGTCCATCCACCTCCCGTGTGTGTGCTCAGGAGAAGGAGAGGACAGAGGGGAGGACAGGTGAGCTAGGGAGCCCACATCCGGCGCCACCTGCACCCCCACGCACCCCCACGCACCCCCACGCACACACAAACATCCCACACACCAAGAGCTTTCTAGCCGCAGCATGCTTAGGAGTTTTTAATGTGATCCTCAATATCTTATGGACAGTTTATGGAAAGAGGGATTTTGTTACCTCTTTTATAGAGCATTAAAGACTCTTTTAAAAAAAAAAATGTTGCTGTATATACTGGGCAAGAAATTCCAGTAATTCCGAATTTGTTTCTGCTTCAATTTAAGATGATCCATTAAATAGAATTTCTTAAAAGCTGCACGTCAATGTGTTTGACTTAAAATTAAAAGAACACCGTAATTCTTTTGATTTTGTTAATATTCCAAAAATAAATATTTGACTCATAAAGGTTAAGGAAAATTCATTCCTGTTTACAGTCTCTGCACGTGTCCTGCACTGGTTCCAACTCTGTCAGCCAAACAGCTGTCCCTTTCCACCGGGGCCCCGGGGCCAGCTGCATGCCCAGGGTTGCTTGAAGACCCGTTAAAAAGCGTTTAAGGACTTTCATATAGACAGGTGTCCTTGCACAAAGCAAGGCTGCCTCCTAAAGAATGTTATAAGGATCATGCATCTACCGCCATAAAATATCTTAAATTGATTTCAGGTAATGAAACAAAAGGAGAGGCCAGGCCGCTCGAACAATAGGGGACTTCTCTGCCAAGTTGCCTTTTGCCTTTGGTGGGAGGGTGCCTGACTCGCTGGGGTCCCGCCTCCGGGGCGCTCGCCTGATCAGCTGTCCAAGCCGGGAGAACCGGAGGCCTGGTGCTCCCTGCAGAAGCATCTGCAGCGGGTGTTCGGGGCTCACCTGCAACTACTCGGAGCCACACGGAGCAGCTCTCACCTGGACAGGCCTCCGATGCCCATTCGTCTTGATAAAAGTATTTCATGGGAATTTCTCCCACGACAGTGGTTAAATCATAGAAAATAGCTGTTGCTCCTTCCCCGCCAGGACCAGGCGCCTGTCGCCTTCGCACAGGACAGTCCTGGCTGGGGGCGGCCAGCGTGTGGGGGCAGGCAGGCAATCCGTCGGTTGCGGTGCTGGGCCACCAGGTGCAGATGCCTCTGCGCACCCCGCCGGCTGCCCCCCCCCGGCCCACCAGGCAGAGGCGCAGAGCAGGTATGCAGAGACTTCTCTCGGCCATTTTTGACTTTTATGTTGAAATAATTGCAATACAGAAAAGCTGCAAAAAAGACCTTCCATCTACCCTTGGCGCAGACTCCCCAGCTGCTGCCTGTTGTCACGGCCTTAACATTCAGGTATGTGCGGGCACGTTCCGGAGTCGCCTGGGATATGATGCCCGTCCCTTAGCACTTCATTGTGCATGTCCCACAATAACGTTCTTCTATAAAACCACAGTACAGGGGCGCCTGGTGGCTCAGTTGGTGGAGCATCTGCCTTGGGCTCAGGTCGTGATCCTGGGGTCCTGGGATCGAGTCCTGCGTCGGGCTCCCTGCTCAGCGTGGAGTCTACTTCTTCCTCTCCTTCTGCCCTTCCCCTCTGCTTTTGCTCTCTTTCTCTTTCTCTCTCTCCTTCTCTCTCTCTCTAATAAACAAATAAACTCTTTAAAAAAAAATACAACCACAGTACAACTGTCAAGAAATTCACACTGATCTAACAGTACCACCAGGTCCCCAATCCTTCTGAAACTCCTCTGATTGCTCCACCAGTGTCCTTTCCAGGACCAGGACCCAACCCAGATCATCCCTTCATATAGTTTCACATTTCTAGTCCTGTCCAATAAAAAACATTTCCTTAGCCTCTTGTTGTCTTTTATGATCTTGACTTTTTCTTGAAAAATACAGATCTTGGTAAAAATGTTCCTTGACTTGTGTTTGTCTGATGTTTCCTTGTTTTTGTGCACTGGGGACAAGACCCCAAGGAAGGGATGCTCTGTTCTTCTCCGTGTACCATGTCTGGGGCCACACAACCTTATTACTAGTGATGTGAATTTTATCACTAGTTAGGATGGTATCTTCCAGATTTACTAGCTAACCAGTAAAGTTACCTAAGTCTCTTATATTCATTCATTGATAAGTGATCAATGGGGATTTTGTGGGGAGAAACTTTCAGGCTTCTACTAGAAGGTCAGACCTTTCCTTTCTTTCCCATTTATTTATTTATATCACTATGAATTCGTGAATTCCTACTTTGTCCAAAGAGCTACAAACCATCATTATTTACTTTGATGCTCCGATGCTCCATGTGGCCGGGGGGAGGGCCTCCTATGTTGGCTTCACACACTCGCATCATTTGTTTGTCATTTCTCTATTGTGTGGCCCCAAGTAAGTGCTCCAGGCTTAGCTTGTATTCTCTTTGACCAAACACGGAGTCAGACATTTCTCCAAAAAGGAGAGTGTAGTAGCATTTGGAATTCAAGCTCTGGACGCTAGATGTGCTTACTGTTCCCGGAGTATCCTTGTTCCCAGGCCCTTCTAGCATAGATGAGTCAGGAAATATGCCTGCCTACATAGTAAGGTAGCCATACATGGGTAAATCTACATATGCCCATGTGATCATTCATGCACGCACTGTGATATGTATTAGATATATATATCTATGTATATGAAAGACTCTGAATTCACAAAAATACCTCCCATTCCAATCTAATAGCATCGGGCTTATTTTTAACCATTCCTTTTTGCATGTTATTTCCTTTTCCAACAGTGCGGCCTCCCGCTATCCTCAATGGACTTGTTCACTGGCGTGATTTCACCTGTGGGACCAGTTTTTCAGCTAAACTGGCTAAAAGCTACATCCACCAACCAGACCCCCTTCCTGGCAAGACATAGAGACAGAAGGTTGAGCCAGTGAAGGGAAAGGGGAAGAGAAAGGAAGGGGAAGAACAAAGGGAAGAGTGAAGGAGAAAGAAAAGGACGAGGGTGGGAGAGGACACAACGAAGAGCCGGGAGGAGGAAGCAAGGCCGTGCTCCTCACCGAGCAGTGTCTGTCTGTTGAATCCAGTGATAAACCCGTGGGCTGGTATTTTGTACGTCGTCCTTTCATCTTACTTCCTAGTAACACCCTTGATTGTATTTTACAAATTTTTGGTCTACAAAGATTTGAGGAGGAACAAGAACACAAGTCTGTCACGACAAGTAGCGCTCTGACCACATTTCCTTCCTCAAGGGTGGAGGTTGGCAAAGCAGGGCGGGGGCCGACGCAGCCTTCCCAGCGGTTTACACATCCCCTCTAGCCGCTTTCGCCACGAGGCAGAGTGGCACAGACTGCGAGGCCTGTAAAGTCTAACATGTTCATTAGTTGGCCTTGATCTGATATTAATATATCACTTACCTCTTTGTGACATACATAATTCATTCTCTCTTCCTACCCCCTCCTCCGACTCTAAAAGGTGACTCCATGAGGATGGGCACCTCATCCTTTTTTCCAGATGTGCCCCAGCACCTGGCAGAGTGCCTGGTGATAGAAGTTGTACAGTAAATACTTCTGGAATCCCAATTATCCAAAGAACCTTGAGGATCATCAAAGATGCTAGAACTCAGGTAGGTTGAACGAAGGTGATGACATTTAATGATGGATCCTGGAAGGGACAGTTAGCTCTGCTGTGTAAGTGCCCAGACGGGTCCACTGTCTACTTTCCGTCCCAGGCTAATATTGAGTCAATTCATCCCACAGGCTTCCTGCATAAATGCAAAGACGGTTCAACCACCTGTAGTTGTTTGAAGTCATTCCTCCATTTCTGTGGCTGTAATGCAATATCTTAAAAGTGAGTAACACTGACTTATCAGAACCCCTAAGGGAAAAAAAGAAAAGCTAATGTTGGTGACATCCATGAAACCACACTGACACCGGTCCTGCATATGTGCTTACATGCAGAGCTATGACCAGGTTCTCAAGATCCAAGTGTACAAACCCAGCCGAGACTGACCTTAAAACACCCCGTCCTGGAGTAGACCTAGAGGACCCTGCCCCAGGGACCCTGTGGCACCTTCCAGAGGTGTGTGACTTTGCTTCCTGTGAACACAGCAAGACTATTTTTCCAAATGTTCCAAAGCCTAACGAAATGAGACGTGTCAACCCTGGCTGCTGTTCATTCATCTTCATGGGAGAGAACAACAGCTGAGGGAGCCCAGGTGAGACTACCACCTCCTCCCAAGGTATTGAAGATGGCATGAGAAAAGCTTTCCTTGATTCTAAGTAGTGCCAAGTGTAAAATGCATCATTGATCTAATGATAGCTTTTTTAGAAAAAAGTACTCCTACGTTGTGCACATTAATTACAGAACAGGTTCAATTACAGAGAGATTAAGGTGGAGAACAGGAGAGAGAGAGAGAGAGAGAGAGAGAGAGAGGAGAAACTGTATCTCCAGGAGAAGAAAAACCTTACAACTCTCCTTGGGGTCTCCTCATTATCCAGACGCCCACTAGCCACCCTGTGCCCCCTCTAGCCCCAGGCCCTGCCCTGAACAGCAGCTGCAATGTGGGTAACAGAAATGGGAAAGTTGACTGGCCTAATCTGCCATATTTTCCTCTCTCCATTTTTCTCCCTCTGGGGCTCAACATCTATGCAGTTCTTGGGGGACAGTGTGGGAGAAGGTCCAAGAACTGGGGCATAGATGCAATCACAGGTGCTTTCAGCCTCCACTTATTGACAAATGCCTGCAACGCTTAGACACTTACTGAGTGTACATGTCAGTATTCTTCATGCCCTACAAGACGCGGCAACTGGCCTCGGACATGTGGGTGTGGAGCTACCGACAGCCTGGGTTTGTTTCCCTAAATGGCAAGAAGGGGGAAGACTTTACAGCTCTCTCATGTATTGGATTGCTAAATGCAGGAGAGACTGCAGCAAAGGAAACAGAAACAAACCTTGCCCTGCCTGAATGCTATATATATTTTTAAGATTTTATTTATTTATTCATGAGAGACCCCACAGAGGCACACACAGAGAGAGAGGCAGAGACCCAGGCAGAGGGAGAAGCAGGGTCCACACAGGGAGCCCAATGCAGGACTCGATCCCGGGACCCCGGGGTCATGCCCTGGGCTGAAGGCAGCCGCTCAGCCGCTGAGCCCCCCGAGGGCCCTGAATGTCACCTTAGAGTGGAGGAGGAAGTTGATCACAGGAGCCGTGAAGATGCTGGGAAGCCACACTGGAGAGGATAAAGCATTCACGACATTAGCAAAAACAGCAAGTGACTAACAGCCATCGGGCTAAGGGAACAACTGGCAGACGTGGCGGGAGGTGATATTTCCAGAAAACCGAAACAGAGACTAACTAGGACTACACCAGAGTCAGGCTGCCAGAATGACACTGGACCGTGGCAGGAGAGAAGCTGTGACAAAGACACAGGGCAAGATCCCCCAGGGGGGAGGTGGGAGACCCACTAGTCCCAGCCGGAGTCCTCCTACCTGGGGGCCAAAGGACAAGACCGGCTTTCCCTGAACACAGTGGAGTGGGGGTGGGGGCTGGGGGAAGAACCTGGGCCCACGTAAAGGCAGGAGAGGAGGCATCCACTCCCGAGCCATCGGTCCCCCAGAGCATCTGGAACTCAGGGTGTGCGGGAAGGGGGTGAGCTGGATGCTAACAATCCCCAGTTACGGGATGGAGAAGTCGGCAGAACGAAAGGGACAGTGCAGCGAGGACAGCCAATGGCATTGTGGCGGCAGTGAACAGAACAGATGGCAGCTGCTTGCGGAGGACACAGGATCATGCATGAAGCTGTCAACCCACTAAGCTGCACACCTGGAACTAATGTGACATCATGTGTCAGCTGTCCTCAAATAAAAAAAAAAAGAAAGTTGAAAGAAAAAAAAATTATGGTTCACACGCAAAATAAGGTAGACTGAGGCCAGATCCCATCAGCACGTTCTTTGCCAAGGTCTGCATGAGGGCAAAATAAACCCAGACTTAACGGTGCCAGGTTTCCAAATACTTTCTTCAGATAATTCGGTGTAAACACCTCTAAAAATCTTTGCAGAAAATGTCAAAGTCAGGCCTTGGAGAAGCACCTCCTGCTGGACTTCTCACGTCGAGCGTCGACCTGGGGAGTAGAGGGAGGCAATCGGGGTCAGCCCAGGCCCCGGAGCCCAGAGCGGCCTGCCCGGGCGCACAGCAGCAGGCAGGCCACGCTTCACGGCCGGGTCCGCAGGTGGGAGCCGGGCCCGCCCCGTCCTGGGTTAGCTGCACGCTGCCAGCTGCCCACGTACACGTCCCGGGCCAGGGCAGCAGAGCGGCCTCCAGGCCCCCGAGCTGCTGCACCCTCCGCCCCTCACCGGGAAGCCCTGTGCTCTGTTGGTTGGGTTCGCCCAACGCTTCTGCGCGGTCGTCCCTGGAGGAAGAGGGCATTTTGATTAAAGCATTTGTTAAAGGTCGTGTAAGGAATGACGGAGCCCGGGGCCCACGGGACAGGGGTGCTCTGTGTTTACAAGGTGCTTTCCAAGCCCCCGCAAGCTTCGGTTCATTAATAATCACTATCTGCCGGAGCCCTGCGAGGAGGGGAGGAAACGTATTTTTGTACATATATCCACAGTCATAAGTTGGACAATGAGCCAGGATTTGAACCCGGGCAACGATGCTTCATCTGTTCAAGTCTTTTCCTAAAACAATGCCAGCGAAGCTGTGGCAGCAGGAGGCTGGGGACCCCTGGGCCTGTTGGGCGCCCTCAGCCTCCAGGGAGTCTGCTCACACCTTCTCGGGCCTGCAGGGGGGCCCCCAGGCTCAATGTTGATCAACAGAGGAGGTGACGGTGACAACAGTGATTATTTTCTGGGTGATGACGCCGTCGGAGACTGTGATGATGGCGATGAAGGACTGAGGTCAGCTACCCCGAGACAACCTCACGGCAACGCTGCAGGATTGTTTGGTGCTGAGGCCCCTTCACTGACTCTCCATAAAGAGGCGAGGCAGGACGGGTCTCTGGGTGGCCCTGGCAGTGCCTTGCATTTCCCTCCTTAGGGGTCCCCTGTGTGTCCGTCACATTTATCTGCAGCTAATTGGCTCTCACCCAGCGACGGCGCCGTCCGGCAGTCCTGGGTGGCTGCTCAACTTCCGTCATCATCTAGGTTTCAGCGTGTGCAAGCGCTATGTGCCCGACCGAGCCGTCAATATTTTGAGGACAGGGAGCAGGTCTATTTTTCTCACCATCAGCTGTGCCCTGGCTGTGCCCTGGCTGTGGTCACTGAATCCTGGCCTAATGGAAACCGACTGGCTAGAGGGCCACAGTCCAGCCCTCTGATGAGAAGAGCTCCCAGGGCACTGGGCGGCGGGGGGAGCTGGGCCAGGAAGCTGGTAGCCCTGGCCTGGAGCCGTGTCCTGCCTGGAACATGGACAACGCTGGGACCGAGGGGTGTGGCCAGGTCTCACCAGCTTCGGGGCACCGCCTGCGGGGCCCAAAGGGAAGGGACTCGCGCTGCCTTGCTCACCCCTGGGCTTCCCCACCTCTGCTGGGCCCCAGATCAAGGGGGGGGCATGCATGCAGGCACCGAGAGACGAGCCCGAGAGCGTCCCATGCAGGGAGCCCACATTGCTTCCAACTGCTTCCCCAGGCAGGTTTCTATGAAAACATCTTAGGATTTTCACAGCTTTTTTTTTTCCCCCTAGAAATGTCTTTCTTCTCATTTCTGTTAACTTTGCTAGTTAAACTGTCAGGCCAATTTCTAAAGGGAATAAAATCTTTGTCCCTGCTCCCATCCTGAAGCCAAAATCTATTTTGGTTCATATAAAAATGATCAAATTACAGCTTTTGGCATGTTCCTTAACTAGGAAAAAATAACTTGGATTAACTAGTGCCAATAAACTAACTATTTCAATTAAATTCCAACATTAGTAAAAATATCAGTGATGCCAGTCTAAATCTCAACCATCCTTAAAACAGTATGCGTAACCCTCAAAGCAGCTATCTGCAAAAACAGTTTCTACTACTAATGAAACTTTAGGCAATAAAAGGAGTTGTTTTGGGACTCAGAGAAAGGGCAAATGTCTTAGGCTCAAAAACAGAGGCTGGGTAGGACTGGACTTTCCATCACAGATCATTTACTTGGAAAGAAAGAGAAAAACATCCTTTCCCCCAGTCTCTGTCTGTCACACAGACTCCTGCTGGGCTCCCAGCGACCTGCAGACAGGCGGGTCCTACAACTGGTGGAGGCAGCGAAAGCAGCCCTTTGGATCTTTTCAGTTTGATGGGAAAGGAGGGCTTAGGCAACACATTCTAGCTGCACAAACACCACCCATCAGCATTCACCCACGTTCAAATCCCAACACAAGGGCGCAGAAAGGCCCTGGTGTGTTTATGTTCACACGCTAGGTGCTGCAATGCATTCACCTCGTCCTCTGGCTACTGCCAGGCTGCAGTGGCACAGGAGGTCCAGGGCATGGAAGGCCACGTGACTTAGAACCTACCGGGTCTCCACTGTGGGGTGTGCACCTGCCACCACTTGGCTTGTGAGCACTAAGCTGGACGTCACTCTTCTCATGGAAGTCAGGGACCTGCTAAAGACCATGCAGGGCTCCATTCAACAGACCTTCACTGAGCATCTGAGGGGCCAGGAAACATGCCACAATTTACAAGGATTATTGAAGCCAATCTAGATCCAAAGAAGTTCATGGTCTAATAGGATAGACATTCCTTAACAGATTATCCCAGTGCAGCCTGGTAAGGATCCCAATGGCTGTGTGAGTGTGATACTCATGAGAGTAAGAGGGGTACTTAGCTCCGGAAGAGGAAGGGAGGATTTGCAGACAAAAGGCACAAAAAGCTGCCAACAGGAACTAAGGGAAAGGGAACATGCAAGTGGGACAAACTACATATATGCACATAGATGGGGGAAGGGGGGTGTCTCCACACCAGACATTGATACTGCGAAGTAAAAAAAATTAGCATGCAAACTGCATTAATCACGATCTGTTTAAATTTTAAAATAAAGGAGATATTTTCTGGGTTAAGATCTCATTAGTTTATGAAGGCCACTAATATAAGATTACTTGCACTGAATCCGATTTTAGTTTTCAAGCCAAAAAGGGAGGAGGGAATATGCAAATTTAGTTTGACATTTCTAAACTATGCAGGAGATATTTTCTGCAGTAAGTAGTTAACCTTAAGTCTATGAGTATATGCATTTCAGTGAATCCTTCTTAATCAGTTGCTGATTTTTTATTCTAATAAATCAATTTCAGATGCTAAAATAAAGGAAAATACATTTGCTTAGAAACAATTTTCAGAACTGATCAACATTTTGCAAGATGACTACCAACCTGGGTCACTCAAATGGTCTTGAATGGCTAATAAAATGCAAGAGTCACCACTTAATGTGTACTTTTAGTGGTAATATGATTGTATCAGTCAGGGTCCAGTCAAGAAAACTGAAATCACACTATTGAATTTGACAGAGGGAATTTAATCCAGGAACTTTGTTCCATAGGTATCTAGACTCAACCGGCAAAAATGGAGCACTTTGGTAACTCAGAGGCAGTAACTGCAGCTACTACCTCCTGGGCTGTGGACACAGAGAAAAGAGTTTGGAGTTCTCAGTACTTCAGAAGCTCAAAGGAAGGAGCCCTACTGAGTTGGGACTCAGATCAAGAAGAGAACACTGCGGGATCCCTGGGTGGCTCAGCGGTTTAACGCCTGCCTTAGGCTCAGGACGTGATCCTGGAGACCTGGGATCAAGTCCCACACCAGGCTCCCTGCATGGAGCCTGCTTCTCCCTCTGCCTGGGTCTCTGCTTCTTTCTCTCTCTCTCTCTCTCTCCCTCTTTCTTTCTCTCTCTCTCCCTTCCTCTTTCTCTGTCTGTCTCTCATGAATAAATAAACAAAATCTTAAAAAAAAAAAAAAAAAAAAAGAACAACTGCCTGGAAGGTGTTGGGGTTAGTCTATCTGACAGACATAATGAAGTCGGTCTGGAAATACAACAGAAAAACCATAGGATGCAACTGGCCATCACAGTCAGGGCTGGTGGGAGTGGTAACAAAAAGAATAATTGATCACAGAAAAGAAAAAACTATTGCTCTCTTCCAGTCTTACAGTTTCGTTTAAGCACTCCTCATTGTTAGGACCCACCAGGCAAATAGGAAATGTAGTACCAGCCCTAGTAATACCGAGGGGGGAACAAAAGTAGATTTGAGGTTGAAAGACATGAGCTTAGTAAGGGACACAATGGCTTGAGATGAAATAGCAATTAAGATCTACAGAGAAACAAGAGAATCATTACCAATTCGTTGCAACATGGGCTGCAACCTTCCCAAAGATGAACTTCTAAATTGTTTACAGACAATTCACTTCAGAGTCAGAAACAAATTATGGCAAGAGACAGAACTTAACTCCTGTTTTCTGCTGGAGACTCCTGATTCTAGATGAATATTCATAAAAATCCCATCTGGTTCATGTCTATAAACTCTTCAACATCTGGTATCAGTTGGGCACATAGCAGGTATGGCAGGTCCTGCCCAGCTTTCCCCTCTGGTTGTGGGCTCACAGCTGAGCTCCTCTCACACCCTCTGTACTTTGTTTGGGGCTGTGTGACATGAAACCAGAGCATGTATAGAAGGATGTGATGTACATCATTTCTGGATTTGTGCATACACTCTCCCATGTACAATCCCCTTCTCCTTTCACAAGGGTTGGTGGTGATGTCACAAGGCAGGAGGGGGCCAAATGAGGAGGCCACACCTTCCCCTCCCCACTAATAGCACCAGCAGATGCAGAAACATTAGGATTTATTTACATGTGGTGTAGGCCAAACTAAGTAAAGCAGTGGGTATCTAACAGGTGCTCACTAAATAATGTAAAAATTTTAATTGTGAAATGAAGGTATACTTTTACTCATAAATATTCATAGAAGACTTCCAGGGAAGATGGTGGAGTGGGAGCATCCTAAACTCACTTTCATCCCACAGATACAACTAGATAACAATCCCATCAGAGCAAACCACCCAGAAAAGGATCCAAAGACTTATCTAACAAAATCCACAACTACATATGGAGAAGAGGCCACATCAAAGAGGATAGGAAGGGTGAGGGCTCAGTGGGAACCTAAATTCCACCCATCTGACCACCAGAGGGAGGGAGCCACAGGTATGGAGAGGGGCAAGAAATGGACTAGCACCATGAGGAGTTACATGGAGAAAAGAAATCCCTATAGCATTTGGCATTGAAAATCAGAGGGGCTGTATTTCACAAGTACTTACCATCACCAGGACTTAAAGCCTGGAACTTTAAAAATCAGTGGCTTGACTCTGAGAGAGCCCGAATGACAATAGGAAGATGAGACTCTGCCTTTAAAAAAGATAGTACAGCAAACAGCCTGCGGAGATACAGCTTGGAAGCAGCAGTTTGAAAGGTAACTGGGCTTATAGGAGGGAGAGTTAGTTACATTTCAGGATTGCTAAGGAACTACTCCAAGAATAAAGGAATTGGAAGATGCCATTTCCTTTCCCCACCCTCCCATTAAAATTACACAGCCACTCATAGGAGCTAGCATGGCACTGGCACTCACTAACTAACTTGCTTACACCATGCTCTACCCCCTCCAGACAGACCTGCCTCAGGCCCAGTGCTGTGGATCCCCTCTCCTAGAAGACTCACACAGACTTTACCAACACTGCATCTCTGACCTCCCACAAGGGATATATGCACCTTGTTAAAATCGCACACCCTACTCACTTGAGCTTTACAGAGCTCCCTAGCGGACCCCATTCTCCTCCATCACTGCACGATCAAGGAGGAGGAGAACCAGTGCCACATAATTAAAAGAGCACATCCTGTCTACTACTTTCGACAGTAAGAGATATAGCTGACTTTCCTAACACAGAGAAACAGACATAGTTAGGTAAAATGAGGAAACAGAGGGATATGTTGCAAATGAAAGAACAGAACAAAACCATAGCAAGACACCTAGGTGAAATGCATATATGTAACACATCTGTTAGGGAATTTAAAGTAATGATCATAAAGGTATTGACTGGACTTAAGAAAAAAGTAGAGGACAGAAATTAGACCCTTAGGAAAGGTAGAAAACATAAGAGATGAAGAATATAATATATAAAATTAAAAATACATTTGATGGAACAAATAGGCTGGAAGAAATAGAAAAATTAATTAATGAATTAGAAGACAGAGTAATGGAAAGTAATCAAGCTGAAAAAATAAGAGAAAATGGAATTATGCAAAATGTGAATAGACTTAGGGAACTCAATGACTCCATCGAGGGTCATAGTATTCACGTTATAGGTGTTCCAGAAAGAGACAAGAGAGAAAAGAGGGACAGAACATTTATTTGAAGAAATGACAGCTGAAATCTTCTCTAATCTGGGGAGGGAAACAGATCTTTGGATCCAGGAGGCATAGAAATTCCCCCAACAAGTCAAATAAAGTCCACACCAAGATGCATAGTAATCCAAACAACAAAAATTAAAGAAAAGGAGAGAATTTTAAAAGCAACAAAAGAAAAGAAGACAAGTACATACAAGGGAAACCCCATAAAGCTGTAAGCAGATTTTTCAGCAGAAACTTTGCAGGTCAAAAGAGAGTCGCATGATACATTCAACATGCTGAATAGGAAAAATCTCCAAACAAGAATATTCTATCCATAAAGGCTATCTTTCAAAATAGAAGGAGAGATAAAGAGTTTCCAGACAAACAAAAACTAAAGGAGTTCATGACCACTAAATTAGCTCTGCAGGAAATATTAAAGGAGATCTTTTGAGTGGAAAGGAAAGAGCATAAGTGAGAGTATAAAAAATAGGAAACACTAAAGCAATAAGAATGAATATTTCTGTAAAAAAATCAGTCTAAGAATTCACAAAACAAAAGGACGTAATATATGACACCATGCATCTAAAACATGGGGAAGAAGAGGAGTAAAGAATAATTTTGAACCTAAGTGACCATCAACTCAACATACTATATTAGATGTCATATACAAATCAAATAGTAACTGCAAATCAAAAATCACTAATGTATAATGCAAAGAATAAAGAGAAAATAATTCAAGTATAGCACTAAAGACTAAAGAAAACCAGCAAACAATGAAAGAAGGCGAGAGAAGAAAAGATCAGAGAAAAACTAGCAAAACAAGTAACAAAATGTCAATAAATACATATCTATCAATAATTACTTTGGATGTAAATAAACTAAATGTTACAATCAAAAGATACAGGGTGACAGTGAATTAAAAAATAAGGCTTATGTATGTGCTGCTTCCAAGAGATTCATTTCAGGCACTTGGAATATTCTCCCAATAGATCACATATTTACCCATAAAACAAGTCTCAACAAATTCAACAAGATTGGAAACCATACCATGCATCTTTTCTGATCATAACACTATGAAACTAGAAATCAACCACAAGAAAAAATCTGGAAAGACCACAAATATGTGGATATTAAATAACATCTACAAAACAACTAATGGATCAACCAAGAAATCAAAGAAGAAATAAAAAACATGGAAACAAATGAAAATAAATACACAACAGTCCAAGAACCTTTGAAATGTAGTAAATGTTGTTCTAACAGGGAAGTTTACAGAAATACAAGGCTACCTCAAGAAATAAGAAAAATATCAAATAAACAATCTAAACGAACACCTAAAGCAGCTAGAAAAAGAACAAAGAAAACCCACAACCAGGCTAAGGAAGGAAATAGTAAAGCTTAGAGAAGAAATAAATGATATAGATAAAAAAAGAAAATAATAGAACAGATCAATGAAACCGGGAGCTGATTCCTTGAAAAAATAAACAAAATTGATAAACCTCTAGCCAGACTCATCGGGGGGGGGGGGGGGGGGGAGATAAAGGACCCAAATAAAAATCACAAATGAAAGGAAAAATAACAACCAACACTGCAGAAACAAAAAATAAAAACAATTTTAAGAGAATATTATGAAAAGTTATATGCCAAGAAATTAGACAACCAAGAAGAAATGAATAAATTCCTAGAAACATATAAACTACCAAATTTGAAATAGGAAGAAATAGAAAACTTGAACAGACCAACAACCAGCAAGGAATTTGAATCAGGAATCAAAAAACTCCCCAAAACAAAAGTCCAGGACCAGATGGCTTCCCAGGGGAATGCTACTAAACATTTAAAGAGGAGGGATCCCTGGGTGGTGCAGCGGTTTGGCGCCTGCCTTTGGCCCAGGGCGCGATCCTGGAGACCCAGGATCGAATCCCGCATCAGGCTCCCAGTGCATGGAGCCTATGGAGCCTGCTTCTCCCTCTGCCTGTGTCTCTGCCTCTCTCTCTCTCTCTCTCTCTCTCTCTGTGACTATTATAAATAAATAAAAATAAAAATGAAGGGATCCCTGGGTGGCGCAGCGGTTTGGCGCCTGCCTTTGGCCCAGGGTGCGATCCTGGAGACCCGGGATGGAATCCCACGTCGGGCTCCCGGTGCATGGAGCCTGCTTCTCCCTCTGCCTGTGTCTCTGCCTCTCTCTCTCTCTCTCTCTCTCTCTCTCTCTCTCTCTGACTATCATAAATAATAAAAAATAAAAAAAAAATTTATAAAAAAAAAATGAAAATGTTTAAAAAAAAAACAACATTTAAAGAAGAGTTAATACCTATTCTTCTCAAACTATTCCAGATTCATTCTATGAGGCCAGCATTACACTGATACAAAACCAGATGAACACACCACAAAACACACACAGACACACACAAAACAGAACTATCAGCCAATATCTCTGACGAACATAGGTACAAAAATCCTGAACAAAATACTAGCAAACCAAATCCAACAATATGTTAAAAAATCATACACCATGATCAAGTGAGATTTATCCCTGGGATGCAAGAGTGGTTCGATATTCAGAAATCAATCAACATAATAGATAACATCGTTAAGAGAAAGGATAAGAGCCATGTGATCATTTCAATAGACACAGAAAAAGTTTGACCAAGTACCATATCCATTCATGGTAAAAGTTCTCAAAAATGTAGATTTAGAGGGAACATACCTCAACATGAGAAGGCCCATATATGAAAAATCCATAGCTAGAATCATCCTCAATGGAGAAAACTGAGAGCTTGTCTTCTAAGGTTAGGAAAAAGACAAAGATTCCATTCTCGCCGCTTTTATTCAACAGAGTACTAGAAGTCATAGCCTCAGCAATCAAACAACAACAAAAAAGAAATAAAAGGCATCCAAATTAGTGGGAAAGAAATAAGACTTTCATTAGTTGTAGATGACATGATACTATATAAATAAAACCCAAAATACTCCAACAAAAAATAGCGAGAACTGATACACAATTTTAATAAAGTTGCAAGATACAAAATCAATGTACAAAAATCTATTGCATATCTATATACAAATAACGAAGCAGTAGAAAGAAAAACTAAAGTCAGTCCCATTCATAATTGCACCAAAAACAATAAGATACCTAAGAGTAAACCTAACCAAGAGTATGAAAGACCTATATTCTGAAAACTATAAAGCACTGATGAAAGAAATTGAGAATGACACCAAGAAATGGAAAGACATTCGGTCTCTTTGGTTCAGAGAACAAATATTGTTAAAATATCTATACTACTCAAACAAATCTACACATTTAATACAATTCCTATCAAAATACCAACAGTATTATTTTTCACAGAACTAGAACAAGCAATCCTAAAATTTGTATGGAACCACAAAACAAACAAAACAAAACAAATAGCCAAATTAATCTTGAAAAAAAAAAAAGAAACAAAGCTGGAGACATCATAATTCCAAATTTCAAGCTACACTACAAAGCTGTAATCAAAACAGTGTGACACTGGCACAAAACTAGACATATAGATCAATGGAATACAATAGAAAACCCAGAAATAACCCCCACAACTATAATGGTCATTTAATCTTCAACAAAGCTGGAAAGAATATACAATGGGAAAAAGACCATCTCTTCAATAAACGGTGTTGGGAAAACGAGTCAATGACACGCAAAAGAGTGAAACTGGATTACTTTCTTACATTATTCAAAAAATTAAAAATAAAAAACAAAACCTCAAAATGGATTAAAGGCCTAAATGTGAGACCTGAAATCATAAAAATCCTAGAAGAGAGCGCAAGCAGTCATGACTCTGACATGAGCCCCAACAACACTTTCCTAGGTATGTTTCCTGAAGCAAGGGAAACAAAAGCAAAAATAAACCTTTGGGACTACATCAAAATAAAAATGTCAGTGAAAGAAACAATTAACAAAAATAAAAGACAGCCTACTGAATGGGAGAAGCTATTTGTGAATGACATAACTGAGAAAGAGTTAATGTCCAAAATACGTAAAGAACACTCATGAAACAAATAATCCAATTAAAAATGGTCAGAAGACATGAACAGACATTTCTCCAAAGAAGACATGTAGATGGCCAACAGATGCATGAAAAGATGCTAAGTATCATTGATCTCAGGGGAAGGCAAATCAAAACCACAATGAGATACCACTTCACACCTCTCAGATTGGCTAAAATAAAAAAAACCAAGAAACAACAAGTGTTGGTGAGAATGTAGAGAAAAAAGAAACCTGGTGCACCGTTAGTGGGAATGCCAACTGGTGTAGCCACTGCAGAAAGCAGTATGGAGATTCCTAAAAAAGTTAGAAAATGGAACTACCACCCCCGCCAAAAAGAAGAAGAAGAAGAAGAAAGAAGAAGAAGAAGAAGAAGAAGAAGAAGAAGAAGAAGAAGAAGGAGAAGAAAAGAGAAAAAGAAAATGGACCTGCCTTAAAATCCAGTGATCGTGCTAATGTGTATTTACCCAAAAAATATAAAAACTAACTTAAAGGGTACATGCACCTCTATGTGTATTGCAGCATTATTTATAATAGCCAGATTATGGCAACAACTTGAGTGTCCATCAGTAGATGAATGGATAAAGACGAAGTGCAGTATATACACAAGGAATAGTATTCAGCCATAAAAAAGAATGAAATCCTGCCATTTGCAATGACATGGATGGAGCTGGAGAGTATAATGCTAAGCAAAATCAGTCAGTCAGAGAAAGACAGACACCATACGATTTCACTTATATGTGGAACTTAAGAGACAGAGCAATGGAGCAAAGGAAAAGAAATATAGAGGGAGGCAAAACAAGAAAGAGCCTCTTAGCTATAGGGAATGAACTACTGGTTACCAGAGGGGAGGCAGGAGGAGGTGGAAGGGTGAAATAGGTGATGGGGACTGAGGAGGACACTTAGGATGAGCACCAGGTAGTGTATGGAATTGTCGAATCACTACATTGTACACCTGGAACTAATATATGTATGTAATATAAATAATATAATAAAAATATGTATAATATTAATACGTATAATGTAATACAAATAAATAATATATAAATAATATAATGTAATATACATATATACTATATAAATATATATAAATATAAATATGTTAACTATCTTGGAATTTAAAATTTTTAAAAATCAATATTCATAGAAATAGAATCACAATTCGGGAATTTACTCTTTTTTTTTTTCTACAGAAAGAATGATACAAACGCACTAGCTTTCACTTTGTCTTATGCTTTGGAACCTAGAATAATTGATTTGGTTTGAAAATCATTATAACCCTTCCTAATAAAACTGGACTGGGTCACACTGCTAGTTAGTGACAGTAAAACCTGGATCGAGGTCTCCTACCTCAAAGTTGAATGCTCTGTAAGCAAAATACCTGTAACTGCCGTCAGACTTAGACAGAAGGAGTACGAATAATTGCATTCATCGAAGTAAGACAGATAAGGATTAGAAAACATTGTATAGATATTGCATGTATATTTCCTTTTAATTCACTTCATCAAATAATTTTCTTTCCCAGGAATGCTCTAGTAGGTGCAGCCGTTGTGTATGAACTGGGGAGATCTCTACATGGTACCTCTGACCTTTTACATATGGCACCAGCTGACCTTGGGTTACTCTTCCGGCATTCGCCTCGATCAGAGATTGATAAACTATTTCTGTAAAAGGCCAAAAAATAAATATTCTGGATGTTGCAAGACATGGGTGTCTACGGCAGCTCCTCGAGTTTGCCATGTAGCAGGAAAGCAGCAAAGCGTCGTAGGCCATGTGCGTGTGGCTGCGTTCCAGCACAGCTTTATTTACAAAACAGGCAGCAAGATGGATTTGGCCTGAGAGGCAGTTGGCGAACCCCTAGTCTAACTCATGAATTTGATAAAACCCTGGAGTTTCTGTACTTGCTGTGGGCCCAGGCATGAAGACACACAAGACAAAGTCCTACCTTCTCTTGCCGATCACGCCACTGGGCAGGGCCCCTGGAGCTCAGAGAGCATGAAAGACCCACACGACACCCCAGTCCTCTGGGGACAGTAGTGCCACTCAAGCAGGCGAGTCCACTCAAGTGGAAGCTGACTGGCTGGAAGTGGGAAGTGTTCATTTCTTAAGTCGAAAAAGAGAAGAAGGAAGGTACTTCTTGCTGGAATTAACTAAACCCCCCCCCTTTTTTAAATTGGAGATCAATTTGCCAACATATATAGCGTATCACCCAGTGCTCATCCCGTCAAGTGCCCCCCTCAGTGCCCGTCACCCAGTCACCCCAACCCCCTGCCAGCCTCCCCTTCCACCACCCCTATTGGTTTCCCGGAGTTAGGAGTCTCTAATTTTGCTCACTCACTGCACGTTAGTAGCTCCGGCAGTGGAGTCACCATCTTTGCACGTTGATCCTACAACACCCAGCCGTGGCTTCCAGCTGGGCGTGCTCTGGGTGGCCTCACGTTCCCGTCGGGAGCCCTACTCATTAGCCTACTGGGTGAGGGAATCAGGGAACCCGGTGCTTCTGCTTTCACTCGCTTTCACAGAGTTCACACATAGCAAAACTACGAGAACAAACGTTTTAAAAAACAAGTGCAGACTGAATGGAGGATCCTCCATCTCAGGTCCTCAGACATTCAGTGACTGCGGCCGGGAGGGGGGACGTCAGGTGGGTAAGTGAGTTTTCTCACTCGGGGTATAAAACTGATGCTATTTTATAGAGCACTCGTTTGTCATTAAGGAAACAGCTATTTACAGAAATGATTAATGATAAAAGTGAAGCCATCATAGGGACTTCAGCATGTTTCCAACAACCAATCCCAGCATAAGGGCATTTTCTCAAGCAAAGACTATTTCGCTAAGAATGTCCTTGCAACAGTGTTCATCTGGCCTTCAAATTTCAGTTCAAGTTTTTCCCTAATGTAGAAAATGTCCTATACACTGAATTGGAAGGAAATTTCACCCAAAGTTCCTGACCCATGAATTGAATCTTAAAAATGCACTTTTTAAGTAAATTTTCCTTAAGGCAGTCTGCGCTGAAATTTCTTTTGCAGGGTTCTTTCAGCAGCATAAATGGGACCTATATAGACTTGGGAATATCTGTCACAAATGGCCTAGAACTTTTGATCCCGTTGTCCAGTCAAGCATCCTCTAAGAGGTTGTGAACACAGCGGCAAGCTGGTTTCAGGCCACTGCCCCACCCCCCACCTCCCAGCCCCCCAGTGACCCCCTCCCCCACAAGCCAACAGACTCCCTGCACACTCACAGCCAGGGAGGTGTGACTCAACCTTGTCACACAGGAAGCTCCGTGCACAGTGATGGCAAATGTTTTCATCTCCCACACACCTTATAGCTGCCCTTGGTTCTGCATCCAGGTCCTCAGAGCGTCGCTGGCAGGGATGCAGGTGTGGTAGGCATAGAGCAAAGACAGCTGTGAAGGAACATGCTGGGGAGCAAAGCAGACTCCAGCCACTTCAGTTCCTTGCCCTCCAGTTACTATGCTTCCTGCAGGACTGTATAACAAGCCACCCAGACACTCATGTGGCCAAGAAAAAAGCAAGAGGGGACACACTGGGGTCAGAGGAAGCCTGCAAAGAACTCCTCAAGCTACTACAAACAGGCAGCTGCTGCCTGTACCCCAACTTGGAAGTTACCCTGGGTTCTACTGTGAGAGGGACAGACTCCAGGTCAAATGTAAAGAATGGCAGGGGCACTTGATGGCTTGGTCACTCAAGACTTTGAATCTTGGTTTGGGCTCAGGTCATGATTTTAGGGTGAGTTGTGAGATTAAGCCCTGTGTTGGGCTCGTGCTGAGCATGGAGCCTGCCTAAGATTCTTTCTTTCTCCTTCTCCCTCTGCCCCTCCCCACCATGCACACATGTTCTCTCTCTCTCTCTCTCTCTATCTCTCTCAATAAAAAAAAAAAAAAAAAGGAAAGCAAAGGAAAGGGAAGGAAAAAGGAAAAAAGTCACTGGGTTGAGCTGGTGGATGCAGAAAGCAGTGTTGAGAGGGATAGACTTTGTGTGAGGTCTTTAAAATGTTTTTCTTCTATGTCAGCCCGAACAATTTCTTATTCTAGAGTTGTCTATAACAGAGATCTGCTTTTTTTTCCCCCTATAAAAAGCAAAAGAATAAATAGTTTTGGCTTTGTGGCTCATAAAGTGCTGTCACAATTACTCAGCTCTGCCTACCAGAGTAACAGCCATTGCTACAGATAATGTATAAACCAATGGGCATAGCTGTTTGCCCAGAAGAACTTAATTTATAAAAACAGGCAGTGGACAGATGAACAGAAAAACAAAATATGGCATATGCATAGAATGGAATATTATTCAGCCTTAAAAAAGAAGGAAATTCTGACGCATGCTACAACATGGAAGAACCTTGAAGACATTATGCTGAGTGAAATAAGCCAGGCACAAAGGACAAATACTATATAATTCCTTTTATATGAGGTCCCCAGAGTAGTCAAATTCAGATACAGAAAATAAAATGGGAGTTGCCAAGGGCTGCAAGGAGGGGGAATGGGGAGTTATTATTTAATGGGTACAGAGTTTCAGTTTTCAACATAAAGAGTTCTGGGTCCTCAACTCTATGGTCAACTAATCTTCAACAAAGCAGAAAGACTCTCCACTGGAAAAAGGACAGTCTCTTCAATAAATGGTGCTGGGAAAATTGGACAGTCACATGCAGAAGAATGAAACTAGACCATTGTCTTAGACCAGACACAAAGATAAACTCAAAATGGATGAAAGATCTAAATGTGAGACAGGAATCCATCAAAATCCTAGAGGGGGGATCCCTGGTGGCGCAGCAGTTTAGCACTGCCTTCGGCCCAGGGCCTGATTCTGGAGTCCCAGGATCGAGTCCCACATCGAGCTCCCTGCATGGAGCCTGCTTCTCCCTCTGCCTGTGTCTCTGCCTCTCTCTCTCTCTCTCTCTCTCTCTGTGCGTCTCATGAATAAATAAATGAAATCTTTTTAAAAATCCTAGAGGAGAGCACAGGCAGTAACCTCTTTGACCTTGGCTGCAGGAACTTCTCGCTAAGACACATCTCAAAGGCAAGGGAAGAAAAGGCAAAAATGAACTATTGAGACTTTATTAGGATAAAAGCTTTTGCAGAGCAAAAGAATCAACAAAACTAAAAGGCAATCTTCAGAATGAAAGAGGATATTCACAAACATCTTATCAGATAAAGGACTAGTACCCAAAATCTACAAAGAACTATCAAAATCAACACCCAAAACCCAAATAATCCAGTCAAGAAATGGACAGAAGACATGAACAGACATTTCTCCAAAGAGAACATACACATGGCCAACAGACACCTGAAAAAATGCTCCACATCACTCAGCATCAGGGAAACACAAATCAAAACCACCATGAGATCCCACCTCATGCCTGTCAGAATGGCTAAAATTAACAAGTCAGGAAATACCAAATGTTGGAGAGGATGTGGAGCAAAGGGAACCCTCTCGCACTGTTGGTGGGAACGTGAACTGGGGCAGCCACTCTGGAAAACAGTGTGGAGGCTCCTCAAAGAGTTAAAAATAGACCTGCCCTATGACCCAGCAATTGCACTGCTAGATATTTATTCAAAGGATACAAACAGTGATCTGAAGAGGCACCTGCACCTCAATATTCATTGCAATAATGTCCACAATAGCCAAACTATGGAAAAAGCCCAAATGTCCTTCAAAAGGTGAATGGATAAAGAAGATGTGGTATATATATATAAATATATATTTATTTAAATATATTATTTAAATATAATTTAAATGGCCTTTAAATATTTATTTAAATATTTATTTATTTATTTAAATATATATATTTATTTAAATATATATAAATATATATTTATTTAAATATATGTATAAATATTCCTCAGCTATCAAAAAGAATGAAATCTTGTCATTATAATGATGTGGATGGGACTAGAGGGTGTTATGCTATAAGAAAAATAAATCAGAGAAATACAAATACCATATGATTTTATTCATATGTGGAATTTAAGAAACAAAACAGATGAACATAGGGAAAGGAAAGGGAAAACAGAATAAGATAAAAATAGAGGAGACAAATCATAAAAGATTCAACTCTAGGAAACAGACTAAGGGCTGCTGGAGGGGCGGTGGATGTGGTCATTGGAATATGGGCATTAAGGAGGGCACTTGACGTAATAAAAATTGGGTGTTGTAAGCAAATGATGAATCACTAAATTCTACCCTTGAAACTAAGAACGCACTATAGGTTAAGTCGAAATTAGATTTAAAAATCTAAAAATAAAAGTTCTGGAAACGAACAGTAGTGATGGTTGCACAGCACTGTGAATGCATTTAATGCTATTGACCTACACACGTAAAAATGGTCAAAATGGTAAAATTTTTGTTATATGTATCATATATGTGATGTCACATGTGTGTGTGTGAACATGAACAGGTGATGGATTGTCCCTTCTCTATATTCCTGAAAAATAATGCACGTAGTGTACAGAGAAGTATTAAATTTTTTGCTTATCAAATAGTCCTGGTGCTTCCTCAGGCCCGGTCCTCTGGGTAGTAGAGTTTGGGGACGGGGAGAAAACTATGCCATGTCTTTCCTGCATCGCTAAGGACACTAGAAATGCATTCGCGAAAACATTTTCAAGGAGTTCAGAGAAGAAGAGAAAGAGAGACTGCTTTGGTGGGGGAAGGGGTTATTGTTCCATTCTCAAGGATAGTCCATGCTGAGTCTATTTAAACTCATAAAGCTAATTATTTATTCTCATTTCCTGGAAATATTTTCCAAGGAACTAATGTATTAGAAAACTGAGTAAGATTCAGGTAACGATGTGATGTTAGACTACAGCACTCGGGTGAATGTGCTCGAACCAGTCTATGTGCACGTGCAGGGGTGGAGAGATTGAAGGAGCTCACGTCCAAGGCCGTTTTATTGATATTAAACTTTACTTAAGTAATTTTAATCATTCTCGTGGAGTAAGAGATTTATAACTTCAGAGCAGGAAACTCTCTGTCAGTTCAGGAAAAGAATAGAACAGGGAGCGGCCCGACAATCATACCTTTTCTTTGCCCTTCTAGGGCATGGGCTGAAGTTTGATTTGGTGAAGGAACACCCACAAGTAAATGGCAGGAGTTGGCTAAGTCAACACAATTTCACTTCCTCTCCTTATATAAACTCATTAACAAGAACACTGATTAGAGTTTTCGCTCACCATCTGAACTTAGATTTTCTTTTGGTTTCTGTTCTACAACCAGACTTGATTTCAGGACAGCTCAGTGAAAATTGTTCTGGGAGTCAGTCACTTAGAACCTTCTGAAAATATTCCACCTCTACCCCTTGGGTCTGGCTTTGAACCTGTGTCCTTGAGACCAAAGAGCTGGAGTCAGTCAGCAGCCCAGCTTCATCATCTTATGCAAAGCCCCCCAGTCACACCAACCTCCGTTTCCCCCAAACTTTTCATTTTTAAAAGGTTTATGTTCCATCCGGATTCTACTGTATGTCTGTGGATATTGCTAGGCTCCTAGTTCTTTTCTTCCCTAATAGCTTTATGATGTTTACTTAACCTTGCTTTGATACTGCTATTGACTTTGGAGTTATAATTACTACTACTAATCAAGAAAGCTTGATGATAGATTGAGGCAAATTGACCAACCACTATGTGGGAAACAATGCAATGCCAGTCATTAGAAACTAAATGGCACAGAACAATTTTAATTAGACATGACTAACATCAGCTGCCTCTATTCTCAGGGCGATTAAGGCGTGGAGCTCAAAAATACTAAATCACTTTACCTTGTTTGATCTTCAGAAGGGAGGGGCTGTCAACTTGGTTTCTGGGATAGTTTCTCCCTCTCATTTTCAAATGAATTTGGCTTGCAGCTGGATGTTTTTTGCTTATTTGGAGAAGCAATTCTGTGAGGTTTATGATCAACAGTATGGGGGGGGGGAGGCGGGGAGTAAAAAAGGACCATGTGCATGTTCAAAAGCATGGGATAGTTATTTGCTTTATGGTTAAAGGCTAAATCTTTCTTAATGAAAAATAAGCAGGAAGGAAAGGGTGTTCCAGGCTTCTTATCCTTTCACAGACACAGAATGTGCTTTAATGAGGAGCCATGTGCATATTAAGTGTGATCCAAATGATGATTTTTTTAACACGCTAATTTGTAACAAAGTCATTGCATTAAAATAAACCTCACCATGAAGAGCCATACCGCAGAGAAACTCTGCTAAAATTTTTAAAGGAATCTAGAATTATTTTCTCCTATATCCCATCCCCGAGCAATTATATTCACAACTAGATATTTAGCTACCATCCCTATACAGATTTCTACCCAACTGAACATGGCACCCTTCTCCCCCCAGCTCGTCTGTTTCAACATCATATTGAACATCTTCATCTGGGTCCTTGCTTGTGCCCCAACTTCGGTGGCCAGAGCCAGTCACTGTGTTCCTGGCCCTTTCTGTTTATGGCATCTCCTTCTTTTAAGCTATCCAGGATTGAAATGTCCATCAACTTTGACTCCTCTCTTTCCCATCTCCTACAGTTCATCACTGTGGTGATGTTTGAGTTTTATCTTGTCTGGTTTTTCCATTTCTATTGTTGCTGAGTTTGGGATGTGTCTCCCGAACTTTCTAAATACTGGAATTACTGACTCAGTTGTGTAGCTGTGTCCAGTTTCCCCATGTAATATGCTCCAAGCCCCCTCGGGGTGACCATAATCAATAGCAAGTTAATTATGCTTCTCTGATGGTGAAGAGCTTCAGTACCCCCACTCCCCTGCAAGGTAAGGGTTGAATAGAACAGGCTTCCACAAACATTCTGATCTCAAATCCCTTTAACACCTCTGCACTTTTATATCAAGCTGGACTACAGAAGCTTTGCCTCACCTTACAGCAGCACAGCCTGCTGAGGCTCCTAGTGCTCAGAGGTAAAGCTCCTCCCAGTTAAAAGAAGTATAAAAGCTTGCAGTTGGCTCCTTTCATTTTAGGCTAAAGAGAAATAAATAATGACTCCAGAGAGGAGTGAAAGCCATTAGGCAAAGCCATAACTGACAACAGTGAAGTGTGGAGGCATGCATTAACGGTGTTTCATCCTAAGCACCCCAAGTGTTGGGTTTTGGGGGCCAACTTCATACTATAAGAAGAGGCTAGAAAGCCTGCAGACAGGATGGGGAGGCTCTAAAGCAGCCAAGTGTGAGAAATCTTCTGGACTGTAATCTTAGACTTGCCAGAAAGGGCTAACATCTTGGCTATCACCTCACCAAACAAGCGTCCTACTAGGAATGAGGCCTGGGTCTAATTCTGATGATCTGAGGGTCCCTGAAAGGCTACCTGTCACTGGCTTTGAGTCAGACACATGTAGGTTCAAATTCCTGCAACCTAACACTTCTAATTCTCATTTTCCTCTTCTATAGCGCAGCCACCTACATCGTAGGGCTCTTATGCGATGGCGTGAGATCAGGTAAATAAAGGGCTTAGCCAGATACCCTGCCAATGGCAAGTGTTCAATGCAAAATACCTCAACTGAGGGGATCCCTGGGTGGCGCAGCGGTTTGGCGCCTGCCTTCGGCCCAGGGCGCGATCCTGGAGACCCGGGATCGAATCCCACATCGGGCTCCCGGTGCATGGAGCCTGCTTCTCCCTCTGCCTGTGTCTCTGCCTCTCTCTCTCTCTGTGACTATCATAAATAAAATAAAATTAAAAAAAAAATTAAAAAAAAAAATACCTCAACTGAGGACACTGAGGAAAATGGCTAAGTCAGTTGCTCATCTTTAAATGACTACAAAACTGGGAAGATCTATATTTGTGTTCTGAAGAATCTCAAGAATAATGTTATAACTGAAAGGAAGAAAAACCATGAACGGGTTCTATTTAGCGCAGGTAAGAAGCTAAGGACGGAATTTGGAAGAAGAACAATGCTCCAAACCTATTTCGCCACTTTCTAGCTTTGAGATTCAAACGTCAGCAAACTTTCCCACATCTCTGAAACTGCTTCCTCAAAAATATGATCCTTCATAATTTGTATGCATTTTTAGCTCATTGTAAAACTAAAACAAAGTGCTTGAAAATTATACAGCAATTTACTAGTGGAAACAAAGTTGTTTTGAGTAAGTTGAGAAAGCCCTTAACCATAAGCAAACTTCAGATGAAAGAACCGTCTCAATATGGGAATTAAAGTACAAAAGAAAATCTGATAAAACAAATTTAGATAGAAGGTTCCCGCTGCTAAGGTAATGCATGTGATTAGAAGTCAAATTTTCCACCGGATGAAGAATCTCATCTCTAAAAAGTGTTTCATATATCAAATGCCTGAATATCTACATGTATCTTCATGTTTTACTCACTGTAGTGTGTGCGACTTAACAATTTATGGACTTTAGAGTCCTTGGAGAATCTCAGAGATTCAGGGCATACAGAAATAATTATGAGTATGGACTGTGGAAGGAAAAAGGAAACCCAATACTCGATTGCTCTCCTCCTCTCTGACAGACTTTCTTACAGCAGGGCCCCTCTCTTCCCCACAAGCCATGGTGAGTGGGATGAACACCACCATCTTCAAGGGCAGGCGGTGATCAGTGATGCTGGGCCTCTTTGAGGCGGCACCCTGTATCCTTAGCTTCAGAATATTGTAGTCGTTTGGTTCTGGTTCTCTTTTTAGCAATTACCTTAATCAAATCTCCACTCCTTCTTACTGAATTACTCTCTGATGAAATGGAAGGAAGCCCTTCTTCTGTTGGAACTTGGGGTGGCAGTTGTCTAGACCATGATAAAAGAGGACTACCTCATTATGGTTTTCTTTTAATTTGCAAATTATATCCACAAATGTGCATAAAGGAACAGATTAATGGTGCTGGAACAGAGCCTTCTGAGCTAGAAGCAATCTTTAACCCTTGCCTGATGAAACCGTTCCCATTAATCTTGCAGAAGCTGGTGGGGGGGCGGGGAGGGAGGCAGCTGCTGCCCAAGCCCAGATGTTGCCACGCTCTTCACTCAGCAGCCCCACACGTTGGTATTAATGTTCTCGCTTGTCCTGTCCTTGGCAGCCCAGAACTAGAGGTTCCAGATAGTTAACTGGATTGGCCACAAGGGCCCCATGAGGCAAAGCATCTGGGGCCATCGGATGGCAGAAGTTATAACCCACGTGGGCTCACCTGGCACGGCCACCAGCTCCACTATGGAGATGATAACCGCAAATCCTGACCAAGGCTTTCTGTCTGAGTAACAGTCAGACTGACGAAAAGTGCTCTCACACTAGTTTGGTGGCAAGACTATTTCATTTTTACGTTTCTGTAATTTCTAAAGTAAGCATTCCAAAATCCTCACTGTAAGAAGAAATAGTCTTTAGCAAAATCTTACCTCTTCTTTAACATCTAGTTTATGCACTATCCCGTCCATGAAATCTTAATGGCTGCGTGAGTACAGTACTTTCAAGAGCCCTTATGTAGTATATTATGCACTTTCATAAGCACTTCATTTTTAGAAATCTACTGTATTACTAAAAGAAGAAGGCCATGTATTATTTCTCCCATATTAATGACAGGACAACGAATCAGAGACACGATATGCACAGAAGAAGCTAGAATTCACATCTTCCGGCCATTAATCCACTGTCTGGCCAGGATAGATAATGCCTTTCTTGGTTTTCTTTGGCAAAATAAATCACTCTTTCCTCTATATGAAGACAGTCCAAAAAACAAAGAAGCAAGCAAAAATGAGTAAATGATTGGCTAAGTCCAGTTGTTTGAGAAAATTGTATGGGTGAGATAAATAATAACAAGTCTCAGAAAGATGACCCTTTTCCCAAGGGGCTCAGCAGCTGCCCAGAGCTCAGTGCTGGTGAGGCCCGAACTGCTCCGTGTACCACTGTAACTCCAGAACTGAGCAAGGCACCTGACCCACAGTGGGACTTAAATAGACATTTTTTGAATGAATGAATGAATGAATGAATGAATGAATGATTTAGGAATAGAAAAAGTAAGTGTGTTTGTCTAAAATATGTAGACCTAACCAAGTTCTGGCTTAGTGTTTTTCACAAACATATTCTTATCTTCTGTGAGCTCTCCATGAGAATTTTTAACTCACTGCTTTCTTTCGTAATCTGAAAAGTTTATTGCCAGCAATGTGAGTGACCTTTTCGAATGACCATCTCACCCCAATTTGCCTGGAACTCTTCCTGTTTTAGCACTGGAACTCCTTCATCCCTTGGAAATCCCTCAGGCCAGGGCAAACTGGGACGGTTGGTCATCGTATGTCTAGTTGACTTCCTTAGGACAAAATGTGTTAAGAATTCATGGCCTGAATTTGTCTCTATGTTTAAGATCCCATGATCGCCTAAAATGAACCTTTGAGTACAGTGCTTTTTCCAACCCTACGTCATCAGAACATCAAAATAGACCTGGTTTTGACAATTTCTTCCAATTTACCCAGGGCTGAAGTTGGCATCTTAAGGACACTTCAGAACTCTTCCAGACACTTCCACAACATGACACACTCCCATTGTCAATTGCGCCAGTCCCACCATCCATTGTATCATTCTTTCTAGAGGAATAATTTTGAGTCAGCAATGGTATCTGCTTTGGTGAGTAGAATACATCCACTCAGAATAGTGAGAAACCCTTTCTTTAGATTTTCTGCAGTTTAGGTAAAAAAAAATTTAAATCAATAACTATATGAAATTTCCATTATCCTGAAAGCTTCTTAATTTGTATTTTTTTTCCTAGAGGAATGTAAAACATTTTTGCTTTTGCAGAATTGCATAATCGGTATACTTTGTGATATTTCCTTTCTTTTCTCTCTCTTTTTAAGGTTGGGGTGGGTGGGGAAAAGCATAAAGAAAAACAGAAATTTGCTTCAGAGAACATTCTTTCAGCAAGTGTTTCTCCGAAGCTTATCTCTTGCCTGTGACAATGGCTCTCTGATTTACTTCCTCTGCACCTGTAGCTCCATTGATACAGTTTTACAAGCAATAAAACCACTCATAACCATTAGTGATATTCCTACAGCAATAATCTAGGAGTTATAAATTCAGTTATAATCCTAAAACCAATTAGCAAGAGTAAGTATGCTGTTCCACGGCCAACCAGTTTATCTAGTTGAGCAAACTTTACCTTGAACATATAGTCCAACAAGGAATATGAATATCAGCAAGTACATTCTTACAGTGATTGGATCTGAGTCGCAGTTAGAAGGCATGCTAAGACATGCACTGGTTTTCCTATGGCTCTTTTCCAATTTTAAAGTGTATATGGAGCATTTGAGCAGAAGAATAATCTTGCTTGGCTGTAGGGATGTTTATCTACATTTGCTTTAGTTTTTCCACCAACCTGAATGATCATAACTTCTTTTTGGAAAGAGGTTAGGAAACTCCGAAAGTCTACTATTGAATTCCCTAGATTGTACAAATTTCATGTTCTTGTGCATCATGTTATGACCCTAAATATACAAAGTCCACAATGCCCAACTGTGGGGTCTCAGGATAACTTGCAGCTTCTCTTCTAAAACCTGGCTTGTGAAATTAAATTATAGGGAAGGAGCAGGTAGGAGAGAGAAGATAAGCAATATAGATAATTGTCTTCATCTTGTCCAATTCCAAGTTAAATTCTGTTTTGCAAACATATCTTTGTAGATTCTCAAATTTTCAACTGTATTCTGAACACTCAAAAATCCAAGACACTTACTTGGAGAAGAAGGGTGCTCTCAGGTTAGGGAAAGGCAAACTTCTTTAATTTCTCACAATAGAAATTGCATTCGAAATCAAAGACGGAGATTCCTTTTCTCCCAAACTACTGTGTATAAACCAATTAAGATTAAGCTAGAAGCTTTATGCTTAGAACATTGTTACATAGCAATGTAGTTTAGCAAAGCATGTTGATAGCACCTGAATGTGGGCTTTCAGACCCACGGTAACTTGTGGCCTGTGCCAGAGAAAGTCAAAGAAATATGGCTATCCCTGAAGGGAGGGACGGAAGCTGAGGAGTCATTTGCTTCTTCAAGGGTGGTGTTGAAATAATGTTACAGAGAAGACCTCACCATGAATGAAGTGGGGAAAAGTGGGATTCCTTTATAGAGAATTGTTTAAATGAAAAAGTATTAGCCATTGAGAAAATGCACTTGAAAGGTTAAGAATTGAAGCTTAGGATACTGAGAACAACTGCCTGTAAGTTTGGATGCTGAATGAAGACAGGTATCCCCTTTGAGTCTGTCTTGACTACTTAGCCACCACCAATGAACAGCCCTATCCACTCCAGGAACCAGGGATGTTGGAAGACTGAGAAGCAATAAAACTGCCCTATCAGCTGCAGAAGCTGCTCATCATGCAAGTTAACAATGATCACATCTTTGAATTGCCTGCTCGGCCAGCTCTGTGTGGTGGGTGCAGCTTCCATTCACACCCTGAATTCCCTGATTGCTGAGCATCTCCTCCAAGCCCACCAGGTCACAGTCAGCCCACATTATAGCTTCTGTCCCCAGAGACAGTTTGGGTGAGGGCCTCACTGACCCTAAAAAGATGATTGATACTTTGGTGTTCAGTATTACCATAATATTAATTATATCACACATAATAACTAATATGTCATAATATTTTTAACAGCAATTTAGAACTTTATAGGATTCTTCAACATCCCTTTTGAATAAACTATGGGAGGAAAGCCTCAGCTATCCAGAGATATTCCAGCAGAAAGTCCACGGGGCACCTGAATAGCCAGATTGGGAAGTGACAGTTTGGCTAGAGAAGGATCATGGACTCCTCACAGGAGCAAAGACTTTATGAAAATATCCTGCTTCCCACCCCTAGGAGAGGATTGGGGTGAATGGAAGGGTCAGGAGAAAGAAAGATCATCAAAGAAGAAAGCTAACTGAAAATTTGAAAAAGTGGACCCATCCCATTGTTTCCACTGATTCCATGTCATGAGAACAGACTCCTAAGGTCCCATTTCCTGTCTCTCCTGCACTTTTTCTCATGAGAATCCCATCTCAGACTGTGGGCCTATTAAAGTTTCTGACAGTCAAGGGTACCAGGCTATCAGCTGAGAATAAGATGCAGGGAAAAGATAATTTCACTGGCAATCAAATTATTAAAACAAAAAGACCAAACATTAGCCTTTAATTAAACTCTCAGGCTAACTAAATATTCATCTCCTGAAACATCATATCTGGACCAGAAAAACAATGTAAAATGGGAATGACAATCTAATTTGTTGACATTAGAAGTTCAATTCAGTATGACACCTCTTCCTGGCTTGTCAGCACTAAAAAGCAAACACACAAAACATACTAAATATGAACCTCAGCAAAGGAAAAGCTACAACACCACTGAAGAAGATTACCTTCCTCGGGAAATTTCGAGGAGAAAACAATGGGTACTCATCTATTACGGGTGGTCTGGCCTCATTTTCCACAGAGAAGCTAGAGTTGAATTGAACAATCTCATAGGATGTCTCGCATAGAACAGTCTCATATTCTTTCCTCCTTTTTAGGACCCACCTCCCTTTTCCATCAGAGCTACAGAAAATAAGATCCAACTATTTGTCTCAGGCCCAAAGATCAAAAGGTCAATGCAGTGAGATTTTCACAGCAAGCAAAGAGACACGTTTTCCCACTGAAAATGTGGGGGTGTGAGACGTCCATGCCTCTCTGGTTTCCTCTGAAATTTAGCCAGATGGAAAAATAGATGATAGATAGGGAGACAGAGAATGAGGGAGAGAGAGATGGGAGGTAGATTGAGCAGATAAAAGAGGAGAAGAGGGCGAAACTTAGAAAAATCCCTAAATAGTTTTAAGGTAGTCTGCACTGCTTTTTAAAGGTTTTTGTTTTGTTTATATTTAAGATGGAGTAAAAAAATAATGAAGACTGTGACTGAGCGAGCAACCTGTCACCAAGCCCCATGTTTCTCTTCTAGCTTGACTATAAGATTTCTCAGCAGAACAAAAAAAAAAAAGGTGACATGACAAATCACCTTTCCATTTGATCACATTTCCTAAATGGGTATCAATCCTACATTCCTCATTACAGGGCCCAAAGGACTGCTGGAGCTCCATGGAAGAACTGGTCACCATAATGGGAAGTCGTTTGCAGATCCCAACTTGGGCCATGCTCTACACACACACCTACACACTCATCAACCCTCTAAAAATAACAGTGACCGTCCTTCCTTCCAGCTGCAGGCTCAGGACAAGGACTTTCTCAAAAACAAAACAAAACAATACTTCCTGCTTGATGAGCACTAGACACAGATGGCCAAAGACTCCCTACACAGATGCTCTAAATCTCATATCCAATGTGAGCAAGAGGACTTGAAAGAGGAAAAACAAGCTACGACTCACGCTTGTTAAATAATCAGGAAACCAGGCAGTCATGGGCTGCTTTGGATGGGACCCTGGTCATTAGGGCTACAAGAAACCAGTTCACTGGCTATGCCTCTGTACCTGTGCTCTCTACAAAGCAGAAATAGTTTTCAGGGAGGCTTTGGTTTGGAGTTGGGTGTTTCATCCTCATCCAGAGGGGTCTCACTGCAAACACAAGCTCCTTCCAAGCCCTGCCATTTTTTTTTTTTTTTTTTTTTTTTTTGCCACTAACTAGCTGAGCACTTGTTTTCTAGAAACAGTTTTCAATAACAAAGCAGCCTGAGTCTGCTGCTGATCCTTTGGCTAACACTGAGAGCACAGGACAGATAAGGCTTCCCTCTACAAACAAGAGTTCAACTGTAAATCCCCACGTGCACTTCTGCCCACAGTGTTACAACAGTCCACACACACACCCCAGCCATCACATCACACCTGCCTTCCAAGGAGCCCTGATGAGAATACACAATGTCCTAGTGCCAGAGTCAGACAACATTCCCTACCCCTTAGAGCTTCTCTCCCATTGGTCATTGTAGCCCTCAGCCTCAAGTAAAACCTCTGGAAATCAGGAATCTCCAGCTGTATCCACAAAACCTCTAGCCCTTCATCCCATTTTGCATAGGCCTTCCCCTGGGATTATATTAAAAATGAAATTAAGTTTTACAAGAGCAGATATTATGGTCCTATTTTCACTGTATACTGTCTAGGTACATAACGTAGACTTGATCACGTATCATATTTTTGTTCCTTTTGTAATAATTTGAAAAATCAAGCACTTGGTCTATATTATAACCTCAATTATAATATTAAAAATATTAAAATATATATACATAAAAATTAGATTAGACTTACATCATTTCAACTTGTAGTGCCTTTCCCAGAAACATAACCAGCCATAAGTTCCAGGAATACATTTTTGACCTGAGGGAAAAGGGGTTCAAGTCCAAAGAACTGGGTGCAAGCCCTTTTTCTACTACTTACTGGCTGAATTTCTTAGGGAAGTTGCTCAGCTTCTTCCTGTGCAAGCTACAGCTAATAATAATAACTACCTCACTTGCTTTTAGAGATCGACTGTGAAGATAGAAATAAAAGCACTTTATAAATGCTACACCAATGTTAGCCAAAAAGATAGCTTTGCTTCAGGACTAAGTAGTGGTCACATCCATACAAGCTAATTTTCATTCTCTATAGTGTGTATTTTCTTCATATCTAAGAGGGAAAAAATCTCCTTTTTACAAAAGTTGGTGAAAATCAATGGTGCATTAGTTTGCTTGTGCTGCCAAAGCAAGTGCCAAGGACCGGGTGGCTTAAACAATAGAAATTTATTTTCTTATGGTTCCGGAGGCTAGACGTCTGAGATCATGATGTTGGCAGGGTTGCTTCTCGAGGCCTTTCTCATTGACTTGCAGATGACCTTCTCTCTGTGTCTTCGTATGGTCCTCCCTCTGTATGTGTCTGTCCTAATTTCCTTTTCTTGTAAGAACATACATCATTTGGGATTAGGACCCACCCCAATGACCTCATTTTTCACTTTAATTACCTCTTTAAAGACCCTATCTCCAAATACTCACTTTTTCGAGGTGCTGGGGGTGAGGACTTCCACATATGAGTTTGGAGGGTCACAATCCAGCCCATAATAGATGGATAGGACAGAACCATTCCTCAAAAATTGTAACTCATCCGTTTTTTTTTTTTTTTTCACCTTTCAATTTCAGTAATCAAGTCCAAAAAAAATGACCTCTAATATAGTGGTTCTAGAAAATTTGGGCTGGTCTAACTTGTTCTACTGCTTGGTTTATGGCCACAATTACCAAACATTGATAACCTGGATACCAGACATTGCAGAGAGAAAAGAAACCACACCCCAGAGTCGCAGGCACACCTGTGCCCCCTGCCCGAGAGCAGACCTATTTCTCTACCAGGAGAGCTCTTGACTGTCCAGAGCTGACAGGACTTTATGATTTTCTTTTCCTCCACAGGTTTTCCAAGTTTGCTATACCTTACTCTCATTGGTCAATGAAGAAAAACTGACTTCCTGAATGCTTCTCACAAACAGTCTCCTAATAATGCAAGAAAGCTTTTTTCCTCCATTCACAGGACCCTGGCCCCACTCTCCAAGGATCAGGTCAGACTATATAACAATGTGTACCATAGCCAGCATTTTCCTGCATGATAATTTGGCAGAAATATTCTAACATGAATGATCCTATGTTGTCATAAAAGTTTTTTTTTTAATATAAAAGATCCCTTCAGTGAAGGTGGGTCTAATATTTAGTGGGAAAACAGCTATCACTTTGCACCAATAATGTCGTAAAACATTCTATTTCCAAATAACCATAACCATTTACCTCTAAGCTAAGAAATTTAAAGTGCTTTCATATTCAATACCATATTTCAAACATCTTAATATCAACTCTCCAGAGATAACTGTCCTTCAAGAGGTTTATTTAAGATGAAAAAGCTATGCCCTGAAGGCACAAAAGAAAAAAAAACATATAAATGAGACTTGATTAAAATTTAAAATCTATGTGTTTCAAACATACCTACAAAGTGAAAGAATATATTTATAAATCAAGGGCACTTGTGGGACTTGCGCCTAGAATATGTGAGAAACACAACTCCACACAGGCGTATCTTAGCGATACTAAGGGTTCTGTTCCAGACTACCCCAATGTAGCAAATAACATAATAAAGCAAGTAAAATAACTTTCTGGTTTTTTGATGCATAGAAAAGTTCATTGACACTATCGTACAACCTATTAAGTGTGCAGTGAAATTATGCCTTTAAAGGCAATATATGTACCTTAATTAAGATACTTTATTGCTAGAAATACCATCATTTAGGCTTTCAGCAAGTTGTAATCTTGTCTCCACGTTCCTGGCTGCTGACTGATAAGAGTGGTGGTTGCTGAAGGTTGGGGTGGCAGTGGCGATTTCTTAAAATAAGACACGATGAAGTTTCCGATATCAAATGACTCATTTTGTGAACAGTTTCTTTGTAGCATGAGATGTCCTTTGATGGTATTTCATCCACAGTAGAACCCCTTCCAAAATTGGAGCCAATCTTCTCAAACCCTGCACCTGCTTTCATTTCATCCATCTTCACAGCACCTTCACCAGGAGTAGGTGCCGTCTCACAAAAAATCTTTGCTCATCCATAAGCAGCAATTCCTCATCTGTTTTTGTTTTATCATAAGATTGCAGCAATTCCATCACATCTTCAGACTTCACTTTGAATTCTAGTTCTCTTGCTATGTCCACCACATTCGCAGTTTTCCCCCAAGTCTTGAACCCTCAGAGTCATCCATGGGAGTTGGAATCAACCTGTCCCAAACTCTTGCTAATGTTGACATTTTGACCTCTTCACATGAGTCATGAACGTCCTTAATGGCGTGTGATGGTGAATCATTTCCAGGAGGTTTTTAGTTGACTTTGCTCAGATCCATCAGGGCCATCACTGTCTTTGGCAGCTACAGCCTCACAGAATGTATTTCTCAAATATGAAGACTTGAGGGCATCTGGGGTGCTCAAGTGGTTGAGCATCTGCCTTTGGCTCAGGTTGTGTTCCTTGGGTCCTAGGATCGAGTCTCACATCGTGCTCCTCACAGGGAGCCTGCTTCTCCCTCTGCCTCTCTCTCTCTCTCTCTCTCTCTCTCTCTCTCATGAATAAATAAACACAATCTTTTAAAAATAATAAGACCTGAAAGTTGAAAGGACTCCTTGATCCGTGGGCTGCAGAGTGGATGTCGTGGTGGCAGGCATGACTACAATGTTAGTCTCATTGTACATGTCCATCAGAGCTCTTGGTGACCAGGTGCCTTGTCAATGAGCAGTAACGTGATGAAGGAAGTCTTTGTCTCTGAGCAGTAGGTCTCAACAGTGAGCTGAAAATATTCCGTAAGCCGAGTTATAAATAAATAGATGTCGTCCAGGCTTTGTCCTTCCTTTTAGAAAGCATAGGCTTAGCATAGTTAGCATCGTTCTTAAGGGCCCTAGGAGTTTGAGAATGGCAAATGCTCATTGGTTTCAACTTCAAGTCCCCAGCTGCATTAGCCCCTAGGGAGAGTGTCAGCCTGTCCTTTGAAGCTTTGAAGGCTGGCATTGACTTCTCCTGTGTGGCCAGGAGAGTCCTAGATGGCATCTACTTCCAGTAGAAGGCTGTTTCATCCACACTGACAATCTGTTGTTCAGTGCAGCCACTCTCATGAGTCATCTTAGCTGGATCTGCTGGATGGTTTGCCGAAGCTTCTACATCAGCGCTTTCTGCTTCACCTTGCATTTGGATGTCATGGAGATGGCTTCTTGCCTTTAACCTCATGAACCAACCTCTTCTAGCTTCACACTCTTCTTCTGTAGCTTCTTCACCTCTCTCAGCCTTCATAGAATAAAGAGGGTTAGGGCTTTCTTGTGGATTAGGCTTTGGCTTAAGGGAGTGTTGTGGTTTGTTTGATCTTCTATCCAGACCACTAATACTTTCTCCATATCAGCAATAAAGCTGCTTCACATTATCATCTGTGTTCACCAGAGTAGCACTTTTAATTTCCTTTAAGTATTTTTTCCTTTAAAAAAAAAAAAGAATTTTTTTCCTTTGCATCACAATCTGGCTAATTGTTTGGGGAAAGAGACCAGCTTACAGTTTATTTCAGCTTTTTGACATGCCCTCCTCACTAAAGTTAGTCATTTCTAGCTTTGATTTTAAGTGAGAGACATGACTCTTCCTGACACTTAACATTTATAGGCCATTATAGGGTTATTAATTGGCCAATTTTAATGTTGTTCTGTCTCAGGGAATAAGGAGGCCCGAGGAGAGGGAGAGAAATGGGAGAACAGACATCACTGGAGCACTCAGAACACCCAGGGTATTTAAGTTTGCCATCTTGTATGGGTGCTATTCATCATACCCTAAAACAATTACATTGGTAACATGAAAGATCACTGATCACAGATCATTACAGCAAATATACTGATATGTAATAGTTTAAAGGACTGAAGGAATTACCAAATGTGATAGAGGGAAACAAACAAAGTGAGCAAATGTTTTTGGAAATACAGTCTAGATAGTCTTGTTAAATGCAGAGTTGCTACAAATCTTTTTTTTTCTCTTTTATTTAAATTCTAGTTATTTAATATAACATGTAGTGTAGTACTGGTTTCAGGAGTAGAATGTAGTGATTCATCACTTACATATAACTCCGAGTTATCATCACAGCAGGTTCCCTTCTTAATACTCACCATCCATTAAGCACATACCCTGCCCACTCCCCTCCATCAGCCTTCAGTTTGTTCTTTTTCTTACGGTTTGGTTCTCTCTCTCTCTCTCTTTTTTATTTCCTCTATATTCATCTGTTTTGTTTCTTAAATTCCACAGATGAGTGAAATCATATGGTATTTGTTTCTGACTGACTTATTTTGTTTACCGTAATACACTCTAGATCCATCTGGGTCATTGCAAATGGTAATTTTATTCTTTTAATAGCTGAGTGATATTCCAGTGTGTGTGTGCCTGTGTGTGTGTGTGTGTGTGTGTGTGTGTATCTACATCTTCTTTATCCATTCATCATTCAATGGCACTTGGCTCTTTCCATAATTTGATTATTGTTGACAACGCTGCTATAAACATCAGGGCATGTGCCCTTTAAAATCTGCATGTTTTGGGATCCCTGGGTGGCGCAGCGGTTTGGCGCCTGCCTTTGGCCCAGGGCGCGATCCTGGAGACCCGGGATCGAGTCCCACGTCGGGCTCCCGGTGCATGGAGCCTGCTTTTCCCTCTGCCTGTGTCTCTGCCTCTCTCTCTCTCTCTGTGACTATCATAAATAAAGAAAAAATTAAAAAATATATATATTTAAAATCTGCATGTTTTAATCCTTTGGGTAAATACCTAGTGTTGCAATTGCTGGGTCATAGCATCATTCTATTTTTAACTTTTTGAGGGAACTCTATACTGTTTTCCAGAGTGGTTACACCAGTTTACATTCCCACCAATGGTGTAAGAGAGTTCCCCTTTCCTCACATTCTCATCAACACCTGTTGTTTCCTGTGTTGTTAATTTTAGCCATTGTAACAGGTGTGAGATGATACCTCATCACGGTTTTTATTTATATTTCCCTGATGGTGAGTGACATTGAGGATCCTTTCATGTATCTGTTGACCATCTAGATGTCTTCTTTGGAAAAATGTCTATTCGTTCAATTCATGTCTTCTGCCCATTTCTTAACTGGGTTATTTGTGTTTTCTTGTGTTGAGTTTTATAACTTCTTTATAGACTCTGGATACTAACCCTTTATCATAAACGTCATTTGGAAATATCTTTGCCCATTCTGTAAGCTGCATTTTAGTTTTGTTGATTGTTTCCTTTGCTGTGCTGAAGCTTATTATCTTAATGAGGTTCCAACAGTTCATTTTCCTTTTCTTTCTCAGATACAAACATTAAGTTATAAAAAAAATGAAGTAATATCTGTAAAGCACAATAAAATGAAGTATGCTGATAATAAAAAGATAAATAATCCAACTTAAAAATGACCAAAGGATATAAGTGGACAATTCTCTGATGTTATACAAATAGCCAATAAGCATAGTAAAAGATGTTCACCATAATTAGCCAAATCAAAACCATATGAGCTATCACTTTACACCCAATAGGATAACTATAATTAGAAAGACAATAGCAAATGTTAGCAAGGATGTGGAAAAACTGGAACCTTTGTAGATTGCTCTTGGGACTGAAAAATGGTGGGTCTACTTTGAAAAATAATCTGGACAGTCCTCAAAAGGCTAAATATATAGTTACCATATAACTCCACAACATTCATAGGTATATACCTCAGAATTTTGGAAATGAATGTTCATGGCAGCCTTATTCATAAAAACTGATAAATGGAATCAATCCAAATGTCCACTATCCGATGAATGCATAAGTAAAATGTGGTAAATCAGTTACAATGTAATATTATTTAGCCATAAAAAGGAATAAAGTAATGATACATGCTACAACATGGATTAACTTTGAAAATATTGTCTAAGTGAAATAAGCCTGTCCCAAACACCCATTTGTATGATTCCGTTTATATGAAATACCCAGAATACACAAATCTATATTCATGATCGTCAAGGGGCAGATGTGTGGGAGAAAATGATAGTGAATGCTAACGAGTACAGTGAGTTATTTTAGAGGGGAGTGATGAATATGTTCTAAAATCAATTGTGATCATGGCTGCACAACTCCATGAATACACTAAAAAGAATTGAATTGTACACTTCAAAAAAGTGAAGAGAGGGCATATGAATTATATGTCAAAAAAACTGTTTTTAAAGACAGTACCAACTGTACCCTACCACACCTAACAAAATGTTAATTTATCATGTCACTGTATTTATCCCACAGTTTAAAAAAATATTGGTGATATATACTTTAGTCTTACTCATGACTGTTAATGCTTTTTTAAAATTTGACTGGAAATATGACACACCTTTAGAAAATCTATGGCAGGGACTATGTAAGAAAATCTCTTAGAATACCAAGTATGATTTGAGATCCAACCCATTCATTAAGAATGATGGATGTGGGCACACCCAAAGGGAAAGGTCAATGGTAAATACAAATAAATACAAAGAGAAACATTTAGAGCTATTCTCCTTGGCATCACTGGCCATGCATTCTACGTGGACTTTCGTCCTAAGGATGTGGTTATACACAGAAAAGATGAAATTTCAGTGCAATTGTTAGTGAACAACCTTTTCTATTTTATTAATCACTGTATTTCCTGGCACACTAAATGCCCCATTGAATAAATGAATGGATGAATGGAAAGTTTATGTATTTTTTCTCAATTCTTTATTATGGTAGCATTTATGCTGAAATAGGGGACATGGCCAATTGAAAAATGGGCTTACTGCATGTTACTTAGTTTCACGATGACATTTTTCATCTTGATCCTACCCACAATGAACATTTTAACTCAAAACAAGAAGTTATTTATGACTAAATATATAGTGGGCATTATTCTCAATTTATAAACTCAAGTGTGCAAGAAACCACTTTAAAGTCATGTGAGTGAGCTGACATCAATTGGAAGCCCACATTCTAGAGAGGTGGGAAAACATTTCACCAACTCAAGGTCTCCCCATAATCCCATAGGGATATATGAGAGATTCCAAGGGATGCTTGGCATCATGGCCCATCCATGCCGGGTTCTCCTCCTCCTCCTTTTCTTCTTCTTCTTCTTCTTCTTCTTCTTCTTCTTCTTCTTCTTCTTCTTCTCTTCTTCTTCTTCTTCTTTTTCTTCTTTTCTTCTTCTTCTTCTTCTTTTTAAGATTTTACTTATTTATTTGACACAGAGAAAGAATGTGCTAGAGAGCACAAGCAGAGGAAGCAGCAGAGGGAATGGGATCCCAGGCTCATGACCTGAGCTGAAGGCAGATGTTTAACTGACTGAGCCACCTAGGCGCCCCCATGCTGGGTCCTTCTGAGACACTCTCCTTACCTTTCTGGTAACTGATCTAGGTAGGTCATAAGTATCTTCTCAGTCTTCCCTGACTATGACCTCTCCTCACATCTGCCTTCTAAGCCATACCACTCTCAAGTGCCCAGGAAATGTTCCCTCACTCAAGGACAGACACATCTATAAGGATATCCATCAGGTCTTCCTGGACAAAACAAGCGGTCTTCTCTTCTGTTCCCAATTCTGAGATCCTTTACCAGGGCTTTCCTTATAACCCTCTATCACTACCCCTCCTATCTCTACTACCAGCAGTTCAGGAAGTAAGGAACAGAATATAGAGCTCCTGAGAAGGGATCCACTTCTCCTCTGGTCTTCTATCTCTCAAAGCTTAAGAAGTCCAGCTTGGAGCCTATCAATTAGTCTTAGGCCAGAGTCCAGGAATTTGAAATTCAAGAGCCAAAAATTTAACTTGCTTATTATGTGTGATCCCCTTAACTGGGAGATTAAAAGCAGAGTGCGTAAGGTACCTAGTAATGGAAAAGTAGAAGTCACCAAAAACACTGAGAAAGAAACCCTCTACTGGTTCAAGTTATGTTGATTCCACAGTAGGATTTTTCAAAAGTAAGAAGTGTGAAATGAAGTAAAGAAGTGAAGCTCCTGCTCAAACACAACTGCAGCCACAAACCCCTGAGCACTATAGCACAGCCTGGGGTGTGTGAAAGATGAAATGAAACAGAGGAGAGTAGGAAAAATAGCTAGTCTTTCTCAAAGTTTTAAGGTGATATTATTTCAACCTTTTGTTGTCATACCTTCTATCCCAACCTTTTCTCAGGATGTCAGTCTTCACCCAGACAGCAGATTTCAATTCAGGAGATAAGGGAGAGTGTGGCTCTGGTTTGCTCTTTGTGGGCCAAACTAGATCTAGAGGTCATCACTCCCGGAGGTCTCCTGGGGACACACTTCTGGGGCCATTCCTGAGTTGGCCAACCTCAGATCCTTTCCTTAATGACTTCAGAGTGACCAAAGGGTCACCTTGCAGGAAGGGCTGATCTTGGTCTTCACAAAGTTTAGGTCCCCTGGTGCATGAGGAGTGGTCCAGGTATAGACCTCCATGGAGGTCCAGAGACCTCTGTCTTAGGTGTCTCTACCTCATGTCCAATTTACTTATTCTCCAGGCCTCAGTTTGGCATATCACCTCTTGCTGGATGTGAAGGCCTCTGGGTGTTGGACAACCCCTTATGTTTGCACTGTTGGGACTAAACTAAGATTGTTTCCTTGAAGTCTCTGACTCCTTCGTGTGCCAGTGAGCAACTGGAGCTTAAGTATTGCTTTAAGCATTGCTCCGTCTCCGGTATTTAGTACAATGCTCGGCATATAGAAGATGCTTAAGACAGAGGCCTACATTCCCACTCACTCCACTGTCTGCAGTGCTCTCATCAAAACCTGGTAAATTAGAGCCAAAACGCTAAAGTACCAAGGCAAGTAGCTAACACTCCTTTCTAAACATGTGGTTTTAGAACAGGGCCACTTAACAAGGTTGGAACTACTAGCAGTAAAATCCTAGAGAAAATATAGAACTGGCCCCAAACATGTTCCATTGGCATTTGGCTACTACACACAATCTTGTAAACAGCAACAAGTGGTGTGCAAATAAGAAATTTCACTTATGCTCTCCCACAAAGAAACTCAATAAATACATGAGCTCTTTCCCTGCTATTTTCCCATTAGCTGTGTTTTCTCTTAAAGAGCAAAAAAATAAATGTTTCTAGGCACTGGAATGACTTTGAAAATAAAATAAAAGCTAGGTTGTGCTATGCAAGATATAAACTGTTACTGAAAGCTCAGACAATCTCGTATGTTCTTGACAAGACCTTATCTTGAGGATTTTTTTTTTCCTAAAAACGTTCAGAAAAACATAGAAGTTCAATAAATGATGTCTTAGAATTACAAATGCTTATTCAACAAGGTTCCAGGTTACTTCTAATACTCTGAAAGGATTCTGAGCTTTACGTACATGTCCTCTCAATTAACATTTTATTGAACTTGTGTACAGTGAATATATTTACAGATATGACTTCTATTCCTAGAATTAAATAAATTGATCCTACAGATTCATAAGAGAGGGTGGGGAAAGGAAAGATACAGCTATAGAGGATTCCCAACTTGTGCATAAAAGTAGATACCTCACTACATTTTACCTGGAAATAATTTTGAATGCTCCACTGGAAATAAAGGAATTTTACTAATTTTGACTATCTTTTAAATAACCTTCAATTTAATTTACATTTGCCACTTTACCACACTTCTCTCTGACTACAAATATTTGTGTATGTTTCAAAGTACATACATGGATCACCTTTTAAATTGTAAGATAAAATGTCATCTTATGTTATTTAAATAAAATGAATTAGCATTTAATATTCTGCGAACTTGAAATTTTATTGATTTTGTTTGCAATGAGAGACCTTTAATTGGATCTTGGATTTTTTTAAGTTTTTATTTTAATTCCAGTTAGTTAATGTACAGTGTTATATTGACTTCAGATGTACAATAAGACATACTTCCAAAATAATAACACAAATTAGTTACCACTAGATATAGAAGTGATATGAAGGGATTGTACTGAAGTAGGGGGGAAGCTAGTTATGGACAATCATTTCTCTTCTTGGATATGACTGCATTAACTCTCCAAGGTAAAAAGAGACCTTTTCCTGTACTCTCCCTTATACGAACTATCTGCTAAAGACACTTTTGAAAGGTATTTGCAGTTTTTAATATGGTTTTACAACCATCGTGTTCTTCTGATCCCATGAGCAAAATCCTATTTTAACATATCCAAAGGACCATCCAAATTATTTCATGGTACTAGAATATTCCAATTTATTTAAATATTACTTTGAATAAGTAGACAACTGCCTGAAGCAAAGACGTGTGATAATAGGAGAGTTCAATACCAAGTTGCTTACTATAATGAGATTTAATCTGTAACCAGACTCAGTTAATTGAGAGCCATTGCCAGCTGTCGCTTATCCAAGATGCATGGCAGCTAGTCTCACTGCCATTAACATCCCCTTTTAATAAAGTGGCTGCTTTCCAACTACACACTGCACTGTCAGAAGTTCTGTTTCCAGATACAGAAATAGTAGGATACAGGAAGAAATGTGCTCCACATGTGGGCTCTCTTCCTGCTCCTCTTGGGGACTTGCTCTCTTCTTTTCTTCTCTTCCGCCCTCAGCGGTGGCATTCAGGGCGCTGAGCCTCGCTGAGGGCTCCGTCCAGGTGGCCTCCGAGGCCCACGACCCAACTCTTGTAGGCGAGGCCTGCCTCAACCACTCAGGCGGTGGCTGGTCCCTGAGCCCAGCCTTTGACTATTGAACTGGGCGACCTAGAGAGACTGTGACATTCGGAGGGAGGCCAGCATAGTGCAAGAGGATTACGAGGCTGGCGTGGGCTCAGTCTGCACAGTGAGCAGTGTGAGCAGAGTCACAGAGGAGCAACAACAGAAATGCAGACCACGCTTCGGCCAAACACAGGGAGAACAGAGGAGCTCCACAGGGATGGTGGAAAGTAGCTAAAGGAAGGTGTGCAAACCTGGGAAGGCCTACTAGGGAAGGGAGTATCGGGGTTCTGCTGGGGGTGACCCCAGCCACATATGCCCTTGGTTGCCTTTTCTGTGTTTTCCCAACCTCATGATGCGGTTCTCAAGCCCATGTGGACACTGGGATCCCGAAGGCTGCATTAGAATGCGCTTGGCAGAAGAACCAAGAAACAAAAAAATGAAAAAAGAGTGTGCTTGGCTCTGGGTGATAGAACTGGCTCAGTATTCCCTGGGGTCTCCTTGGCCCTGCTGCCTGGCTTCCCCAAAGTGTGTCCCGTAGAGCACCAGCCATAAATTCACACATGTGATTCTCTCTCTCTTCCTCTTCCTCACACACGTACACACATGCTCACACACACAGATCCCACATTCTATGGTTAAAAATGTTTGTAAAGTGCCACATATTCTGACAGTTGCAAGGCACATTGGTATAGAATCTTACCAAAGGCTTCCACCAATCCCACAGCAATGAACTTGCTCATTTACTTCAACCCCATGTTTCCTTAATTTGTTTTCTCCACAGAACCTTTTTTGGTGGAATATCTACTCTTAGACCATTTGTGATGCATGGAACACACTCTAGAGGTTGCTGATGTGACGACAATCTCCCTCCTCTACTGTTGAAACCATGAAACAATCTCATGGTATAGGTCTTAAGCCAAGTAGAATGGATGAAGACAGGCCAGGAGAGAGAGTCCAGGGAACTAGAGGAGCCCTGTCCTGCCATATTACAACTCAATAACATTTGTGATGCATCCCCAAAACTGTCCTCCAGCTCTTGCATCCCCATAAACTAGCTCTGCTTTTACCCCAAAACCAATCTGGACATAGACCGGAGAGCCTTGAGGCTTTCCAAAGCCCTAAGATTTCATTAAAAAGCCAGAGAAAGAAGATTTGCATGCTCCACTCAAAACCCAATACCCACAAATTCCCTATGCTAACATTAAGATGATTCCTCTCCCCTTTTCCTACCCCAAAACTGACATCCCCAGGTACCTCTTCCATTTTATGCACAGCAGTTCATCTCTGACTTAGTCTAATGCTCAACAAATCAAAATTCCCTCTCATCACTCATCTCCACCCTTAGAAGACAATTTAGAGACTATCTTTTGTCCTTGAACATGCCGTTAGGGGGTCTTACCCTCAATTTGCTAAAATATTTCCTCTTAAAAAAGTGCAATACTTTCCCTGAGAGGCATGATAGTTATTTTTATTTTCTCCATCATTAGCATCTGGAAGTGGCCTTTGCCAGGCCTCCAGGAGGTATCATGCCTCAGTACTTTGTACACAATGGCACTTAGGTTTTACTTAATAGGATTTTCTGGTTGTACTTCTGTATCCATTCTCCCCTCTGCACAAAGTAATAGAGTTTCGGGTTGGGCACACAGTCACCTACATAAAAGACTATTTATCTAAACCTTTTTGTCCTTCTAAACTCCATTCAATGTACAGTCTCTGATCATATACTCTGTGCTAGGTGATGGGGCCACAGCGCTGACTATGACACAGCCCCTACTATGACATAGCCCCTACCCACAAGAAGTTTATGGTCTACTCCAAAACAGCTATTTCTATATAATGTAATAAAGATGATGACAGAGTCATGAAGACTCAGCCCTGGGAACACAGGGAAAGAAATGCAGGAAAGCAGGGCGGAGCCTTGGAGCACAGAAGGCCTAAACCACTTTGCAAGGATAAAAAAAGAGTCAGCCAGACAAAGAAATGCGGAGGTGAGCTCGGAAAATTTGCAAAATGAGCAAAGGGCAAAGTCACAGAGGAGTGAAAAATCACGGGCACACAAGGGATGGCAAGAAGCCTTGTGCTCAAGGCACGTAGAGATGGAGAGGAGAAGAAGCTGGGAGAGAAAGACATGGCAAGTTATGAGGCTGCCCACACCGTGCCCTGCAGCTTGCCTTTTATTCTGAAGGACTGGGGCCCATAGAAGATCCAACCCTTACAAAATAAGCTATCATTACCAAATCATAAAGCAATCAAGCAGCGAATGCCAGTTGAGATCACCAAGAAGCCCCATTCTCTCACTTTAAAAATTTAAAATTATAGCCTTGGGAGGGAAAGGCCACAAGCCAGGACAGAGTTAGGACGGGAGTCCCAAGGCCCTCTCTAGCACAGGGTTCTTCTACTGCACTCCACTGCCTTCTCCATTTCTAGGAAGTCCAAAAGTTACCCCTTGAAAACTAGCTGCCCTGCCAAGGACATTTTCCTGACCCTACTCCTCAGCAACACACAGGCTTTGCAAGCCAGGCTTTTCCACCAAAGCCACAGAAAGAATGTTTCTCCTTCACTCTTGATCTTGTGACAATTCTTCCAGAGCGCACGTCTATTCTAGGCCAAAGAGTATTTGAATTGCAATTAGCCAGGAATGCAATATCATGCAAATGAATTCAAAGAACTTCCAAAAGACAACTTAGGAAAGAAAAAGAAGAGGAAGTACAGGATAAACTTCACTCTGGTTACTCATCAGAATGATGTCTGAAAAGTAGGAGGAAAAGATCTTTTAGGTCTTTTAAAAATCAAGAAACTATTGCTATATGTTTATTCCTTCACTAGTTCGCAAAAAATTAATTGATCATCTGTTACGCGCCAGGCTATGAGCTATGTACTGACAAAACGTATGATGGAGCAAAAATAAAGATGAATTAGACTTGGCCAATAAATTTGAGGAGGAATTCAGGGAGACATAATCCATCTAGAAAAAGATTAAAACAAGTTACACATGATGGCATTTAACCTGCATTTAACCTGGCACAATGACTTTACCCAGATTAGGAGATAAAATGATGGCAAAAAGCACAGACAAGTGAGCATCTGACAGGGAAGGCTATGGAATAGGCACCATGAGGCGATTCACCTAGAGGAGCTAGAAACCCAGGCTCTAGGAGTTAAAGGCTTCTTGCGAATTGAGTCTGAGCTGAAAACTATTCTTTTTAATTAAGAGTTTACCTCATTTCTTTAGTGAGAATGCTATAACTTGCAAAGCACAATACAACTCTCTGTTCTTTTTTTGCAATTTAAGGGATGCCATGATTTTTCCTAATTCCTTTAATATTCTTGCTTCCAAGAAAAAAAGAAAGATCAACTGAGCCGGTGATGAAAATTGTACTTTCCTGATGTGCGCCCAGGACATAGGACCACCCTAGACGTTTTATGACACATGAGCCTGTCAGACACCGACCACTTGGGGGAAGTGCAGGGATCTACCAAATGCCCCTCACGTAGGAGAAAGTTTCCGTTTACATCAGGCTCAACTAGAAGAGGCTCCAAGCAGAGAAGTAGCCTATTTTATTCAGTTCTGTAACCCAAGTTCCAAAGCCAGTGCTGGACACAAAGCAAAGTATTATGTAACTATTAGTTAAGTGAATAAATGGATGAATGAATGAATGAATGAATGAATGAATGAATGAATGAATGGCAGTGATGCTGGACTTTGCATTGAGCTGGCGTTCTCACGTGTACATTCCATAGTCTTCATCATCTGACTTCCCAGCATATTGAATTTTGAGGTTTAGGCTTCACGAGCACAATGACCATAATTTTTAATTTTTATCATCCGAAGACATCAACCTGAAGAAAAACTGCAGCAATGGTGCAATCAGCCTAAATATCTGACCACATTTTAAGGTAATTGATCTAAGAGGGTTAGAATACCTTACACAGGCTCTATGCATTTTGTGGCAATATTAACATTTTTTATATAAGGCTCCTGTCGGCATTTTCACCCATGGAAATAAGAAACTTCTCTACCCTTCTATTTTTTAAATAAATTTTTAAAAAGCTAGAATTTGGCATTTTTCCAGAGGGCTAGCAAGCTTCCAGTTTTCAACCCCATGCTTTTCTGCAGCTAAAAGATTTTTAGAATTTCTGACTCAAGTGTCCACCTACATCTTCACTTTTTAGTCTTTACGCACTGATATTTACTACAACAATTTCTCTTTTCCAAAGAGATCAGAAAAACAGACATCTGCTACTCAATGGGCTATGGTTGAAGCCTGACACATGCTGTTGACAGACATCCTAGATGCCTGGCTGGCCGGCGTCATAAGTGGGTAGTAAGTACCAAGACAGGGAGGTCCTCTCACTGGCTCCTGACACCAGCAATTGGAATCCTATGGCCTTGGGACTAGATTATGAAACGGCTTGACAGATGAATCAAACTACCATGGAAAGGAAATAATTCTTGTTTCTAATCCATAGAGTAGACTTTAAACTTTTTTTAACATTTTATTTATTTATCCATGAGAGACACAGGGAAAGGCAGAGACACAGGCAGAGGGAGAAGCAGGCTCCCTGCAGGAAGCCCCATGTGGGACTCGATCCAGGGTCTCCAAGATCACACCCTGAGCCAAAGGCAGAGGCTCAACCGCTGAGCCACCCAAGCGTTCCAAGTAGACTTTAATTTGAATTCCAATCTGTAAAACTCTTTAGATTCAGAAACTGAAAGGCCCCTGGTTCAGTTTCCCTCTTTGTAAAGAGCAACAATCTGCATTCAAAAGGCTCCATTCATGCAGGAACCTGTGATTCATTTGCTGTACAGTTTTCTATGTGTCATTTATCTTCTCTGCACCTTATTTTCTTCATCCAAAAAGAGGTGAAGTGGCTTGCTAACATGTTATGTGTCCTATGTGCAAAGAGTCTTTGTGACTATAAACTCTTCCCTTCCTAAAGTTCTAATCTCCTAAAGGGGGTTATATTATGGAGTTGGAAAGAAGCAGAAACAGAGTGCAAAAGTGGACGATGGGAAGGGCAAGAAACCTGCAGGTCCTGCAACAATGGGCCCTGGGAGGTGGCCAGTCCTAAAAGGAGCATGCCAGATGGTGTACCTAGGGAGGCAGGACCCCCGACATAAGGGACACTGGGCAAAGAGTCCTGAGCTCACACATAGCAAAGACCCATGGGCCTGCAAGGGACCAGGCAGATGGGGGCAGTGAGTATTTCAGCAGCAACTATGGAGGCCAAAGGCTGGAGAAAATCCCCCCAAAGACTTGCTCTATATGAATCCTCTGGGAATCTCAGGACTTTCCCTTGCATCTGGGAGGGAATAATTAGGTAATAAGTGAGAAATAATGTTCACTCACACTATAGAATAGGAAATAGGGTAAATCAAATATGACGGAAAAGGAACTGATTTAAAGAAAATGATGGTGTGGACCATTCTGTAAATGCTGTAGTTATTGAAACAGTATGGTACTGGCATAAAAACAGACACATAGATCGGTGAATAGAGAGCCTAGAAATAAGCCCATGCACGTACGATCAATTGCTTTACAAGAAACGAGCCAAGAATATACAGTAGGGGAAGGACAGTCTTTGCAACAAATGGTGTTGGAAAACCTGGACAGTCGTATGCAAAAGAATAAAACTGGGCCACTATCTTATATCTGTACAAAAATAAAACCCAAAAGGTATGTAAGACTTGAATGTAAGACCTGAAACCATAAATCTCCTAGAAGAAAACACAGGTGGTAAACTCCTTGACCTCAATCTTGGTGATGATTTTTTTTTTTGGGGGGGGGTGGTGGAGTTAAGGATACAAAAGGAAAAATAAACAACTGGGACTACATCAAACTCAAAAGCTTCTGCACGACAAAGGAAACCATTAATAATATGAAAAGTCAATTACATAATGGGAGAAATATTTGCAAATATATATAGAGAGATATATAAAAGATATATATATATATATATAAAGAACTTAGACAACCTGATAGCATTAAAACAATCAGATTTTAAAATGGTTGGAGGAACATTATTCCAAAGATGACATATACATGAAAATGTGGCCAATATCACTAATCATTAAGGAAATGCTAATTAAAACCACAGGGAGATATCCCTTCGCATCTGAATGACCGTCATCAGAAAGACAAGAGACGACAAGTTTTGGCACTGGATGCGAAGACAGGAACCCTTGTGCACTGTTGGTGGAAATGAAAACTGGTGCAACCACTATGGAAAACAGTACGGAGTCTCCTCAAAAAATTAAAAATAAGACGACTATATGACTTGGCAGTCTGACTTTGGGGCATGCATTCAAAGGAAATGAAAAGAGGATATTTTTGTTTTGTTTTGTTTTATATAAATTTATTTTTTATTGGTGTTCAATTTGCCAACATATAGAATAACACCCAGTGCTCATCCCGTCAAGTGCCCCCCTCAGTGCCCGCCACCCAGTCACCCCCACCCCCTGCCCTCCTCCCCTTCCACCACCCCTAGTTCGTTTCCCAGAGTTCGGAGTTGAAAAGAGGATATTGAGGGAGGAGATTATCTACAGTCCCATGTTCATTGTAGCATTATTGACAATAGACAAGATATGGGAACAACCTAATAAGTGTCCATCAACAGATGAATGGATAAAGAAATGGTCTGTAACAGTAAAGTATTACTCAGCTATGAGAAGGAACAAAAATCCTCCACCTGAGACAACAGAGGCAGGACTGGCGGGCACCGTGCTCAGTGAGTTGGGACAGAGAAAGGCAAGTACCGCGTGGTACCTGTCCTACGTGGAATCTAAGAAAAAGTTTTTAAGTAAAGCTAAGCTCATAGAGACAGAGTAGAAGGGGGGTTGCCAGGCCCAGGGGGTTGGAGGGAATACAAATAGATTTAGTAAGAAGGGGCTAACTTTCCCTTGTAAGGTGACTGAGGCCCGAGGACCTAATGCAGAGCTCGGCGACTCCAGTCAGTACAGGGCGTTGGAGAACCGACTGGAATCCTGATGTTCTCACCGAGACAAAAGGCAAAGAGAAGTATGTGGGACGACAGATGCGTTAACTAAGGAGGTGCGGGAGGACCCCTTTCACCATGTGTGCACGCGTCAAATGTGCAACGTATAGAACAGAACAAAACAAAGACAAACAGAGGGACTGACAGCACAGGGCCTGGATTTAAGGAAACGTGACAACCTGGGGTGGGCCGTTCATTCAGAGCGGAGTGGCCATCCCTGCTGCACGGCCTGGTAAGCGACACGCAGATTTTCGGGGCCTGTTGGGAGATCATTTAAGTGGCAGCCAGATGCAGACTGTGGGGTGTCAGGCAAGTACCTTCACTCTACGGTGTGAAAACAGCCAGACACATGCAAGTTTTTAGCCTTTTGAGCCCAGCAGCCTCTATCAAGGGAAGGAAGGCATTAACCTGCCCAGGGACAGAACCTTTCCCGCTTTTCTCCTGGAGGGATTTTAAAACGAAATCTACTTTAAAATAGAGTGGGGAAGTTTGAGGTTACTTGACATTTTGAGATTGAATTGTCTCTACTCAAGGAAAAGAAAAAAACTCAAACAAAAATCAAGCAAAGTATTAAGGCTTTAACTCAAAGGAGCAAAAACTTTCTGTTCTGCATTACAGGATTATGCTCTTAGAAAGAAAATTGGCATCAGCCTAAAGAGTATCACTGCCTGTTGGCCTAATTTACAGCAACGGATAGAGCTCTCGGGCATTTGCTCATCTTACAAGCAAACCTCTCCACATAAAATAATGCCAGCAACTGCTCGCAGGAAATAAGAAATCAGATCCAAAACGTTTGAAATGTTTTTATTTGGGCAGGGGGTGAGGGGAGTGGTTCGATGGTGTGCATGTGTGTGTGTGTGTGTGTGTGCGCACGCACTAATGTGTTCTTTTGTAGATACAGTTTAGTTTTAGTTTAAAAAAATATATAGATCATCAGGAACTGTTTAGACTTGCAAAACTCCTGCAATCTAGTGCCACAGGCTTTTTCCAAGGGGCTTGGGGTCTGGAACGGTCATGTGAAACATGCGGCCGCCCCTCCCCCGACGCAGACCTCCCACACACACAGGACTTTAATGATCTGGGGCAGATTCCTTTACTGCTCTGTCTCAGAAAATGTACAAGATGCCTTGCAGATGATAGATCTACAGCAGTTAAAGCCAGTGATTGCACCTGGCAAGGAGCCCACACGCCACATTTGCCACAAACCATGTCCACGTGGCTCACCTTGCTCAGCCTTCAAAGGGCACAGGCTGGAGAGTCCCAGGCAAGGGGGGACGGCCGGGCCGTGGACCTCCCATTCCAGGAGGGGGCTCAGCTGACAAAGGCAGAGCTGAAGCTAAATCGAAACTTCCCTCTGTCAGAACCAGTCTTAACACGTTCTCCTGATAGACACAGAACCTGCTGTGATTCCTCTAACTGTCCCATTTTATAAATCTCCTTCCCAGGCAGGCAGACAATCCGGCCTCGAAGTCAGAAAGCAGACACTCGCAGTCAGAAGGCGGGAAGTGAGATGTGTCAAACAGTCCCTTTTCTATTTAAAATAGAGCTCTCTCCGTCTCATTGGATAGTAGCCAGTGTAGCATTCTCAAAGTGGGAAGGTCACAAGGACAATTTATGAAACCAATTAAGAAAAAAAGAAGAATGACTACTATCCTCCTGTAGGATCCTCAATGCAGCCACCAAAGATAGAGAAGGATGGTGGGCCCCAGCCCCCCATGCAGAATGGCTCCGGACCAACAGCCATTGGATCTGCTTGTTTTTTGAGGAACAATAGGGGTGGGGGAAGGGAAGCAGAGGACAAAATCTCCTTTTGCCATGTTAGTCAAATAATTAGAAAAATAATTCAATATTAGGCAGACAGAATTTAACTAGTTCACTTTTCAACCCTGTTTTTATTCTTCTGTGTCTTCCTGACCTGGAAGCGTAGGGTTGAGGGATAAAGCGTAGCTGGGGGTGAATTATCTGCAGTTGTCCACAGAAGCCCTGGGTGGGCTCCAAGGAAGTGTGCACAGCCCTTTAAAGGCCAGCCTTGGAATTGGCACATTTTATTGGGTAGAGCAAATTGACAAAGTCAAACCATAGGCAACAGCTTTGACCTCCCAAGCTGCAAAGTCATAATACAAAGGAGATAACTACAGGGAGGGAAATAACTTCGGACCGTTTTTTTGCAATTACCACAAGAATGGTAAACGCCATCTGCACTAGTCTGTTCATGCTCTCATGACAAGGTAACACAGACTGGGTGACGGAAACAACAGAAATTTATTTTCTCACAGTTTGGAGGCTGTAAGTCCAAGATCAAGGTGCTGGCACAGTTGATTTATTCTGAGGCCATTTTCCTTGGTTTGTAGATGGTGGTCTTCCCTCTGAGTCTTCGCATGGTCCTTCCTCTGTGCACACACTTCCCTGGTGTCTCTCTGTATGTTCTAACCATCTCTTCTTAATAGAACACCAGTTAGGTTGCATTAGAGCCCACCTACTGGCCTCATTTAAAACCAGTCACCTTGGGGAACATGGGTGGCTCAGTGATGTTTTGTTTTGTTTTGTTTTTTGGCTCAGTGGTTGAGCACCTGCCTTCAGCTCAGTTCGTGATCCTGGGGTCCTGGGATTGAGTCCCACGTCGGGCTCCCTGCAAGGAGCCTGCTTCTCCCTCTGCCTCTCTCTCTCTCTCTCTCTCTCTCTCTTTGTGTGTGTCTCACGAATAAATAAAATCTTTATAAAAAATAAAATAAAACTAATCACCTCTTTGAAGGTCTTATTTCCAAAAACAGCCACTTTCTGAGGTCCAGAGGGTTACGACATTACTATATGAATCTGGGGAGGACATTATCAATCTCATACCACCTCTGAAATAACAAAGATCGTTATATTGGTGATGGGAGATAAAAATGAAATCTTACTGGTGAAGGACAGAAGCCACCCCGGTACTGCCTTTATCACCTGCCGCTTGGATACACCGGAAACTTTAGTGGCCAGTTTCCTGCCTCCTGATCCCTTGCAAACATTTAGTCTGCCATCTGCTGCAATGTGCATCCATCTAAATTCACCCTTTTTGTGCAAATAAAGTTTACCTCTTCCCCTGAAAAATAACACTCACCAAAGCAGACTTTAAATCAGAGGACCCTGGGGAATCAGAATGCTGTAAGTCTGGTATGTCTTTGAGTAATCAGGGGCGTTCAGGCATATTCCGTGTCCACCGTGCTCAAGGCCAGTGATAGAATGATGTGGGAATCAAAGCAGTGAAGAGATAAACCTTCCCAGTCTTCAAAGCACAGACAGGGTAGTTGAGTCATGGGGTCCCTAGTACAATAGGGCTTCCTAGGTAGGAAACCACTGGAATGGTCTCTTCTTTAATGACAAAATTGCATCTTTACTGCTAAAGATCAAAATGAACAGAGTGAGGAAGTTCTGACCAGCTCTGAGAATTAATTCACTTTTTATTCAAAAGTTATTTTGCAAAGGCCCTTTAGCACCTCTGAGTGTGTCCTTTGCTAGTTGTCCAGGGCAGAGCACCCCTTCCTGGCAAGCACATTTGTGACAAGCACAGGCAAGGAATCTGATATACTTTTTTCCCTTTAAATTAAAAAAAAAAAAAAATCTGCTTCTTTAAGAACTAGGCTTGTGAGTTCCCAAAGCAAAATATATTAAGAGCACAAGAGAGTTCAGGTTTGTCCAAAATCTGCCTTTCTGTTTTTATAGCAACGCCAATCTTGTTTGATCAGCACAGGAGAGCTGTTGCTGACTCCCGTACCTGGCTGTCCCCCACCTCTGCTTGGACAGAACCGAAGTCAATGCCTTACTCCTGCGGACCTGAGTACTAACAATGGAGAAAACAGTCTGTAGGTCATATCATAATAAACATTAGAATAAAATTAATACTTCTTTTCTCTTGCAAAATTATGTTTAAATTTTAACCTATGGCTCAATAAGCTTCACAGAGATGTGAAAATCCACTGAAGAGGGTTTTTTCTTTTCTTTTCTTTTCTTTTCTTTTCTTTTCTTTTCTTTTCTTTTCTTTTTTCTTTTTTTTTCTTTTCTTTCTTTTCTTTTCTTTTCCTTTCTTTTCTTTCTTTTCTTTTCTTTTCCTTTTTGTCTTTCAGGGAAGCACAGTGGCATCCGCCAGTTACACACAATGACAACAGAGGGAATCTGTTTATAATCAGTAAAGCTCAGGAACCTGGAATATAATACAGATCCACTCCGAACTTGAGTGCTGAGAAAATTCAGAAATATATAGAGCATACTTCCAATGACTGAATTTCGTGCTTAACTTTTTAAAGATGTTTCCTTATTTCTGAATTTTATATGCACATTTAAACTATGAAAAAAGAATAAATATATATCTTAAAGGGTTCTCAGTGTCAGTCACTCTTTGTCTCTTATTAAGGAACCAGATGTTAGGTGCATCATTTCATAAGACTATGATATTTAATCTTCTACTTTCAGTAGGATCCCCATATTTGCATGAAAATGTATTTCAAAGTACTTGAGGTTAATGTGACCTATAAATTAATATCTTTTATTAAAATTATACCAATGGAATAGCTATAGAGAGTATTTTGCCAACATGCAATCCTAGCCATAAAATTCTACTCATTTTATTGGCTTATTATAATTAATTACTTTTGTGGATCTGGGGAGGAAGGGGGCACTCAGCAAGACATTCTAAAGTGTGCCTGGTCCCATTGTCTCTACAGCGTGGCCTCCAAGGAATGTTGCTGCTCATGGTCTTGCCCAGCTTTGCATGTGACTTCCCAAAACCAGAAAGAGACTGGAATTAGACCTGGGAAAAAAGTGCCGCTGATAACCTTTTATATCCATTTTTGAATGGAGGACACAATGTTGAAAGTTGCCTGCATTTATTTACTTCTTCCTGACTTTATGTAATGGAACTTCAAAATGACTGATATTCTTTTAATCTCTTACTCCATTTTCTAAAATTATGAATGTTTAATTTGTCCAGTAATGAGAAATAACATCTGAGATGGGTTACGGAAAACACATATCCATATATAGGATATTAAGTCCTTTGGAGAAAAGACTTCCTCAACAAAGATCTGACCAGATAGAAAGTAGTAACAACAACAACTGCCTTCAGCAGCAGAATGGACACATATATAATCACATTCCCAATGCAGTAATACATGTCTCACATGCCTGGCCTCATGGGGTTATTCTGAAGACCCCCAGCCTCACCCACACTACAATGAATCCTGAATCCTTTCTTCTTGCCTCCTTGACTAGCTGGTATGTTGCAGATTTTCATTTCAACATTCCATCTGAACACATTATCAAGTCTCTCAATATCTCACCTCAGCTGCCCTCCCAGCCTCATGTTTATCTCTCTTTGGTTCTTGAATAAATATGAGTAACCCTTAGGGTTCCAGCTCTTCAGACCTATATCCTACACCAGGAAAGCCCCTGGCATGTTAAGGTAAGCATAAAAGTGCTATAGAACCACAGTCTTAGTTGGAAGGAACCATAGGAATCACTTTGTCCAAGCTTTCACATAAGAATGGTATGGTGGCTCAGCGGTTTAGCACCACCTTCGGTCCAGGGCCTGATCCTGGAGGCCTGGGATTGAGTCTCATGTCAGGCTCCCCACGTGGAGCCTGCTTCTCCCTCTACCTGTGTCTCTGCCTCTCTCTCTCTGTGTCTCTCATGAATGAATAAATAAAATCTTAAAAAAAAAAGAATGGTATGTTGTCACAAGTTATTAGATGAGAAGATGCATTAAAGTAATAAAAATAACAGTTTTTAAAGGTTTATTTCTTGTGTGAAAGATCTCAAACACCAGTATACCAGGCACTCTCTAAGATGGCTCCCACAATCCTTGCCTCCTGGAGTGGTTGCCCTCCACACTGTACAAAGGTTGATATGTACAACCAATATATAGTTAAAATGATGCTACATTACTTCTGAGATATAAGAAATAGACTGTGATTCCTGTAACAGTTTGTCCTTCTCTTTTGTCTGTCTCTCTCATCTCTTATTCTGGGAGAATCCAGCTGACATGTTGGGAAGACACTCCTAGAAGTCTATGGAGAGGCCAACATGGTGAGGAACTTAAGTCTCCATCCAACAGCCAGCAAGAAATGAAGGCCTTCCAGCAAGCACATAATTGAACTCAGAAGCCCAGCCTTCAGAAGAGACTAGAGTACTGGCTGACAGCATGACTGTGACTTCCTGATAGGCTTAATTTAGAACCATCCAACTAAAATGCTCCCAAATTCCCAGCCCACAGAAATGGGAGATAACAAATATTTGTTGATTTATACACTAGGTTTAAGACAGAAATACATTCCTCAACATAATAAAGGCCATATATAACCAACCCACAGCTAACATTCCCCTCACTAGTGAAAGGCAGAAAGTTTTTCCTGTAAAATCAGGAGCAAGAAAGGCTTCTCACTCTCACCACTCCCATTCAACATAGCCCTGGAAGTCCTAGGCAAAATAATTAGGCAAGAAAAAGAAATGAATCAGAAAAAAACCTCAATCTAATCAAATTTAGTAAAGTTGCAGGACACAAAATCAACATACAAATATCAGTAGCATCTTTACATACTGACAGTGAATTATCTGAAAAAGAAATGAAAAAAATCCTATATGCAATAGCATCAAAATCAATAACATACTTAAGAAGAAACTTAATGAAGGAGATGAAAGATTGCTGCACTGAAAACTATAGGACCTTGATGAAAGAAATTTAAGAAGATACGAATAAGTGGAAAAGTAATCCATGTCCATGGATTGGACAGATTAATATTGTAAATTGTCCCTACTATCCAAAGCCATCTATAGATTCAATGCAATATTTATCAAGATTCCAATGGCATTTTTTACAGAAATAGAAAAAAAATCCTAAAATTCATGTGAAACCACAAAAGACCCTCGATAGCCAAAGTATTCCCAAGAAAGAACAAAGTAAGAGACATCACACTTTTGATTTCAACATATATCACAAAATTATGGTAATCAAAACAGTATAGCACTGGCAGTAAAACAGATACATGGAACAGAATCAAGGGTCAAGAAATAAAGCTGGTCAACTAACATGGGGTAACAGAGCCAAGAATATCTGATGGAGAGAAAATAATCTCCCTGATAAATATTGCTAGGAAGATTGGACATTCATGTGCAAAATATGAAAGTAGATTCCTATCCTATACTATTCATAAAGATTTACTCGAAGTGGATTAAAAACTTAAGTGTAAGACTGAAACCACAAAATACCTAGAAGAAAATATAGGGAAAAACTTCTTAATAAGGGTCCTGGAAATAATTTTTGGCTCTGACACCTAAACCACAAGCAACAAAATTAAAAAAATGATACTACATTAAATTTTAAAAATTCTGCATAGCAAGTGATCAGCAAAATGAAAATGCAACCCATGGAATGGGAGACTATTTGCAAACCACACAACAGGGTGATTAATATCCAAAATATGTAAGGAATTCCTACCACTCAATAGTAAAATCATCATCATCATCATCATCCAATTAAAAAGTGGACAAAGTACTTCTAAATAGACATTTTTCCAAAGAAAGTATTTAAATGGCCAACAGGTACATGAAAAGGTGCTCAACATCACTAATTATTAGGGACATGCAAATCAAAGCCACAGTGAGACACTTCACAACTCTTAAAATGGTTGTCATTAAAAAGATAAGAGATAACAAATGTGTCAAGGATGTAGAGAAAGGGGGAGGCTGGTGCACTATTGGTGGGAATGTAAATTGGTGCAGCCACTATGGAAAATAGTATGGAAATTTCTCAAAAAACTAAAAAGAGAATTTCCATCTGATCTGGCAATTCCACTTCTGTGTGTCTACCCAATGGAAACAAAATCACTCTCTCAAGAGGTAACTGTACCCCCCTATTCATTGCAGCATTATTTACAATATCCAAGACATGGAAACAACCTAAGTGTCCATCTGCAGATGAATGCATAAAGAAGATGTAGTATACAATAGAATATTACCCAGCCATCAAAAGTTGAAATCTTATCATTTACAATAATGTAGATAGAACTAGAGGGTATTACGTTAAGGGAAATGAGTCAGTCAGAGAAAGACAATTATCACATGATTTTACTCATATATGGAAATTAAGGAACAAAACAAGATCACAGAAGGGAGGAAAAAATAAAATAAGATGAAATCAGAGAGGGACTAAAACCTAAGAGACTCTTAGCTGTAGGAAACAAACTGAAGGTTGCTGGAGGAGAGGTGGGTAGAGGGATGGGGTGACTGGGTGATGAGCATTAAGGAGGGCATGTGATGAGCACTGGGTGTTGTATGCAGCAGATGAATAACTGAACTCTACCCCTGAAACTAGTGATACACTATATGTTAATTAATTGTATTTAAATATACTAAAAAAATTTTAAAAGAAAATATGGCATATAAATACAATGGAATATTATCCAGCCATAAAAAAGAAGGAATTCTGACATTTGTGGCAATGTAGATGCACCTCGAGGGCATCATGCTAAGTGAGATAAGTCAGACGGAGAAAGACAAGTACTGTGTGATCTCACTTATACATAGAATCTAAAAAACCCAAACTCACAGAAACAGAGAAGAGATTTGTGGCTGCCAGAGACGGGGAGTAGAGGGAATTGGGTAAGGGTGGTCAAAAGGCACAAACTCCCGGTTGTAAGATAAGCAAGTTCTGGGAATGTGATGTACAGCTTAAGGGTTATAATGAGTAATACTGCGTTGTATACTTAAAAGTTGCTAAGAGAGTAAATCTCAAAAGTTCTAATCACAAGGAAAAAATGTATAACTATGTGAGGTGATGGATGTTACTAGACTCACTGTGGTAGCCAGTATACACACATAACAAATCATTCTGTTCTACAGCTTAAATTCGTGCAACGTTTTATGTCAATGTATCTTAATAAAACTGGAAAACAGTAAAATAAATAAAATGGAGGAAAAGTAAAAAAAAATGAAACATAAAACACCAATCATTTGTTACACAGCAATAGATCACGAATACAATCAATGTCAGTCTTCTAATTGTTTCGGGCAACTCATCGCCATGTCATACCAATGCTTAATGTCACCGCTGATAAATTGTTTTATGTCTCATCTGTCCAAACAGATCATTTCGATCTTCTGAGCAAGCACAACTGCTTAACCACAAGTCAGATGGATGTACCACACAATACAAATGCTGATAAATATTTGTTGCTTTGCAAGATGACTTATAGAACCCCGGTGTAAATTCAGAATGCTGAGCAAGCCAGTACGATGTGGCCACACGGGGGATACCTGGCGGTGTGTCCCCACTCCTTCCCTTTCCTCACACCAACGCTTGCTCTTCCCATGCCCTCTTTCTTCTGCTAGGGCCCTGTGAGCCCAGCCAGCCCCTCCATACGATGGAGCACGTGCCGATTCACTCACTCAAGTGAAATGTAGGCTAAGGAGAAGGAGGACTTGCTTGGGAGCTTCTGTGAAAATCTCTTCCCTTCTTCTGGACCTGGAAAGCAAGACGCTGCTGAAAACGACCGTGGCCCCCAAGAGTGAAGAGGAGGACAGAACAAAGACAGAGCAGCCTATGGACTAAATTCTGTTCCCCCCAAACTCATATCTTGAAACTCTAACATCCAACATAACTGTACTTAGCTATGGGGCCCTTAGGGAGGTAAAAAATATTTAATGCACTCAAAGAGTGAGGCCCTAATCCGATAGTCCTGGTGTCCTTATATAAAGAGGAAGAGACTACCAGGGCTCTCCCTCTGTCTACAAGTAACAACAGAAATAAAACTGGATGAGGACACAGAGAGAAGCCTGTAAGCCAAAAACAGAGATCTCACGAGAAAAACCTGCTGGCACCTTAATCACTGACTTGCAAGCACCAGAACTGAGAAAATAAATTTCCATTGGTTAAGCCACCCAGGCTGTGTTATTTTGTTGTGACAGCCCATAAGGAATACATATGGAACTACCATGTACTTACTTTACTAAACAATTTTGCATTTCTGCCAGCAGTGAATGAGTTTCTACTATTCTACATCCTCACCAGCATTTGGTATTGTCAGTGTTTTGGATTTTTACCATTTTAATACATGTATAGTGTATCATGCTGTCTTCATTGGCAACTCCCTGATGACATATGATGTTAAATATCTTTTCACTTGTTTATTTGCTGTCTATATATCCTCTTTGATGAGGTATCTATTCCAATCTCTTGCTCATTTTAAGAATCTAGTTGTTTGGTTTCTTGCTGTTGTTGAGGATTTTTTTTTTCAAAGATTATTTATTTATTTATTCATGAGAGAGAGAGAGAGAGGCAGAGACCCAGGACGAGGGAGAAGCAGGCTCCATGCAGGGAGCCTGATGTGGGACTCGATCCCAGGTCTCCAGGATCATACCCTGAGCTGAAGGCAGCGCTAAACCTCTGAGCCACCCAGGCTACCAATCTATTGTTGAGTTTTAAGAATTATTTGTATATTTTATAACAACTTTCATCAGATGTCTTTTGTAACTATTTTCTCTGAATCTGTGGCTTAAGGGGGGTACTTTTACAATTTCTTTATTCCTCTCATATAGGCTTTTTAAATTGGGATATAATTCACATAGCATAAAAGTCACCCTTGTAAAATACACGGTTTCAATGGTTTTTAGAATATTCACAATGTTATGTAATCATCACTATGAATTCCAGGATATTCTCATCACTCCAAAACAAACCCCGTATGCTTTAGCAGTCACTCTTCATTTCCCTCTTCCAAACCCTCTGATAATCACTCACCTACTTTCTAACATTATGAGTTCATATTCTGGACAGTTCTTTTGGCTAGAATCACACAGTATGTGACCTTTTGTGACTGACTTCTTTCACTTTAGCGTATGTGTTCAAAGTACATCCACATTGTAGCATAAATTAGTACCTTTTCCTTTCTATGGCTGAATAATATTTTATTGTATTGATATATTGCATTTTATTTATCTATCCATCAGTTGAAAAAAACATTTAGGTTGTTTCCACTTTTTAGCTGTCATGAATAATGTTGCTATGAACATTCATGTACAAGTTTTTGTGCCGGCCTATTTTCAAATCTCTTATGTATCTATCTACCTAAGTAGGAGTGGAATTACTATTATTGTTCACCTTTGTTATTACGACCATCCCAGGGGTTGGGAAGTAATACCTCATTGTGTTTTTGATTTGTATTCCTAATGGCTAATATGTTGAACATCATTATCTTTTTATGTACTTTTGGGTCATTTTTACATAATTCTTGAAAAACTGTCTATTCAAATACTTTACCTGTTTTTAATTGGGTTACCTTTTCAACATTGACCTGTAGAATGTATTTATGTGTTTTAGATACATATCTCTTATCACATATATGATTTACAAATATTTTGTCCCATTTTGTGAGTTGTCCACTTTGCAAGCCCAAAGTTTTGATTTTAATGAAGTTCATCTATTTTTTTCTGTTGTCATTTGTGCTGTTTTTAAAGTGAAATTAATCTTTTTTACTTAATTTTCCTAATCTTCAGATCTTTTTCTTCTTTCCTTTCTTGTCCATCATGGGTGTCATGAGTTGCTTAATGTTTCTGCCCATCTCACCTACCAAGTCCGTGTGCCATTGGAAGTGTAGTTTTTAATCAAACAATCAACTTCACCTTCACTGAAAATAAATAGTTTAAGACATTTCTTTCTTTGACAGTAGTCAAAATTCCCAAGCTGTGGGGTAGTCCAGGTCCCTACAGTATATGGAAGCTACATCTGTGAGAAACTATGTCCTCCTGTCAGTGGCATTTTCAGAAGAAGGGGTATGTTTCCTGTCTAGTGAAGCTCTCGTCAAGTTTCAGTCCAAATAAAGCTGCAAGAGTTTGCAGATTGGGAGGATGGAGGGCAGGGAACTTCTGGTGAGAGTTGCTCCATACATTTGTTTTTACTAGTACTAGGCTTGCCAATCAAAGGAATAAGTAAGTCCATGCTTAACCCCATATAGACTAAACAGCCAGGGGACTGGGAATGGGAATTTGCTTACAAAGGGATTTCCTGCATGGTCTGGAGGTCAGGGGCAATGAAAAAAAAGTTAGTTGAGGGGCTTAATCCATGACTCAACATATGTTCATGAATGTAAAGCCCACCTTTGCACCTAAAGCTTATAAGCAGGTTGACAAGAAGGGGAGCGTTCACTCAAGTCCACTTGTAAAAGGCAGATCCCAAGAAACTATCACTCTACATGAAATACTTTACACCAGTCTTCCTGCAGATCAATGAAATTAGGTCATATTTTTCAAAATTGAACTGCTTTGCAGCAGAACTTTTAACTAGAATTCGATTCTTATGACTATTTTGTCAGAGAATATCATCAAAATTCATTTCTCTAAGTGCTAAAATAAACTGCCACAGGAAATAGTCCAAAATCAGCAAAGGTATTCTAGATTTAAAGCATATAAAATTTTAAAAATAATAAAAATTTTTAAAAATAAAGCTTATAAAATATTGGGAGAACAAACAATGAAAATTGGAGTGCTAACTTTGAGAGATGTAGTAGTAACCCCCAAGAGTAATTAATTCAAATATATCATTGTACTTTATCAATATTAGAATGAAGGAGAGTGATGCCTAAATAATCCTAGGGATTTTCAAGTATGATGAAACCAATATGATACCATAAAGTAAACCACAAGAGAAAATGAAAGTTTGGGTTATGAAGCAATAATAATGACTATCAAAAGAAAGTAGAGTGAAAACATGTCATGCGGTAGGAGGATAGGCTGCCATGACAAGTCTTAGACTTCAGTCTTTCCCACCCTCCTGGCCTCTCACCTTGTCCCCTAGGTTCAAACTTTCTACCTGGGTCATATTGTATGTCTTTAAAACATCTTTCTCTGGAAAACCTTTTCCAGCTCTTCCAAGCTGAAGTAGGTATTTCCCTCTCGCATCTGGAAGCATCCTGAACATATTCATAATGGAAGTTGGCCACACTATGTAGTGACCTTTGGGCATCTGGTCTGCCTCCCCTATGATAGGCTGAGCTCCTAAAAGGCAAGATCAGTGACTTGTTCATCTCTGTATTCCAATGACCTGGAAAGGAACCTGGTAGCTAATTGTTATTGAATGAATGAATGAATGCATTTTATTTAAATACATAAATGTAGTTCTACTGTTAATATTATAATTACATTTTCCTTAATTAATCCAGGAAATCTAATGCTGCCTCATATATGACTGAAATATAGTGTGTATATATACATATATATACATAGAAATATATAAAGCAATTTCTTTTATTATAGACTTTAGTAAACCTCTTCTATTTTGAACTAATCAGAGAGAAAACAGTGGATTTAAGTGAATATATCATAGAATTTAATGTAAAATATTTAAAAATTACCTTTTTATACTTTTATTGCCTTTATTACAATAACAATTATTTTAATAAATTTGAGTGTACAGCATCAGTTACTGTGTATAGGTTTTGCAGGGTCAATGCTGAGTCCTTTGTAATTACTCCTACTTACATAGAAGACCTTGTGGAAATATGCATTTTTTTCCACCAAAGCTCTTTATGTCACCAATCTGCTAAGCAAATAGTTTCCTAGTATGTAATTCAGAGGCAAATTTCAATCTGGTTCTAATAAAATTATCACAAATTAAGGTGGGCTAAATTATTTAGTACTAAGAAAATATTAGAAAGAGATGGTTTATAAGAAATCATTCATGACAGGAACTAATTTCACATAAATAATTCTCTAGTATGCTTTTGTGTATTGATTTATTTTACTGATTTATGTTTGGCTAGCTTTACTTTAAAAAAAAGACAAACACATTTACGTATCTTTTATCTTTTCAAATAACATAGCCTTCTTAGGAGAGAAAACTATTTTAACTGAGGCAGCTCTCACTGAATTCATAAAGTCAAGTTCCAATAGACTCAATTTAGCTTGATTTTCTCTCAACACTTGTCGATCACAACCTTAAAAAACTATGGACATCTGAAATAATGCAGTCTAAAAAAAAGAAGTCCAATAAAGAAAAGTTAATTCCAAAAAGAAGGAAAGAAAGAAGAAAGAAAGAAGAAAGAAAGAAAGAAAGAAAGAAAGAAAGAAAGAAAGAAAGAAAGAAAGAGAGAGAGAGAGAGAGAGAGAGAGAGAGAAAGAAAGAAAGAAAGAAAGAAAGAAAGAAAGAAAGAAAGAAGAAAGAAAGAGAGAAAGGTTAATTCCCAAGTCCTAACATAGAACACAATCAGATCTTATCATTTTAATGTCTATCATTCAATCTATAATGTAGTGGAACACAGAAACTTTCCATTCAAAGCCAGGTCATTCCATTGCTAATGATGTGTTCTTATTTATATAAGTGATTTTCTATGACTTTAACTAATCTGTGAAATATACATAATCATCATCATTTTTGTCATCATTATGCTTACTTTGGATGCTACAGATGGAAGTATTTGTTTATGGCCTAATATCCGGTAATATGCTAAGTGCTCTGTGTTTCCCAAAGTAGCCTGACCATAAGAAATGCCCGGAGCACTCTTGAAAAAAAAGATTTTATTTATTTTATTTGAGAGACAGTGAGCGCAAGAGAGAGCATGAGCTGGGGAAGAGGCAAATGGAAAAGGAGAGACAGACTTTCTCCATCAAGCAGGGATCTCGATGTGAGGCTCAATCCCAGGACTGCGGGAGCATGACCTGAACTGGAGGCGGATACTTATCCAACTAAGCCACCCAGGCCCCAGAGGACTTTTTTTTTTTTAATATTTTATTTATTATTCATGAGAGAGAGAGAGAGAGAGAGGCAGAGACCCAGGCAGAGGGAGAAGCAGGCTCCATGCAGGGAGCCCGATGTGGGACTTGATCCCGGGTCTCCAGAACCAGGCCCTGGGCCAAAGGCAGGCGCCAAACCCCTGAGCCACCCAGGCTGCCCCAGAGGACTTATTTGTTAAAAAGCACCCATGGCCCTCCTTCAGACAGACTCAATGAGTTAGAATTTCCAGGGAAAAAATCTTATAATCTGTTTAATTAACAAGCACCCTGATTGATTCCTATGGTTGTAGTTTGGGAAACTGTGCTAAAGGATCTCAAAGTTATGTATACATACATAAAGGGTACCTAAAAATGTATAGAATCTCACAGATCAAATTCCAAGTCCATATAAGGAAAAAATCAATGTCATTCCAATTTCTTCTTACAAAGTACATTGTTTTCATTTCCCCACTTTCATATTTACCTCACTACTACAGTAAAACCATCAGATCTAATCCTAATGCAATAGCCCAGGAGTCTGGGTAAAAAATCCTTACAACAGGAAGATACTGTTATTTATGCCCCAGAAATTCTTATGGACATAGGGCAGCGATGGTACAAGGCAGAGCAAAGACTCGGGAAAGACATTCTGTTACTAAGTGGCATGTGTCACCACATAACAGTCGAACTCCAAATCCCAAGTAACAGGAGGTGAATGCCCATTCAATCAAGTCACCATAGACAACGTAGGCTGCTCTTGATTACTTGTAATCTCTTGTCATCTTCAGCCTCCTGCTTCACATTCCAGGCTCTTCTTTTGGCCAGAGATGCTCTTTCTTACCCTCATTACACAGAGCCACTGTGACTTTTAAAGTGCAACTGACATTTCACATCTTCCATTAAGTTTTCCTGAACCTTTTTTAAGTTTTCATTCCAATTCCAGTCAGTTAACATCCAGTGTAGTATTACTTTCAGGTGTCCAATATACTGATTTGATACTTCCATACAATACCCAGGGCTCATCATGACAAGTGCACTCTTTAATCCTCATCATCCATTTAACCCGTCACCCACCTACCTTATTGTAGAAAGAAAAACAGAAAGAATAAGGAAATAAAGAAAAAGAGGAAAGAAAAGAAAGAAGAAAGAAAGAAAGAAAGAAAGAAAGAAAGAAAGAAAGAAAGAAAGAAAGGGAGAGAAGGAAGGAAGGAAGGAAGGAAGAAAGGAAGGAAGGTAGAGCTAGGAAGCCAATTTGAATTTAAAATTTCCTAAATGTAGATGGTCTTCTCAGGCTGTTAAAATCCTATCTTGTTTTGAGGAAATCTGAACATTTAGAAAACTTGTTTCCAGGTCTAGGGAAAAAGTACTGGCAAACCTCATTGTATTGTGTTTCATTTACTTTGCAGATATTGCAATTTTTTTACAAATTGAAAATTGGTGGCAATCCTGGGTCCAGCAAATCTTTCTGCAGGATTTTTCCAAAAGCATGTGATCCTTTTGTGTCTCTTTGTCACAATTTTTGCAATATTACACATTTTTTTCATTACGGTTATATTTGTAATGGTAATCTGTGTGTGGTGATCCTGGATGTTATGACTGCAATTATTTGGGGGCATCACAAGTCGTACCCATATGACAACAAGCTAGATCGATGCTGTATGTGTTCTGACTGCTTCACCGCATAGTAGTTGCCTGTCTCTGTCCTTCTCATTCCTCCCTATTACATGAGACACAACAATAGTCAAGTGAGGCCAATACAATGGCTTCTAATCATTCAATTAAAAAGGAGAGTCACACATCTTTCACTTTAAATCAAAAGCTAGAAATGATTAAGTTTAGTGCAGAAGGCATGTCAAAGAGCTGAAGGAAAGTGAGACACGGGCCTATTCCACCAAACAGCCACGTTGTGAATGCAAATCAAAGGAAACTGAAGTTTCCTTCAGTTCTTTGACATGTTCTTGAAGGAAACTGAATGTGCTACTCCAGCGATCACATGAATGATTGGGATATGAAACAGCCTAGTGGCTAGTGTAAAGAAAGTGTTAGTGGCTTTGATAGATCAATCAGCCACATTCCCTAGAGCCAAAGCCTAATCCACAAGAAAGCCCTAACCCTCTTTATTCTATGAAGGCTGAGAGAGGTGAAGAAGCTACAGAAGAAAAGGTGAAATCAGAGATTGTTCATGAGATTTGTTCATGAGATGAGACAAGAAGCCATCTCCATGACATCCAAATGCAAGGTGAAGCAGAAAGCGCTGATGTAGAAGCTTCGGCAAACCATCCAGCAGATCCAGCTAAGATGACTCATGAGAGTGGCTGCACTGAACAACAGATTGTCAGTGTGGATGAAACAGCCTTCTACTGGAAGTAGATGCCATCTAGGACTCTCCTGGCCACACAGGAGAAGTCAATGCCAGCCTTCAAAGCTTCAAAGGACAGGCTGACACTCTCCCTAGGGGCTAATGCAGCTGGGGACTTGAAGTTGAAACCAATGAGCATTTGCCATTCTCAAACTCCTAGGGCCCTTAAGAACGATGCTAACTATGCTAAGCCTACGCTTTCTAAAAGGAAGGACAAAGCCTGGACGACATCTATTTATTTATAACTCGGCTTACGGAATATTTTCAGCTCACTGTTGAGACCTACTGCTCAGAGACAAAGACTTCCTTCATCACGTTACTGCTCATTGACAAGGCACCTAGTCACCAGGAACTCTGATGGACATGTACAATGAGACTAACATTGTTGTCATGCCTGCCACCACGACATCCACTCTGCAGCCCACGGATCAAGGCATCCTTTCAACTTTCAGGTCTTATTATTTTTAAAAGATTGTATTTATTTATTCATGAGAGAGAGAGAGAGAGAGAGAGGGGCAGAGGGAGAAGCAGGCTCCCTGTGAGGAGCACGATGTGAGACTCGATCCTAGGACCCAAGGAACACAACCTGAGCCAAAGGCAGATGCTCAACCACTTGAGCCCCGCAGGTGCCCTCAAGTCTTATTATTTGAGAAATACATTCTGTGAGGCTGTAGCTGCCAAAGACAGTGATAGCCCTGATGGATCTGAGCAAAGTCAACTAAAAACCTCCTGGAAAGGATTCACCATCACACGCCATTAAGAACGTTCATGACTCATGTGAAGAGGTCAAAATGTCAACATTAGCAAGAGTTTGGGACAGGTTGATTCCAACTCCCATGGATGACTCTGAGGGTTCAAGACTTGGGGGAAAACTGCGAATGTGGTGGATATAGCAAGAGAACTAGAATTCAAAGTGAAGTCTGAAGATGTGATGGAATTGCTGCAATCTCATGTTTTAAAAAAAAAAACAGATGAGGAATTGCTGTTTATGGATGAGCAAAGATGCTTTTTTGAGATGGCACCTAGTCCTGGTAAAGGCGTTGTGAAGATGGATGAAACGAAAGCAAAGGATTTGGAATACTACATACACTTAGTTGATAAAGCAGGTGTAGGGTTTGAGAAGATTGGCTCCAGTTTTGGAAGGGGTTCTACTGTGGATGAAATGTTATCAAATGACTTTACATGTTACAGAGAAATTGTTCATGAAAGGAGGAGTCATTTGATATAGGAAACTTCATTGATTTTTTATTTTAAGAAATCTCCACTGCCCCCGCAGCCTTCAGCAACCACCACCCTGATCATTAAGCAGCCATCGACATGGAGAAATGACTCTACACCAGCAAAGAGGTTATGACTCGGTGAAAGCTCAGATGATGGTTAGCACATTTTAACAGTGAAGTATTTTTTCGTAAGGTATGGACATTGATTTTTAGCCATAATGTTATTTCAGTAGGCTACAGTACAGTGTAAATATAACTTCTACATACACTAGGAAACCAACAAAATTTTTTTACTTCCTTTATTGTGATGGTCTAGAACCAAGCAAGCAATATGGTTGAGGTATGCCTGTAATTGTGGTGAATGCATCAAACTCAAACAGAGGCATACTTCTCCCAGAATTAAATATATTGGAAGGATAGCACTTACAAAATTTTTCAGTAAGTATGTATATTTTTTTAAAACAGCCCATATTCAAAGGACAATAGTTTTCAAATTCTATTCCAACTCTCCATTTTTTCCCCAATAAGTGTCCATTCAGAAAAATCAGTTCAAAAATAATATGAACAAATATTGGAAATTTACTAAGTGATTGGTGTTGTACTAACTACTCTGAATATATCCATTGACATAATCCTCACAACAATTTTATGAGGTAAATTTTATTATTTTCCCAGTTTTATGAATGCGATACCTGAAACTCAAAAATGTTAAGTAACTTACCAACGCACAGAACTAGAAAGTAACAAACTTGAGTTAAACTCATATACTATGGTTCTAGAACCCATATTCTTAAATACTTCATAACTGTTTTTGAGAAATCATCACTGTGCTGAAGTCAAAATGTGTATGTGAGCATGTGGAAGGTCCTTCCTGGGCTCACCTACATTCAGTTCCCCTAAATTATATAGGTTTCCACTCACAGGCAGGTACATCTGAATAGTATAGTTCAATGAGCGGTGAGTGGAAGTGATGTGCATATTGAATTGTGGCTGTGAAACCCCACATGAATCTCTTCTCTTGCTTCAGTAGTTGAGGAGGAAGTCTTAAACTACGATGATGAAGTCGCATGACAAAAGCAGTTTAGGACACTAATATTTGAGAAGAATGTCCCATGCCTCTTCCCCCGACCTACTTATCGTAATCTTACCAAGATGTTCTTTCCACATCTCTTACCAGCCAGCTAATCTATTATCCACTCCACATAAATCTGGTCCCTGAGTAAATAGAAAATCAGTTGTATTAGTCAAAATTTGACCCAGTGACATTCACAACATACTTTCAGGACCACTTGAATAGGATTATGATACAGTTGCTGTTACTGCTTCTGGCTGGTTCCGTGCTGAAGGCTTCTGCTATCCATTCTTCTTTACTTCTCAGTTCTGTTGTCCACTTTTATTCATGTTCAAGGGGTCAGATCCCCATAAAATGCATTGAATAGACCCCCTGGTTCTCTGACTTCCAATTAAATTTGTCCAACTTGGGGCTGTTATCTAAATAGTCAAAAGTGGTCTCCGTGTATTTGCTCTTAGCCTATTTATTTCTTCACTGCAGGCTGAGACCCATTGACTCAAAAGCCAACAAGTGCCAAATTACCATTTTTGCAAATCCAGTTATTCAAAAAATAACCTAAACTAGCACACATTTTTATCTATTTAGAGTCTGCCTGCTCTGAATCATTGAGGAAACCTCATCCCACATCTGCTTATCATTGGTAAGATAAGACCACCATGCTGCTGGGCCTATCAGAGCTCTCAAAACAGACTCCCCCTCCTGCTGCTGAGCAACGTCCCCTAGACATGTGATCTCCTTCTCCCCAGGAGTTCCCTTGTCCTCCTCTCTTTCTGGATAGTGACTCCCTCTCAATAAGCTTCTGGACAGACTAATGCTGTGAGGGACTTTCCCTCCCATATAACCCTGTCCATATTCCAAAAAAACCTGTTGAGTGTTACAGCCTCTCATGGTCATATCTTTCCTAGATAAGCCCTAAATCCCTTGAACTCTTTATAGAGGCAGCAGAAGGGAATTTGAGTTTGGAAGATGAGAGAGGCCAAAGTATTTATTCTCTGAATCGTCCCTCTCCAGGATTATAGTACAGCAGTGGTGGTAACTTGACCCAAGTCCACAGATCTTGGGGGGGTGGGGGGGCCGCCTTCTCTGTCAACTTCAGATCTCTTAATATTCACATTGGCATCCCTTTTCTTCCCCTTTCAGGCCTAGAATGTTATCAGCTTCACAAGGTTGTTAGCCCTGGGCTGCCAACTAGTCCTTATTTCCCTTAATTCTGCCTACTGATTTGTAAACTCATGCTACCTTCAGAGAGGGTCTATTTCATGCTAAAGTCTATACTTTTCTCTTTACAAGATGCATCCATTAACCAAGTCTCTGCTTTTTCCATTAATTTCATATGAACAACTCCCAGTGAAGACATAGGTTCAGCCTGCAAGAGAGGTAGTGAGGCAGTAGGAGAAAGTACCATGGGTACCTGCACACCTATGCATGGATACCTCGTACCAATGCCCTTTGGACCTGTTCAGATACAGTCTCATACATACCAATTCATTTAATCATTGAATGAAGTACTGTGCAGCCTAATTTTACGATTCAACTAGTGATGTAATACCCAGTTCTCAATGGGCATCTTGGGCCTACCACAGTATCACTTGGTTTCTCATGGTTAGGTGTTTGGTGCCCACAAAGAACCAGTAGCAAAAGAGTTGCTGCTTTTCAAATAGAAAATAACTTTAGCCAGACCAGGACAAAGCCAAACTCTAAGACCTTAGGCATCTGCCCTGTGATTCTTATAGTGTTCTTTTCCAGGCCTTCATTCAGCACCCTTATCTTTCACAGAGTGACATTGTATTTGCTGGCTTATATGACCTAAGAATTAGGACAGCTCATATAGAAGCTAAAGTCATAGACAATTTTTTCTTATGTTGAGCTCCACTCAGCAGACTTACAGAGCAGCATGCTCAAATGTAATATATGTTGTCTGTAAAATTCAGAGGCCCATTCAGCATTGTGCTTCTTCGGCTTCTGATAAGCAGAACAAATTTCTGTGACCTGTCTTTCACTTCTACGTTTTGCTATTTATATTCTACATGTCATATTTTCTTTTGTTCTTTAGTTACTCTATTACTGCTTTTTTATGTTTAATTAATTTTTGTAGCGCATTATTCTGATTCCTTTATTTCCTTTTTAATTCATTTTTATGACCATTATCTAATTTCACTAAAACTTTTTTTTGTCCAGAAATAGATTTGTTTTAACAAAACTTTAACTAATACTTTATAATGCTTTACAGTTAGAAAAAATGTTTTCGCATATGTTTTCATATGTGATTTCATTTAAATAATGTCTAACATGCATTCTAAATTAGGATCCACCAGAGTGAGATGACTGTGGCTTTCTATACCTAAAAAAAGGACAGCTCCTTTTTCTTCTGTAGGGGTTTAATTTTGTATTACTCATAAAATTTTATTTTCAAAAAGTACATTTTATACCATTTTCTTGGTGGTTACCTTGGGGAATAGAATCAACAATTTATAACAACCTAGTTTGATTTAATATCAACCTTGTCTCAAGAGTATACAGAATTGTACTTCTATACAGCTGTCCCTCTTCTTTTACATTGCTATTGTCACAGATTACATCTTTGTACAACTAACATTTCATACATTTGTCTTCTAAATCCTATAGAAAAAAAGACTTAAAAACCAAAATGTAATTAGATTGGCTTGTACCAATTTTTTTGTTTCTTCCTATGGCTTCAAGCTACTGCCTAGTGTCCTTTCCTGAAGGATTGCCTTTAGCATTTCTTATACAGCAAGTATACTAGAAATGATCTCCATCAGTTTTTGATTACCTAGGAATGGTTTGCTTTCCCCTTTTTTTTTCTAAAAGCATAGTGTTGCTGAATATAGAATTTTTGGCTGAACTCTTTTCTTCTTTCTAGCACACTAAATATGCATCTCACTACATTCTGATCTTCATGGTTTATGCTGAGCTATTAATCTAATTGAGGATCTCTTGTAGATAATAAGTCAATTCTCTTTTTACTTTCAAAATTCCCTTTTTTATCCTTGGCTTTTGATTGATTATAAGGTACTCAGTGCAGATCTCTTTAATCAATTGGATACTCTCAAGATCCTTGGAAGTTTCGTATATTTTATGAAATTGGTAAGTTTTCAACAATTAGTTATTCATATTTTCTCTGCTTTTGTATTTCTCTAGCAACTTCTGGAACTCCCATTATGCATATGTTGGTATTTTTATGTATCCTATAGGTTTTGTAGGCTTCATTTATTTTTCTTTATTATTTTTCTTTTTGCCCTCAGAGAAATTCATTTGACCTACCTTCAAATTCACCAATTCTTTTGTGAATCTGTTCAAATCTGCTTTTGAACATCTTTCGTCAATATTTCATTTCAAAAGGACCGTACTTTTCAGTCCTATGATTTCTATTTAATTCCTTTGATAATTCTATTTTTTTATATTCTCTACTTGTCAAGACATTGTTCTCCTGGTTTTCTTTGTTCTTTGCCCATGATTTTCTTTAGCTTCTTGAGCATATTTAAGACAGTAGTTTGAAACGTGTCTTAAATCATTGTCTAAAGTTGTTCAACATCATTAAACATCAGAGAAATGCCAATTAAAATCACAATGAGATACCATTTCACACATCTTGCAGTGGCTATCATTAAAAAGACAGAGATAACGGATGTTGGAGGAGATGTGGGGGAAAAAGGAACTCTGATGCACTATTGGTAATATAAGTGGTGTAGCCACTGTGGAAAACAGTATGGAAATTGCTCAAAACAATTAAAAATAAAGCTATCATATGATCCAGCAAATCTGTTTCTGAGTATTTATCTAAAAGAAACAAAAACGCTAACTCAAAAAGATATCTACATTTCCATGTTTATCACAGCATCATTTATAATAGGCAAGACACAGAAGCAACCTAAGTGTCCATTGATAAATTAATAAAGAAGATGTGCTATTTATTTGTATATAATGGAAGCTATAATGTATATAATGGAAAATATCCAGCCATACAAAGAAGGAAATCTTGCCATTGCAACTACATGGAGGGACTTTGAGAGTGTTATGCTAAATAAAATAAGTCAGCAGAGAAAGAAAAAAAATATGATCTCACTTGTACGTGAAACTAATTTTAAAAACTGGCTCAGAAGATGGCAGAGGAGTAGGGATCTTTTAGCTGGGCCCTAGAATTCAGCTAGATGGCTATCAAATCATTCTGATCACCTGAAAATTCAGTGGGAGATCTAAGAAAAGAATGATGCAATTCTACAAAAGCAAAGTGACCACTTTTTGCAAGAATGAGTAGGCAGAGAAACTCACAGCCTCAAAAGATAACAAAAGGAAGTACTGACTGCCAGGGACCTAATCAGTATGGATATAAGTAAGATATCAACAAGAATTCAGAATAACAATCATAAAGATACTAGCTGGGATTGAAAAAAAAAGGAGAGAAGACACTAAAGAATCCCTTTCTAGAGAAATAAAAGAACTAAAAGCTAATCAGGTAAAAAAAATGCTATTAATGAGATGCAATAAAAAATGGAGGCCATAGCTACTAGGATAAATTAGAAGACAGAATGACTGATATAGAAAACAAAATGATGGAGAATAAAGAAATCGAAAAAAAGGAGATAAACAACTGGATCATGGAGGGAGAATTCAAGAGATAAGTGATACCACAAAGAAAAATAATATTAGAAAAACTGGGGTCAGAGGAAGAGAAAAGGGAAAGAGAGGGGTAGAAGGTATATTTCAGTAAATTATACCTGAGAAATTACCTAATCTGGAGAAGAAATGAGACATTCAAGTCCAAGCAGCACAAAGAACTCCCCTCAAAATTGATTAAAAAAAAAAAAAAATAGGTCAATACCTCGACATGTAATAGTGAAGCTTGAAAACTTCAAAGACAAAGAGGAAATTCTAAAAGCAGCTTGGGACAAGAGGTCTGTAACCTATAAGGGTAAAATCATAAGCTTGCAGGAACACTATCCACAGAGACCTTGTAGGCCAGAAAGGACTGGCCAGATATATTCAGGGTATATGAGAAAAATATTTAGCCAAGAATACTTTATCTAAAAGGCTTTCATTCAAAATAGAAGGAAAGATAAAGAGATCTCAGGACAAACAGAAACTAAAGGAATTTCTGATCAGTACACCAGTCCTGCAAGAAATATTAAAGAGGATCCTTTAAGTGAATAGATAGCCCCAAAGTAACAGAGATCAGAAAGGAACAGAGACAATATACAGAAACAGTGACTCTACAGGGATTACAATGGCAATAAGTTCATATATTTAAATATTTAAATAATTACTCTGAATGCAAATGGGCCAAATGCCCAATCAAAAGACACAAGATATCAGATTGGATAAAAAAGCAAGACCCAGGAGGATGCAAGATACTGGAACAGTAGGGGGTTCTCCACTCATCTTGTCCCCCAAACGTACCTATATAACTTTCTTTTTTAAAAAAGATTTTATTTATTTATTCATGAGAGATGGAGATTGAGAAAGAGAGAGAGAGAGAGAAGCAGGGAGCCCAATGTGGGACTTGATCTCAGGCCTCCAGGATCATGACCTGGGCTGAAGGCAGGCGCTAAACCACTGAGCCACCCAGGGATCCCCTCCCCCGGATAACTTTCTAAACACCCTGAACAGCCAGGATGTGAGATGTGAAGAGAAAACAGCTGGAATGCTACAGAGAGAAAAGTGTTGCTTCTGACAAGGTAGGAGGGTGAAGTAGAAGAGGTGGCGCAGGGGAGCTGCAATGAGCAGGAGGAAGTGGAGCCCAGACAAGCCAGCAGGAAATTCCAGCCTTGGAAAGTCCAGGCATGAAAGCCCGGCCCTGGACAAGCGGGAACTTTAAAAATCCGCACCTGAGTCTTCCCTGACTGGAAAGTGCTTGGCAGGGAAATAGCGCAGAATCCCAGGAGGGGCAGTGAAGCCTCAATATTCTCAGAGACACTGCAAGAGGAGGGGTGCAGCGGTGGGGGGGGGGAGGAAGCCCCTTGGTAAAGGGCTGGAATGGTGCAGCCCTCAGGGCATTTGGGGAAAGCCAGCAGGTTTTGCAGCCAGGCTCCAGGGCTCCCTTTACCCTAGAGCCTGGCAACAGATGGAGGCAGCTGTTCCTTGAGGAGAGGCATCCCCAGGAGGGCACAGGACAGTGAGAACGATCCTGCTGCTGGACGCCCTTCAATTTGTGCAGATCAGTGGACCCACACCTGCCCCCAGGAGCGCCCAGGCCGGTGTGGATTGAGAGACTGAGGTTCAGGACTCTCAGGGAGTTTTTGGCTCCAGAGCTGGAGACCTGGACACCGTCATTTTTGTTTTCTTTTTTCTCTTCTTTTTGCCTTTCACCTGGGAGAGGCAGGGCTGCCAGGGAACAAAGGCCTCATGGGATAAACAGTTCTTACTAAGCCAGCAACTGGCAAAGGGCAGGGCATCCCTGCCCAGGCACAGACACCTGAGAATCAGCACAGCAGGCCCCTTCCCCAGAAGACCAGCTGGAAGAACAGGGGAAGAGCAAGTTTACTGAGCAAGCAGCCCTGGAAAGCTCCAGGACTGAGGGAAAATAGTATACAGAACTAGAAGGATTTTGTTTTTCTTTTCATTATGATTCATTTTTATTTCAGGTTAAAAATTTCCAATATTTTTCTCTTTACCTGCCTTAACTACAATATTTTACCAACTCTTCATTTTTAAGCTTTTTCCTTTTTTAAATTTCTACAATTACATATCTTATATTCTTCATTTTGGATTCTCTTCAATGTATTCAACTTAATTGTGGTAAATATACAAGTTATGGGTTTTTCTTTTTGTTTTTTTCAGTCTCATCTTGGTTTTCAATGGTGGAAGTTAGTACCATATAATACACAGACCAAAATACATGCAGAATCATGTGGAACAACATGATGGTTCATTCTGTGAGACTATATTCTCACTACCTTCTCATTCTGCCCCTCTCTTTTATCTCATTTATGTTTTTGTGGTGAATGTTGGGATTTATATAAGTTTTGTTGGTTTATATAAATTTGTAATTGAGCATATTCTAACATACAGAACAAAACACACTCAGAACCAAGAGGATCACCCTCTAGGTCGCCTCAGGGAGACCATATTCTCTCTCCACCACCACTTGCTCACCACCACCCCTTTTTTTCCCCTTCATCTTTGTTTTTTGTTTCTCTTTTTTTATTCTTAATTTTTTGTTTTAAAATTTGTTTTTCATTTTAGTGGCTCTTTTCTTTTGTTCTGTTCATCTTTTCCTTCTATTTTCTGGTTTCTGATCTCTTCAAAATTGTCTAGGGTGTATTTTACTTAGGTCATGCTTGATATTTTTGACTCCGCTCACTCATACAGCCACTCTGCACTGGACAAAGTGACTAGAAGGAAGAATGCACCACAAAAGAAGGAACCAAAAGCAATACTCTCTGCCACAGAATTGCTGAAAGTGGATTTAAAAACAATGTTGGAAATTCAATTCAGAAGTATAATTATAAAGTTACTGGTGGCGTTGGAAAAAAGCATCAAGGAATCTAGAGACTCTCTTACTGCAGAATTGAGATCTAATCAGGCCAAAATTAAAAATGCTTTAGCTGAGATGCAGTCCAAACTGGATGCTTTAACTGCTCGGGTTGATAAGGTGAAAGAGAGAGTGCGGGACAAAGAAAACAAGGTGATAGAAAGTAAGGGAGCTGAGGGAAAAAAGAGAAAAACAATTAAGACCCCATGAGGAAAAGCTTAGGTAAATAAATGATAGCTTGAGAAAGAAGACTATATGTCTTATTGGGATTCCAGAAGAGGCTGAGAGAGAGAGAGCAAGAGGACCAAAAGTATACTTGAACAAGTCATAGCTGAAAAATTCCTAAATCTGGGGAAGGAAACAGGCATTCAGATCCAACAGATAGGGATCCCCCAAAATCAATAAAAAAGACATTCAACACCGTGACATTTAATAGTGAAACTTGCAAATTTCAAAGATAAAGAGAAAATTCTTAAAGCAGCTCCAGACGAGATTCCTAACTTATATGGGGAGAAATAACAGATTAACAGCAGACCTCTCCACAGAGACCTGGCAGGCCAGGAAGGGTTTGCAGGATATATTCAGGGTCCTAAATGGGAAGAACATGCAGCCAAGAATACTATACACAGCAAGGCTCTCATTCAGAATAGAAAGAGAGATAAAGAGCTTCCAGGATAGGCAGAAACTGAAAGAATATGTGACCACCAAACCAGCTCTGTAGGAAATATTAAGGGGGACCCTGTAAAAGAAAGAGGGAGCACAAGGAAACAATCCACACAGACAGGGACTGAATAGGTATTATGATGACACTAAATTCATCTTTCAACAGTTACTCTGAACATGAATGGGCCTAATGATCCCATCAAAAGACACAGGGTTTCAGACTGGATAAGAAAGCAAGACCTATCTACACGCTGTCTGCAAGAGACTCATTTTAGACCGAAGGACACCTACAGCCTGAAAATGAAGGAGTGGAGAACCATTGACCATTCAAATGGTCCTCCAAAGAAAGCAGGGGTAGCCATCCTCATATCAGATAAATTAGAGTTTATCCCAAAGACTGTAGTCTTTTGTCCAAAGACTGTAGTAGTAGATGAAGAGGGACACTACATCATACTTAAAGGATCTATCCAACAAGACGACCTAACAATCATGAATATTTATGCTCCTAATGTGGGAGCTGCCAAGTATATCAATCAATTAACCAAAGTAAAGACATACTTAGATAATGATACACTAATAGTAGGAGACTTCAACAAGGCACTATCAGCAAAAGAAAGATCTTCTAAGCAGAACATCACAAGAAACAAGGGCCTTCAATGATACACTGAACCAAATAGATTTCACAGATATTTACAGAACTTTCCATCTGAATGCAACTGAATACACATTCTTCTCAAGTGCACATGGAACTTTCTCCAGAATAGAGCACATACTGGGTCACAAATCAGGCCTCAACTGATACCAAAAGGTTGGGATTGTCCCCCTGCATATTTTCAGACCATAATGCTCTGAAACTAGAACTCAATCACAAAAAGAAACTTGAAAGAAACTCAAACACATGGAGGTTAAAGAGCATCCTACTAAAAGATGAATGGGTCAACCAGGATATTAGAGAAGAATTAAAAGATTCATGGGAACTAATGAAAATTAAAATACAATTGTTCAAAATCTTTGGACTACAGCAAAAGCAGTCCTAAGAGAGAAATACATTGCAATACAAAAATAATTGGAAAAAGCTCAAATACACAAGCTAATCTCACACTTTAAGGAATTGGAGAAAGAACAGCAAATAAAGTCTAAGCCAAGCAGGAGAAGAGAAACAATAAAGATTAGAGCAGAACTCAATGAAATAGAGACCAGAAGAACTGTAGGACAGATCAATAAATCCAGGAGCTGGTTCTTTGAAAGATTAATAAGATTGATAAACCCCAAGACAGTCTTATTAAAAAGAAAAAAGACTCAAATTAATAAAATCACAAACAAAAGAGGAGAGATTCCAACCAATACCAAGGAAATGCAAAATATTTCAAAAACATATTATGAGCAGCTATACACCAATAAATTAGGCAATCTAGAAGAAATGGATGCATTTCTGGAAAACCACAAATTACCAAAACTGGAACAGGAAGAAATAGAAAACCTGAACAGGCTGATAACTGGGAGGAAATTGAAACAGTCATCAAAAACCTTCCAAGACACAAAAGTCCAGGGCCAGATGGCTTCCCAGGGGAATTCTATCAAAAGTTTAAAGAAGAAACAATACCTATTCTACTAAAGCTGTTTCAAAGGATAGAAAGGGAAGGAGTATTTTCAAACTCATTCTTTGAAGCCAGCATTACATTGATCCCAAAACCAGACAAAGACCCCACCAAAAAGGAGAATTATAGACCAACACCCCTGATGAACACAGATGCAAAAATTCTCAACAAGATACTAACCAATAGGATCCAACTGTACATTAAGAGGATTAATCACCAGGACCAAGTGGGATTTATCCCCGGGATACAAGGCTGGTTCAACACTCGTAAAGCAATCGACGTGATGGATCACATCAACAAGAGAAAAAACAAGAACCATAAGACCCTCTCATTACATGCAGAGAAAGCATTTGACAAAATACAGCCTCTATTCCTGATCAAAACTCTTCAGAGTGTGGGGATAGAGGGAACATTCCTCAACACCTTAAAAGCCATCTACGAAAAACCCACAGCAAATATCATTCTCAATGGGGAAGCACTGGGAGCCTTTCCCCTAAGAGCAGGAACATGACAGGGATGTCCACTCTCACTATTCAACATAGCACTAGAAGTCCCAGCCTCAGGAATTAGGCAACAAAAAGAAATAAAAGGCATTCAAATTGGCAAAGAGAAATCAAACTCCCCGTCTTCACAGATGACATGATACTGTACCTAAAAAACCCAAAGCCTCCACCCCAAGATTGCTAGAACTCATACAGCAATTCGGCAATGTGGCAGGATACAAAATCAATGCCCAGAAGTCAGTGGCATTTCTCTAACAATGAGACTGAAGAAAGAGAAATTAAGGAGTCAATCCCATTTACAATTGCACCCAAAAGCATAAGATACCTAGGAATAAACCTAACCAAAAAGGTGAAGGAGTTTATACCTAAAAACTACAGAACACTTCTGAAAGAAATTGAAGAAGACACAAAGAGATGGAAAAATATTTCATGCCCATGGATTCGAAGAATTAATATAGTGAAATGTCTATGCTACCCAGGGCAATTTACATGTTCAGTGCAATCCCTATCAGAATACCATAGACTTTCTTCAGAGAGTTGGAACAAATAATCTTAAGATTTTTGTGGAATCAGAAAGACCCCGAATAGCCAGGGGAATATTGAAAAAGAAAACCAGAGCCGAGGGCATCACAAGGCCGGATTTCAGGTTGTACTACAAAGCTGTGGTCATCAAGACAGTGTGGTGCTGGCACAACAGACACACAGATCAATGGAACAGAATAGAGAACCCAGAAATGGGCCCGCAACCCTATGGTCAACTAATATTCGACAAAGGAAGAAAGACTATCCACTGGAAGAAAGTCTCTTCAATAAATGGTGCTGGGAAAATTGGACATCCACATGCAGAAGCATGAAACTGGACCATTCTCTTACACCAGACACCAAGATACACTCAAAATGGATGAAAGATCTAAATGTAAGACAAGAATCCATCAAAATCCTAGAAGAGAACCCAGGCAACACCCTTTTTGAACTTGGCCACAGCAACTTCTTGCAAGATACATCTCTGAAGGCAAGGGAAACAGAAGCAAAAATGAACTATTGGGACTTAAGAAGATTCTGCACAGTAAAAGAAATAGTCAACAAAACTAAAAGACAACCTATAGCTGGGAGAAGATATTTGCAGATGACCTATCAGATAAAGGGCTAGTGTCCAGGATCTATAAAGAACTTATTAAACTCAACAGCAAAGAAACAAACAATCCAATCATGAAATGGGCAAAAGACATGAACAGGAATCTCACAGAGGAAGACACAGACATGGCCAACATGCACATGAGAAAATGCTCCGCATCACTGGCCATCAGGGAAATACAAATCAAAACCACAATGAGATTCCACCTCACACCAGTGAGAATGAGGAGAATTAACAAGGCAGGAAACCACAAATGTTGGAGAGGATGTGGAGAAAGGGGAACCCTCCTGCACTGTTGGTGGGAATGTGAACTGGTGCAGCCACTCTGGAAAACTGTGTGGAGGTTCCTCAAAGAGTTAAAAATAGACCTGCCCTACGACCCAGCAATTGCACAGGAGGAAACAGGAGAAGGATCCTAGGGTCATGGTAGATGGTTTTCCCCTTATACCCAGACCTTTCTCAGTCCTACCCGAACTCTTTTCATGCTCGATGTGAGTGATTTTCTGAGGAAACCCGTACAAGAGCAAAGCTATATTCACAGGGTATGTCATTGTTGCTAAAACCTTACAAGCCTCAGAAGTTATCTGAGTTACAAAATTAAAGATAAAATACCTTCAGCATTCCAGGGGCCCTTAGAGGGAGCACAGAAGAACTTCCACAGCTAGTTGGTTAGTGCTACTTATCAGCAGGGCAAGAAAGCGGAGCATGCAATCTTCCTGGCTTCTGGAAAGAAGACTATCACATATTTGTGGGAAATAAGTCTGTAAATGTGTGCAGTTTTCCTCACATAGACAGACAGAGATGGAGGAACAGAGAGAGACAGAGATTAAAATAAGAATTGTCAACTGGCATCATTGGGGAGGACGTGACTTGTTGGGAGGAGCAGCTCTTAAAGTCTCACAGGATATAGCCCTACTGCATCATCCTAAGGGTCCAGCTTCCCACCAGGAAATATTCTAGGAATGGAGGAAAAGAGTTCTGGTAAAAGAATTAAAAGAATGATGTAAATTAAGAAAAACAAACATTCCTGTGTGCTGGAGAACTTTACTTCAAAAAGACATTTATGATACTGTACCACAGCCTGCACGTATCACGGCTGCGTAGTTCAAAAAGTAAAGCCTAAAATATTGAGTCAAGAATGATTAGAAAATATTGTATTTTAACGGATCAAGCATACTTTAGCTCACACTTGCGCAGAGAATATGGTCAGATACTCGGAGCGATTAAGTACTTCTTTCGGCCACTGTATGTGTAATGCAACCTATGTTCTTATCAGGTAATTCTATTCTCTTTAAAACAAGATAAATTCAAAATAGCACTATTTTATTACTGTCGGCCAACCCTGTCCATTTTTATATGTATACTCAGAAGTACATATATTGAACATCTAAGAAGTTCAAAACTGGAAATGCAAGTGATACAGAGGATCTGACTGCATTATAAAACAAGCCACCCACTACAACTGTATAGCGATGAAAAGGTAACTTTCAGATGTAAAAAATACAAAGACTTACTTACACTTTTACTTGGCTAAAAGCAAGGAAACTTCAAAACCATATTTATTAGCATATTGATAATAACCTAAAACAATTTTACTTTTAAATTTATCTGTCTTGTAATTTTGAGAAACGAACCAAGCTGTATGGTATTTATGGCAAATAGTAAATTGATTTTGAAAATTTGAAGCCTTACAAAGTACCATTACTTCCATTTCAATGGTCATAAAACGTTCCCTATATTTTTGCCTGTTTTAATTTTTGAGAAATCAGAGCTCTGCTAATATCATTCAAATCCGTGCTAATATTCTATGGCAATTATTGTAAAAGCTTATTCTGATTTTCAGCAAAGTGTTTCCTTTACACTATGTACCCAAAAGGTAAATAAGCTAGTTACTCAGACCTTTTGTTTTATTTAATGTATAGTGCAGGACCTTCTTTCCTATTTAATGCTCAGAGGTATGTGTCAGCACGGTACAGAACATAACATCAGCTCTTCAGAAAACTAGTTTGCAAGATTTTCTGTTCCTTAGGTACATACACCCTTGCTGCTTGTGCATATTTACACACATTTATGGAGAGTACTGGAGAACTGTCACTACACTTTCTCTGATGAGAGTCCTATGCTTGTAATTGAGGATTATGAGGATAGAGAGATAACAACTCCCTTTTTTCTTAATCAGTATGTGAGTTATTACTTTTTCAAAAATGCCCTGTGCCTCGGCGTTTCAGAGCATAGCTTCACTGAGAACTTGAGAAAGGATGTACATAACACAGCATCGCCAGTGCTTACGGAGCAGAAACCTTATGATCTTAGTCGATGTGCTGGGTGACGTTATATGTTTTTTTCGTTTCATGAACCCTACAGGCAGGCCACTATGTGGGATTTCAGAGTTTTGGAAATAAACTGATTTATTGATCTATTTATCTATAGTGAAGCCCTTTCCAACAGCCTAGAAATAACAGAAAGGAACCTTTATCTAAGCAAACTTCCCAAGCACCTCCCCGGATGTTAGTCCTAGGTAGAGCCAGCTTAGGATCTTTGAGAAACAGGTTTGGAAAAGGAATCTATTCACGGTCACAACACTGCAGACTTCTCAGGGAATGAGGACTCCCCTCCTATCTATTCAGTAATTCATTCACATTTATGGACCACCCATCATGTGTTCAATTATTCTCACATCAGCCTGTGCTTTTCTCTACTCAATCCTCCAGGCAATCCCCCAGGGCCCCAGAGTCAGACTGGCCTTACTTTGGGTCCTATTGATCTATACAAGGGAGATTGGTCCCAAACAGACTACAGATCTAGAAGTGACCTAAGAGAGCGTCCATCCTAACCTTCCCCAGAGAGGCTGATGGAGGCTAAGCCGTTGCCAAGCTCATGCCTGTTCTGCCTCAGGGCCAAGTGATCCAGCACTGGGTCCATCCACAGTGTCACCACGCTTCCTTCTGAGACATCCAACTTCAGAAATTTCAAGATTTCCAGCTTCACCATCAGGATCCTCCTGTTCATTATATCCTGGTCTCTATGTTGTATCTCGACCCTGTATGTGTCAAGGAAGAGAGAGACTCAGAAGAGGCTTTCCTGCGATGTCACCTAGTACAGGGTTTCCAAACCTGTCTGATCATCAAAATCACTGGGGGGAATATTCATAACTCAGATTCCTGGTTCAACGCACACCCCCAGAGTGATCATACTGAACAACAGAGACCACAAACCCAGAAGAAGGCCTTCAATTTCCCTCCAACTACAGATAATGGAACCAGGATCTTCAGATGGTGATATTTCAGCCTGGGGCACTCCGTCCTCATTCAGAGGGAGGCCTGATTAGAATTTCTAAAGCTTTAGCACTATTCCTCAGCTATTAGAAATGACAAATACCCACCATCTGCTTCGAGGTGGATGGACCTGGAGGGTATTATGCTGAGTGAAGTCAATCAGAGAAGGACAAACATTATATGTTCTCATTCATTTAGGTAATATAAATAATAGTGAAAGGGAATAAAGGGGAAAGGAGAAAAATGAGTGGGAAATATCAGAAAGGGAGACAGAACATGAGAGCCTCCTAACTCTGGGAAACGAACTAGAGGTGGTGGAAGGGGAGGAGGGTGGGGGGTGGGGGTGACTGGATGATGGGCACTGAGGGGGGCACTTGACGGGATGAGCACTGGGTGTTATTCTGTATGTTGGCAAATTGAACACCAATAAAAAATAAATTTATTATTAAAAAAGACTTTTTTTCTCTGAGATGCCTATTATAGCATTGGTCATTTTCCTTTTGAGACGTTTACTTTTTGCTTATTGATTTGTGACACTTTTTTAATAATAAAAAATTAGCTCTTTGTCATAAAAAATTTTTAAAAAAGCTTTAGCACGATGGCTCTAAATACACAAGCATTTCTTTTTGGTACGAGGCTGAGTATAAATAAGACATATTAAGCAGTGGGTGTTCAATAAAGGCAAACTTTTAGCCTGAAAAGAGGATGCATGTGGTTTCTGCCTGAATGTCATCAAGTCTAGTTACAAGTTACAAGTCCAGTCCTGGATGGGTCCAGCTAATTCTTTCTTGAGTAGTTGATAATGAATAATCTAGTACATCTGCCAATTCTAAGCAGTTTGTGTCTGAAGAGACTCTCAGCACCAGACCCTTGGAAAGACAGGATTCTGGGAATTAAATATTACCAGGAAAAGGACTGGGCCCAGAAAAGGTGGCAGGCAGCTGAGGGAGCTTTATTTGATTCTCTATAACTTCAGCTCTAATTGGGGGAGAGAGTGACTCACACTTGTGTGTCTAAATAATTTATATAACCTTTCTCTCAGGCTGTGTAAACAGAAGTGATCACATTAACTTTTTCAACACTAGAGATAGAAAAACTTAATAGCTTCATATAGGAAAGAGGAAATGAAGCTAAGAGAAAATGAGTAATTATCCCAAGGCATGAAGCACAAAGAAGATAAGTAATTATTTTGAGGTTAGAGAAGAATTTGTACTCTGATTTTAGAAAAAGTGTCTTCCTTTAAAATGACCAAAAACACTCGTAGAAACAGAGGAAGGTCATAGCAGACGTGGAAGATAGGAATAAGAGTAAAACTGTAATAGTGACAAGCTTGAGGAAATAAATGTGGAGTCTTGGTGACTAATCTAGATGACTAATGTATGTTTAAAATAAAAAAACTGGAAACAACCCAGATGTCCTTCAATGGTTATATGATTAACCAAACTGTTGTACATCCACACCATGAAACCCTACTAAGCAATATACAGGAACAAAATATTTATATACACAATAATTTAGATAGATCTCAGGGGAAATATGTTGAATAAAAAACCTCAAAAGGTCAAATACTGTATTATTCCATTTATACAACATCTTGAAATAACGAAATTGTAGAGCTGGAGAATGAGTTGGCAGTGGCCAAGAGTTAGGGAAGGGATTGGGGCCTATGTTGTGTGGTCTCCCAAATAGAGCACAAAGGATCCTTGTAATAGAACAGTCCTCTGCTCCGTACCCTGATGTGGTGCTGCTCACTGAAATCTGCATCCATCAAGGAACTAAAATGCACACACAGAAAAGAGTGCAGGTAAAACAGTGAAATCTGAATGAGATTTGTGGATTAAAGCAGCCAATTTCCTGGTCGTGATATTGTACTGTAATTTTTCAAAATGTCCTCATTGGGGGAACTTGGGTGATGAGTGCCTGGAGTCGATCTGCATTGCTTCTTACAACCCCATGTGAATTTACAATTGTCTCAAAGTAAAATAAAGTTCGCAAAAAAGACACAGTGGATATACTTAAGAAGATGTTCAACAGGAAAGTATGAAAGAAAGAAAGGTAGGTGAGCCATAAATACCAAGTCCATCTAAAATACCTAACTCTGGGAAACGAACTAGGGGTGGGGGAAGGAGAGGTGGGCGGGGGGTGGGGGCGACTGGGTGACGGGCACTGAGGGGGGCACTTGACAGGATGAGCACTGGGTGTTATGCTATATGTTGGCAAATTGAACACCAATAAAAAATAAATTTATTAAATAAATAAATAAATAATAAATTCACTGCACTGAAAAAATAAAATAAAATAAAAAATAAAATAATAAAATAAAATAAAATAATAAAATACCTTAGAGTACCCCAACCTTCACTTTCTGATGTATTGCATCAGAAATCATGCTAGTAGCAAAAAATACATTTTTTTTTTTTTAAGATTTTTATTTATTTATTCATGATAGAGAGAGAGTGAGAGAGAGAGATCAGAGACACAGGCAGAGGGAGAAGCAGGCTCCATGCACCGGGAGCCTGACGTGGGATTTGATCCCTGGTCTCCAGGATCGCGCCCTGGGCCAAAGGCAGGCGCCAAACCGCTGCGCCACCCAGGGATCCCCCCAAAAATACATTTAAATAGTAACCCTTGCACATACAAACTGTGTTCTGAGATGGGGAGAGAAGGATGTGTTTTTAAATGTAGGTTTTGTTATTATTATTATTCAGGTACAGTGAGGCCAAAGATCAAGAAACGGTGGCCACTCTTACTCACAGTCCCTGCGAGTAGGGGCAGGCCCTGCCATGCACGGCCACACAGGTTAGCACAGGACTGGTCAGCAGACAGGAGCGGCGAAGGGGAAAAATGGAGCAGAGACTTTCCTGGGGCTTTCACAGGGGATGGATGTAGGCACATGGGGGGGTGCACAGGCTTGAGGCTCACCAGCTGAGTAGCTCCAGCGAGCTTGGGCAAGTGGGCAGGGGTAGACACCGGATTCGCTGTCTTTCACTTGAGAGGCCCAGTCCCCAGGGAGTTGTTCACTACGGCTAAGGATTAGCTAAGCACAAGAGGGACAGTCCCTCGGGGGTCAGCGAGGCCCCAGATGTCAAATCATCTGAATAAAAAGGCAGACTTAATTCAGAGCACTGTGGACCACCACCTATGCAGAGCAGACCTCTTTCTCCACTGCCTTTCACACACTTCATCAGGCAGGAAGAAACGTTTGAGTGAAAAGACCTCCTGATGTCTCCAGTGACCATTTCTTCTACACTAGGGAACCTACAGCTTGTAAGTTGTTTCCTGGCTTTTGTCAACAGCAAGATCAAACCCAGATATTTAAGTTTTCACGTGTGTGTATTCTCTGTCTGACCAGTCACGGCTCACGAGCCAGAGTGCTTTCTGTCACTGTGGTATCTGTAGTATTTAGATCTGCGCTGACCCCACAATCAGGACTCCCTAACGAACTGCAGGATCCTTGATGACCAGCTATCATCAGGATAGATTCCTTGAAACACCTTCCCTTTCCCCAGAAGTAGCACCTGCTCAGCGTGGGTGCTCTCCGCCCCAGCCCTCACCGACTCTTACCCTGAGAGAGAAGCTGAATGACAGATTAGTGACTTTAGGAGAAAGAGTGGAGTCCTCTCAGTTCAGGCGTCCCGTGCATCTTTCAGATCTCTCTGCACGCACACGAGTGGAGCCTTGGCCATGTGGTAAGTTGAAGGGATCTGCAGCTGTCCAGCTATGCCTGGAAGTGAGTAGGTATGTTTAAAATCAAGCTCATTTGGTGATGGATCTAAAGTCCTGTCTCCAATCTGCCCCTTCAGTAACTTATCTGACCCTCGAGTTTCCACCTGAGTGTCTCCTGTGCCTTATCTCTCACTTGATTCCAAACACAGGGGGAAAGAGGGTGCTATTTCTGGCCCTCCCCAAAATGCTAATAGTTATAACCAAGTCAAGAATAACAGTCACTACTTGACTCCCAGCATTTGCCTTTATAGGATTGATTGGCTACAGTAAAAACTACGTTATCTTATGATACTTGAATTAAGAATCCTAGACTGGTCCAATATAAATAAATAAAAGTTCATTTTAGAACTTGCCAGTTCTTCACCACTTGACGTAAAGACATCTAGAGTAACAAAGTTAACATTAAAGCCCTATTTAAGTTTTTAGATTCCTACAAGTATTGCTATTACACAAAAGAGATTACGATTTTTATGCAAGGTCAGGTTACAACATTGCAGTTTCCAACTTGTCCTCTCTTGGATCACTTACTCTGGAGGAACCCTACCCCCATGTCGTGAGGACACTCAAGCAGACCTGTGGAGAGAGGTCCACATGGGGAAGGACTCAGGGCACCTGCCAACACCCAGTACTAACTTGCAAGCTATGTAGCTATGAATCCCGCAGTCCCATTGAAGCATTCAGAGAACTGCAGCATCAGTCAAAATCTTGACTAAAACCTTAAAAGAAATCCCAAGACACAGCCATCCAGCTAAGCCACTCCTAAATTCTTGACCCTCAGAAACTGCGTGAGATAATACACATATATTGTTTTAAACTACAAAGCTTGGGGACAATTTGTTATGTGGCAATAGATAATAAAATGGTGAACAGCTACATAAACAAAAAAAAATTAAGCTAAGTGAAAGAAATTAAGTCCTTATGCCTAGACGTCTCCTGCTAAAACCTGGTCCTATAATCCTTAAGCACTGAGGGCCACCAGCTTTGGGGTAGGTGCATTGCCATAGCACCCTGCAGTTGGTCCAAAGGCAGTCATCATATGCTCGACTCTGCCCATTGGGAAGAGGAAAATATTCATATTTCAACTCATACACAAAGCCAGTGATGTAGGCCAAAACACACCTCTTTTTCAGAGCCCTTTTTCAGCTGTTTTATGTGACCCTAGAAAATTTACATCATTGTTTCAGTTTTTCATGCTCTTTCAATTAATTGGAAATTGTAGTTCTCATCACCAATGAGTCGGATATAGTTAGAGAGTTCTTGGAAAACTACAGTTGTTTTGTGAAATAAAAGGCACTTAGCCTAGTATGTCGAGTGTAGGTGCAAGCACAGAAACCCATTTAAATGAGCTCAGGTAAATGATAGTTTATTTTATGGATACGAATCCCATGCTATAAGGGGAATAGAACTGAAGTAACAGGTCAAGAAATCCCCCAAAAATCTCAGCTTCAAATATTCATGGAATTAAGATGTTGAGGGACCCAACAAGTACATCTCATCTGCTCTTTAAGTTTTTACTCAGTCAAAAATGTTAACACACCTGCAGGTTCAGAACCAACTGAGAGAGAGACGCAAGCATAAAATGACTACTTTCATCCTGATAAAAACTTGCTTGCATCAGAGGCTTCTGTACAATAATCATTAATTGTTAAAGCGTTTTACTTGTGCAATTATAAATATGCATTTATACTTTAGCTGACCATTATAATTTCAACCTATAAAACACATAAGGATATTGTTTTACACCAACTTACATCTTTGAGTGATACTTTATCTGAAGGTAAACATTTGAATATTAAAAATAAATATGAATGGGGGCGCCTGAGTGGCTCAGTCAAGTAAGCATCTGTCTTTGGCTCAGGCCATGATCCCAATGTGCTGGGATCGAGCCCCACGCCAGGCTCCCTGCTCAAGCAGAGAGCCTGTTTCTCCCTCCCTCTCCGCCCCTCCTCCTCGCTCATGTGTGCTCACTCTTGCTCTGTTCTCTCTCTTAAATAAGTAAAATCTTTTAAAAAGTAAGAATAAACATGAATGCCTCTTGTAATATGGACATTATCAAGCCTAATAAGTATGATGACAAATATTCATTGATTAAACAAGTCAATAATGTCAGAAATGGCACAAAATAGGTGTTTTCTATTAGTCTTCTAAAAGCTGACACTCAAGCCAAAGCCGAAGACAGTTTTTGTTGGAATTTTGAGGTCTACTCTAAAGTTCCCTATATAAAGAGAGATTAAAGGTAGAGAATAGATTGATATATAGACCAAAAGGTACTTTAGTAATGCAGAGCCTCTGAATTATCAAGGAGCCTCTCCTTCAGCCCCCTGAAATTTGGTGATTTCATCATGGGTTATAAATGGAAGGTATGCAAGGTCAAAGAAAAAATATAAAATCCATCAAATTCTGGTTCATTGATATTCAATAGTTCTTGCACAATATTGGAAAGTAAGATAATTATATAAAAACTAAAATTAGGGATTTTATGGGAAACTATGAATTTCAGTGGTTCTTATTCCCCTTCGTTGTAATAAAAAATTGGTTGTATAAAATGTACACCTGGGTTTAGTCATAAGATTTTAAATCTTTCCCATTTGGAAGCACTTCACAACAATCTTTTTAAAAATATTACTAATATGCTTTGCTTGAAAGTCTTGGCATTATTTCCTAGAGGAAAAAAAAAACTATTCTGGCTTGTATGCTAAGAAGTAGCAGAGCACACTTAATGGGTAGCCTAAAGAATTGCAGAAGTATGACCTGAAAAACTTTAATTCTCTACATTTCAATGCTAGATTTTGTCTAGGTTGCTACATACTCAGAGAAGGGAAAGATTTCAACACAAACTGTTATTTTGATGTGATTAATTTCAAATCATATTAATAGACATTTTGAAATCCCTCCCCTAAAATCAAATGTCTTGTGCACTTTTTTATGCATGTAGGTATCTCCACCCCTTCTCTGTTAAAGGGCTTGAATCTTGACTCTAGCCTCACATATCTTTTCTCAACATCTGACCAAACATAGGTTCTTATCCCAACCAGAGAGTAAAACAAGTACTTCTTTTCTCAATTAAAGGTCAACGTGAATAAGCCACACTTTGCAAGCACTGTCCAGTAGCCCAGTATACATATCATACACCTTCACATCTTTTCAAATTCAAAATCCAAGACAGGCTCCAGATGGTCTTCTATTTAATGTTCATATTAAGAATCCTAAGCTATTCTGCATACGTTGTTGTCAAAATCACAAAACGATTGTTTTCCAAAATAACAATGAGATCTCTCCAAACAAAGCATTCCTGTGCGGAATGTGGTAAAGTCTCCAATGGACATTTCCTCCATTTTAAGAATATAGGCTTATTTAGAGCATCAAGAAGTTGACAGTATGATTTGACTGAAGAAATTGTGGGATATTTAGGGGACATAACACAATACAATCTGATATTTTCAGATTGTCTTTACTCTAAAACTTTAAAATCACAAAGGTATTGATGAACTCCTCGGCTACCAAAAGAGAGTCTTTACCAATTTATACTAACCCTGTTCAGTACATGTTACTATTGCAGATTAGTGTTTAAAAATTATACTCAGTGGATATGAGTGTTAGATGTTTATATTCTCTAACATGTACTGACATGACCAATTTGGAAGTCAGTCAATGCCCACCATTTTAAAGAGAGCCATTTAATGCCTGAATTTGTTATAATGAATTGTATTTTTCCAGAAAACTTAACAATGACTGACTGTAGGGGAAAAAGTCACACTAGAAATTGAATAGGCCCTGAAAGAATGCAATTATTGCCGTGCTTTGGGAATTGGCATAAATAAACTCTAAAGGAATTTATGTAATAAATAAAAATTTCTTTGTTTTTTTGTATTTTCTTAGAAAGTTGTTGTATTGAAATCATATTGTATTCCCTGACACCTTTTTTGAGAAACATATGGTTTGTGCTTGTTTGTTTTTTATTGAAGTATAATACACAATGTTATATTAGCTTCAGCTGTATAGCATATTGATTCAACAATTCTATACATTACTGAATGTTTACCATAAATATAGGCACCATCTGTCACCATACAATGTTATTATAATATTATTTACTATATTCTCCATGCAGTACTTTTTATCTCTCTGACTTATTTATTTTATAATTGTAAGTTTGTGCCTCTTAACTCCCTTTATCTATTTCACCCATCTCTCCTCCTACCTTCACTCTGGCAACTACCAGTTTGTCTCTGTATTTAAGAGTTTGATTGATTAATGAGAATAGCATCAAACTATGACACTATTCATCCTTACATTGCAAACATATATTGCTCCTTGGCATGAAGAAGTAGAGGAAGAATTTTTGCCCCTTATTCCAATTCCCATCCCTCTTGTGAAAGGTAATGTGCAGAAATTTTGCAATCCTAAAAGATGTGGTAGGTTATACTAATCTACCCAACTATTTGTGTCTTCTTCCTTTTTTAAAATATTTTATTTATTTATTCATGTAAGGCACAGAGAGAGAGGCAGAGACACAGGCAGAGGGAGGAGCAGGCTCCATGCAGGGAGCCCGACATGAGACTCGATCCCGGGATCCCAGGATCATGACTCAAGCCAATGGCAGGCACTCAACCACTGAGCAACCCAGGTGCCCCATCTTCCTTTTTTTAAAAAAATATTTTATTTATTTATTTGACAGAGAGAAAAAGCACAACCAGGGGGAGGGGAAGAGAGAGAGGGAGAAGCAGGCTCCCCACTGAGCAGGGAGCTCAATACAGGGCTCAATCCCAAGACCCTGGAACCATGACCTGAGCCAAAGGCAGATGTTTGAGCCACCCAGGTGCTCCTATTTGTGCCTTCCTATTAGAGGATAACATATTCCTGCTGATTGCCATGGGGCTTTCAGTGTTCCCTTGGGAGAAGAACACATACCCACTCTCAATGCTCAGATGTGGTCACGTGACTTATTTAGGACACTGGAACATACCATACACCATATCCCAATGTGAGATTTAAGGGCCATTCTATGATTCAACTCTGACTGCATTTTCTTCTCTCATGGGAGTAGATGAAGGCTTTTCCTCAAATTTATATTCTGGAATGAAAACCTGAAGACAACGTAATGTGAGTAAGAAGTAAACTTTTGTTGTCTTAAGCCACTAAAATTTGGACATTGTTGGTAACTGCGGCATAAACTTAAAAAGATGAATACCCCAAACAACAAGGCTAAAGATGAGAAGCCCCTACAATAAGGATGGCAGGTTAGAAAGACAAGAGTGTTAAATTCCTTTTACCAACCTCTGATCCACCTAGCTTTAGAACTTTCAAAATATGAGACAACTAAATGTCGTTAGTGCTTAAACTTGTTAGTTAAGCTTACCTTAACTGAGGAGAGAGCTTTCCTACCTGATGCGATGTTTATACTTTCCTTCTGCTTCCTACAGTGTAAGAAGAGTCTTGCTTCTGCTCTGTGTTAGGCCCTCTCTTCCATTCTCAGGGCCATTTCTCCATCATTTGTCATTTCTCTCTGTACCGGTTCCTTCCATTTGCATTTGAGTATGATCAGATACCATCTGTTTCCAGAAGTCTATGTTAACCTATTACCATTTGCCTGATTACCAATCTACATTTGTCTCCCGATCTATAATCATCTCCAGTGTGCTATGCTTAAGTCTATCCTACCACCTAACTTTTAAGTATCCAAACACCTATACTTTATCTTATTCATCTATTTTATTGCCTATTTTCACCTTATATGTAGGTTTTTAACTATTTTCCAACAATTATTTTTTTTTCCAACAATTATTAAAGTGACACATGTACAGAGAAAATTTGGAATATTTAGGAAAGTGTAATTTTTTTATTCATAACACCTACCAAATCTATTAGAAACAAAACAGAAACTCAATAAATCTTTACTGCACAAATTAATGAAGGAATAAAAGAAGGAAATATTTAGTACTACTAGAGAGTGGTTGTGGAATGTATGAGCATTGGAGATTAGGTTGGAATTATAGGTTGCCGTCTGATCATAGACAGCTTTGAAATTTGCATTAAATGTTAGTTCTTGGGATGCCTGGGAGGCTCAGTTGGTTAAGTGTCTGACTCTTGATTTAAGCTCAGGTCATGATATCAGGGTCCTGAGATGGAGCCCTGAGTCAGGCTCTGCACTGGGTATCAAGCCTACTTATGATTCTTTCTCTCTCTCCCTCTGCCCCTCCCCCAACTCACTTATTCTTTCTCATAAACAAACAAACAAACAAATGTTAGTTCTTCCCTTTGTAGGCAATGGAATACAATTGGCCCTTGAACTATATATGGGTTGAGGCATTGAACCCCTGTGCAGTCCAAAATCCGTGTATAACATTTGAGTCCCTCAAAACTTAACTATTTATAGCTTTAACTATAGAGCGGACTAGAGGCCTTACTGATAACATAAACAGTAAACACATATTTTGTATGTTGTATCGATTATATATTATATTCTTATAATAATAATAATAAATAAATATGCTAGAAAAAATAAAATGTTATTAAGAAAATCATAAGAGAAAGTACATTTATAGTACTGTACTGTACCTATAAAAAATTTCCATGTATAAGTACACGCACACAGTTCAAATCTGTCATTCAAGGGTCAACTATACTATTAAAATATTTTGAGCAAGAGAAAAAGCACAATTCAACCTGCACTTTAGAAAGAATGTTGGCGACATAAAGGATATGGATTGAGACAGGATAGGCTGAATAATGTGATTATATCAACCTAATAAAAATCAGGCTGAGAGATTAATCACCCAAACTAAGGAAGCAATAGTATAGGTCAAGAAAATATAAGTTGCATTTAGGAAGTAGAGTTGATATAGATCAAGCATTGACTAGTTTTACAAAAGAAGAGAGACTAATTGAAAATGATGCAGTTTTCCAGCCTTGCTGGTGGTAGCATTAATGAAGACTTGAGGACAGAAGAGGGAAACTGTCCTAAAGGATGATGAAATCAGTTGTGGAAGCATTGAGACTGAAGTGTTGGCAAGTTTCAATACAGCAGTCTTTAGGATTAGTAAATATTGAGGCCAGACATAATGATCTGTGAGTTAATGCAGAGAATTAATAATTAGGAGATGGAAATGAGTATATCCCAAGGGGAAGTTGGGTTACAAAAAGAATCCAGTTAAAGACACAAGCTTACAAAATGCCTATATTTCAGAACATCTTAAAAAGAGGCACCAAGTGGAATGCTTATGAGGAGTGATTAGAAATGAAAAATCAAGAAAATATGTTCCACGGAATCTAAAAGCAGAAAGAGCAGAAGGACGGCATCTTCAAATGCTGCAAAAAAAAGAACATTGGCTCTGAACCAAAAAGTCTCTGGCATACATCATTTTTTAAAAGTAATGTCCACCACTCCTATATTCAAATAAACTGATGGTGGGATAAAAGATAAAAATGGAAAAAATAATTTAATATAAAGATATTAATAAGGTTGTGAACAGAAGGATTTGGTTTCCAGTTATGATGTTTTCATTGAATATATAACTTTATAAAAATCCTGTAATCCCTATGGGATCTCTGTTTATCATCTGTAACGTTAATTAATAACATTGAAGAATCATTGGCTATTGTGTCTACCGCTATGAGTCTGTGTACATCATGTTTAAGTTGTAAATAAATTTGCTTTCATGAATTTAAAATGCAATATTCAATTGATATATAACTCTATCCACTGTCTCCTTCAAAACCTTATTCTGTAGAGATGAGGAGGATTTTTAGGTATTAGTCACTAATTTTCTTATGAATAACCCAGCTTTCAAGCAATAGTCAAATCAAAGTTTTACAACCTTAAAAAGTTTTTAAAAAGTAAATAAAAGCTCAAAAAGTTTAAAAACCATAATAAGATGCATATGTCCTTTTAAAAATTGTGAAATTCTTATGAATACCCTTTTAAAGCTTCATCCCTAAATCACAAAAGTATTTTTGCAAAAAAGGGTGTGGTGTGATATTTATTCACCACATTTAGGTAACATTTCTTCCAACACTTACCAGTAATGTATCCAAAAGTCTCAATTATAGTAGGTAAATATTTCCATAAAGAACATCTGGCTTTTTGCAAAAACTTAGGTGGTTTCACTGATAGTTATTCCACTTCTCTGAGATGCTTCAAGCTCTGATGGTACAAATACACTATTCTTGGGATGCTGAAAGTTTTCCCTTCGACCTAGAAAGTAATTCTTTTTTACTTGTTTTCTCATTATTATTCTGATTCTGTTCCAAGCTTAATGGCAGTGCCAGACTTGAGATGCAGATTTTCACGTTTTCACTCACATGTATCCATCTATACATTTTCTTTATTCTCTAAGCTTTATTTTGTGCATGCATAATCTAAAAGTATAACATATTAATTAGCATCTATTATTTCTAGGCCTTGGTTCTGCTCAACTATTGTCTTGTGGCCCGAGATAGTTTATATTTATGAAGTTTGTTTTGGGGGTCAAGATGGCAGGTAGAGCACATATGGAAATCCTTCTTCTACTCTCTGAGCAATTAAAAGTGCCTAGAAGTATATAAAATACTTAGACATAATCTGTAAAGCATGAAATGAAGCCCTAATGGAAGCAAGAACACATAGCAGTAAATAGGATGTGAAGATGTAGAGCTCCAGGAAATGATAGTTAGGGATTTTAACACTTGCTCAAGCAAGAAGAGTCAAAATAGCATGTTCTAAATCTAAACAAAATTCAAAATCTGGCTGTCTGCAAGAAACTAAAAATCCCATAATTGTGTCTGTGAACACAAATCTGAATATCTCTGTCTACCAACCATGGCTACTATATCTCTAACCATGGCTTTGGTGCACAGCTTGTTTTTGGCTTCAAATTTAGTGAGTGGAAATTAGATTGTAAAATCTTCCATATTTTGTACCTACATAATAATTCCCCTGCAACCTAATATCCATGTAAAAATAAATTGATAAAGGAAAGGTGGCACACAAAGGAGCTGGTTGGCACCATTTCCCTCCTCTACTCCTCAGTATAACACAGAGCCAGCTGTAGGAAGCAGCATAGTACCAAACTGGTTGCCTAACTTCCTTACACCAAGCCCCACTGTCCTGTGCTCTGAAAGGCCTACCTTTCTCAGTCAAATTTCCCTCAGTACCAGCTTCTCCCCCAGAAGACCAACGCCAACCCCTGCTTACACCACATCTCCTGAACAGAGAGATTAGCAGAGCCTCAGTTCTGGTGGAATTAGTGTCAGGTCTCATTTCGCAAGCAGACCAGAGCACACCTTGTTAAAACTTGCCGCCATCAGCCAGGAACCAAACACTGCCCATAGCAGGCAAAAAATCCTTTCCAGGTGACTGGCCTGAAGGGCAAAGCAGCCAAAACACACAGCAGAGTGCACATAGCACACACTAGAGACACTCTAAAGCACTAGGTGCTGGGCACTAATTCACATCTTCTTCATAAGGCCATTACTTCCAGGAGCAGGAAACATAACTGGATTTTCTAACATGGAGAAGGCAGAGACATAGATAAAATGCCAAAATAGCGGAATTTATCCCAAATGAAAGAGCAAGATAAGGTCATGGCCAGAGATCTAAGTGAAACAGATATAACTAACATGCCTGATAAAGACTTGAAAGCAAAGACCATTAGGATACTCACTGGGCTTGAGAAAAGAATAGGAGACATCAGTGAGATCCTTACCACAAAGATAAGAGTTTAAAAAGAATCAGTTGAAGATGAAGATTGCAATAAATAGACTGGAAACAGGCTGGATGCAATGAACAGAAAGCTGGAAGAAGCAGAGGAATGAATTAGTGACCTAGAAGATAAAAGAATATAATATAATGAAGCTGAACAAAAGAAAGAATTATGAGACATAAGAATAGACTTGAGGAACTCAGTGACTATCAAATGTAATAACATTAATATTGTAGGAGCCCTGGAAGAAGAGAGAAAAAGGAGAAGAAAATTTATTTCAAGAAATAATAGCAGAAAACTTACCTAATCCTGGGAAGGAAACAAACATCCGGATTCAGGACACAGAGAATTCCCATCAAAATCAACAAAAGCAGACCAACACCAAGACAAATTGTAGTTAAATTTGCAAAATATAGTGATTAAAAAAATCTCAAAAACAGCAGGATAAAAGAAGTCCTTAATTTACAAGGGAAAACTGATAAGGTTGGCTGGAGATTTCTCAACAGAAACATTCTAAGCCAGAAAGGAGTGGCAGGATATATTCAAATTGCTGAGTGGGAAAAATCTGCAACCACAAATACTCTATCTGTGGTACTTGGGTGGCCTAGTCAGTTAAAGTTCTGCCTTCAACACAGGTCATGATCTCAGGGTCCTGGAATTGAGCCCTGCATTGAGCTCCCAGCTAATCAGAGAGGCTGATTCTCCCTCTGCACCTCCCCCACATTCATGCATGCATGCGCTCTCTCTTTTTCTCTCCCCACTCTGTCTCTCTCAAATAAATGAATAATATCTCTTAAAAATATTCTATCCAAGAAGACTATCATTCAGAATAGAAGCAGAGATAGTTTCCCAGGCAAACAAAAACTAAAGGAGTTCATGATCATTAAACTAGCCCTGCAAGAAATATTAAAGGGGACTCCATCATGGAAAGGAGAGACCAAAAGTTAGGAAGACAAGAAAGAATCAGAGAAAATCTCTAGAAACAATAAAACAGGTAATAAAATGGCAATAAATACATATCTACCAATAATTTGGTAAAATTACTTTGGTTATTTTACAAACAATTACAACAATTACAATTATAATTACAACAAAGTAATTACAAACAATTACTTTGAATGTAAGTAGAATAAATGCTCCAGTGAGTGTCAGAATGGGTGTCAGAATGGATAAAAAAACAAAACCATCCATATGCTGAATACAAGAGAGTCATTTTATACCTAAAGCCACTTTCAGATTGAAAGTTAGAGGATGGAAAAACATTTATTAAACAAATGGATGTCAAAAGAAAGCCAGAGTGGCAGTACTTATGTCAGACAAACTAGACTTTAAAACAAAGACTGTAAAAACAGACAAAAGAACACTATGTAATCATAAAGCAGACAATCAAACAAGAAGATCTAAAAATTGTAAATATTTATGCCCCCAACATGGGAACACACAGAATATAAAACAATTAATAAAAAATAGAAAGCAACTAATTGATAATAATACAAAAATAGTAGGGGACTTTAATACTCACTTATCAGAATGCATAGGTCATCGATACAGAAAATAAACAAGGAAAAAAATGTCTTTGAATGACATACTGGACCACATGGACTTAACAGATATATTTGGAACCTTCCACCCTACAATAGCAGAATACAAATTCTTTTCAAATGTACATGGGGCACTCCAGAAGAGATCACATATTAGGTCACAAAACAAATACAAAAAGATTGAATTCATACCATACACTTTTTCTTACCACAATACTATGAAACTAGTAGTTAACCACAAGAAGAAATTTGGAAAGACCACAAATGCTTGGAGGTTAAACAACATGCTACTAAACAATGAATGAATCAACTAGGAAATCAAAGAAGAAACTAAAAAATACATGGAAACAAATGAAAATGAATAAACAGTGGTCCAAAAGCTTTGGAATGCAGCAAAAACAGTCTTAAATGGAAAGTATATAGCAAGACAGGCCTACTGCAAGAAGCAAGAAAATCTCAAACAACCTAACCTACAACTAAAGGAGCGAGAAAAACAGCAACAAATGAAGCCTAAAGCCAGCAGAGGGAAGGAAATAATACAGATTAGAAAAGAAATAAATGATACAGAAAGTAACGAAAAGAAAGGCAATAAAATAGATCAATGAAACCAGGAGCTAGTTCTTTACAAAAATTAATAAAATTGACAAACTTTCAGCCAGAATTATAAAAAAGAAAAGAGAAAGGAACCAAATAAATAATATCACAAATGAGAGAGGAGAAATAACAACCAACACCACAGAAATACAATTATAAGAGAATATTGTGAAAAATGATAGGCAAAAAAATTGAACAACCTGGAAGAAATGGATTCATTCCTAAAAACATATAAACACCAAAGCTAAACCATGATAAATAGAAAACTTGAACAGACCAATAGCCAGCACAGAAATTGAATCAGGAATTAAATAAATAAATAAATAAATAAATAAATAAATAAATAAATAATAGGAATTTTTAAAAAACCAACAAGAGTACAGTGACAGATGGCTTCATAAGTGGATTCTAGCAAACATTTAAAGAAGAGTTAATAGCTATTCTTCTCAAAGTATCAAAAAAAAATTAGAAAAGGAAGAAAATCTTTCTTTCCATGAGGTGAACATTACCCTGATACCAAAAGCAGATAAATACTCCACTAAGAAAGAAAACTGCTGGGGATCTCTGGGTGGCTCAGTGGTTTGGTGCCTGCCTTTGGCCCAGGGCATGATCCTGGGGTCCTGGGATCGAGTCCCGCATCAGGCTCATATATACCTCAATGTACTAGAGGCCATATATGGAAAACCACAGCAAGTATTATCCTCAGTTAGGAAAAACTGAGAGCTTTTCTCTATGGTTAAGAACCAGACAGGAATGTCCACTCTCACCACTGTTATTGACATAGTACTGGAAGTTCCAGCCATAACAATCAGACAACAAAAAGAATTGCATTAAATGTGTAGATTGCTGTGGGTAGGATAAACATTTGAACACTATGCAATCTCTATCAAAATACTACCAGCATTTTTCACAGAGCTAGAATAGCAATCCTAAAATTTGTATGGAACCACAAAAGACCCCAAATAATCAAAACAACCTTGAAAAAGAAAGGCAAAGCTAGAGGCATCACTACTGATAACTATTCAAGCTGTATTACAAAGCTATAGCGATCAAAGAAGTATAGTACTGACACAAAAACAGATACGTAGATCAATGGAACAGAGTAGAGAACCCAGAAATGAACCCACAATAGTATGGTCAAATAATCTTCACCAAAGCAGGAAAGAATATTCCATGGAAAATGGGTCTCTTTAAGAAATGTTGGGACAACAGGATAGCAACATGCAAAAGAATGAAACTGGACCACTTTCTTACACCAAACACAAAAACAAATTCAAAATGGATTAAAAAAAAAACTAAATATGAGACATAAAACCATAAAAATGCTAATGGAGAACACAGGCAGTAACCTCTTTGACATCAGCAGTAGCAACTTATTTCTACATATGTCTATGAGGCAAGAGAAACAAAAGAAAAAATAAACTGTTGGGACTTATCAAAAACAAAGCTTCTCCAAAGAGAAAGAAACAATCAACAAAACTAAAAAGCAACCTACAGAATAGGAGAAGATATTTGCAAATGACGTATCAGATAAAGGGCTGGTGTGCAAAATCTATAAAGAACTTATAGAACTCAACACCCAAAAACCAAATAATCCAATTAAAAATGGGCAGAAGACATAAGTAGACATTTTTCCAAATACCTACAGATGGCCAACAGACACATGAAAAGATGCCCAGCATCACTGAGCGTTAGGGAAGTACAACTCTATAATGAGACATCACCTCGCACCAGTCAGAATGGCTAAAATCAACAATACAAGAAACAACAGGTGTTGGTGAGGATGCAGAGAAAGGGAACTCTTTTAACCCTGTCAGTGCCAATGTAAATTAGCACAACCACTCTGGGAAATAGTATGGAGGCTCTTCAAAAAGTTAAAACTACCTGATTGTCAAGCAATTGCACTATTCAGCATTTACCGAAAGAAAACAAAAATATTGATTCAAAGAAATGCATGCACCTTGGTGTTTATAGCATCATTATCTGTAATAGCCAAACTGTGTAAACAGCCCAAGTGTCCATCAACAGATGAACGGATAAAGAAGGTGTGGTGTATATGCATACAATGGAATATTACTCAGCCAAAAAAGGAATGAAACCATTTGCAGTGCATGGATGGAGCTAGAGAGCATTATGTTAAGTGGAATAAGTCAGTCAGAGAAAGAAAAATACCGTATGACTTCACTCATATGTAGAATTTAAGAACCAAACAAGCAAAGGGAAGAAAAGAAGGAGAGAAGCAAACCAAGAAACAGTCCTTAACTCTAGAGAACAAATTGATGGTTACCAGAGGGGAGGTGGGTGGGAGGAATGGTTAACTAGGTGATGGAGATTAAGGAGGGCACTTGTCCTGATGAGCACTGGGTGGTGTATGGAAGTGTTAAAAATTACTATATTGTACACCTGGAACTATTATAACACAGTATGTTAACAGCTGGAATCAAAATAAAAACTTACAAAATAATTATATGGTGACATAAAGATTTTAAAAAGCCATATGGAACAACATGGATGAACTTTAAGGACATTATGCTAAGTGAAGTAAACCAGTTACATGAGAACAAATACTGGATGATTCCACGTGTATAAATTATCTAAAATAGTCGATTCGATAGAAGCCAAAAGTAGAATAGTGGTTTCCAGGGATTAGAGAAGAGGGAAATGAGAGTTGCTATTCCACAGGTACAATGTTTCAGTTATACAAGATGAATAATTTCTACAGATTGGCTCTACTTGAGCTTATAGATAACAATATTGTACTGTACATTTAAATTTTTAAGAGAGTAAATGTTATGTGTTATGACCACAGTAAAAAAAAAATTACCCACAGAATAATTTAATTCTATAATTTTCAAAACCTAGCAATCAATAAAAGAAACACAATTCTGAAACAAAACATCAGCGTTCACAATTTAAAAAAAAATCTTAAAAATTATTGACTCATCGATATGGCTACTTATGAGAGGTGAAAGAGGTGATCTCTCCTCATAGTCATATAGATAAGTCAATAATATTTTTTAGAATTTTTTTTAGAATTTTCAATACTACTTCAGAATCAGAAGTTAAGTAAATTATAGGGGAGTTCTTGCTCCTTCCCCTTCTGAACAAATACTAAAAAATGTGAACTTTACATCTCAAGGGCCTGGGGAAAAGAAGAACAACATAAGCCCCAGGTTAGTAAAGAAAAGAAATAACAAAGAAACGAGTAAAAATAAATTAAATAGAAAAAAAAATCAGTGAAACTGAGTTGGTGTTTTCAAAAAAATAAGCAAAATTGACAAACTCAAGCTGAACTAAGAAAAATAAAGAGAACGCTCAAATAAAATCAGAAATGAAAGAACATAACTTATGTTACAGAAATAGAAAAGGTTATTTTAAAAAACCTTCCTATTAATAATTATGCACCAACAAACAGGATTACCTAGAAGAAATGGATAAATTCCTAGAAATCCACAACCTTAACACCGTGACTAAATCATGAAGAAATACATATTCTAAACAGAGTATATAACAGAGTGCATTAGTAAGCAAAACCCTCCAAAAAGAAAAGCCCATGACCTGTTGAATCCTACCAAACATTTAAAGAATTAATAGCAATTATTCTCCAAGTCTCCAAAAACATTCAAGAGGAATGAACACTTCCAGACTCATTTTATGGGGCCAGTATTACCCTTATACCAAAGTCAGACAAAATGCCACAAAAGAATACTACAGGCCAAGATCCCTGATGAATACATGTGCAAAAATTCTCAGCAGAATATTAGCAAAATGTGCTAAGTTAACATGCTAAGCAGCATATTAAAAGGATCGTATTCAATGACTAAGTGGTATCTATCCCTGGGACGCGAGGATGATACAACATATAAAAATCAGTTAATGTGAAAAAGCACATTAACGGGATAAAAGGTGAAAATTTCATGATCTTCCCAACAAATAGAGAAAAGGCATTTGATGAGATAGGATACCATTTTATAATAAAAACTCTCAGCGAACAAGGAATAGAAAAAAAGTACCTCAACCTAATAAGGGCCATTAGGAAAAGCTCACAACAACCAACTTACAAAACAGTGAAAAACTGAAAGCGTTTCCTCTAAGATCAGAAAAGGAGGCAAGGATCCCCAACCTCACCAGTTCCATTCAATGTGGTACTGCAAAGCCCCACCCAGAACAATTATGCAAGAAAAAGAAAAAAAGACTTCCAAATTGGAAAGGAAATACAATTATGCCTATTTGCAGATTACACGATCTTATTACAGAAAACCCTAAAGACTCCATTTAAAAATCTGTTAGAACGAATAAACAAAATTAGCAAAGTTGCAGTATGTAACAACTTTCAAAAATCAGTTGCAGTTCTAATCATTGACAATGAACTCTCTGAAAAGGAAATTGGGAAAACAATTCCATTTATAATACCAGTAAAAAGAATAAAACACTTAAGTAGGTAAAAGACTTGTACACTGAAAGTTACAAAAGATTGATGAAAATTTTAAAAGAAAATACAAACAAATGGAAACACATCTTGTGTTGACGGATTGGAAGACTCGGTATTGTTAAAATGTCCATGACACCGGAAGTAATCAACAGATTCAGTGCAATCTTTATCAAAATCCGAATGACATTTTATATAGAAATAGAAAAAAATTATAAAATTCATATGAAACAAGAAAAGATCACGAATAGTCAAATCAATCCTAAGACAGAGGAACAAAGCAGGAGGCATCACACTTCCTGATTTTAAAATATATTATAAAGCTACAATAATCAAAACAGTGTGATATTGGCATAAAACAGACATATAGGCCAACGGAGCAGAGAACCCAGAAGCAAGTCCACACAGGTCACCTGATCATCAACAAAGGTGCCAAGAACACCCAAGGAGGAAAGGATTGTTTCTCAATAAACAGTGCCGGGAAACCAGCTATCCATGTGCAAAAGAATAAAATTGACTCTTATCTGACATAATACACAAAAATAAACTGAAAATGGATTAAACACCTAAACCTAATAATGTTCAAATTTGCTTCTCTTAGAAGAAAACAGGGGGAAATCTTTATGACATTCATCTTAATCATTTCTTGGATACGACGTAAAACCACAGGCAATAAAACAAGAATACACATTTTGAAGAGTAAAAAAAAAAATAAAAAATAAATAAATAAATAAATAAAAAACAAGAATACACGGGTCAGACGACCTCAAACTAAAAAGCCCCTACACAGTATAGGAAGCGAAACAATCAACAGAGTAAGAGCACAACCTCCAGAGTGGGAGGAAATATTTACATACCATGTTTCTCCAAAATATATAAGAAATCTGTAACTCAATAACTAAAAAACGAACCAATTTTAAAAATGGGCTAAAGACTTGAATAAACAGTTTTCCAAAGAAAACATACAAATGGACAACAGATATATGAAAAAATGCTTAATGTTGCCAATCATTAGAGAAATGCAAATCAAAAAGAGGAGAAATATCACCCCACACCTGGCAAGATGGCTATTATTAAAAAAAAAAAAAAAAAAAAAAGACAGCAAGCACTGGTAAGGATATAGAGGAGGTGACGCTCTTGCACACGCTGGTAGGAATGCCAAATGGGGCAGCCACTGTGGAAAAAAGTATGGGGTCCCTCAAAAATTAAAAATAGTGCCACCATGGCATCCAGCAATCCCACTTCTAGACATTTATCCCAAGAGAATTGAAACAAGCATTTTATTTTATTTTATTTTATTTTATTTTATTTTATTTTATTTTATTTATTCATGAGAGAGAGACACAGAGAGAGACAGAGACCCAGGCAGAGGGAGAAGCAGGCTCCATGCAGGGAGCCCGACGTGGGACTCGATCCCAGGACCCCGGGGTCACACCCTGGGCTGAAGGCAGGTGCTAAACCGCTGAGCCACCCAGGGACCCCCTTTATTGAGGCACAGCTGGTGCACAGTGTCATGTCAGCTTGACATGTATGAGGCAGTGAGTAGACAAGTCTGCAGGCTGTGCTCACCGCAAGCACAGCTCCCCCTGCCACCATACATGCTAAGACAATGACACGGACTGTTTTCCCTATGCTGTGCCTTTTGTCCTCAAGATTTATTCACCCCATAACTCGAAACCTGGATCTCTCACCCCCCTTCGCCCGTTTTGCCCTTCCCTGCTTCCGCACCCCACTAGCAACCACCAATTTGTTCTCTGTACTCATGGATCTGTATCTACTTTCTGTTGCTGCAGTGTTTTGTTGTTGTTGTTGTTGTTGTTTCAATTCCACGTTTAAGTGAAATCATCTTTATTTGTCTGACTTATTTTGCTTAATACCCTCTAAGCTCATCCATGTTGTCACAAATAGCAAGATCTCATTCTTTTTTATGGCTGAGTAATATTCCACAGTGTGTGTGTGTGTGTGTGTGTGTGTGTGTGTGTGTGTACCATTTCTTCTCTGTCCTTTCATCATGGACACTTGCTTCCATATCTTGGCCATTATAAATAATGCTTCAATAAACGTAGTGGTTGTGTGCATCTTTTCAACTTCGTATTTTCATTTTTGGGGGGAGAAATACTCAGTAGTTGGAATTGCTAGATCATATGGTAATTCCTTTTTTAATTTTTTGGGGGAAACTCCATACTGTTTTCCCCAGTGGCTGCACCAGTTTGCATTTCCCAACAGTGCATAAAAGTTCCTTTTTCTCCACAGCCTCACCAATACTTGTTATTTCTTGCCTTTTAGTTTAGCCACTCTAACAGGTGTGAGGTGATAGCTCATTGTGGTCTTGATTTGCATTTCCCTGATGATCAGCGATACTGAATATCTTCACGTGTCTGCTGTCAAAAGGCTTTTTATTTTGGCGTGGCCTCAAGAGTTTATTTTTGCTTTTGTTTCCCTTGCCTGAGAAGACATATCTAGGAAAACATTGCTAAAGCCAATGTCAAAGACATTAGTCCCTTTGCTTACTTCTAGAGATTTTAAGGTTTCAGGTCTCATATTTAGGTCTTTAATTCATTTTTACTTCATTTTTGTGTATGGTGTAAGAAAGTGGCCCAGTGAGGGGCACACCTGGTTGGCTCAGTCTGTTGAACGTCTGACTTTAATTTTTTTAAAGACTTTTTATTTATTTGACTATTTATTTTTTTATTTTTTTAAATACTTTTTATTTATTTATTTTACTATTTATTTATTTATTTATTTATTTATTTATTTAATTGACAGAGAAAAAGAGCAGAAGCAGGGGGAGCAGCAAAGGAAGGGGGAGGAGAAGGCTCCCCCATGAGCAGGGAGCCCTAGGTGGGGCTCAAACCCAGAACTCTGGGATTATGACCTGAGCTGAAGGCAAACACTCAACTGACTGAGCCACCCTGACTTTTAATTTTGATCCAGGTTGTGATTTCGGGTTGTGAGTTTGAGTCCTGCATTGGGCTCCATGCTCAGCATGGAGTCTGCTTATCTTTTTCCCTCTCCTTCTTCCCCCATTCCCTCTCTCTCTCTCTCTTTCTCTCCCATACACACACACAGACACAAATAAATAAATAAAATCTTAAAAATATATATTAAAAAAAAGAAAGTGGCCCTGTTCCATTCTTTTGCATGTACCTGTCCAGTCTTCCAAACGCCACTTATTGAAGTGTATACTTATTTCTTTTCCCCTGTGTATCCTTACCTCCTTTGTTGTCAATTAATTGACTATATCAGTACTGATTTATTTCTGGACTCTATTCTGTTCCATTGATTTATGTGTTTATTTTTGCACCCATACCCTACCGTTTTGATTATTGTAGCTTTGTAGAATATTTAGAAATCTGGGATTGTGATATCTGTAGTCTTGGTTTTTTTTTTTTTTTTTATTCATTTGTTTGTTTTCAGGATTGTTTTGGCTATTCAGGTTTTTTTGTGGCTCACACAAATTTTAGTACTGTTTATTCTAGTTCTGTGAAAAGTGCTGTTGGTATTTTGATCGGGATTGTTTGAATCTGTAGACTGCTTTAGGTAGGATGGACATTTTAACAATATTAAGTCTTCTAATTCATGATTATGGAATATCTTTCCATCGTTAGTGTTGTCTTCAATTTCTTTAATCAATGCTTTAAGTTCTTGGAGTATAGGTCTTTCACCTCTTCAGTTAAGTTTATTCCTAGGTATTTTATTCTTTTTTCGGTACAATTGTAAATGGAGTTGTGTTCTTAATGTCTCTTTCTGCTACTTCATTATTAGTGTATAAAAACACAGCATATTTCTATGTATTAATTTTGTATCCTGAAACTTTACTGAATTGATTCATTAATTCTAATAGCTTTTTGGTTGAGTCTTCAGGGTTTTCCATGTAAAATAATATCATGTCATCTGCAAATAGTGATGGCTTAACTTCTTCTCTACCAATTTGGATGCATTTTATTTCTTTTCCTTTTCTTGTTGTGGCTAGGATTCTATGTTGAATAAAAGTGCAGAGAGTGGATACTGTGTCTTGTTCTTAATCTTAGAGGAAAAGCTCCCAGTTTTTTATGTTAGCTGTGGGTTTTTCACACACGCCCTTTATTATGTTCAGGTATGTTTCCTCTAAACCTACCTTGTTGAGCTGTTCTCATCATAAACAGGTGTTGAATTTTGTCAAATGCTTTTTTTGCATCTATTGAGATGATCATATGATTTTATACTTTGTTTTTTTGATCTGGTGTATCACATGATTCGTAAATATTGAACCATGTCTGGAATAAAAACATGATCTAAAAGTGAGAGCACTCTCATGTTCGCTGCAGTGTTATTCACAAGAGTCAAGATGTAAGAGCAACCTAAATGTCCACTGACAGACAAATGGTTAAAGAAAATATGGTGCATACATGCGATGCAATACTACAGACACTTGAAAAGGAAGGAAATCTGGATATGCTGTAACATGGATGAACTTTAAAACAGTATTCTAAGTGAAATAAGTCAGTCACAAAAGACAAATACTGCATAACTCACCCACATGAGATACACAAAATATTCAAATTCATTGAATCATATTATGCAATGGTGGTTTCCAGGGGCTATTGGAGAGGAAACGGGGAGTTATTAATTAATGGCCATAAAATTTCAGTTAAACAAGATGAATAAACTCTAAAGATCTGCTGTACAACCTTGTACCTATAGTCAACAAAATGCACTGTACACTTAAAGAGTTGTTAAAAGGGTATATCTCATGTTCAGTGTTCTTACCAAAATGCAATGTTATTATTTTAAGTTGGGCATGAGTTAAACCCTAGTCTGTACATTTAACAATGCCTCAGAAGAAGAGTGGGATCTACGTTTTCTAATAAAGGTATTTACCTCTTAAGCAGAGTTTTCCTTTGGTTTTACTTCAATTTATTTTATTTCTGATACATGCAGGTAATATTAAACTTGAAACATTCTTAACATTAATGAGAGCATCTATACAATGAGCCCATTTTCCTAAAAGTATTTTTCATTTACTTCTATCTCTATATATAGATCTTCCTCCACTTGTGATGATATTACATCCCATGTGGGATGATATTAAACCTTCTGGGGGCTTGTACCCTCTCAAAGGCAAAGGGATCACCAAAGAACTAAATCTCTTGCTCTCCAGTTTTTCTCTGTTTAGGAGAGAAAAAAAAAAATGTATGTCTCTAGTCTCTTCTTCAGCAAACCTCCTCTTCCAAAGTCTTTAATAGTTTTTGTGTTGAGTGAGCAATGTGGTTGATTTCTCAACATCCTTCCCACCCCAGGTAGTAGAACCCAACTGTAGTAATCTGACCCTTTATTTCCACTTAGGCCAATGAGTATAAGGAAAAGTTTGTTTGGGGACTTCCGAGAAACAGAAAGCCGTACCTCTGATTTGTTTCATATGAACAAAAAATCTTTTGTCCCAGTTTTTGCTGGTAGTCATCTTTTTTTTTTTTAAGATTTTATTTATTTATTCATAAGAGACACAGACACACAGAGAGAGAGGCAGAGACACAGGCAGAGGAAGAAGCAGGCTCCATGCAGGGAGCCCAAGTTGGGACTTGATCCCGGGTCTCCAGGATCACACCCTGGGCCAAAGGCAGGGGCTCAATTGCTGAGCCACCCAGGCGTCCCTTGCTGGTAGTCATCTTGAAACTATGAGGAAAGGCAGCCAGAGAAAAACCTGATACATGGATGATCAAAGAGCCAAATTTGTCATGGAGTATTCAAAATAGACAGAGCCAGAAGGGGTCAACGGCCTTATCCTCATGCAGCCTTGAGTCAGGGAGGAAAACTTTCTTCAAACCAACCTCTCCTTAAATCTCAGGAGCAGGAGCAGGTCAATGCCTATCACTGATTGGCAAAGAGAAACGAGATTGCCAGGATAGAATAATCATCAGATTATTTATCAGATTATTATCCCTTAACGCCAGGCATACTGCCATCTACATAAAACCTGCCTTCTGTTAACAAATGAAAAATGGGCTTGCTTTTGAGCAAACAGTACCTACCACCTCTCTGATCTATTGACGCCCTGAGTTCGGGACACTGAGTCGGACTTTACGTCATTGGGGCACACGCTATCTGTCCTGGAACCATCAGGAGCTGAACTCCTTTAATCAGTCACGCTCCCAGAGTGCCACCGTGGATGTCTGCACAGAAGGAAGCAAAAGCTTAGTTTTGCTAAGCTGAACTTTCAGTACTGCGCTGAAAATGAAAACACAAACTTAGAGTTGGGTTGAACTGGGGGTTACTCAGTAATTCTTAGCTAGGAATGGCTACAGCATCGACCCGATTCGGGAGCTTTTCATCCTCAGGCCATGCCTCTCTTTCCCCGAGCACATCGCTGACTAGAACACCTAGAAAATGTCTCTCCTTGCTGGTGATGAATTATGAGGACTACAAATAATAACCATTATGAACTATGAATCTCACACAAAACCTTATCTAACTCCACATTCACCCAAGACAGTGAAGCATTTGGTCTGAAAAAAAAAAATAGAGGAACTGATGACATTGGGCCACAACAAAGCCTGACACCTGACCTGTCAAAATACTCAAACGGGTATTTTCATGCCTCTGGTGTTTGCCATTCTTGTGTTGACTTATTATCCATTTCTAATGATGGCTCGCAGAATTTTTCTCAAGTTGCTCACATGTAAGCTTCCACAAATTTCCCCACATTCCAATAGCAAGTTTCCTGTGCTAGTGGTTCCCGCATGATGACGATGATCGAGGTCACATTAGAATCCACAAGACAGAATGCATACTGCTGAAAACAGAGTAAGTGACACGAATAGCCTTGGAAATAGTTGGGATCCCTGGGTGGCGCAGCGGTTTGGCGCCTGCCTTTGGCCCAGGGCGCGATCCTGGAGACCCGGGATCCAATCCCACGTCGGGTTCCCGGTGCATGGAGCCTGCTTCTCCCTCTGCCTGTGTCTCTGCCTCTCTCCCTCTCTCTCTGTGTGACTATCATAAATAAAGAAAAATTAAAAAATATATTTTTAAAAAAAAGAAAACAGTTGCACAGAATAAAATGGAAAATAATTTTTTTAAGTACTGGGGGAAAAAATCAATGAATCTTAGCTACTAACTGGGAAAGATACACAAAATACATAAAGCAAAAGAAACAAAAGCTGACTTAGACATTTTCTGGTGAAGTTACTTATCTCCAAGGGGAAAAAAAAAATCTGTGACAGTTTAAGCAAAAGTAATTCATATGTAAATGAGAAAACTCAGGTTGACTCAGCCTTTTCCACATAAACATTCCAACATTCAAAGCCAGAAGATGGTAAGAGGAAAACTACTAGGAAAAAACTGAACGTGTGCACTAAATATCAACCAATCTATAGGACTGCTCCTGAGTACCTGTATTAATTATACTTGTGGAAATGAAGTTAAATGTCACAAAACATTGACATTGTAAAAATAAAAATGCTACTAACAAAAATTGGATACTGAGAATAGCAAAAGTGAGAAGTGCAGTTGAGCTAGTTTTTCCATATTACAAAGTGGCTCCCTATTAACCAACAAATGGGGTCAAAAAAGAAGGAAGAGAGGATGCAAGGATGCAGGACACAAGGAAAGGAAGGCAAGGAAACCATCCCATACCTGTCGGCACAGAAGAACAACGATTACAGTGTAATTGTGCGGGAGAGAGTTAGGGTCAGTGTTAGAAGAGTGTGCGTGAGAAAGAGAAAAAGCCAAGTGAGAACAGTAGGCAGAGCATGATCCCATTTTTGTAAAAACAAAATTAGATTTTTGTATATGCACAAAAATGAGGCTGAAAGAAACTGTTTCAAAGAGCTATCAATTGCAACCTCTAGAAGTTGGAAGTGGGCCACGGTAAACGAGGTGTGTTCACATTTAGCTTTATGGACTCACACCCTTATGAGTTGCATTTTTTCGACCTAAAGTTCAGGGCATTAATACCGTCCATTTGTAGGATATTATTATCATTGGTCTCTTCATGGCTTGCCTCTCATTGCATGGATGTGCGTATTTATGAGTTTCTGTCTTCTGTCCCTGTTAATCACCCCCCACGTGCCCCTTCCTGTGGGCAGCCATATTCATGCCTTTAATAAGCATCATTCCTTGTATGTGTTTGTGTTAATATACTTTCATTTATATGAAGATATTGTATTACATATTCTGACCCTCATGTTTTAAACCAGCATTATAATTTTACTATTATCCATATTACAGCTTGTGTGCAGCTTGTCCATTGTTTCTAATTGCCCCATGGCATGCCTTCCTGTGCTTAATTGATCCACTCTCCCAAGAATGAACATCCAGGCTGGCCCAACCTCCTGCCTCCTCAAATAATGCCTCGTGAAGCTAGGTGTGATTTCTTTGGTGTATAAGCCCAGGAGCAGAATTGCTGTGTAATGAGTATGTGTATATTTAATTTAACTAAGCACTGCCAGACATTTTACTTTTACAAGAAAATGCTAAAGAGAACATTAATATTTTTTAAATTAAAGAAAACACTTTAAACTTTGGTAAAAAAGAAAGAAAGATTTGTTGTATAGCAATCAGCATTTTTTTTTTTTTTAAATAAAGCTATCAGGCATTCTTTACCCACAAAACAATATTGCCACAGACTAGAAAAATGAAAACATTTCCCCAATGAATCACAGTTTTAGAATGAGAACACACTTCTCTTTCATGGGGCTGCCTGTTTCCTGGCAGGGAAGGCGGTGCAAATTTCAATTCGGGTTACACCAGTGTGGCCCAGGTGCCAGGAGGACTTGACTCTGCGTCCGGGCCCAGTCGCCTGAGAACTGCACGACAGTGAGCAGGTCTAGTTAAGTCATGTAGTGATGAAGGTGATTTAATGAGAATGCATTTGCCATAACTACGGGCACAGTTTTCTTAATTTGCTCACAATAGAAAAGCTCAAATGCCAGATAGCCTGGTTTAAAACTGGACATCTGGCAACTCTAAAAAAAATCAGTTGTCTTTTCCCAGACAGAAAATTGTGCATATCTCCTGATGTGAAAAATATAATTTCTGAAATTGGGTCAGATTATAGCAAATTGTGGGATATAGAACTGATAAATAAAATTTAACAGATATACTACATGGGCTGAATGCAGCTGTTGGGTGGGAACAGCATGAATGATTAGATATTGTTAAAAGTCATAATTATTTTGCCATGTGTAACATAAACGCATGTACTCTATAATATACTGAGGAAAATTTACTTCTGTCATTTTATTCCATGGGTTTATTTTAGTGTCGACTTTAAAAGCTACTACAAATATTTATGTAAAATTTGTTTATGTAGATAGGGACATCATCAAGGTGGTGACATAGGTCATCCTGAATGCTCCCCTTCACAGGAAGAACCACGAACATCTATTGGGGAGCAGGATCCCCCTGGAAGGACTTTAGAACACCGGGTGAAGCTGAAGCACCTTCCTGCAACCCCGAGACCAAGGCAGAGAGCATCAGAAGGTCAGAGAAACGGCTACTCGTTGACCCCATGGCCCTTCCCCAGGACAGTGTGGGAACACGGGGAGAGGCCCGTGGGCCCCAGGTCCTCCCTGAGAAAGCGGAGCCCCAGATGGGGGACGACCAGTGCCATCTGCAGCTCCAGCTTTGTGGGGAACCTTATGGGAAGCTCTATTCCGATCTTGCACCAGGAGGGTTGGAGGGGTGTCTGGGTGCTGCAACCACGGGGAACCTGACTGTTCCAGAGAAGTGGGGAGGGTCTTGCAACAATCAGCAGTGAATCATGGCGGACCAAGGTCCTACCTGCCACACCTGAGTAGTTATCCCCCCCAGAGGTCTTGCTCAGCTGCAGAAACAAGTCGGTGATGCACGCAGGGCTCAGCAGAGCCATCTGCATGGTTTGGATCCTCAGGTGAGGAGCGTTGCCAGCCCCAAAGTGTGGCTCCCCACCCCGGCAAGGCGCTGAGTCAGGCCCACCGTGACCGTGGGGGTGACCTCCAGGCCCCTCCGGCCAGCAGACCTGGAGCCCAGCAGCATGTGAGCAGAGAGGGGCCAGGCGAGGCTGAGTGTGCCAGGTGAGGGGGCTTTGCGTGCTGCACACACGGGGAGGTTAGCTTGCAGGCCAGGGTAGGAGCGCCCCCGAGCCCGCCAGCTGGGTGCCTGTGGGAGACAGAGAGCAGCCTGGGGCCTGTCCCTTTCCCACCTAGGTGGAGAAGCTGGCACCCATGGGACAGAAGGTCTTCTGGCCAGGTGGGCTGGTCAAAGCACCTGCAGCCAGTGGGCCGAGGGCTGAGAGAAGGGCAGAGAGAGCCAGGAGTTTGCAGGACAAAGCAAGCGGCCTGTTCAGCCAAGGAGCCTGGACCAGCTGGAGGTAAGACAACAGCAGGTTTCACCAGCCCTACACCCGCTTCTCCCACTGCTTGGAGCAGAGAATCGAACTCCTAGGCTCGCTCACCTCTGAATACAGCCTTCAGCCTGTCCAACCAGGGAACCTAACCAGGGGCCGTGGAGAGCTGCACAGACATTCAGCACCCCAGTGCCTTCCACCTCAGTGGAACTCGAAAAGGGAGCAGGGACTCTGGCTTCCCCAACTGCAGAGAAATCCTGGTAGCACTCTATTTTTTTAAAGTATACTTAAAGGAGCAATGGGTGAAGACTTTATTAACTGACCCGGAATTCAGTGCATACTCAGGCCTGACTGGAACCCCAAACAATGAGCTGTGCAGGCTCTAGGTCCTGGCCTGTGGCCCTGCCATGCCAGGAAAGCTCATTTATGGCCCAAACTACTATCGGATATGGTTCCAAGTCCCAAGCCTCCAGTAAGCTTGGCCAGAGGATTCAGGCAACTGTGGAGCCCATCCTACAGGCTCTTAGCCAGTAGCACATCACCCTCCACCCCTGTCCTCAGAGTTTGAAGTTACCTCATCACAGCAGGCCCCACCTGCCCAAAGACATCACTAGCAAACACATCCAGAAACCCAAACTGAGCTGACTGGTGACAGACTATCTCTGTCAAAGCAAACCTGTAAACTCTAGAAGAAGAACCCTGTTAATCAAATGTGCAGATACTAACATACAAAATCAAAGATCACAAAACAGCAGGTGATGATGACACCACCAAAGGAAACTAATAAAGATTCAATAATTGACCCTAACGAAATAGAGATCTATGAACTATCAGATGAAGAACCCAGAATAACCCTCTTAAGGAAGTGTATGACCTATAGGAAAACACACTAAAATGCCTACAAGGAAACAAGAAAGATCCCAAATAAATAATCTAACTCAGAGCCTTAAGGAAATAAAAAAAGAAGAACAAACGGAGCCTAAAGTTAACAGAAAAAAGGAAATAATTAAGATTAGAGCAAAAAGAAATGAAATAGAGAACTGAAAAACAATAGAAAGGATTAACTAAACTGAGTTGGTTTCTTTGAAAAGATAAGTAAAATTGGCAAACCCTTACCTAAACTAAGCAAGGATAAAAGAAAAAGGACCCAAATCAACAAAATTATAAATGTAAAAGGAGAAATTGCAAATGATATCACAGAAATTCAAAGGATCATAAGAGGCTACTATGAACAACCATAGCCCATCAAACTGATAAACATAGAGAAAACAGAAAAATTCTTAGAAACATACAACTCACCAAGACTGAATCAGGAAGAGATTTAAAAAAAAAAAAATCTGAATAGCCCAATTACTAGTAAGGTGATTCAATCAGTAATCAAAAATCTCCCAACACAGAAAAGTCCAAGACCAGATGGCTTCACTGTTGAATTTTTTCAAACATTTAAAGGATTAACACCAATCATTCTCAAACTCTTCCAAAAATTTGAAAGGAGAGAATAGTTTGAGACTCATTTTTTGAGGTATCTGGATTCCAAAACCAGAGGAGGACACTACTAGAAAGGAAAACTACAGGCCAATATCTCTCATAAGTATAGATGCAAGAAGTCTCAACAAAATACTAGCTAACTGATTTCAGGGGCACATTAAAAGGACCATTCACGGGCAGCCCCAGTGGCCCAGTGGTTTAGCGCCGCCTTCAGCCCAGGGCCTGATCGAGTCCCGCGTCGGGCTCCCTGCATGGGGTCTGCTTCTCCCTCTGCCTGTGTCGCTGCCTCTCTCTCTCTCTCTCTCTCTCTCTGTGTGTGTGTGTGTCTCTCATGAATAAATAAATAAAATATTTTTTAAAAAAGGACCATTCACAATGTTCAAATCAGATTTATCTCTGGGATGCAAAAATGGTTCAACATACGCAAATCAATCATATGATACGTCATATTAATAGAATGAAAGAAAATAGTCATATGATCATCTCAGTAGATGCAGAAAAAGCATTTGATAAAATTCAACATCTATTCATCATAAAACTCAACAAATTAGACATGGAAAGAATATATCTCAACATAATAAAGGCCATGTATGAGAAGCTCACAGTAGACATTGTACTCAGTGGTGAAAGGTTGGGAGATCTTCCTCTAAGATCAAGAACCAAAAAAGGGTGCCCGCTCTCATCACTCATACTCAACAGAGCACTGGAAGTCCTATAGCTGGAGCAATTAACCAGGAAAAATAAATGAAATTTACAGAATTGGAACAAAGAAGCGCAATTTCCATTTTGCAGATGACATGACTTTAATATATAGAAAATCCTTAAGACTCAATCAAAAAAATATTAATCATTGAATTTGGTGAATTCAGTAAAGTCGCAGGATACAAAATTAGCAAAAATCAGTAGTGTTTCTATACACTAATAATGAAATTTCTGAAAAGAAATAAGAAACAAGTTCTGTTTATAATAACATCAAAAACCAATACTTAAAGTAAGGAAAGATCTCTATGCTGAAAAGTATAAGACACTGATGAAAAAAATTGAAGAAGACATAAATAAATGGAAAGGTATCCTGTGATCAAGTATTGGAAGAATTAATATTGTTAAAAACTAAAAACCATCTATAGATTCAATCCAGTCCTTATGAAGATTCCTTTGCATTTTCTTCTGAAATAGAAAAAACACTCTTAAAATTTATATGGAACCACAAAAGACTACAAATAGTCAAGAAAATCCTGAGAAAGAGAAACAAAGCAGGAGACGTCACACTTTCTGATTTCAAGCTCTTCTATAAAGTGACAGTCATCAAAACACTATGATGTTAACATAAAAACAGACAAATAGACCAATGGAATAGAATCAGGAGCCTGGAAACAAACCTAAGCATACACAGTCAACTAATGTTTGACAAAAGAGCCAAGAATACCCAGTGGAGAAAAGATAGTCTCTTCAATAAGTGGTGCTAAGGGACACCTGGGTGGCTCAGTGGTTGAGCATCTGCCTTTGGCTCAGGGCATGACCCTGGGTCCTGGGATCGAGTCCCACATCAAGCTCCTTGCAGGGAGCCTGCTTCTCCTTCTGCCTGTGTCTCTGCCTCTCTCTGTGTGTCTCTCATGAATAAATAAATAAAATCTTTCAAAAAATAAAATAAATGGTGCTGAAGTATTCACACGTATGATTGAAACTGGACCATGTTTTACACCATTCACAGAAATTAACATGAAATGAATTAAAGACTTAAATCTAAAACTCGAAACCATGAAACTCCCAGAAGAAAAAAATAGAAGGAAAACTTGACATGGGTCTAGGTAATGAGATTTTGGATAGCACATCTACACAACAACAATAAAAAATAAACAAGTGAAACTACATCAAACTACAAAGCTTCTGCACAGCATAAGAAGCCATCAACAACCATGGAAAGACCATCAATGGAATGAAAACAAAAATATTTGCAAACCGTATATCTGATAGAGGGTTAACATCCAAAACATATAAAGAACTCCAACAAGTCAACAACAAAAAGACAAATAACACAATCTAAGAATGGGCAAAGGACCTGAATAGACATTCCTCCAAAGAAGATATATGAAAGGCCAACAGGCTCGTGGAAAGATGCCCAACATCACTAATCATTATGGAAATGCAAATTAAAATCACAATGAGGTAGCACCTCGTGCCTGTTAGAATGGCCATCATCAAAAAGACAAGATATAACCAACGCTGGCCTGTATGTGGAAGAAAGGAAGTCCTTGAGCACCATGGGTGGTAGTGTAAACTAGAACATACACTGTGGAAATCAGAAGGGAGAATCCTCAAAAACTCAAAAATAGAACTATTGTATGATCCAGCAATTTCACTTCTGGGAATATATCTAAAGGTAACAAAAGCACTGACTGGAGGAGAAATCTGTATCCCCATGTTCACAGCAGCATGATTTACAATAGCCAAGACCTGGAAACAAATGAAGTGTCCATTGATGGATTCTAAGAAGTTATGGTGAATGTGTGTACAAGAGAACATGATTCGGCCATTTTTGACAACATGGGTGGATTTTTTTTTTTTTTAACATGGGTGGATTTTAAAGGCATTAGGCTAAGTGAAATAAGTCAGACAAATACACTGTATGATCTCACTTATATGTGGAATCAAAAAGAAAGAAAGAAGAAAGAAAGAAAAGAAAGAAAGAAAGAAAGAAAGAAAGAAAGAAAGAAAGAAAGAAAGGAAGGAAGGAAGGAAGGAGGGAGGGAGGGAGGGAGGGAGGGAGGGAGGGAGGGAGGGAGGAAGGAAGGAAGGAAGAAGGAGGAAGGAAGGAAGGAAGGAAGGAAGGAAGGAAGGAAGGAAGGAAGGAAGAAGGAGGAGGAGGAAGGAAGGAAGAAAGGAAGGAAGGAGGAAGGAAGGAAGAAGGAGGAGGAGGAAGGAAGGAAGAAAGGAAGGAAGGAAGGAAGGAAGGAAGGAAGGAAGGAAGGAAGGAAGGAAGGAAACAAAACTTGAGTAGGTTTCTATGAGTTAGAAAAAGGAATTAGCCTTGCGGTTCCTAGAGGCAGGGTCTGGGGCTAGGGGATTGGAGAAAGGGGATCAAAAGCAGCCACCTGCTAGTTACAAGGTGAGTGAGTCCTGGTGGTGTAATGTCCAACACGGGGCTACCGCTCACGACTATGTGATGAAAAGGAAAGTTAAGAGAGTAGGTCCTAAGACTTCTCTTCCCAATAAGAGATGTTTTCCCCTTTATTCTTTTCCTCTTTTTCTTTTTATAGGAGATAGGTGCTGGCTGAACCTATCGGAGTAATTGTTTTATAATATATGTAAGTCAAGCCGTCATCCTGTACACCTTGATCTTACACAGTGGTGAATGCCAATTATTTGTCGGTAAAACTGAGGGAAAAGTATGTTTTAAAGCAATATGTAGGGCAGCCCCGGTGGCTCAGCGGTTGAGCGTCTGCCTTCAGCCCAGGGTGTGATCCTGGAGACCCGGGATCGAGTCCCACGTCGGGCTCCCTTCATGGAGCCTGCTCCTCCCTCGGCCTGTGTCTCTGCCTCTCTCTCCCCCTCTGTGTCTCTCATGAATAAATAAATAAAATCTTTTAAATAAATAAACAAATAAAGCAATATGTAATAAAATCTCATGTTCTTAAAATAGCAAAACCAAACTGTTTACATAATTACAGCACCTCCACCTCTCAAAGGTTCTCCTAATCTTGATTTTAAAATGTCAGGTGCTCGTTATTTTTGTTCTCTCTGAGCAAACGTTCTATCTGTTCAGCTAGGATGTGCAAACGAATAGTAGTAAAAAAAAAAAAAATGAAGCTCTAACATCCAGATGCTCGCATTGAAATCTGAATATATAAACTTAAATGTTGAAATGCTTAGACTAATGCCTTAATCACTTTGTTTTTGCTGTCACTCTTCAACATTAGGTCCCATGTGTTGAGCTCCTTGGTGTGCTTCGGGGTCAGGGAAATGTGCCCCTTAACTCCTACTGCGCGGGTATGGGGACGGCAGGGTGTTTATGTCTGCTGGCTCCTATATATGCATGTATACGGGGCGCCTTTTCATTCATTTAGTCTGTCATTAATTCATTCATTCTACGATTTAGTCTCCGTTCACTGCGAAAAACCTGGAAGGCAGAACAGAAAAAGAAAAGAATGTGCTCACCAGCTTTGCCTGCTTTAGGTCAGTAAGATGACTTTTACATAAAGACCTGATTTTCACACAAACATTTAAATAATCACACACAACTTTAAAAGGTGACTTTGCCATCTCTGAAAGCTTATAATTCCAAATCTCCTTACCCTATAAATTCTAAGCAACCAGAGAGATAGAACTCAAATCTAAGCAATAATCGTTGGGCTTTTAATCATATCATTAACCCTTTCACTGATCACTGAGTGCTTTTTGGTTGTGAAAAAGAAACTTCTTAAATCAAGTAGACTGGAATCACCTGCGGCAAGTGCCCGATGCTTGTGTGCCCATGATCCTAAGGTAAGAAGTCGTATTTATAATGTGCCAGTAGGGTCGGCCTCATTGCTAAGTGTTATATGTTGTGCTACAAGCACTATGTGTACCTACAAGACCGCGGCTTGGGTGAGCACAGTTTCGTACCAGGACAGGCAGCGGGGTCTCGGTGGTGACCTTCTCCTCCCGTGTAAGGCACCACAGTCCGGCTCGGAAGTGGTGGGACTCGCCGTGGGGGAGGTGAACTGCCTGGGCCCTTGCGGAGCAGCCTGGGCAGCTGGAGACTCACCCAGCTGCGAAATAAGAGAATTCAAGAGTGAACCACAAGAGATCTTTCTTCGAAAAGAAGTAAAGAGCATAAAGTCAATCGATTTGGAATTTTTCTATGATTCAAAACACATTTCTCTGAAATGTTCCTGTGTCTGAAAAATACATATCACCACTTCTCTGAATTGAAAAACGGTGAATTAAAAAGTCAAGGGGGCACAACTAGACTATAATTTATTAAATATATACATATGAATCTGACTGCCTGCTGTATCATTTATTACACATAAAATTCCAGTTTTGGAAATTCTTATAATTTTAATTATTTTTAATAAAAAGCTAATTTTATTAAAACCTTAAAATATAAGTAATGTTTTATTCAGACGCCCAAATCCAAGTAACTTAGCAAGGTTCAAACATCTGCTTCCAAAGCAGGCTTAGCAAATGTTAGACAATAAAATTGTTTCTCCATCCTCACTCAAGTAACGTGTAAATGTTATACAGAGGTTGCTGGAAATTGCCAGGCAAGCTTCTAAGTTTCCACTAAGTCACAAATAGGCAAATGGACTGAGAGGATTCTATGTGATTTGCAGAGCTAAAATGACACCTGAAGGATAAAACTCAGCCGGTCATTTTACAAATAAGAAAAATAAATCCAGAAAGGCGAAGCAAATTACCCAAAGCCACCCAGTGAGCTCACACGACAGCCAGACTCAGAACCTGAAGCTCTGCACTCCTGTCTCCGGGGAGTTTCTCCCGGCAGACTTGTTCTCTCCCAGGCTCCTAATAAACTATTTTGGGTTCATGTGAAATAACATAGAATAATCTACATTTGTTTGAAATGAAATCTCTGACAAAAATTTAAATCATCAATTCACATCACAATTGATTCTCCAAAAACCCACTAATGCTCGTTAGAAAATAAATTTGGACTTTTCCACATTAAGATTTTGAAAGCGCCATATGTTTAAAGCCAATAGCTTTATTGATAGTTTTTGTACAATCTAATTCATTCATTCAAAGTGCACGATTCAAAAAATAAATAAATAAATAAATAAATAAATAAATAAATAAATAAAAATAAAGGGTACAATTCAATGTTTTTTAATCTATTCATAGAGTTGTACGTCTGTTGCCCCAATTTTAGAATATCCTTTTACCCCCAAAGAACCCCTGCTCTCCTGAGCCATCACTCCCAAACCTCCAACACACTCCTCGGCAGGAAGCAACCATCTACTTCTTGTCTTTATAGATTTCCTATGTGAGATGTTTCATATAAATGTAACCAAACAATATGTGGTCTTTTATAACCAAAGTCATTTTCTGAGTAAAGACCTAAAAAAAGAAAGAAAATCAATATCCAGAAGCATTTCTTCAAATCTCTATTTTTTTTTTATCTTTTTCAATAATCTGGGAGAATTTTCAAACTTAATTCAAACTTCGTTTTTCCCAGTTTTGAAAATGTAGTTTTATTTTTATCATCAGGAGCATGATGCATGTTTTGCCCGACTGGAGCTCCCTAGAGAAAGAACCGCTTCCAGAGTCATTGCATATTCTTTCGTGACCCCTGCTGGTCAAACGTAATAGTGTATTTTCAAAATCCGTCCCTTGGAACTCCTCCTCTCTTTAAACCTTAAAACACTGAACAGTACACATAATTATTCATTGTTATAAAATGTAATTTGAATTTGTTTGCTGGGTTCAAGTATCCCATTCTCTTCCTAGAAATTATAAACCTTTCAATTAATCCTAATCAAAAAACGCTGTCCAAAATTGTTGCCTTAATACTTTTCATTTTTCACAAGGAAAAGGCTTAATCCTAAAGAATTTCATTTCAATCCTTACAAAAACATAAAATCTGAAAGACTGTTTAAAAGAACAAAACTTACAAGTGATACAGGCTCCTCTAAAGCAATGTGTGAGGAATCACAAAAATGGGAAAAAATAAAAGTTCAAAATGTATAAATAGCAATAAAGTCCCTCTAAGACTTATAACCATGTGAAAATTATTTTTAGTAGTTATTTAACATATATATTACTTAATTTTTAAGCGGCTTTCAAATTGAAATTTTATTTTCTTTTTTAAGATTTTATTTATTTATTCCTGAGAGACACAGAGAGGCAGAGACCCAGGCAGAGGGAGAAGCAGGCTCCATGAGGGGAGCCCGATGCAGGACTCGATCCCGGGACTTCAGGATCACGCCCTGGGCCGAAGGCAGGCGCCAAACCACTGAGCACCCAGGAGTCCCTCAAATTGAAATTTTAATATTTCTTTAATATTTCCCCTAACCTTAAGTTTCCTTTCTTTTCTTTTTTCTTTCTTTTTTCTTTTTCTTTTTTTTTTTTTTTTTTTTGAAATTTAAAATAGATGGTGAAAGAAAGTAAAATTCATTAAAAATTTTCTATGGTCTTCATAATATAACAATTTAACAATTTAAATATTGAAATCATCTTTAAATTGTCAATAAAATACCATAATCCTGAGACTAGTGCTTCAAAATCTATGTTTAAAAGTCTTAGTAGGAATTTAGCCATTTTTTAAACTATCATCCCTAATCTCACAAAAAGTTTTAGAAATTTTCAGAAGTGAATGTTTGACTTAATATACCTTACTCCAAATTTCTCTCCTGGTTTAAAATAAGGAAAAATAACGTAAAAGTTTCATTTGGGACAGATGAATGATTATATTTTATTAGACTTTCAGTTATTTTACTATTATTTATATGTCCCGGGTAAGCTTACAGAAAGTACTTTATTCTATTTTCTGGAGATTTTGAAACATATCCATGTGTCACATGGGACAAAGAATTTTTGTAATCAGTTTATGTGTAGATAAATAAACCTTTTCAGTTAAAAAATGCAAATTGGGTTACTGTATTTAACTTCTTAATAAAATATTTTAAAAGGAAATGTATGAAGAAGATATGGAGAATAAATTATGTGTTTGGGGACATTTTATACACATGCGAAGTACGATGAAGAAAGGAATGTTGCCTTAAATCTGCATTTATATGTTAGCAAATTGAACACCAATAAAAAATGAATTTATTGTTTTAAAAAATTAAATAAATCTGCATTTAGATAAAAAGCTCTGGCTTCTGAAGATTAACAAAGCAGGATCAGGCTTAGGAAACGCATCACAGGGCTTTGATCACAGGGATCCCACCGTCTGTGAGAAGGGAGGGGAGGAGAGGACAGTTGGTCTCCATCCGTCATTACAAAGGAGAATATTCTCAGGATTATCAGCAGGACTGACGGTAAAAGAAAAGCTGGACGAGGGGAGCATGTTCACATTGATTATTGCCACATTTAAAGTATGTTTTTACATTCACTGCTGCAGTCACCTCCTCAGAATGGTAAAATTGACACATTTTAATGTAAAAAGTAATGCTGGGTCTGTTTTCCACTCCCTCTGTGTTACGTCATTGCCTGCAAGATCAGCCCAGGCTACTGGTTTGTAAGTAAAAGCCTTGACTTCTCCTATGTTTCGAGGCTACACAAAGAGTATGAACGTTCCTCATTTCTCGTGGGGTTTCCCTGACATTTGTTTAATCGCCAGTGACCTTTGTTTTTGCACTCTAGGACCTCTTACCTTTACTTTGTCAAGAAGTCAAAAAGAAGCTTCTAGTGGCAGCAAAAGGCATTTTCTAAGTTTGCTAGTTTTACATTTTAGAAGAGGGCTCGCTCAACCCAGCTTTTCCATCCAACGAAAAGAAATAAAACATCAGACGCCGATTTATTCTCTTGGCCTGGCTGAGGCCAAGCAAGGATTTCTCGTCTTCCTTGAGAATGGAAGGCTTTGTCTTCAAGGACTTCCACCTTTTCTTGGAAAATAGCCGGTAACTGGTCCCAGCTCCAGCCTCTTCGACTGTGGCCCGTGGTTCATCTCCCGGCCCTCAGAGGCTCTGGCCCAGGAGGCACCGCACACTTCAGTACAGGGACGCACATGTGTAGCTGAAGCCTGACCCTCTGCTCTCCGACTCCCATGATGCAGAGGTCAGAGGGAAAAAAGGCCGAAGTCCGTTGGTAACAAAAGCAAACAGACCGAGAAGCCCTGAGTGCCTTTCCTTACAGCCGCAGAGATGCTAGAAATCCGTGGGGTAGAGGCTTTGGGTAGACGAGCTGACAGATGGGGCAGGGAGGCCTGACAACAGCAAGCGTGGCCTGGCCCCGTCCCTTTCTCGGTGGTGGTGTCTCCCCTCCAGGGGTAGCCCCCTGTTATTCCATTAGGGCAGGAAACCTGGAATGGGGACGCCCAGGCCCAGCGAGACACCGGAGTCTCTGTGCTGGGGTTTATACTTGGGGCTTCCATTCCGTACCAGTCTGGATACGTTCCCTGCGTCTTGGTCTTGGGCTACAACCCATCACCAGAAGCATCCAAATGGGGACATTGGAACAGAGGGCAGTGGGCGCATCTGCAGTCTGGGAGGCGCTGTTCCCAGGGGCCACTGGGGAGATTCCTCACACGGTTATTACGCTTAACTCTCTTATTTTAGACAATAGTTTTGGCATTTTTGAGCTGACGAAATCCGTGACTGTGATATTCCCTAAAACCCTTCCATGAACATTTTAAATTCACCTTGAAGTGACATAGATGAAAAGCCCTCTGTGCCATTATGCCTACTAAGAAACCTATGTTTTTTTTAATTCCCTGACAAAATTATTATGACCCTCAAAGGTTTCTTCACATTTATTCAATTGCAGGTGACCTTCAGGTCTGCACGATTGGATTCTTTACATCTACTTGGTCAAAAAATTCAAAGAGGAGCCTAAAATGCCAGGAATACAGATGTACTTCTATATGATACTTGTATCCATATCTATATATGAGCTCCAGAGTTTTATTGTTACTCTCCACTATCTCTATACCAGACGATTGGGGAATGAGGCTCCCCATTATCTAAGGTTCACTGGGAAATGCATAGGGAGCGCTTCCTGCCTGCCGCCCCCTTGACAGATGGATAATGTAGAAAGGGAGAGGAACAGGACCTCTAGGGAAGCAGCTCCTCAGAGCTGATGGCTGCGCGTGAGATGCACTTGTCCCCATTAGGATGTCGTCCTCCAGCAGGTTTAACCACCGTCTGCTCAACTTGGACACGCGGTCGTTGACACTCCCCAGACACTCAGGGTCACCTCAGCCCCAGCCCGACCTAGCCGCAGCGCTCTCTCCCCTCCCAGCCCACCAGGCTGCCACGTCAAGCAATAGAAGGGAAGTCACCATCACAAAATCACGCTCCAACTTGCAGCATTAAGTGGGCGTCTGACCAAATTCACTAGGCTCCGTGATAGCCTGTGAACTACGGACTTCCCACACCGTGTTCTGCACGTTCCAGGTCACAGGTGCACTTTGCAAACTTATCCTCATTTTGAACACTACATGCCTTTCTACACATATGGAAGGATGTGTGTCTGTAGGATCACATGTCTGTATGTGTTTATAGACATGGATGGAAAATGATGCAATTAACTCATTTAAACTTTGTTAAAGCATGAAAATAGGCCATAAATGCCATTTTAAAAGAAAATAATTTCTTTCTAAGCAACATATAGAGAGATGCCAGGGTCCTGAGATAGTCTAAAATAAATTCTGATGAAAAAGATGTTGAATAAATTATTTCTATTAAAAAGTCTATGAATAAAAAAATTTTTAAAATAAAAATAAAAAATAAATAAAAAGCCTACGAATACAAAACAGAGTATGAATAATAAGGAAACTATTTTAGTAAATGTTACCCACAAAAGTCTTTCAAAGTACTTTTTAATTCTTAAATTCTATGATCTAAGAAAACCCCATTTTTAGGGGTAAAACTCACAAATATAATACCAAAAAAAAAAAAACTGAATTGGAAAAGAAATTGCATTTGTTACATTTAGTGCCATTTTAAAGGCTGAGTCAAAATTGAATGTCAGAGCTAACGTTTATTATACACGTGCTGGAGCTCGTTAAAGCTCTCGTGGAGCAACTAAAGTGCCCCACGGGGATCCCCAAGTAGGGACGGAGCGGTCAGAGAATGAGAGGCCTGTTTCCAAAGGACAACCGGCCCGTGCCACGTCCTACACCGGTCACAAGTCCCTGGAGCGAATCCTGCGTTCCAGTTTTCAGCCAAGCATCACTCCTGTTTAGTGGGCCCTTGGTTTGCAGGCCGCCCGCTTCCTCCTCCTCCTCCCCTGTGAGGCAGAGGTGGGATGTGGAGGGACCCAGGGCCGGGAGAGGGTGTCGCCTGTCTCAGAGTTGGCTGGGGGGCCGGGAGCACCTGGACCGAGGCTGACCCGCTTCTTAGCTGCTTCTGTTCTTCTCCAGCTTCCTGGGTGGAGGAGAGGCCTCTCCATTTCATAAAAAGAGAAATTTCGACAGAACCTCAGACACATAGTAAACTGTAAGACCAAAAGCAAATCCCAAAACTAAATATAGATACTTTCTGGATTGCCGTTATGTTGAATTATTACTGATTTTTTTCCCCTTAGCTAAGAAATGAAGAGATAAATTTGTTCCATGAAGGAAAATGAACAGATTTCCTTATCATTCATTTTCCTACCAAGAAAGTAAGTGGGCCCATTGCTCATCAACACAGCAGCCCACGTTCTTCCCAAGATGAGAACAAACCCTGTCAAGAATCTTAAGGACTGGTCCTATTTCCAAGAAAGTCTGCTGCTTAAATCAGTGTCTCGAGTACCGCCGCGTACCTGGTTGCCCGGCAAGGTTCTTCCTGCATAACCTCAGCCTTTCTGGTTGTGGCTCCTGCGGGGAGAAACTGCAATGGCCTGGACTTCCGCGCCAGCCCCCAGTGAGCAGGAGCCGGTGCATCCTTTCCGAGCCACACAGAACGATGAAACAACAAGGGAAGAACAGCACGACGGTATTTTGGCAACAGCGCAATTCTCCAGGAAGCTGTGCAAAACCTGAAGGGAAAGTAGATCTCCTCAACAGGTCCAGTCTGATAGGAAGTGAGCAAACACGGAAAGTGAGGAGTAAACAATAATTTCGTAGAGACTTAGGCCAACACTTTCTGGATCCGGGGATTTGTGGTCCGCCCATGGGTTTCCGCTGCACAATTGCACATCTTTCCACGCTTACTTTATATCATATTGCATATGATATATGCAATATATATATCATATGATATATGCAATATATATATCATATTGCATAATAGCAATAATAGCTCCCGTTCTAATGTTCCCAATCAGCACCCACTTTAGAGATGAGCAGTTATACAACAAACCCAAGGCCATCCTTGAGCTGTACGTAACTGCACCAGCTCTACCTCATTCCGAGTTTGCGTGTTGTAACCGTATCACATTATCAAACGCTAAACTTGAAGGAAGCACCAAAATGCATCACTAGCATAACCTATTTTCAAATCTGTAACACGGAAACAAAAATTCCAGAAGGTGAGACTAGGCTCTACTATAAATCTATTAAGTTGAATAGGAGTCATGTTGAATGTTTAAGGAAGACTCTTTAGACCGTCGTCTTTAAAATTCTTATGAATCTGCTACAGAACATGCACGCTCAGGCTACTGTGAAGAGCAAATGAGCTAACTCATGAGACCCTCCTGACAGTGCTGCTCCTCTCTTCAGCCTATGAGGACCAGTCTTTAAGGCTACATTGATGATAAGAGAAGTTGATGAAAAATGCATGAAGACACACATAGTATTCTCTTACAAGACCTACATAAAAGACATCTCCGTGGGCATAGGGACATTCTAGAATTAGCAAGCAGCACAAACTGTTTTTCTATCATTGGATATTCAGCCAATGTTATTTCCATCCCCAAGAGTATTCTGAAGGCAGTCCACGACATCCGGGAAGTTTGACTCTGTTAACCGTTTAATCACACAATGTTCACTTAGAAAAAGAAATTTTATATCATAAAATAGCAGGAATTTCCTGCTGTTTTAAGCAACCTCTTTTAGAACTTAAGTTCTATTAGGAGCTCCTGGGTGGCTCAGTCAATTTAAGTGACCAACTCTTGATTTCGGCTCAGATCATGATCTCCAGCACCAGGTCCTGGATAGAGACCCACATCCCTCTGCTCCTCCCGCCATGCTCTCCCTCTCTCTTTGTCTCTCTAAAATTAATAAGTAAAATCTTTTTTTTTTAAAGTCCTATTAGACCGTAGACAAATTAAGGCATTTCTTCAGTTTTTTCCCTCCATTCTAAACCTGCTATAAGTAGTTTGATCTTGAAACTTCCTGAATACTAAAATTGCTGGCTCTGGCTAATTAACATTGATCGGAAAGCAGCTGAATTAATTGGAAGAAGGAAAAGGGGACAGATGGAATCAGGCCTTGCTCATTCACCAATAGGCCATGTGTCTTCAAGACATTTTTTCTACTGTCTGAGCCTTAGTTTCCTCAACTGTAAATGAAGATGGTTTACCACATAATCCCATGACATGAATTTGCAAATCCTGTGATTCAGCTGGGATGGTGGGAGGCTCTAGAATAAACTCAAGAAGGGGAGAGTGAGTGGCAAAGTAGTCTGGATCCAAATTACTTAGATCCCAAAGTTGAAGCATCTCAGGGTTTTAGATCATTCAACTCTCAACTATCCCTTGTTGGCTGTTGTGTTTTTCCCCAGCCATCTGCAAAATCAAGGTGAAGACGACATTAGTGCAGTTTCTAACATAACCGATTCTATGGTGCCTTCAGTGCTTCCCCTTAGGAGCAGGAAAAGCAAACAACAGGGAGTTTCTCCATCATTTTTCTTCTCCAGTTACAAGGTTAGTAGAGAAGGGATACAAAAGAGACTTTGACCTTATCTATATGCTTTATTTAGTTTATATAAAGAATGAACTGAAGCAAATAGTCTAACATTAGCCTTCTTGAAAGGTGAACACCTGAGTTTTGTTATAATATTTTTAGTGTTTGTATTTTCTAAATTTCCAAATAGAAGAGTCATCAAGAGACATTAAACACCAAATATCAAGATAAAAATTTAAGATTTCCTAAGAAATCTTAACAAACCTACTTAGAAAATTTGAAATCAAACATGTATTTTATTTTTCTAATGCCTAAATTTGTTAATAAATCGAATATTTCTTTCCTGTAAAAAAGAAAGTAGAATTCAGAAATGAAATTAATTGCTACTGAATAATATTTTGGTTTTCTACAATAGCTTTAATAGTTGCAAAATGTCCATAAGACTTCAAATTCTCTATTACCAATCTTTTTATTGTCAAACCAACTACATCAAGATAAAGATAATTCAGTGTGCATCTGCTTGTATTAATTAGACGATTTTAGGTTGCAGGGAAATTGATGCTCTTAGATTACTTAGTATTAATTACTTGCTATAAACATCATATTCACTTTTACATAAAATGTACAGATACATAAGTTGCATCTCAATTTTTAAAGAAAATTTTTTGAAAAAATTTAAAGTGATTTTTAAAGGATATGTAATATGACCTATTAATTCCGAAAGAAAAATACCAAGTCACGATGCTAAAGAAAATGCATAATGATTAATATGGACATATGCTAGGTGACAAAACAGAACATATTTGCTGCTAGATTAACTTTCACACTATACAGGGGCACTGAAGGAGCAAATAACACTAGTGTCTTCTGGCGAATATTAGGGACTGAACAGCAAGCCACATTATAAAATAACTTTGATTGACTTCTAACAGAAAACATAACAGACAAACATAACAGTAAAAATATGTAAACAAGCAGCAAAATAAAATTCTGAATGAATTCCTAAACAGGTAGTTTTAGTATTTATAGACAAATCTTTAAAGTCACAAAAATATAGGAAAATAATTTTGAAGGCTACGGTGCCAAGATGCTGCCTTTCTTTGGAAATACCCATGTTTGTGAACAGTTATTTTGTTATGAAACTGAATAAATACTAAATTTTATTCTTTAAAAAAAAAAAAAGAAAAATAATTTTGAAGGAACTTTTGACTGAAAGCAAATCCAGCCCTAACATTAACACAAACAGGAAAATGGGATAATAAAAAATGTATTATAATAGAAACGAATTATTTCAATAATTATCATTTGTATATATGTAATAAGCAGAATAAGTGTGGGAAAAAAAGTACCAAAAGTTTCAATCTTCATCCTCAAAGACTAGAAAACCCTCATCTTCAAAAGCAGGGAAACCACCTTCCTGGAAATCCATTCTTGCTGCTAGAATCCAGATAATTCTCTTTCATCATCACTGGCTTCTCTCTATTGGATACTGAACCGTCACTATCTTCAAACAATAAATCATTGTCCATAGAGTGGGAGACATTGCTAATTCCATATGTTTACGGGCATTTACCACTACCTCTTGATACTCAGCATTCCTCGACCTCTTCATTCATTCACGTGCTTGTCAGATGGCCACTTCTTTCCTCCAGGGTCATTTCAGAAGCCCAGACTTGTAATCACCTGTTCCACCCCTTCTTCCTGAATCCTTTAAATCACAGAAGGGCACTCACATCTGAAGCTCACGACCGGCCTTAGCCTGTTCAGAATTACAGCTGAATAAGTGCATCCTCCAAACACTTGCACAGACTAATAAAGCTGAGATTTTAAAAAGCCCAACAGGTTGCCTGGACCGCTCTCTCTCTCTCTCTCTCTCTCTGTTAACAATTTTACTCCATCATTGTTCATCCACCATTTACATGGACATACATATAAATTTCATTTGAGATTCTTTTGATACAATATTCATTATTATAAATGGCCTTTCATGAATTTGGCAAATGCCAACACAACTCTGTGGTGTTCCTTCTCAGGTCCAAAAGTTTTAACAAGGACATATTGTATGTTTTAAAAGAGTCTACCTCTTTTTTTTTTTTCTTTTGGGATGCACGATAAATATCAAGAGAATTTTGGCTATATATCTGATTTATGAAAGGCAAAACTTAGCTTTTCTCTTAGCATTGTAATGTATTTAAGTTGATGATTCTAACTTCTACGAGCTGGGTATATTTGTGCTCAATATGACTCAATAGTCCTCATTAGTCTGCAGCAACAAAAGAGTTAATCCATCTGCATATTGTTACCAAGAGTGGGTACATTTTCATTTCAATAGTTACTCAATTCTCTGAATTTCTTTTATCTACTATTCAAGTTTATAAGATGTTGTGGCTGTGGCCACTGTGGAGATTGTTTTGCATGCTCTTTTTTTTTTTTTTAAGATTTTGTTTATTTTTTCATGAGAGATACACAGACAGAGGGAGAAGCAGGCTCCATGCAGGGAGCCTGATGTGGGACCCTATCCTGGGACTCCAGGATCACACCCTGGGCGTGAAGACAGGCGCTAAACCACTGAGCCACCCAGGGATCCCTGTTTTGTTTGTTCTTATTACAGTTGCCAGCTTCTCCTCTCTCTTCTTGATATCTAGAATCCTCATTATTTTGTTCAGGTTTTAGTAAACAAAAGGCCAGTCACCAAACTTTCCCTAATTTCTTTTACTAAATTATTAATATGGAGCATCTACTTAATATTGCAGCAATATTTCCATTGATTTTGTGCCATGGGTTATGGTACCAAAAATATAAAACTGAAATGTGAAAAGAATAACCAATATTCTACCTATGATGATGTGCATTGCTATTTTTCTTTTAAAAAAAAAAAGTGGGTGTGAAACACCAGTCTTGGCTACGTTACTTTGCAATAGCATCCCACCGTTAGGAGGTCACAGCACAGCCATTGTCCTTCGTTCACTCTTTGCAAATAGTAGACTTATGGACTGAACTTTTATCAACATTTCCCTAACCCTTCTAGGCACACTCTTCATTCATAATGTGCATAAGTGCTTATCAGAGTTAACAGAGTAATTAAATGATTTAAGAAATTATTCTGATGTGAGTTATGCATACTGTTAAGTACAGACAGTAGGGTGATATGAACTTCTTTCTGCCTTTAGGCCATCCATTCTTTTATAGCTTCAATTTCTAACATTCCACTCATAACACAGGCACTGTCACAATTCTTCAGGGAGGAGGAATAATGCATCTTTTGTATTATCAAATGCAGTATAGTTAAGGAAGTAAAAGAAAGAAACAAACAAAATCACAGAAATCACAGAGACTAAAACATTATTCGAAGTACGGAATTGCTCTCTGGTCTAACAGCTTCCATGACTCCCCAGTGTTTCCAGAAGTCTCCCTCCCCGGGTGCGAAGCCTACTCTTCCCGTAGTGGGTGGACTAATTAGGTGGCACAACTACTCCCTGTCTCTATTCTTGCTCCTTCTGCTACAACCAACTCTTTTTTCTCTATTCTCTCTGTTCTCATTCGTAGAATCTGCTGCCTCAACTAACACACAGCGTTTGCTTACCCTCTCACCTCTGCTGATCTCTTCATTTTAGCACAAATCTATCATTTATTCAAAAACTATTTTTTGAGTACCTAATGCGTAGCAGGTACTCCTCTAGGTACTGGGCATACAGTATTAAACAAAACTATAGCTCACATTCTAGTGGGGGCAATGAACAGAATAAGTAAGTACAAAAAATAGAGTGCAGATGATGAAAATTATTGCAGGGAAAAATGGAAAGTCAGCAAGTGAAGTAGGAAGTTCTAAAGCAAGACGGGTGAAATTTTAGAAAGGGTGATGAGGCAAGTGACGCTTGAGCAAAGATTTGATGGAGATGAGGGAGTGAGAGATGAGGATGTCTGGAGGAAGAGAGTAACAGGCAACTCTATTGAGAAAACACCATGGTGAGAGGTGGGAAATACAGAAGCAGAGGTTGGAAGAAGACACACAAGAAAGTAAGTTAGGAAGTTATTCCAAGCCTTCAAATGACAAAGCATGGTAGGAAGGTGGAAGCTATGATTTGGGATATGTTTTAAAGGTAGAGCCACATGATTGATCCATGGATTTGATGTGATGTGTGTGATAAAAAAAAGAAAAGAAAAAAAAATGACTCTAGGTATGATGGTGTGAAAAACTAGAAGGACATATTTGCAACTTGCTGACATGATCAGAAATCTGCTTTTAGAGAAGTGGTATGTGTTAAGTGATTATTAGATATCCAAGTGGAAATGTCAAAGAGATGGCAGGATATTTGGATCTGGATTCTAAGAGAGGGATCTGAGCTAGAGACATAAATTTGGAGAGCTTTTAGGTTATCAAATGATATTGAAAGCTACAATACGTGGATGAGAAATCCAAGATGTAAGTAAGAAAAGAGATCTAAACACTTAGTTCCAGAGAAACTTTAATTTAAAGGTTAGAGAGATAATAAAGGCCAGTGCAGGAGACTGAGAAAGAGAAGTGTGTGAAGTTAGAGGAAATCAAGGAAATATCATTTTCTAGAAGCAAATATTTCAATGAAGAAGAGATGATTGTGTCAAATGTTACAGACCATAGAAGTATGATAAAGGCTTAGATCTGACTGCTGCATCAGCAACATTTGTCTTTGGTGATCTTAATAAGGATGGAGTAAAAAGCTTGACCAGAGTAGATTTGAAAGAGCATAAAAGGAGAGGAATCACAGCAAGTATGGACAATTTTTAGGACATTTTCTGTAGAAGAGAATTTAAAAATGACTGTTAGGTTGCAAAAAGTTTGTGCACTGCCAGGAATGAGCCACTAGAGAGAGGAGATCAAAGGTACCGAGACAGAGGAGAGAATGCTGGAGAGATACCTACTAGTAAATTAAGGAGGATGGAATTCAGTATATTCAATCAGTGAAGGGAAAGTGTAACCCATGGTCACCAAAAGAAGGCATGCAAGAAAGGAGTAGACATAGGCAAGTAGTGGGTACATTGCTGGAGGGCGCATAGAAAGATATTTTCTGAGTGTTTTTATGTTCTTAGTGAAATGAAAAGCAGCTGAGAGTGAAGATGGAGGAAGAGGTGTTGGATGCTTGAGGAAAGTGAGAAGCTATGAAAGAGTTAAAGAAAGCGAATGAGTGAAGGGCCACTTCAGCAGCAGAAGGGCCCACTGGAGATGAGCAGTCATAAGGTTAAATGAGACCTGCCAACATGATTGAATGTTCTCCAGCTACTTTAAGATACATGGTCCATGTTAGCCTTGACTTGACTTTAACCAAATTATTCTGATTTTAAAAAGAAAATGTAGGTTACCTGGGTGGCTCAGTAGTTGAGTCTCTGCCTTGGGCTCAGGTCGTGATCCTGGGATCCAGGGATCATGTCCTGTATTGGGTTCCCTGCAGGGAGCCTGCTTCTCCCTTTGCCTATGTCTCTGCCTCTCTCTCTCTCTCTCTCTCTCTCTGTCTCTCTTGATTAAATAAATAAAATCTTTAAAAATAAATAAATAAATAAAAATAAATAAGAGAAGGCAAGGGTAGCTTGAAGGGTCTATGTGAGGGGTGGATTATAATGATAGAGCACAAAGTTCACACTGGGTAAAGAGGGACATGGGTATGTGAGGTGACATGTGGTAGCAAAAATAGTGGGGTCAGGGGGGTCTGGGTAAGGTCCAAGCTTTGTAGGAGCTTGGACAGAAAGCAAATATATCACAAAGATGAGCCAGGGGGGGCAGGGATTGTGCCTGAACTGAGATGGTGGAGGGCTGCCCTTATCAAAAAAGACAAGGTCTGAAGACATCTAGGGAATGAGTGACTGAGGTTGAGTGAAGGAAACTGTCTTTGAAGAAAAAATGGCAAGGAAGGGAGAGGCCAGGAAATTAGAGAAATTATATCCGTGGGCATTAAAATCAAGTTTAAGATCAGAGTAGCATTGAAGTGAATAAAGAGGCAGTAGCTGAAAACTTCAAGGAATACTCTGGGATAAATTCCGATTTTTGTCAGGATAAAGCTATACAATTTGGAGAATGCTCTTTTATAAAATGAATGCAAAATTACAAGTAAAAATCATAAAACCCAGAACAAAAACACTATCAGTAGCATTAACTGTCAGACACACTTCTATTATTTGCCTGAATCTTCTTTAGTTACCTTTTCATACGACAGTGATTTTTTAATATTTTGTATAGAAGGAATATCAAAATAATTCTTTTTTGAGCATCACTGACGGAAATTTGGGGGTTCTTTATTATTGATAGTTTGTGTTTCCTTAATAATTGATATTGTTTCCTTCAATTCCAATAATCTCCGTCTTGGTGATACTACAACTGAAACTTCTTCCAGTTTCCTGTTTAGAGGCTCTTGTCCAGGGACCTGTGCTCTGAGAACTGCAGTCCTGTAGCTCACTTGAGAAGGGTCCCATCAATCATATGATATTCATTTTATTCTCATAGTTAGTGGATATTCAAGTGTCTGCAGGAGCAGATGGTCTCCATGTATAAGTGGTGAGAACCCCTCCAGGGCGTAGACAGAGACCCTCAGGTGGGCACATGCCAGTCCTTCAACACCAGACTATCACCGTGGCTTTCCTTCCCTTGCTCTCGAGGAGAAAAAGCCTAGCTTGGGAAGGGACATGTGATGCGAGGGGCCCTGAAACCTAAACTTCATTGGCATCCTGGTAAATCCACTTCTGGGTTTAGGAGTTGGGGACAGAAGGAAAGAGTCAGAAAAGAGGATATACAAAGCCATGTGGGGATGGGGGTGGTGACCTCAGAGGCCTGGGCTTCCGGTGGAGATAATGTGAATGGGATAAAGAGCCTGGTAGGCTCAGGCATGCATCGGTGATGGCATGCGGCTATGAGGAGGGGAGTGACAGAGGCAGTGGGCAGTGAGTGGCAACTACCCGGAGTCCTGGACACCTCTTCATCCCACAGTAGTGATGTAGGCTCCAGAAGAAAAGCGGTCTTAGCCATTGGTTGTTAGGGTTTTGTTCTAAATCCCGAAATTCTGATGCCTCTGGCTCCACCTTGACTCCTGCAAGTGAGGGGTAGAGGCCCAAGAGAAGGCCGGCCTTCCCCTGCAGTACACAGAGCTGTTGATCCTTTCTGCGGAAGCCGAGGAGTAACCTGGGATGCGACTTGGAAGTGGGGTTAGCTTGACAGATCAGGTTTCATCCAGAAATTTATGGCATCAGTGTCGTTAGCGGCCACCAGAGCATTCCCGGGGAGAATGAACACCCTAGTGTCCAGAGCCTTCAGGCTAAACACCAAGTGCAGAAAATAAGAGAGAATCCAGAACTGCCAGGCTGGCCGGTAGTGAAGGGGACTGGGCAACACCTCGCTCCTCCTGGTGCAGAGTCTGTACTTTGCACCACCTGCTGCATTTAAACTCCCCCCAAGGATACCTGATGGGATTAGCCAGGCACCATTTACTAGAGCCAAACTGAGACCAAGAGCAAACCCCTTTGCAGCTGACTGTTAGGAGGAGCATTGGCGCGGAGCTGACATGGGGTGGGCTCCACTGTAAGGGAGTGGGTTTTCACCACTGGAAATATTTTAGCAAAGAAATGTAGGATCACTCTCAAGAAATGATTTCGAGAGGATCCATTCATAAAATAGGAGTAAGTTCTAAGTTTCCTTGTAACTAATAATTTTAGAATTCTTTCAGGCTTCTATGAACCTCTGTTACTTTCAGCCTCTTCCTATTTAACACTGGCTTCATGTACGTCAGTATGTCTGTCCCCAATACTGCAAGCTTCCTCGAGACGGGAACCACATTCATTTTCTTTTTTGTATCCTCAGAATCTTGAACACGCAGTTGAAACTAAGTATTAATTGGCTGATTGGTGGTTTGGTAGACATATTATTAGTGGGGTTGCCTAGTGTAAAAAATTACTATGACCCTTTCTTTCAATGATGTTGATAACAATAAAACAAATAGGGCAAAGTGTTAAGAAATGATGAACCTAATCTTAGGGTTATGGAGGTAGATGGTACTATTTCTGTTTTGGTTTTTTCCAAAATAAAATGGTTTTAAAGACAAAACTCACTTTTGAAAAAAGACTGAGAATGTCTGACAGTAGGGGTTTGGTTAAATCAATGTGATGTAGTCATCCAGTGGTTGTGATTAAATATGGGAAAATGTGTAAGAAATTTTGCTTTAACAAGGAAAAAAAATGTAATCACCTTCACTGAACCCAAATCTCTTGTATCCTCTCTACAGGAAAATGTTCATATGGCTTTTCCCCTTAGTTGTTAATATAGAAACAGCATAAAGAAATTTTATACTCACATGCTCACTCTTTCTTCATCTTGATCTCCTGAGGTCCCATAATTATTTTCTTCCAATAAGAAGAGGCTAGCAACCACATTTCTTCTCATTCCTTCCAGCTAACTTGCTTCCTTATAGCTCCTCATTGGAAACATAATTAAAACTGCCCAAACACTGCATAAACATAACAAGAGGCAAAGGGTAGAAGTAGAAATCTGGGCTGATCCTGACCAGTGTTCAGCACCCGTGATCCTTCCAGAGCTGACGTGTGTCTCTATTACACTATTTCACTTACAAAGTCAACTCCATGAAAATGGTTGTTGCAGACAGAGCTACATAATAGAGGCAATTCTGCTTCCTTGGGAATTTATTTGTCCTTTGTTTACTCTTATCTTAAACAAGAACGTACCTCTATTCTGATCTTTTCCCTCCCACTCGAAAATCCTCCCTGGTACGTCATTATAGAGTGTGTAGAGCAGCCCTGATGCACATCTGAGGCGTAGAGCATTGGACACCCGCAAGGAAACTAATATGGAAGGCAGGAAAGGTAGAGCTTCGTGTTAACCCAGCAGCGTGGTGTTTGGGAGAGCTATTGACTGTGATGACACAGGGGGCAGGCCAATGCCTACAGCTTGTAGCTGGAAGGGAAGATGAGGGAAAACTGGAGGTGAGTGCTATGTGTGGCTGCCCTGGCTCCAGTCATCAAGGTATGTCAAGAAATAAATGGTGTGAGGAATGATTCATCCAGCGTGCAACAAGCGGATATAAAAGTGAATAGAGGAAGTCCAAAATTTCAAAGCCTTAAAGGATCGGAAAAAAAAAACAAATACTTCTAAATCCCAAGCATTAACAGATGGGACTAAGGGAAAGGTCGAGAGCAAGGGTCCACAAACCCTTCAACTTGGTTAAATGACTAAGGGCAAAGAACACATGGAAGGTATGGCCTCCACAGTTATTGCAGGGAGCCCCGGCATGAAAGGGGGAGAGAGCAAGAGCCGGAGAGAGACTGAGGGGGGTGGGAGGAGCTAGAGTAGTAAGAAAGCAAAGTAATTAAGCAAATTTGAGAATTATTCTTAAAATACCTTTTGAGTGCGGCTAATGGCACATGGAACTGACTGGAAGCATGCAGGACAGAAACCTAAGTTCTCAAGAGCTTTTTAAAGATATAATTCACCTACTCAGAAATTGCCCACTTAGTGTGTATAATTCAATGGCTTTTGGCACATTCAAAGAAGTGCACAATCATACCACAATCAATTTTGGACACTTGAGTCACCACAGAATAACCCCATACCCGTTGGCTTTTTCCAACCATCCCCCACCCCAACCCTCTTCTAGGCAACTGCGATCTATTTAATGCCTCTATAGATTTGCTTATTCTGGAAATTTCATATGCATGAAGTCATATGATACGTCTTTTGTGTCTAACTTCATTTACGAAACATAATAGTTTCAAGATTCATCCATGTTGCAGCCTTCCTTCTTATGGAGCTTTCCTTTTTACGACTGAATAACATTTCACCGTATGGCTATACCACATCTTGTGTACCCAGTCATCGGGTGATAGACATTTGGGTTTTTCCTACTTTTTCCAATTGTGTATAATGCTGCTATAAAGATTTATGTACAAGTCTTGGTGTGTACATATGCTTTCAATTTTGTTGAGTATATACTTAGGAGTGGAATTGCTGGGTGATATGATAACTCGCTATATTTACTTTTGAGTAACTGCCAGTCTGCTTTCAAAAGTGGATGCGCCATTTTGCAATCCCACCAGTAATGTGTAGGGATTCCAATACCTCTGCGTCTTCTGCAACTCTTGCTATTTGTCTGTCTTTTCAAATTATAGTGTCTGTGAAATGGTATCTCTCTGTGGTTTGCATTTGCATTTGTCTGATGACTATGTTGAGTATCTTTTCACATATACCTTCTTTGAAAAAAATGTATTCAAATCCTTAAAAGTGGGTTGCATTTTTATTGTTGAATTTTAAGAGTGCCTTATATATTCTGGATGCTGTTTTTTCTTTTATTGCTAGCGCTTTTGGTATCCTAACTAAGAAATCAATTCCAGCCCATCATAATATTCCATTTTAAACACCTCTAGGAAATTTTGACAGTTATGGAGAACTTAGGACTAGCCCATAAAATTATTCAGTTGCATTTTTTTAAAAATCAGAGATACAATACAAAAAATATTCTGAAATGAGTGAAGTCCTGAATTTGCAGATAAAAACAACACAGCTTTATTCAGAAAAGAAAATAGAGATTAGTCAGAGACACATCCTGGTTAGGTTATTGAATTTCAGTTAAATTGTACAAGTAATGAACATTTTTCTCTTAATAATCAAGCAGAGAAAAGAAAGTCACCTACAAATGGGAAAATTCCTTTTAGGCTCAGAGTTTTCCAATGCTAGAAGACAATGGAAGCAAGTTTGTGAAGCTCTGTAGGAAAGAAAGTGTGACTATAAATATCCATGCAGTCAACTTGTGATTGAAGTTTAAGAGACATAGTAAAGTTTTTTAAATAGTCTCTGTAATATTGCCTGTGTTACCAGAAAACCATCCATAAATGTATAAACTTAAATTTGTAATTATTTATACATAATTCTATACTGTTTATTGATCTCTAATTCTTCTGTATGTTCCTAGTGAGGACTATAAATTCCTTGAAGGCAGGAATATTTCTCTCTTGCTTTTCATAGAACTGGGCCACAGAACATTCTCCACACTCTGGTGATTGATTGTTAAATATTTATGTCCAAATAAAAGAAATTATGCCTTGAGACACTTCTGTACCCAGCCTCTTTTCCTGTAGACTTTTAAAAAGTTAATTTCTCTAATACAGGTGTTCTCAAATTTTGGTCCACCATCAGAATCACCTGGAGGTTATGGTACCATGGATTGCTGCGCACCACTCTCAGAATTTCTGATTCCACAGATCTGGGGTGAGACTGGCAAATTTGCATCGCCAACAATTCCTAAGTGGTGCTGGTGCTGCTGCTGCAGGGAACACAGTTGGAGAGCTACTGTTCCAATGCATTGGTCCCCCACTTTGGGTGCACATTGAAATCTCTAATCATCTGATGTGATAGTTACTGATGTCTGGGTCTCACCCCCAGACATAATGATTCAACCTATCAGAGAAGGGGCTGAGCACTCAAATGATTATAAGGCACATCCAAGGTCGAAAACCACTACTCCAGTGCCGTAAGCAGGTCTTCCCTTCTCCTTTAGGATCCTGTGTCTTGGTTTGCATCAAGATATGGATATGGAGAGAGATATCCTTACCTGAATATGATGACTGATGAAGGCAGGGACTTCGCCAGGTTCATGTGTTGCTTCACTTCCCACCATCTCTAATATTAATCACTAATGGGTGGTCCAAAATGTTTATTTGAAATGAAAGAAGGAATGAAGAAAGTAATTGGGACAGATCAAAAAAGGAATTACAGGGTAGTGCCTTGGTAGTAATTCCCTCCCACATCCTTCCATAAACCCCAGCTTCATGTGTTTGATAGAATCTCATTCCCCAGAAAGTACATTCCTGCTCCAAATTACCTTAATCTGTGTCCCTAGTCTCTTAAACATCTCAGAGTCCTGACCTAGAATTTGGTGATGCTCCTTGATAGCTAAGTTCCACAGGGGCAAGTAGTTGGGAATGCGGGCCAGAGATCTTATCCCATGATCTGGAGGCCACATCAGATCTTTCCCCCTAAATTTCTCATTGTCACAAACAATGAATATGCCTATTTCTTGAATAACTAAACTTTTTTATGTTAGTTCTGGCAAAAGGAGCTTTTTCACGCCACTATTCACAGAAATTATTCTTGTCAAGTTCAGCAATGGCCTCCCTCTTGTCAAACATAGTGATTACTTTTCTGACTTCATCTTACTCAACTTCTCAACAGTTTGACAACAATTAGCACCAAAGATGCTTTCATCCCTTAGCTTAGGCCATATCCCACTCTCCATTTTCCTTCTACCTTATGGCTACTGCTAAAAGCTCTTTTGCTAGTTCTTCCTCTTGCCTCAATCTCCAAATTTTGGAAGATCCCTACATTCTTTCCTGAAGTTCCTCTTCATCCTCATAATCTTCATCCAGTGATATTTTTCAGAACTCTTGAGAGGGGACTGGAGAGAGAATGGAGGGGAAGGGGGGAAAAGTAGTAAATTCTTCCCATTATGCTATATGTACATATAATATACAGTATATAATTCATAGGTAATATTCTCTCTCTATTGAGAGAGACCTTCTGAATTACCAACAGCTTTACTTATTCTAAATACATGAAGACAAGGAAGATTCCTCATTCAGAATCTCCCAGGACCTCATGATGAATTAAGTTGGAAATAGGACAACTCAATCATTTCTTGGAACTTCCATTTCACTTGGTCTGCTCTATGGGAGGTCCTTCTCTTTGGTCTTACATGTACTGCTAATTAAAAATTCTGACTGGGTTTAGGATCAAAGAACCCTATCCCATTGCATTTCCACATTCTTCCTTCTTCTTTCAGTGTCTTCCAAGATCTATTTTAAACTGGAAGTGTTGCATACTTTGCAAAGGCCCTTTGACCTGTTCCCATTAAATCAAAAGGGGGAAATAGGTCTCAGCCATTCACCTAACAGCCAATCAGTATAAGTCTGAGGCCTGAGCAAGTTTCTCTTGCTACAATGCTCCCACCAGGGAAGTGGTTATTTCCAAACGCTTCCCAGTCACTTGGTCTATTGCTAATATGAATCCATATTAGTGGGTAATTCTGAAATTCAGTTCTTTGAGGGTATAAGGGAAAGTTTGCAAAGGGTGCAAGTCCCAGAGAACTTTTACAAACCTTGAGAGACTGATACAAGAAGTTTGCAATGCGCTGGAAAGGAGTGGAGAGAACTAATATGGCCCTGGATCTTCTCCAAATCCCACCCCAGTGTGCTTGGCAGCTCACATGATACCTTGACTTTTCCAAATATTGGGAAGAAAAAGCAGCCAAGCTTTTATGCAAGAATGAAAAGGCCTGAAGCACTTCAATTTCCGGGTGGTTAAACAAAAGAGGACACACACCAAGAAAAGCCACTTTAAGAGTGTGCAGAAGAACTGGACAAAAAGAGAATAGGCATTTAATCAGAAAACAAATAAAAATGGTCTCATTATTTGGGTATAGAAGGATTGCCATATAGGTGTGTTTTCATAAATTCCTTCAGCTTCTCCAGTGATGGAGACTGTAATGTTAGCAGTTACTCAAAATTTTAACTAGAACTTGGACTTACAGTGACAAAGGATGAAAGTCCCAAAGAACTTTTACAAACCTTAAGAATTGATACAAGAAGTTGGCAATAAGCTTTAAAGGACTGCAAAGAAGGAGTTGTGGCCCTGGATTGCTTCCTAGGATATTAATCATGAAACACAATTGCCACACAGGTAGAGCTATTCTTATCACAAATATGGCACACTTACTTAGTGGATGTACAGTTAATACCAGAGGGATCCTGATTTTATAGTTAGCACACTTGAAACCCGGAGACATTAATTAATTGATTTCTCCACAGGCACACACTCTCCGGGGAGCAGTGATCTGAAGCAGAGCTTGCGCCGCCAGGGCAAATCTTCTGTTCGCAGTTACCATAAAACTATCCATCAAAAAAGTAAACAGAGTGGGAAGGCATGAAAAAGAGTTACAAATTGGTTCCAGACACCTCTTCTTTTAGGCCATCATGAAAACAGTTACGGAATGTACTGAAAAATCCTTACCAGGGTGTGACTCCTCCAACCACTGTTCTTTTCCCTGGATCTCCTGAGTAACAGGGAATGCTCAGGAATAGAGCACCTGGAATGCCTTGGACCCTACCTGTGCCATCAAGGTCATTTATAAGGAAGGTAAGCATGGAAAGGTATAAATTCAAGGGCCCTGCAGTGGCCATAGTCCTCTTTCATGTTCTTAGATACCTGATAATCCTTTAATTAGGGACATTTTATTGGGCTATTGGATATAATCCCATTTGGGAAATCTTAAACTGACCACTTTGAATAATATCTGAAGAATCATGCTGAACAAAGAGAGGTACCAAAACACTAGAGATAGACAACTGGGCTAATTTTTTGTAAGAAATAACAAGAAGATGAATGTTAGTGCTCTAACCTGGTATATTTGATTCAGATGTCTGAGAAACTATTATGGAATAGTCAATTTACCAACAGCTTAATTATACTTAAAAAGGAATAAAGAATGCATTCAACCAATGCATTGAATGGTTGCATTCATCATTCAACCCTACTCTCCTAAACTAGGGAGACTGAACTAGGGAGACTGAACAAGGGGTCAGTAGGCATGCAAATCAGAAGAGCATAAGGAGTGTGATTCCTGCAAAGTGTTTGACTTGATGGAAAAGCGAAGGCTGAATAAGGTGTTATTAGACTTGTTTGTATTTGATATAATAACAGTGATGTTAGTCCGGAGGAAAGTCTCAAAATCAAGCTGGTAGGGATAGCTGATACACTGGCTAATGGAATCTGCATCCAAAATGATTTCCAGGCCCAGAATAAAGAGCCAAAAACAAATAGATAAAATGTATTAGAACTGGAAGAAAGAAAAATGGGGAATTCTGATATCAGATATTCACAAATAATTACACAATTCCAGTGTAGATAACATCTACATGGGAGTAATTTTTGAGAGAAAGACCTGAGAATGAGTTATAATTGCTTTAAAAAAAAAAAAAAGACTCAGACTTAAGCTTCACCCATAGAAGCATGGAATCTACACCAAGACCAGTGATAGGACACACTGATGTTCCCCCAGGACCCTTCCGGCTCACCTGACACCTGTGTCAGAGCAGGCCATTGGCCACCTGTCCTGCAGGCTCTCTCCCTCACTCTTCTTCTTTGCTTGCCAGGCTTTGCCAGGAGTTTCATTTTTTCTTCCTGTTGATCTGCCCAGATGCTAGTAAATCTTTTTTTTTTAATAATAAATTTATTTTTTATTGGTGTTCAATTTACCAACATACAGAATAACACCCAGTGCTCATCCCGTCAAGTGCCCCCTCAGTGCCCGTCACCCCCACCCCCCGCCCCCCTCCCCTTCCACCACCCCTAGTTCGTTTCCCAGAGTTCGGAGTCTTTATGTTCTGTCTCCCTTTCTGATATTTAGGCACTGCTTACGTCTAACATAGTCTTTCTTCCATTTCATCTATTGACAATATAACAACCCTACTTATTCTGCAAGCCTACCTCAAACCCTGCGTACTCTGCCTGAGTCTCCTTTCCCCACCAGCAGAAACAATCTCGCTGACCTCTGTGTGTTTATGGACTTAGGGGTACTTGGTCCTTATAGCTCTCATAGGTCTTATCAGGTAGTGTCAGGCATAAGCCTTGTTTGTTACATGTCGTGTTGGCCCAGACAATCTTGCAGGCACTGAGGATATAGACTGCATTCTAAAATACAGTTTAAAAAAATAAAAAATAAAATACAGTTTGCATTTGCAATATAAGCATATTTGTGTCATGCACAAGAAAGGAAGAGAAGGAGGGAAAAACAGAAGGAGAGATGAACGATACTAGTGACCAGATGGGTGTGCAATCCTAACTACCTAACTACCAGTCATGTCAAAGTTACACTGAATATGATCCTGGTTAGCCAATTATAGAGCTCTACATCAATGTGAATAGTTAATCTACACACACCTTGGGATAATCAGGCTTTGTATTTGTAGATACGAATCTCTCAGTCCGTATGAATCAATTCCTTAAAATAAAAAACACCGTTGCAGTCATGGCCCTGCCACTCCTGCATGTTGGCAGGTGCCTCAGATAACGTACACAAAGAGAATTTTTTTTACAAGTCAACATCTCAATATATATAAGATAGGAAAACTAGGTGTTGAGAAAAATGTGTTTCTAAGCCCAGCAATAATTTATTAAAAGGTCAGGAAGATATATAAGCATTTTCCCCCTGAGGCTCATGTAGACAAAACTAGAGGAAAATGCAAGTATAAAATATATTACATTTCAAGGCAGTAAGGGCTGGTTCAAAAACTTTTAAAGAGGTGCTGGCTGCACAACTAAAACTTGTAAGCAAGTCTGCCTCGAGAGAAACAGTTCTATGCTCCCCCAAAATGGAAAGAACATGGTTCAGGCAGAGGATTAACTGTGCTAACAGGATTTTTTTTATATTTACTGACCTATTTCATTTTGGAAGCAAATCTCTTCTAGAATTTTTTTAATGAGTTACCACTCTTTCTCTCGATTTTCTCTAACCTCTACTTTTTCTGAAATCTGAAATTTGCCAATCTTAGTAATTTTCAAGAACATGACTAATGGTCATGGACTCTATCAGCATAGCCCCACTCAGGCCCATACATCTATGATAGGTTTACATATCCAGAGGCAAATTTTTATCTGAAGGGGCTCCCGGACGAAGACTCTGGCCCTGAACCATCATCGCTATTCAGATGCATAGTAGCTGGAGACAGAGCTACTACAGCTCATGCCTATTCGAAATGGAATGAAGACATAAATGTGCAAAGCTTCTCATATAATCCTTGAACTTCGACATAAATACATCAAAGGTTTGGAGAGATCACGATAAGCCATGAGAACAAAACTGAGATTTGTTTATGACACCAACCCAAACCAAAGATCTGAAGGGCGCTTGCATTTCAAATTCAGGGTCATTTGACACAAGGCTGATGGTGAAATGTGCCAAAGTATTCAAAATCAAGATGGTTTCACTCAAACAGTGAAGGGCGTCAGCCTGTGAAAACTGCATCAGTTAAAAAAAATCTCATTTAACTTGCTGCAAATCCAACCCATTAAGTTCCCCTGTAAAGTGGGTTTATAGAGCATATGGAACTCGCTGGCTTCTTGGGATATTGCAAAGACAGATTTGTTGATGGAGAATATTATGCATTTTTCCCTATTTCCTACTTCAAATTTATTATTCTCTCCTTTTAAAATATTTTTTGCAGAGTAAAGTTTGGTTCAAGCCAAAACCTCAATTTTTATATTTTATTTTTGAACATATTGTAGGTAGACACTTGAAAATAAATGTTGAAAAACTTGTTCTCTTTTAACTAATCCATAACAAAGAATTTAAAATAAACGTTCTAAGATGCTTATCAATTACAAGATATGCAAAAATTCTGTAAAAACACAAAAATCTTAAACAGCATTTATTTGCATTACAAAAAAGGATATATTCAGTTTGTTTTTCTTCAACCTTCAGATAAATTTTCAGATGAAATTCCTCTGAATTTAAAGCGATGATCCTATTGTTAACCTGAAAGAAAATTATAATAAAGTGCACTTTGGAGTGTGTAAATATACTGGAAACATTGGGGAAAATAGCATATTTATTGTACTTTTTTCAGACTAAGGATCAGACCTATGGCTTTAAATTTAGAGTTACTTTACCTAAAAAGATGTCTGGAGGTAGAGGGAAAGTATATTAAGTACGTTATTTGAAAATGTAACTAATAAACTATTTGAAATAAGTTTATCCTCTGTTGCCAGACTTTTCAGACAGCCTGTATATTATTTTGGCTCAAATGGCAGAGCAGTTTACATACTAATGAATTACATATGGGTTGCAAAATTGCTGCCCAATAAAAGCTAAAGATATGAATGTACATATTGATCTGCAGAAAGAGGCTGATTAGACAAGGGACAGGGCGTAGAATCGCAGAGAAAAACTTGAACAAAAGCAAGAGATTGACACCCCCTCTGGTGAACCAAGTTTCTAATAAGTACACGATTACTAAAGTTGTGGGATGCTCAACAATCTATCACTTAGGTGTTGATAGTTGGTGCCAAGTCCATGGTTAATTATTTTGTTCATTTATTCCATACATTTACCAAGCCTCTAGAAAATGTAGCTCAATTCACAGCACTGACAGGCCTTCTCTGAGCACTTCAAGGAAGCATGCCTGAGGAGTCCAATTTATAAAGTGTATGCAGGAGGCTTGGTTTCTCTGTGAAACATCGTCCCTAAATCTTTAGACAGCTTTCTGGAGACCCTCCTGCTGCCCATTGGCCTAGGACCATCCTTAGGATAGAGGTAGGTAATGCTACTTTGTTGCCTCTGGCCAAGAAGTGAGCCCTAAGCACAGTGTCCCAAAGCCATCAAACAAATCCACATCCAATTTTAATCTCCTATTAGCTACATTACACAAATCTGGACTACTTTATTTGATTAGATTGTAAATGGAGAGAGAAGATGTGGTCTATGTGTACAATGGAATATTACTCAGCCATTGGAAATGACTAATACCCACCATGTGCTTCGACGTGGATGGAACTGGAGGGTATTGTGCTGAGTGAAGTCAATCAGAGAAGGACAAACATTATATGGTCTCATATGGGGAATATAAAAAAATAGTGAAAAGGAAGAAAGGGGAAAGGAGGGGAACTGAGTGGGAAAAAGTTAGAGAGGGAGACAGACCATGAGAGACTCCTAACTCTGGGAAACGCACAAGGGGTAGTGGAAGGGGAGGTGGGCGGGGGGTGGGGGTGACTGGGTGATGGGCACTGAGGGGGGCACTTGACGGGATGAGCACTGGGTGTTATACTATATGTTGGCAAATCGAACTCCAATAAAAAAAGATTGTAAATGAGCAATATTCAATTTATTAATCGCCAGATATCAGCCTAATCAATTTAAGATGATTGCTACCACAACTCCAACCAAGACGCTCCAATTCAATTCATTTTCCCAACTAGATACCCCTATCCTTCCTCTACTGTACATTCAAACAGACATTCAAATATAAGCATTCACATGTTGAGAAATATGCTAACTTGGAGTCACACTCATTGAAATTTCTCCTTTAATATTTTCCCAGAATGTTATTTCAAGCGCCCTTCCCTTGTTCAAGTCACACCTACCCAAGACCTTCCATTAACATTCTCTCCACTTTGTCAGGTTGCCAGTCCTTAGCACCTTCCAATATTATAGGAACTCTTGTCACCATAATATTAGTTTATATATATGAACACTTCTAAAAGAAGTAACAATCACAGAGTTAAGCATCAGAACCATGAAAAAGCTCAACACAACAGAGAACACCAACCACAGAATCATGACAAATGTGCAACACGTGTAGTCCATCTGTGCCTCCCCCAAATTTTACTTTTTATTATTTTTTTAAATTTTTTTCCAGATTTTACTCTTAATATTACTGTTAGATTAATTTCCCTAATCTACTGGTTAGAATATAGGTTTAGCTTTGTTTACAAAGACCCAGAATAATGGTCTGCGCTTCTACTCCGTAAAGTTTCTATGGGCTCAGGTTCCACCTGCCTTGATATCCTGCTCTCCCAAAAGTGCTATCTTTATCCACATGACCACCAAGCTCTCACGTTCAAGTCACTAGGAAGGAAAGAAGGGATAGAGGAGAGCATGTCCAGTAAAGGCAAAGCGTGGGCATTGCTTGTGTTATTTCTGCTCACGTACGCTCAGCCAGGCCTGGTCACATGGCCACATTTGCCTTCAAGAGAGGCTGGGAATAAAAATCTACATTCTGCTCAGCTTTTAAAAGCTAAAAATTAAAAAAAATATATAAAAATTAAAAAAAATAAAAGCTAAAAATTCTATCGGCATGCGAGATGAAAGAACAGACATGGGGGAAAGTACGAGACTGCCATACCAAAATATTTCACGCGTCTCCGCTCAGAATTTCATGTTGAGTATCTACAGCCCTATAACTATAGTAGATTATGGGGTAATCAGCTTGCATTTCGGAGTATTCCTGAGAAGACTCTTCTCAACCTTTCTTTCACTAGCAGCTCAGGCTTTCGGAAGTCCCCGAGATTGCTCACTCTACCACCCTGGTTCACTGTGCCACCTCCCACCGTTCAGAACCTGGATCAATTCGCAACCCCGGTCATAAGTCTCTTCCTTCTCACTGCATCCCACAATACTCTCTTTCTCCTCTGAACTCCTTGTGCCTTTACTGCCAAACCACTCCTCACCCACTCGGTTATTATAGCAGATGCCCTGGATGCCTCATCCTGAAATCCTTCAGGAGCCACTGAGGCCATCTTGGTGCACGAAACTGCAGCTCTCCGACTGAAGACTTTCTCCTGATTGCACAGGGAAAAGCAGAAGTGACGGGGAATAAATGTTCCCAGGAGCAGCCCTTACCTATTGACGGCTGGGAATTAAAGGATAGCCATCTCCCTTACTTTGGGGAACACTAACATCAGGTTGTGTCCTAGACCACTTCCCAGCAGAATGACCCGGTGCGTACGGTGGTGGCTGGCTTAGGTTGTCTTCCTTGCCTTCCCTGTCTCACTTTTTTCATTCTCCTACCCATGCTTCCTGGAATCACTCCTCAATAAACTAGTCGTCCTCAAATTCTTATCTCAGTGCCTGCTTTTGCGAAACCCAAACTGAGATCATCCTGACTTGTCTTTCCCACAGTCACTGGAGTTCTGGACAATTCAAGCGCCTCCATCTCACGATCGTTATTTCATACCTCCAGTACCTGGCACACAGTAGGTGCTTAATAGATGTTAGGAGTTGAACAGAATTCATTGTATCTACTTTTCCTTGTCTGTTCCAAAGCCACTGTAGTAATTTGTCAGTTCAACACCCAAGATGCTAAGGAGTGGTTACCGCAGACGTAGAAACCTTCGGTCCAAGCGGGTACCAGCCTGTCACTGACCACACAGTGATTAAACATAGAAGTGTTTTCCCTTATGTTTTATGAAGTACACAGCTGTTTGCTTTGGCTTTGTCATCACCACTTCATTAAGCAGTGGAAAAGTGGGTTATACACTGAATCCATTTTGCACCAAGATTTGTTTGCTTTCTGTTAAACGAACATGCTAATTCACTGTTATAAAATGTATAGTTTACACGAAGATCCATTGTCCACTATTCTCCCAAATGTTAGCAATTCACATTGGGGGGCAAATGGCTCCATTTATAGAGCAGTGTCAAGTGACTATTTAGAGCAGCCATGATACCCCTGCAGCGTGGTTGTCTTCCTCCCTCCTTTTCTCCCTGCCTTTACGCCCATCATTCTCAGTTTCCCTTCCACAGAGATAAGCTTATAGAAGAAACAACAATTTCCAAGAGGCACAACCATGCATAAGCTGTATATTGCTTGGATTGGCATCTATCATCTTTGTTATCTCCCCAGGTCATTTAGAAACTTTTTGCAGTTCCGTATGTAGAAATTTTTGAAACATTTTGAATTCTGTAAAACTGAGAAGAAACTTTGCCAAATCCATTCCCTTCTTGCTTTTTAAACCTGTACACATTTAAAGGGATATTCAATACTTTTGTTTTTGAACTGGTTATCCAGAGCCCATTAAAGTGTTGTCTTTTAAAAGCTATTTGCTATTCAAGGAGCCTTGGGAGCCCATTTAAAAAGCCTTTTTAAATCCTTTTCTCTGAAACAGGAAGTTGCATTTTGCCAAGAGCAAACACACTGACCAGAATGAGAAATGACTGGATTCTATGGGTGGCCAAGTGTGCTACCCCGCAGCTCATATATACGAATCCACAAGGGTAAAGATGCGATAAGAGCAATTGGAGGTAGAAAGTAATCAAATGAAAATTAGAAACCTAAATACTGGCAAAGAACTTGTTTTTCTTCTGAGTTTGAAACTATAGATGGTTGAAGAAGACACGTTCCTCAAAATCTAGAGGGCTCTCAGGTTCGGAGTGTGCTACAATACCATTCCAAGCTACTTTGGCTGGGAAAATTAGCAAATGACTCATACAGCTAGTAGCTACCAGTTATAACACATAAATGTTCTCGGTATCTCATTTCATTTTTTAGAAACTGTTTCCTTTTTAATTTTAAAAAAATGTTAATCGAAATGTAGTTGACACGCAATATTCGTTTTGGTATACAACACAGTGATTGACCAGCTGTATACATTACAAAATACTCACCATAAGTGTACTCATTGCACTTGCAATTGGCACTGCACTGAGTGAAGAAGCTATCCAGGCGGTAGAGGTTATATATGTGAGAAAACATGGCTTCCAGGCTAGGAAAAGCAACCTGAGCTCTCCTTCTCTTTCTTCCTGCTCCCTATCCATTTGCCAAGATACGGACTTAAAATGCATAACCATTCTGGATTAGTTCCCAAGGGTTACTGTCACAAACTACCACAAACTGGGTAATTTAGAACAATGGCAACTTATTCCCTCACAATTCTGGAGGCTAGAAGTCTGAAATCATGGTTTCAGCAGGGCTCTGCTCCCTCTGAAGACTCGAGGAAAGAATACTTCTTTGTCTCTTCTAGCTCCTGGTGCTTGCCAGCAATCCTTGCTGTTTCTTGGCTTCCCGACAAATCCCTCTAATCTCTGCCGCTATGGTTATATGGCCATCCTCTCTCTGTGGTTTTGGATTTATAGTCCACCCTACCCAGGAACACAAGTAATGACATCTGCAAAAAACCTATTTCCAAATAAGATCACATTCTGAGATTCTAGATGGACATGAATTTGGGGGTATGCTATTCAACTCTCTAGAGTCCACTTGCTAGCCTCCAAAAATGTATGTGCATCCCATGTGCAAAATACAGTCACACCATCTCAACTTCCCCAAAAGTCTCAACTCATTCCAACTCTAAGTCCAAAACTATCAAATAAATATCATCAACTCAAAAAATCCCAAATCTCATCATCTAAGTCATCTAAATCAGATATGGATGAGAACTTGAGTATAAGCCACCCTGGGACAAAATATATATGGACCTATGAACTAGAAAACAAATTAACTGCCTCTAAAATGCGGTGGTGGTCCTGCCAACAGTGTACAAAATTTCCTGTTCCTCACATCCTGCCAACCCCTGTTGTTTCTTGTCTTTTTGATTCCAATCATTCTGACAGGTATGCTCTCCAAGCGTACTTTGCCATCCATGGCAATATGCACAGGCTGAGAATTTTTCAAATCATTAAATTCTGGTCTTTTTTTGTTTACCAGTTGCTTTCTCAATTCATCTCTTTCCTCCTATGTTTTCCTATAAACAATAAGGGGAAACGAGTCCACTCTTTTCACACTTTACTTGGAAATCCCCTCAGCTAAAGCTAAACCCAAAGAAATCCCTCTCTCAAACAAATAAATAATAAATAAATAAATAAATAAATAAATAAATAAATAAATAAATAAATTTTGGGGGGAGAGAGAGGAAGTGCACAAGCTGGGGGGAGGGGGAGGGAGAGAGGGAGAAGCTCCCTGCTGAGCTGGGAGCCTGAATTGGGGCTGGATCCCAGGACCCTGGGATCAGGGCCTGAACGAGGGCAGACACTTAATCCACTGAGCCACCCAGGCACCTCGATGCTGTAGTCTTGATGCATAAATTCTCTGGGAAACCTGAGTTTGGCTCTTAAGGGTTTCAACTGATGGAGTGAGGCCCACCTACATTATCCAGGGTTATGTCCTTTACTTTTTAAAGTCCATTGATTGTAGATGTTAACCACATCTACAAATATCTTCATGGAAACACCTAAATTCGTGTTTAATTAAATAATTGGGTAGTATAGCCTAGCCAACTGACACATAAAACTAACCAACACACAACCCTAATCTCACAAGAATTAAAATAATTTCTCCATATTTTGTTAGTCACTATTTTACTTATTTTTAAGACCCAATTGGCCTAAACTGAAACTATTATGTGATTTTCAGGGACAGCAGTATCATATTTTCCTATCAAAGTTCAGAGATAAATATAGTGAAGGCAAACAGAATAGTAATAGATAACTAGCAGACTTACCCTGGTTTATACAACTTTAATAGGTAAATGGATTGAAGAAATGCAAGACAAAGGCACTTCCGTCCAATATACACATGTAGAATGTTTATCTCTAGCACAAAAAAAAAAAAAAAGAGCATGCACCATATGGCATAGGAAAACATACTTGATTTGTTTAATTTTTAAAAGAATCTTTAGTTCTCCTGCTTACAAAAATAATACACGTTCACTTTAGATAATGTGTAAACTGCAAGGAATAAAGGAAGAAAAATCACATATAATTCCACTGCAAAGAGAGTCTCTCTCAACATTTTACTGCATTTCCGTCAAGTATGCTGCGCTCTATATATCTACATATATTAACACCTACACATATATAATGCAGAAATATCTGTGTGCATACAGAGATACGCACATGCATACAGACACATATATAGAAAGAGCTATCATTATGACACGTTACACTTCTGGTTCATAAACCTCCTTTTCCTTTTCAACGATTATCTCTATTAATTTGTCGAGAAATTAGATCTTTCAAAAAAATCCAATGTGTATCAAAACCCATAATATAGAACAAATGACAGGAGACTACTAAATAAAAGCCTATTTTCTAAAACTAAAACAAAATTTCATTTTCCTTCCAAAGCACCGAGATGTCATAGTACAATCAGCAGATTTAGACACGTAGAGACTTCCTAGCTATGCAACCTGAATATATTTGTCTTCAGAAGACTCTAGTCTCTCATTTGTGATGTGGGCACATTTTCTGCACTTCTGACATTGCAACCTTGACATAAGGACAAAAATACGCAGAGAAATATATCTAAAGAACCTTTAATTTTGGTGAGAGACTCTTTAGTTTTCACCAGTGAGATAATTGCCTCCTTTAAATATTTCATATTTCTATTCCAGCCATCAGGTTTTGAGATAGTTTCATGTTGCTTAGTGATTATATACAGTATTCATATGACTAAACTATAATGATAGATTACAAAACAGTCTGATAAAAACCTACTTGTGATTTTGAAATAATATGCAAACTAAGATTTCATGTTTAATTGTAAGAAATTACAGAGTTAAATATAATAACAGAGTCTGGAAACTGAGGATCCAGAATGTAAAGCCTCTCATCCAAGTTCTGAGCTTCTTGGAGTCATCAGCAGTTCTAGAAAGTCAGTCTCTGCACACAATACCTAGTGCTCTTTTCTTTCTCCTCCTTTCCCAGAGTGTGTTTGGAAGAACCCTACTCCCAAAACACATTCCAAACAAAAGGATTCCATTATGAAATAAGTTTAGAAACTTATTGGACTGTAGAGCACCCTTCTCTTATAGAGATTTATAATTAAATTACTTAACCAGCATTTTCCAAACTTACGTCATCACAGAACCTAGAGGACTGCAACTTGATTATTTTTGGTAGGGAACTTGTTTTGAAATTTTCACAGGTAGAAAAAGGAAAGGATGGAGTGTTCATTTAATCTCACTTTTATATTTTGCCATTTTGATGGCCAATCCCTCCACAATCAATTTGATTAATCATGCAGTTTGTGCTTATTTACATTAATGACAGAAACTAGAGGCAGAGATAATCCAAAACAGCAGATTGTTAAACACACACACACACACACACACACACACACACACACAAGGAATTGGCTTTGGAGTAAGTTTTACTTACATTAACATATTATAAAGGATGCCAGAATGGATCAAGCAATAATCCAAACAATCTACCAGTGGAGCAGCCTCATGAGTGAACATGTAGATATCTGTTGTCTTCACGACTTGGCTTTACATACCAATATGCACAGATCCTTTATTCTGGGATTTCAAACAGAACATAAAGCCTCACTATAAAGACATCACTCAGGGGCACCTTGAAGGCTCAGTCAGCTAAGCATCTGACTCTTACTTTCAGTTCAGTTCATGAGATCCAGCCCCATGTTGGGCTCCATGCTCAGCACACAGTCTGCTTGGGATTCTCTCTTCCTCGCCCTCTGCCTCTCCCCCTGTGCTTACACACACGTACTCTCTCTCTCTCTCTCCCTCTCTCTCTCTTTCAAAAGCAAATAAATAAATCTTGTCTTTAAAAAAAAACACATTACTCAGGCAAAACAGAAAAGTGAGTATCTTTCCCAACTATTCCCTCCAGTCTACTCTGGATTAGGAAATATTACAAAACCAAGAATGTCACTGCTGTGCTCAAAAACTTCACTGATTCTCTTTTTACCCAAAGATTAAAGGCCAGGCTCTGGTATGGCATCTAAGGTTCTCCCACATCTTGCTCTAATCTGCACCTGACTATCATCTGATTCTCTGAAAAGGTAAGGGCATGCTTCTCCATCCCTTTTCTTTGCTGTTCCATTTGTTCACAATGTCTTTTCTTCCTCTTCCCAGATATATTAGTTTCCTATTGCTCCTATGACAAATTACTACAATGCATGGCCTAGCACAACATAATCTTACAGTTCGGTAGACATGAAGTCTGACATGAATATCATCATCTACCTAATCAAGGGATTTGATAGGACTGTGTTCCATCTGATGATTCTAGGGAAGAATCCATTTTCTTTTCCTTCAAACTTTTAGAAACCTCTTATTTCTTGGCTTATGACCCCCTTCCTCCATCTTCAAAGCCAGCAACACTGCATTTCTCTGACCATTCTCTGGTCATCATTTCTCCTTCTGACTCTCTATTTATGCCTCTTTATTCCACTTTTGAGGACACCTGTAATTACAATTAGCCCACCTAGATAATTCAAGATAATCTCAATATCTTAAGGTCAGACAATTATCAACTTTAATTCCATTTGTACCTTTTATTCCCCTTTGCCATGTGAAGTAACATATTCCCAGGTCCCAGATATTCGGATATGGAAATCTTTCATGGAGCTGGGGGAGGAGGGGACATTATTTTGCTACCATATATGACAAGAGCACTTTACCTATGAAGCTCCTATGTCCTTGTAATGTTTAGTTTTTGCTTATCATACTCTTAATTACAGGCTGATTTGTACCATTATTCATTTCCAGATGTATTCTCGACTTCATTACTTGTTCCTTAAGGACAAGAATCATACTCTAAACACATCCATGAGATGTGTCCATACATTGGCACAAAGAAGCTCTTCAATAGCTGGTATTTTCCCCAATTATTGCAAATTCTGCATTCTCTATAATTTCCTTGGAGAACTGCAGAGTCAATTAGTATAACAGATGGTCACAAAGCCATCATTAAAGAGATTAAGTAATAAATATCTTAAATTATTAACATGAGTCAAAGAATGTTTCCAGTAAATTCTACCATTTTATAAAATCTCTAGAATATTAAGCCAGTGGACTTCCAGGTTAACAATTTCAAACTGTCTTTACCAAGTCAGCTTAACTTTAGTAACAGAGCCATGATAATAGAATATTTTCACATTTTTTTCTATTGATCTTTTTAAAAATTATAAATATGTGTTAAAATTCAAAATCAAATACTGGACTTCTGAATTCTGGTCTGGCATGTATGGAGATTAGAAGTCATCACTCTATTCCAACAACAAGTAGAAAGTTGACCAAACTGAAAAATCAGCTCTTCTTAGGCACGTCCGAGAAGGGAAGACACAAGGCAAACCGATGCCCCCAATGCAAGAGACAGACAAGTAAATAAAATGAAACACAATTTGTTGGAGCAGAAAGCCATGGGCTGATTCCCCACAGGAACCAGGAATGGGGGTAGGAAGAGCTGAACTATAATTAACAAATTGCTGGAGGCTCACTGTGTTTAATCCTGAAAGTTAAAAACTCCAGGGGGACCCAATAATGGGGTATTTACATTTTTGTGAATTTCATCAATTTCATCTCTTAGAGCTTGACCTGGTCATCATAGTGAATACCAAAAAGAAATCCTCTCATGCATTGATCTGGGGAAGGTGAGAAGTAATCATTCTAAAATACATTAGAGCTGTTTTTCCTAACAAGGTCTGTCCTCAAGAGAAGGTGGTTAAACAGAGCCTAAACATTTAGCTTTCTTCAGAGCCAAACCAACCTAAGGGAAAGGACATCCTGTTCCACCTAAGTGGGGAGAAAGAAAATGAGAAACACTTGTTAGGTTCATATTCCAGGGGCACAGTCTCACTAAAACACTGGTTCGGTGAGTATAGAACGTTCCTCTCTTCTCACATCTTATAGCACATATTAAAGGCCTATTTATAGCAGCAGTTCCTTTTGCCTAGTACACCATGACTACCTATCAAGGAAAAAAAAAAAATCACAAGGCATACCAAAAGGCAGAAAGTACATTTTGAAGAGATGGAGCAAGCAGAGATGTTGTACTTATCACACTGGGAATTCAAAACAACTATGATTAATATGCTAAGAGCTCTAATATAAAAAGTACTCAGCATTCAAGAACAGATGGGTAATATAAGTAAAGAGATAAAAATCCTAAGAAAGAATTAAAAGGAAATGCCAGAGACTAAGATCACTAAGAGAAGTGAAGAATGTTCTGATGGGCCCATTAATAAAATAAGCATGGCTATGGAAAGAATCTCTGAACTTGAAGATATGAAAATAGAAACTTATAAAATTGAATAACAGAAAGAAAATAATAATGAAAAAAACATGGAACAGAATGTTCAAGAACTTTTGGAAAACTACAAAAGTTATGACATATGCATAAAAGGAAGAGCAGAGGAAAAAGAAAAAAGAAAAAATTTTGAAACAATAATGACCAAAGATTTCCCAAAGTGAGTGTCAGATTCAAAACCAAAGACCTGGGATCCCTGGGTGGCCCAGCAGCTTAGCGACTGCCTTCAGCCTGGGGCGTGATCCTGGAGACCTAGGATCGAGTCCCACATCAGGCTTCCTGCATGGAGCCTGCTTCTCCCTCTGCCTGTGTCTCTGCCTCTCTCTCTCTCATGAATAAATAAATAAATATTAAAAAAAAAAAAACAAAGACCCAGGAAACTTACAGAAGATTTATCAGGAAAAATACAAAACAAAAACACTATATTTGTGCATATTATATTAAAACCACAAAAATAAAAGAGAAAGATAAATATATTGAAAAAAAAACAGAAGAAAAAATCTTATCTATGAAGGAACAAAGATAATAAGAACTATACTTACTTTCTGCCCAGAAACCATGCAAGCAAAAATGGAATAAAATATTTAAAGTGTTGAGAGAAAAAAAGCTACCAACTTAGAATTCTGTACCCTGTGAAATTTATACTTTGAAAGTGAAGAAAAGAGTGTTGTCAGCAAAATGGCAGCACAGGAGACCCCAGACTCCATCTCACCACAAAGATGAACAGTTATACAGCTACCTGCAAAGGGAAACAGGTGTAGGGGATACCTGGAGCTAAAAAATATAAGCAACACAGTAGAACAACAACAACAAATGAAAAACAAACAAACAAGATAACAGAGTAACTACTAAAAAAAGGAAGAGAAACAGCCTCATTTTGCCTGCAACCACCCTCACTGTCCAGGGTGGGCAATGCTCAGCACCAAGGGAACTTCCAGGCTAGAAAGAGTTCTTCTGGCTGGAAAAGAGAGTGGAGTGAGCTACCAGCTTCCCCAGCCTCTTGGAGCACCACACGAAGGACTCGCCATGGCTTTACCTCACCCAGAGACTGGCAATGCTGAGGTGTATACACGTAGCAGGAACAGCTGAACTTCCAAATGACTCTTCCTAAGGCTGACTCCAGCAACTTCCACCACTGAAGAGACTAATGGCCAGCACAGCTGTGACAGACCCACTGCAAGTATATCTGGTTATTGCCACAAGGTATTTGCATTTGTATATGGCAGATGCCTGAGTCTCTTCTGGTTTCTTCTCTCAAACCAGAGCCAGAACCTATCCTGGGACCCACACCTGGCAAATGAGGCTGCACAAGTACAAGAGGCCAGCCTCATCCCCTGCAGCAATCTCACAACAATATGCACATGAATGGGGCTAGCCCCTCCACCTGTGCACCTGAAGGGAGTTAAAGGTGTCATAGATATTTGCTACACACCTATGGGGAAACAGTGTAGCCACAGGAGTACATATATGGTGCCAAAGATCCTGCAGTTGTTTGAGGACCTGAATCAGGCCCTGTCTGCTGGCACAGTTGGCACCACAGGGCTCACCTTCAGGTAGCCTCTTCAGCTGTGCAACTGCATGTACCTGCCCTGAGTTTCAACACTGACCCAAACTATTGTGCCGTGGCAAGACCCAGAAGCCAGAGCAGGGCATGCCAACAGCCAAGGCCCCCTATGCTGCATTCTTCTGTGCCCACAGTTGGACCTGGCCCCTGCTGTCTGCTCTGGCTATTACTATTACCTGTGTTTCTACAAATGATCCCTATCACCACACAAAAACCCACAACTCCCACAGTATGCATACCACTGGCTCCAGTCATCATGACTGCCTGTCCTGGTCCTTAGCCATTAGACCTAAATGCACCTCTGATGACACCATTAACTCCACCAGACATTGAGAACTCCCACAGTGCTAGGTAGGGACTAAGAGTCGTCAATGTTGTGGACCCCAGGGGCTTGAGTCAAAGATACATTATGCCCTTATGAACCTAGAGCCACCACACTTCTCCCAAGACAGGGGTCACAGCATGCTCTAGTGTGCCCCCATCCACAGGGCGAAGGTTGTTCCATGCCAAAGTTAGTCCATAAAGTGTGGGAAAGGCAACTGCTTCTTCAAATATACAGATACCTACACAAGGCTACAAGGATCATGAAGAATCAAGGAAATATCACCAAGGAAACACAGTAAACTTGCCATAAGTAACCCCAAAGAAAAGGAGATCCAGGAATTGCTTGGCTTAGAATTCAAAACAATTGCCATGAAGATGCTCAGAGAGTGACAGTCTCTTCAACAAATGATGTTGGGTAAATAGGACAGCCACATGCAGAAGAATGAAATTAGACCATTCTCTTACACCAGACACAAAGATACACTCAAAATGATTGAAAGATCTGTTTGAGACAAGAATCCATCAAAATCCTAGAGGAGAACACAGGCAACACCCTTGTTGAACTTGGCTTCAGCAAGTTCTATGAAGGCAAAGGAAACAAAAACAAAAATGAACTATTGGGACTTCATCAAGATAAAAAAAACTTCTACACACCAAAAAAATAGTCAACAAAACTAAAAGGGAACCTACAGAATGGGAGAAGGTATTTGTAAATGATTTATCAGATAAAGGGTTAGTATCCAAAAGCTATGAAGAATATATCAAAGAAAACACCTAGACAACAAAAAATCCAGTCAAGAAATGGGCAGAAGACATGAACAGACATTTTTCCAAAGAAGACACACAAATGGATAACAGACACATGAAAAAATGCTCAACATCACACAGTATCAGGGAAATACAAATCAGAACCACAAGGAGATATCACAATTCCACAAATAAGTGAAATAATATGCTTTTTGTCTTTTTCTGACTGACTTATTTCACTTAGCATCATACTCTCTAGCTCCATCCATGTCATTACAAATGGCAAAATTTCACTCTATTTATGCCTGAATAAAACTACAATAAGATATCACCTCACACCTCTCAGAGTGGCTAAAATAAAAAATACAAGAAACAACAAGTGTTGGCAAAGCTGTGGAGGAAAAGGAACACTCTTGCGCTGTTTGTGGGAATGAAAACTAGTGTAGCCACTCTGGAAAACAGTGTGGACGTTCCTCAAAAAATTAAAAATAGAGCACTCTATGGCCGAGCAACTGCATTACTAGGTATTTATTCAAAGGATACCAACATGGTGATTCAAAGGGGCATATACACCCCAATATAACAGCAATGTCCACAATAGTCAAACTATGGAAAGATCCCAGATGTCCATTGACAGATGAATGGAGAAAGAATGTGAGATATATATATATATATATCACATATCACATATCACATATCACATATCACACACACACACAATGGAATATTGCTCTGCCATCAAAAAGAATGAATTCTTAACATTTGCAACAACATAGATGGAGCTAGAGAATATTATGCTAAGCAAGATAAGTCAGTCAGAGAAAGATAAATACTATATGATTTCACTAATGTGTGGAATTTAAGAAACAAAACAGATGAAAATATGGAAAGGAAAGGAGAAATAAAATAAGATGAAAACAGAGAGGAAGACAAACCATAAGAGAATCTTAGAGGGAACAAACTGAGGGTTTCTGGAGGGGAGGTTGGGGGGATAGGGTAACTGGGTGATGGGCATTAAGGAGGGCACTTGATGAAATGAGGACTGAGTGTTGTATGCAACTGATGAATCATTAAATTCTACCCCTGAAACTAATAATACAGTATGTGTTACCTAATGGGAATGTAAATAAAAAATAAAAGATTCTCAGAAGCTACAAGGAAACATAGATAAACAATGTAATGAAATCAGGAAATCAATACAATAACAAAGTGAGAAGTTCAACAGGATAGAAAAACAAAAAAAAGACCCAAACAGAAATTTTGGAGCTTAAGATTACAGTAATTGAACTGAAGAATTCAACAGAGTTTCAACTGCAGACTTGACCGAGTAGAAAAGAATCAGTGAGCTCAAAGAAAGAGCAATTGGAATTATCCAATCAAAGGAACAAAAAGAAAAAAGAATGAAAAAAAAGAAAGAAAGAAAGCCTTTGGGACTTACAGAACACCATTAACAGAGACAATGTATGAATCATTGGAGTTTGAGAAGGAAGAGAGATTGAAACAGTGATAGAAAGCTTATTTACAGAAATAAAGGCTAAGAGCTTCCCAAACCTTAGGAAATACTTGGACATTCAAGATCATGAAGCCAAAAAAAAAAAAAAAAAAAGATCATGAAGTCAATAGGTTATCCCTATTGACTAAATTAAATCCAAAACAATCTTCTCCAAAACACTTATATAAAACTTTATAAATCCAAATGCTAAAAGATAATAGGAATAGTAAAAGAAAAATAGCAAGAGAAAAAATATTCTCCCATACAATAGAAACTTCATAGTGCTGTCAGTAGATTTCTCAGCAGAAATCTTGCAGGCTCACTCAGAGACAATGGGATGATTTATCCAAAGGGCTGAAAGAAAAGAAACTGCCAATAAGGAATACTGTAAACAACAAAGTTGTCCTTCAGAAAAGAAGGTGATATAAAAACTTTCCCCCCCCCAAAAAAAATGGGGAAATGTACTATGACTAGATCTGCCTTATAACAAATGCTGAAATGATTTCTCAAATCTGAAACAAGAGGATGATAATTAGTAACATGAAAATACCTGACAATATACAACAAACTAGTAAAGGTAAGAATATACTTAGATTCAAATCACTCTAATACTGTATTATGGTGATGTGTTAACCATTTAACTCTACTGCAAAGATTAAAAGACAAAAGTATTAAAAAATAACTATAGCTATTATAATCTGTTAATAAATAATATAAAAAGTTGTAAATCATTACCTGAAAAACAAAATGTAGCAGAGGAGGTAAAAGGATAAAATTTTGGCATGAAATCAAAGATAAGTTGTCAGCATAAAATAGACTGATTTTGTCTATAAGATGTTTCAAGGAAGCCTCAGAATAACCATAAAAACTAATAGTAGATACAAACAAGATAAAGACAATCAAAATACATCACGTCAGAAAATCATCATTTCAAAAAGGAAGACAATAAGAGAAGGAAAAGGAATAAATGAACTACAAAACAGCCAGAAAATAATTAACAAGATGGCAGTACTGTCCTTACCTCAATAATTACTTTAAATGTAAATAGATCAAATTCTGAAGTCAAAGGGTATAGAATGACTGAAGTGATTTATTTGTTTGTTTTTGGCTGAATTGATATTTTAAAATGAGACCCAAACATAAGCTACCTATAAAACCACATGTAGGATCAAAGTGAAGATGGAAAAAGATATTCCATTCAAACAGAAACAAAAGAGAGCAGGGTTAGCCATATTTATGTTGGAAAAAATATGCTTTAAGTAAAAATCTGTGACAAGAGACAAATGCTATTAAATAATGATAAAGGAGTCAATTCATCAAGAGGATATAAAATTATAAATATATCTGTACACACCATCAGAGCACCTAAATATATAAGCAAACACAAACAGAGCCGAAGGAGTAATAGATAATACAATAATATTAGGGGACTTAAATACTTCACTTTCAACAACAAATAGACAATTGAGATAGAAAATCAATACGGAAACATTGGACCTGAAATATATTTTAGACCAAGTGAAATTAGGAGACATATACAGAACATTCCATCTGACAGTAGTAGAATACAAATTCGTCCCAAGTGTACATGGAATATTTTCCAGTATAGATAATATGTTAGGTTGCAAAGCAAGTCTCAGGAAATGTTTAAAAATTGAATTGCACCAAGTATATTGTCCAACTAAATGGTATGAAAGTAGAATTCAATAACAGGAGGATGTTAAAAAAATTACGAATTTGTGGGAATTACACAACATATTCATGAACACCAAATAAGTCAACCATGAAATCAAAAGTAAATCAAAATATATCTTAAAGCAAATAAAAATGGAAGCATAACATACCCAAACTTATGATATTTACCAAAATCAGTGCTAAGAGGGAAGTTTATAACAATAAATTCTTACATTAAATAAACAGAAAGATATCAAAAAAACAATCTAACTTTAATCTCAATTAACAAGAAAAACAAGAACAAACAAGCCCCTAAAGGAGAAACAAAGATCAGAACATAAATAGTTCAATAGAGAACAGAAAAAAAAAAGAAAATACAGACAAAACTAAGAACTATGTTTTTTAAAAAGATAAAATAGGTAAACATTTAGATAAATTTATAAAACAGTGAGAAAAAGAGAAAGAGAGACTCAGAGGGGATTCAAATAAACTATAAATAAAAAAGCAGATATTACAATTGCTACCACAAAATATTCAAAGGATCATGAGACTACTATGAACCATTATATATCCAAAAAATCAACAACCTAGAATAAATGGATAAGATTCTAGAAACACACAACCTGAATCTGAAGAAGTGTGAATCATGAAGGAAATAGAAAATCTGAACAGACCAATGAAAAGTAGGACATTGAATCAATGATTAAAAACTCCCAACAGGAAAAAAAAAAAAAAACTCACAACAGAGAAAACTCTAGAATCAGATGGCTTCACAGGTGAATACTACCAAACAAAGAAAAATGAGCACCTGAACACGGTGACAGTTTTACTTCTTCAAAACAAAAAGCTCCTGCACAGCAAAGGAAATATTCACCAAAACTAAGAGAACCTACTGAATGCAAGAAGATATTTGTACTTAGGAATATCTCTGATAAAGGGTTAGGATCCAAAATATATAAAGACCTTATATAACTCAATACCCCAAAAAACAAATAATCCAATTTAAAAATAGGCAGAAGACATGAGCAAACTTTAACCAAAGAAAACATTCAGATGGTCAACAGACAACTGAAAAGATGTTCAATATCATTCATCATCAAGGAAATGCAACTCAAAACCACAATGAGATATCACTTCACACATGTCTGAATGGCTAAAATCAAAAACACAAGAAACAACTGCTGACAGGGATAAACAAATTCAGTGCAGTTTCAACATACAAAATCAGCATACAAGTTAGCTGCATTTCTATATGACAATAATGAATTATTGAAAAAAGAAATGAAGAAAACAATCCCACTTACAATTGCATGAAAAACAATAAAATACTTAGGAATATTTTTTTTTCCTTAGGAATATTTTTAACCAAGGAAGTAAAAGATCTATGTACCAAAAAACTATAAGATATTGATGAAAGAAATTGAAGGCACAAATAAGTGGAGTGATAACTTATGTTCATGGATTAGAAGATTAAATATTATTAAAATATCCATGCTGCCCAAAGCAGTTTATAAATACAATGGAATTCTTATCAAAATTCCAATAGCATTTTTCATAGAAACAGGAAAAATTCTAAAATTCATATGGAACCCCTAAAGACCCCAACAGCCAAAGCAAACAAAAAAAAAAAAGAAACTAGAAAAGCTGAAAGTATCACACTTCTAGATTTAAAACTATGTAACACAGCTATAATAATAAAAAACATATAGTATTGGCATAGTAACAGACACATAGACTAATGAAATAACACTGAGAGCTCAGAAATAAATCCATACATATACAGTGAACCAATATTTGACAAGGTAGTCAAGAATACTCAGTGGGGAAAGGATAGTATACGCAACAAATGATTCTGGAAAAACGGGATAAACACATACAAAAGAATAATTGTACCCCTATTTTACACTGCTCATGAAAATTAACTCAAAATGGATTAAGACCTTAAACTTAAAACTTGAAACTCAAACTCCTAGAAGTACATATAGGTAATAAACGCCTTGACAGTGGTCTTGGCAATGATTTTTTCGATATGACACCAAAAGCACAAGCAACAAAAGCAAAAATCAACAAGTGGGACTACATCAAACTAAAAGTCTTCTGCATAGCATAATGAATGATCAACAAAATGAAAAGACAACTTACACAAGGGAGAAAACATTTTCAGATCATGTATCTGATAAGAAGTTAATATCCAAAATATATAAAGACATATAGCTCAATAGCAAAAAAAAAAAAAAATCAGATTAAAATGTGAGCAGAGGACTGAACAGATTCTTTTCAATGAGAAGTATTCTTATGCACTGCAAGTACATGATAAGATGCACATCACCTACCATCACAGAAATGTGAATCAAAATCACAAAGAGATCCCCTGACACTTGTTAGAATGGCTATTATCAAAAAGATAAGAAATAGGTAATGTTGAGCATGTGGAGAAAAGGGAACAAGGATCCATTGTTTGTAGGAATGTAAATGTCAAAGACACTATCAAAAATAATATGAAGATTCCTCAAAAAAAAGTTTTTAAAACACCCATATAGGGTGTCTGGGTGGCACAGTCCATTAAGCATTCAATTCTTAGTTTAGGCACAGGTCATGAGATCAAGTCCCACATCAGGCTCCACACAGTGCAGAGTCGGCTTAAAGTTTCTCTCTCCCACTCCCTCTGCTTCTCTCTCTCTCTCTCTCTCAAATAAATAAATGAGATTTTAAAAGATAAAATAAAATTAAAAAGCATCATTTTATTCAGAAATCTCACATCTGGGAATATATTTGAAGGAAATGAAATTACTATCTCCAAGAAATATCTGCACTTCCATCATTATTGCAGCATTTTTCACAATAGCTAACACATGGAAACCACCTAAGTGTCTATAAATGGATGAATGGATAAAGAAAATGTGGTGTGTTTATGTAATATGTAATGTTATTAGCCATATAAAAGAAGAAAATCCTGCTATTTTGACATTGATGGACCTTGAGGGCATTATGTTAAGCAAAAAAAGTCAAAGTATGACAAATATTGCATGGTATCACTTATATGCGACTCCTAAAAATCTCAAACTCAGAAACAGTAAAATGGTGGTAGCCAAAGTTTAAGGGATGAAGGAGATGGAAAATTTTTGGTCAAAGGGTACAAATTCATGGGTGTAAAATGAGTAAGTTCTAGAGACAATGCAAAGCCTGGTAACTATAGTTAACAATACTGTATTTTCTTTGTGAAGGCTGCTATGAAAATAAAGTTTTAACTTTCTCACTGTAACGACAACAAAGGGTAATTCTGTGTAGGATAAAATATCTAGTTAATTAAATATTGTTATGTAAATATATATGCAAAAAATCAATGAAATTGAAAATATAGACTCAACAGAGAATGCTAACAAACCCCAAATCTGGTTCTTTGGAAAGATCAATGAGTAGTTAAACTTCCACCCAGGCTAAGAAGAAAAAAAAAAAAAGAAGAAGAAGACATAAATGCTAATATCAGAAATTAAAGAGAAGGTATCACTACAGATCCTATGAACATAAAAAAAATAATAATAAGGAAATATTATGATAAATCCATGCCCACCAATTTGATGACTTAGGTAAAATAGAGCAATTCCTTGATAGATATAATCTACCAAACTCACATAAGAATAGATCATTTGAATAGGCCTATATACATTAAAGAAATTGAAATAATAATTAATAACCTCCCAAAAAAGAAAGTTCCAGCTTCAGATGGGTTCCTTCCACTCAATATTGCTGTAAATCTAAAAAATATTCTATTAATAAATTAATTGGCTAATTAATTAATTCTAAGAACCTATCTGTATCAGTGGATAGGAACCAGCAAGAAACAAATACTCACTGGGTGGAGGGTTTAATGAAGAGACCATTAGAAATGTGTGGGAAGTGTTTAGGAGCATCAACAAAGGGTGATGCACTATATCAGTGCTAATGACAGCAGGAAGTTCTCACTACTCTGACCTGAAGAGAAAGGGAGTGGGAGAAATTACTGGAATTCAGAAGATGACATGACAGGAGGTGCAGACAGGTAGAAGGACTCCATTCTCCTCATCGTCTCCAATATTCTGGTTACGCTTCCCATTGATTCAAAAGAAGCAGAAAATATGAAAGAATATTGGTAAATTATAAGTCAGTATAAAAGAAAACAAAAAAGATAAATTCAGTGAAAGCAGAAGTTTGAGGATCAACAAAATTGATAAACTTCTAGCCAGACCATAAACCATAGCCTCTATGATCAGAAAATAAAAAGAGAAGATACAAATTAGTGATAACATAAATAAGAGAGTAGACTTTTCTATAAATCCTACAGACATTGAAAAGATGATATAGGAATATTATGAAGAACTTTATGCTAATTAATTTTAAAATTTAGGTTAAAATGCTTTGGCTTGAAGGACAAGATAATAAAACATGCTTGAGAGAATATACAGGCCCAGATATCTCCATTAATGAATTCAACCAAACATTTAGGAAATGAGTAATACCAATTCTACACAATCTCTTCCAGAAAACAGAAGAGGGACCACTTCCCAATTTAATTAAGAAGCTAATATTACCTGATATCAAAATCTAAGACATTACAAGAAAAGAAAAATAGACTGATATCTTTTACAAACACAGATGCAAACATCCTTAATAAAATATTAACAAATTTGAAAAAAATATTAACAAATTTGAATCAAGTAATACTTTTTAAAAAATAATTCAACATGAGTAATTACTGATTATCTTAAGAACGCAAGTTTCAGCATTCAAAAATCAATTGGCAGACTAAAGAGGAAAATAACAGAACTATCTGAATGGATGAAGAAAAGGTATTTTTAAGATTCAACTTTCATTTACATTTAAAAAGTTAAACTTGTTAAAAGTTAACAAATAAGGAATGGAAGGAAACATCCTGAATTTGATTTAAAAAAAAAAAAAAAAGCATCGATGACAAACCTACACCTAACATAATACTTAATGGACGAAGATTGAATGTTTTCCTTCTAAGAACAGAATAAGGTAAAAATGTCTTATTTCATTGCTCCTACTCAACATTGTACTGGAAATCCTGGCCACTGTGTTAGGGCAAGGATAAGGAAAAAAGATAAATTGGAAAGGAAGACATAAAGTCTCCCTATCTGCAGCCAACATGACTGTCTACATTAAAAAAAAATCCCATAAAAACATAGAAAATAAAATGTTTCTAGACTTATTAAATGAATTAAGCAAAGGTCAATATACAAAACTCAGTTGTGTTCCTATATATTAATTACAAACAACTGGATATTGAAACTTTAAAATCTTTTACAATAGCATCAACATTTATCAAATACTTAAGAATAAATTTAACAAAAATGTGCAAGGTCTATATATTAAGACTATAAAACCAAACATTGCTGACACAACTTAAAGATCATTTGAATGGGGGCACCTGCGTGGCTCAGTTAACTGTCCACTCACCTTCAGCTCAGGCCATGATTTCAGGGTCTTTGGATCAAGCCCTACACTGGGCTCCCTGCTCAGCAAAGTGTCTGCTTCTCCCTCTCCCTTTGCCCCTTTCCTCTGCTCATTCTCTCTCTTTCTCTCTCTCTCTCTCTCTTTCTTTCAAATAAATAAAATCTTTTTTTTTTTTTTTTTTAATTATCACCTATGGGCACCTATGGTGGCTCAGTGGTTGAGCGTCTGCCTTTGGCTCAGGACATGATCCTGGGGTCCTGGGATCGAGTCCTGCATCAGGCTCCCCACAGGGAGCCTGCTTCTCCCTCTGCCTGTGTCTCTGCCTCTTCTTCTTTGTCTTTTATGAATAAATAAAATCTTTTTTAAAAATAAAATTAAACAATCACCTAAACGAATAAAGGCTATGCCATGCTCATGGATCAGATGGCTCAATATGGCTATAATGTCAATTCTTCTCAAAATGATATATGTATTTGGCAGCACCTGGATACCTCAGCCAGTAGGGCATGTGACTCTTTATCTCAAGGTTGTGAGTTCAAGTTCCACAGTGGACATGGAGCCTACTTAAAAGTAAAGAAATAAATAACATATATATTCAATATAACCCCAATATATCAATGGACCCAAATAGAATCTAAACATAGTACACAAATATGGCCAATAGGTCACTGATAAAAGTGAAAAGCCATTCAGTGGAAAATGAATTTTGAACAAATTGTGGTGGAACAAATGGGGCATCTATATGCAAAAAGAAAAAAAAACAAGAATGAAACTTGACATATGCCTTAAACCTTATATAAAAATTAACTCAAAACACAGACTTAATGTAAAACTTTTAAAAGAAAATAGAGGAACAATATATTCATGACTTGGGGTTAGGCAAAGACTTTTTAAACATGACACCAAAAGCACAATGTATAAAAGAAAAAAATCTGTAAATTAAGCTTCATCAAAATTTTAAACTTTAGCTTGCAAAAGACTATCAAGAGAATGAAAAGTCAAGCCATAGACTGGGAGGAAATATTTGCAAATCACATATTTAACAAAGGATGTGTATCCAGAATATTTCTCTCAAAAGTCAACAATAAGAAGAAAAGTTAAATAGATTTTAAAAAATTGAACAGACATTTCACCGAAGAAGATATAAAGATGGTAAAGATTTTTAACATGTTTAGTTATTATGGAAATTCAAATAACACCAAATGTTATACTACTGCACATCTTTGAGAATAACTGAAAATTTAAAAAAATAAATGAACTAACAACGCCATAGTCTGATGGGAATGTGGAGCACCCAGATCTGTGATACACTGCTAGCGAGAATTTAAGGTGCTACAGTCAGGTTGAAAATCAGCTTGTCAGCTTCTTATAAACTGACCTTATAAAGTTTCTTACAAGCATACACTTACCATATGATTCAGCAATTACATTTTCAAAATTTTTATTTAAAATGTTAGTTATGACAGCAATCTCAAAAACCAATGTTCACACAAAAACCTATAGATAATTATTTTTAGCATCTTTATTCATAATCATACAAATATTTATCCACTGAGGAAAGACAAAAAAAAAAAACTCTGGTATATCCATACAATGGAATACTAAGCAATAAAAAGGAATATGCTACAACATTTATGAATCTCAAATTTCTTATGTTGAGAAAAATACGCTATATTTAAAAGACTAACATTCTGTATGATTTCATTATATGGAAGTTTAGAAAGGGCAATACTATAGTGATAGAAAACAGATGAGGGATGATGAGTAGATGGGGTAAGGGGATTGATTGCAATCCCAAGGGAACATTTTAGGGTGATGGAAAAGTTTTCTATCATGGTTTTGGGTGTCTGGTGGTTGTCAGGTAATTAAATATATTTGTCAAAATTCATCAACTTAATTAATTTTACTTTGTGCAAATTATACTACAACCAAGCTAAAAAAAAAAAAAAAGCTTATTTATGGACTACAGTACACCCCCAAATGTGATGTACACAGTTTCCAAAATCCCACTAGTACCCTAATCCTTTCTTCATGGTGGGCAGCAATTTCTTTCTTCTTCTAGGGGTTATATTCCAACATGTCCTAGACCATAACACCTCTAGACACACCACTGATTTATTAGGTTCCTTATCTTTTGCAGAGTTTATCTCCCACTCTCTGCCATGCATATGTGCCACCAAAGTATCCAGAATGCTTGACATTTCCTGCCCTCTAGGTCGATTAGCACAATATCATCAATATCATGGGCCACCTTGATGGTCTACAGGACATCAGAATAACCAATTTCCCTCCAGGGTACAGAGTGACAGTGAGCAGAAGCATGAGAGAAAGGGTACACTTTTTCATGAAGATAAATTACTTTGAGTGATTTTGTTTTCAAAAATGAGGAAAAAATTTTGTTATACGATTCATTGTTGTGTATCAGATGGCAGGAAATATAGGTTAATATGTTCCAGAAACTATACTATATCCCGAAGAGCAGCTGAAATTAGCATCGCCATCTTACTAACTTTGGATATCTTTGACAGAAGTTCTCACCGAGTGGGTTCCAGGGCAAGCAAGATTACCATCACCTGGAACGTGTTAGAAATGCAAATTCTGATTTTCCCTGAGACCTGCTAAATCATAAATTCTAGAGATGGGACACAGCAATCTGTGCTTTAATGACCCTGCAGGTGATTCGGATGCTTACTAACGTTCGAGAGCAACTCATCTACAGATAGTCTCCAAGAATCATCTGGAGTTTGCAATAACAGTTAAGATTAAGATTCTAATTAAATTGGGATGGAGTAGAAATCACTATCCTACATCTTTTGGGTCTTCAAAATCTCTGATAGCTCACCCAGGGCTACCTTATTGCTTTGGTTTATTATGTTTATTCATAGAATGAAAGGGAAAAGAGGCACATTTCCAGGGTCTTCTACTTCCTCTTTTCATCAGAGAACAAAAGTGAGGATTCCGCTCAGATACTAATTATATCTACAATTGAGTACATTTTTCTCTATCTACATTCTTGGCCTGGGAAATACTCTGGTCCTACTGACCCCACTGGGACAGACTTTGGCCAAGATTCTTCAAACACCCAACTTCCCTAAGCTTCTACTGTAACTGGTAGACCATGGTGGAATTCCAAGTCCATTTGAAGCCAGTATCAAATAGTTCACAAGAGATCTGGATGTCTCCCTCCCCCAGTGTGCAGTCACCCCGACGAATGCACAGGCCTCTTTAGGGAAGTCTGGGGGAAGAATGACAATATACATCTACGGCCACTTTGCAGGGTCCTTCCTTTAAGAGAATTTTCTTGCCTTTGATTGAGGACCTCTGTGTCTGTGAACTGCCTTAGGTGTAGGCACTGGTATGAGGATGTGAATCCCCACCACAATGGTTAGATTTCTGCCCACCAAAATTAGAATTTTTCTTCTGATGTATATCAAGCATCTCCTTGGTATGGTTCCCATCGATTCCATTTGCTGCAATTAGATCAATTCCCATAATTGCAGATTTATTTTAACATTTTCCCGGGGGCTTCCTATGATAATTCTGTCCACCTTGCCTCTCCCACCTAAACACATCAACTAGCATCCACCGCTTCTAGGACCAACATCTTCCAGCATGATCTCTGGCCGAAAGATGTCACACACACAGAGCTTTTCAAAGATGCTGGTGCTGCCTTTGCCAGCAGAATACCTCCTTCAGGTAATGTCCTCTCGGCCCTGCCAGCGAAATGGAGGGGGAGAAGGAATGGGAAAGGGACCTGATTGGAAGCTAGCGAATCAAGGTGTACTTAATAGGTAAGTATTTTCTGTCTTTTCTATTTTCCTGAGCCCTTAGAAAAGTATTTTAACCTCCCTGACTCTAGGTCACCACTGACCGCAGGCTTTAGTTAGTCAACCTCGTAGACGCAAGCCAGCACATTAAGTTCCAAATCATGAGTGTACACATCTATTACAATAAATACAGCCCAGTCAACCCTTATATTTCATTTTTATTGGTCTAATACTCTTAGAATAGATTCCCACACAAGCTCCCTAAGCTCCAGCAGATAAAAACTGGCAAAATATTTTGATGGATCTCCTACAAAAATAGATGTTGTTCCTCCATTTGGGTTCTACTGGGATCTGACTCTCATATAGGCCTGTAGGCAGTCAGGGTTGGAAGGAATGCAGAGGTAGCTGAGGAGAACGGGTATCCTTTTATTGGCAAATTCCCTGGGTATATTCACAGTGGGAATTAATGCGTGGGAAGGGGTTACCTGATGGCAGAGGGTCAGGGGGGATTTGAAGGTTTAAACTTCTTAGTCTTCTCTGTCTGTGCAAATGGCCCTATTGCTTCTCTTGGGGTCCCACTTGTGCCCCACCAGTATCATTACTTTAGGATAAGAGCCATAGGCCTATACATCCATTGGTGCTGCAACTCTGCAACCCAAACATTATCCAGGTCCCAGTGTTTATGCCTCAGCCATATCTACTGTGTGACTGAAGAATGTGAGTTTCTATAAAGCTTCTGAGTGTGTCCCGAGTAAACAGTAATAACAACAACAATCTTTAATTTCTCCTTTTCCCTTTTCACATTTTCTAGTGCCAACAGAAAAAGCCAGCTGACCTTACAATCTTTAGTATCCCCGTTGCCATAGTGACCAGGGCCATTTGATCTTCCCATTGCTATTTCTCCATCTGTACTTCATCTCATGCCACCACTAGGAATTTGAGTAAGTGTGATGTCACCAGTGTGACCAGTGTCTTATTTCCTCCTAGGAAGGTTATTGCATACCTCTAATATATAAGTAAACCAATGCCAGAATTCCATTTTGAGAGTTTTTCCCCTCAAGGCATTTCTGGTACCAATTACTATGTCAATTAGATGCTATAGATGTTACGCTCAAATGGAGTAATCGAGGATAGTTTAATAAGGAATTATTTTTAAAGATCTGAACAAAAACAGAGATCTATAGATGACCAATGATTAACAGACAGAGGATTAGATAGACAGATAATAAACAGATAATTGATAAATAGATAAAGAGACAGATGAATGGCATGGGAAGGGTTCAGAAAAACCCATTATGGACAATGAAGTATCTCATTTCAACATTACAACAGCAGGGAGCCATTACCACTTCCAGACTTGATGGAGCAGGTTCTACAAGGCAGAGAAAATAGCTATTTGGAGAGAGCCACGTAGAGTTGTGGCATTGACAGGGTGATGCAGCCAAATCACATGGTCCTGAATGGAGCTGGAGGATGAACAGCCCGGCCTCACTCTTCTGGTGTTTTCACAGTAATCTGCTTGACACAGAGCAGAAGGGTTGCCCTTTTAGGAGCAGGGAAGCAGGGAGAAGGGTTGACAAAGTACCTGAAGGCCTTACAGAAGATGTGCAGAACACTGTGAAACAGAGAACTTTCCTTGACAGATCACTAGAAAAATCACCAGCCAGAGCCAGACAACAAGGTGAAGCAGGTCATGGGGAGCAGGGGGCTGCTGCTGCTGCTGCTGCTTCCCTCTCGTTCCACGTCGCTTCTCTCCCATCAAGACCCCCACAGTCCTCAAAGGCTCTGACAAAAACAACCAGTGATTCACTATTCTCGTAATTTTCATTGCAAACAAACATGTCCTATTAGTGAAGACATGCTGACCTCTTCTATGTTCTGTTTCCCTAGAACCATCATTGTTGTCAAGTCACTGGCTAATCTGATCAATTCCTGTGTCTTCATGAGTCAGCTCACACTTTGACTCCATGCAATTTTTTTTTTTTTATTGTACAAGTGCATGAAGGAGATAGTACTCGCTGGATGGTGCTGACCACCATAGAGGGGGTTTTTTCAGTGCCACCTCCTTAAGAATAGAACTATTTCCTGGCCCTGAAATGGCCATATAGTGGTTTTAAAGTTAAAGACAAAAAAAAAAGTTAAAGACATTAAATAGTTTGAAGTATTTTATTTAGAAAAGAAGGTGACCAAAAATTTCAATAAAATGAAAACTCATGCCCTTATTTTTTCAGTAGGAAGTACATCTAAAAACCTTCAGTATTACATTCATTTAAAAAATCTTCTAAATGAAGGCAAAATTTCATTGTGTATTATAATAATTTGGCTTTCATGCTCTGAGGGACGCCTGGTTGGCTCAGTCAGTTAAGTGTCTTCATGATCTCAAGGTCCTGGGATGGGGCTCCCTGCTCAGCGAGGAGACTGCCTCTTCCTCTCCTCTGCCCCTCCCCCAGGTCATGCTCTCCCTGTGTTCTCTCTCTCTAATAAATAAATAAAATCTTGTTTTAAAAGTCGTGTTCTGCAAAGTTAAGTAGCCTGCCTATAATGCAAAAGGAAGGGAAAAATGCTTAGTCAAGAAGAAGAACAGAATGAAGGAGATTTTTAGAAACAGAGGCAGGAAGTTTAGAAAAGCAAAATGACTGAAATGGAATATGCCACAGGAAAAATATTTGCCTTACCTAATGGAGAAATCCAGTGTCATGTAGCATTAGGATCAATTCTGGGTAAAACTGTGACCTAACAAAGTTGGTATTTTATTTGATTTCTGTGTTTTTTCTCCACTTGTTAGTGAACCTTCCTTGACCCCATACACACTGTTTCCTTCTCTTCCTTTATCTCTCCTCCTCCTCCTTCTCTCCTCTCTTTCTCCCACGCTCCCATCATCTCTTTTCCACTTTTTCTTTTAAAATAACTTCTATAACCTATCCCTTTCATACTCCATTTAAATTCTAATTTCAAGAGTTAGGAAAGTATCTAAGCAGTTCATTGACACTGAAAGTAAAAAGGACCAACAAGGCTTATTATGTCATAACTTTATGAATTGTTATGATTTCACAGGGGACAATGACTTTTTAAAAAATTTACATCAAAGCGATATAAATGTTGAATTCTAGGCAATAATAAGTGCCAGGAAAGATGTTCCTGTGCCTGAAGCTGGGTCACTAACACTCTAATCAAACATACACAGTATCTAGTGCCCACTAGGAGCTAGTTACTCAATTAAGAGTAGAAATGCATGTATGAGTAAGATACAAACTTAATTCAGAGAGCTCTCAAAAAGCAATCTCCTCATAAATGAACCAGGTCCAAACCATTTCACCACTAAATCATTTCAACTGTTATTCAAAGTACATATACTCCCAATTCTATTTAAACTCTCACAGAACTAGAAAGAAAAACTTCACATTACTTTTATCATTCTAATGAATGCTGATATCAAACTCTGAAAAAAATAGCACAAAAAAGGAAAAAAAACTGTAGGATTTTCCTGTAAAGTTGCTGTTCACAGTAATCAGTCAAAAGCAGTAAGAAGGAACATAAGTGCAACTTACATCTCTAACACCTAATCACAGTATTTCAGAATGGGCTGCCAAGCTTCCACTCTGAAAGATATTCATTAATCTCATTGATGAATACGGATGAAAAAAAGTCCTAAATAAATAAAATTGAAGAGTATTTATTGAAAACAACCAAATACAGTGGATATCGGGAATAAAAAGAAAATAAATATAAATGTGTTTGTATTCTTTTTTACATATTAATACATTATATTAGCTGTTTAAAGAAAAACTATCTTAATGATGGAGAGAAAACATTTACTAAAACTGAACATTCACATATTATTATAAATAAAAAGTACTGTTTGCAACTACTAATAAAAGAGATAACCTTTAATTTAATAAAAGATACTTATCAAATTAGAGCTAATATCATATTTAATGATGAAAGTTTAATGAAAATTTCCATTAAAATAAGAAATAAGGCAAAGATTCCCTCAAACACTACTTCTGTTGGACATTAGATTAAATGCCCTAACCATGCATTATGGAAAAAATAAAAAAGGGAAAGAAATAATAGGTGTGAGTTACAAAAGAAGGAGTAAAACATTTTCCTTTGCAGGTGATACATTGTCTTATAGAAAACCTAAAAGAATCCACAGAAATATCATTAAAACTAATAGGAATCTACAGTAAGTTGTAAAATTTAACAAGCAACTTAATAAAATATTGTAAAATACCATACAAAATTCAAAAGTGGAAAGAAAAATGATATCCCATTTCTAATAGTGATGACACCTGTAACTGACATATTTACTATTACTGATGTATTACAAAGTTGTAAAAGAGTTTTTTGCCAATGATTACCAAACATTATTAAAAAGCAAAAGGAGGGGTGGCTCAGTCAGTTAAGCATCTGCCTTTGGCTCGGGTCATGGAATTGAGCCCCACATCGAGCCCCCTGCTCAGTGGGGAGCCTGCTTCTCCCTCTCCCTCTGTTTGCTGCTCCCCCTGCTTGTGCTCTCTCTGTTAAATAAATAAATAAAATATTTTTTAAAAAACAAGAAGAATTGTATAAATAAAAACTTGAACTATCATGGAGGGAAAGACTCTCAAAACTATAAAGTTATCAATTATCCCTTATTCAAAATATAAATTTAAAACAATTACAATAACAATTTTAATAATTTTATGGAATTTGGTAAGGTGATTCTGAAGTGATTACGGAAAAATCAAGGACTGAGAGGAGGCAATGAATTTTGAAAGACAAGAAAGAGGAAATTTCATCACCAGACAGCAAAATTTATGAAGCCATTGTAATTAACATAGTGTTTTATTGACATCTGGATTGTGTAATATATAATGAAGCAGAATCCAGGAATAGAAATGAAATTATATGGAAAGTTGATATATAAGAGCATTGTTATTAAGTATATGGTGGCTGAGATTTCCTTTAAAAATAATGAGATCAGAGGAAATGAATAAACATTTGAATAGGATAATTAGGCCACAGGTCAATGGTTGTTGGGTCAGGAGATAGGTACATGGGTGTTCATTATTATTTTGCCGACTTTCACCAAAATTCCACTATAAAAAGTACTCAAAATTACCTCCATAAATATAGTAATAAACTCTTATGTAAGATTACATATATACATACTAAGCAAAAACAAAACAAAACAAAAAAACCCATGAGGGATTATTTAATGAATGGTTCTGAAACAATGGGTTTCAGGTTTGACAAATTTGACAACTATAAGCATTGGCAAAGATATGAAGTACTAAAAATGTACATATAATTCTGGTGGGAATATAAAATATTAAATCACTTTGAGAAAAATTTGACAATATCTATTAAATAATGAAAATATGTACATCCTAAACCCCAGTAATTCCATTTCTACCTTAAGTCAAGAAAAAAGTTTACATAGGGCAGCCCGGTGGCTCAGCAGTTTAGCGCGGCCTTCACGGGATTCTTCCCGGAGGGAAAGGTGCTCAGCAGGGAACTTGGGGGGAACCGCAGGGGTGGGGCACAGGACAGTGAGGACGCACCCCCCGTGGGGCGCCCCGGAGCTGTGCAGGTCAGTGCCCCTGGAGCATCCAGGTCCCTGCGGACTGGGAGCTGCGGTAGTTACAGAGGGCGCTGACCCCAGGGCTGGAGAGCTGGCCACTGCCAGGGGGGTTGTCCCGTGCCTGGGGTCACCTGTGCCTGGGATCACCTGGGGTCACCTGTGCCTGGGACTAAGCAGGGGCCTCAGGGGATAAACAGCTTCCATTGTTTATCCAGGTGCACACACCTGAGAATCAGCACAGCAGCCCCCCCCCCCCAGAACACCAGCTGGTAGGACAGGAGAAGAGGGAAAGTTCCAGGGGAAGTCAAAGGATATACAGTATAGAGAACCAGAGGGTACCCTCCTTTTATTTTTTTTTTAATTTTTCCCCTTTTCCATTACAACTCATTTTTATATCAGACTAAAAATTCCCAATATTTTTTCCTCTTTTCCCACCATAACTACAATATTTTTACCAAGTCTTCATTTTTAAGCTTTTTCCTTTTTGACTTTCATGTTTCTACAATTACAAGTCCTAGATATATTTTCCACTTCTAGATTCCCTTCAACATCCTCAGCTTAATTTGGGGAGATATATGACATATGGGTTTTTGTTTTATGTTTTTTGTTTTCTCAGCCTCATTTTGTTCTATAATGGTCAAAGTTAATACCTTCTAGTCCATGACCAGCAGCACCCAGAACCAAGTGGAACACCGTGCTGGTTCATTCCATGAGATTATAGTCTCTCTTCCTTCCCATTCTGCCCCTGTCTTTTATCTCATTTATGTTTTTGTGGTCAATCTTTGGCCTTTCTATAAGTATTTCTGGTTTATATAAATTTGGGACTGAGCACCTTCTAACATACAGAACTCAATATGCTCAGAACCAAATATGCTCTTTTTCTTTTTTCTTCTTCTTTCAGATTTTTGGCCTTTTATTTTTACTACTTTGTTTTAAAATTTGTTTTTCACTTTAGTGGTCCTTTTGTTTTATTTTCTTCTGATCTTTTTCACTTTCTGGTCTCTGACCTCTTCAGAATCATCTAGGGTGAAATTTACTTAGGTTGTGGTTGATATTCTTGACTCATCCTCCTCATACAGCCATTCTGCACTGAGAAAAATGACTAGAAGGAATAATTCACCACAAAAGAAAGAAGCAGAAACAGTACTCTCTACCACAGTTACAGAATATTGATTTCAATTCGATGTCAGAAAGCCAATTCAGAAGCACCATTATAAAGCTACTGGTGGCTCTGGAGAAAAAGCATAAAGGACTCTAGAGACTTTGTTACTGCAGAATTGAGATCTCATCAGGCTGAAATTAAAGATAAATTAAATGAGATTCAACCCAAATTGGATTTCCTAACTGCTAAGGATAATGAGGGGGAAGAAAGAGTGAGCAACATAGAAGACAAATTGATGGTAAGGAAGGAAGCCGAGGAAAAAAGAGAAAAACAATTAAGAGACCATGAGGAAATGCTAAGGAAAATAAATGACAGCCTCAGAAGGAAGAATCTATGTACAATTGGGGTTCCAGAGGGCACCAAGAGGGCCAGAGGGCCAGAAAGTGTACTTTAACAAATAATAACTGAGAACTTCCCTGATTTTGGGGGGGGGGACAGGCATTCAGATCCAGGAGATAGAGAGATTCCCCACAAAAAAAAAAAAAAATTCAACACCATGATATTTAAGAGTGAAACTTGCACATTCCAAAGATAAAGAGAAAATCCTTAAAACAGCTCAAGACAAGAGATTCTTAACTTATATGGGGAGAAATATTAGATTAACAGCAACCTCTCCACAGAGACCTGGCAGGCCAGAAAGGGCTGGCAGGATATATTCAAAACATGTAGCCAAGAATACTATACACAGCAAGGTTCTCATTCAGAATAGAAGGAGAGATAAAGAGCTTCCAGGATAGGCAGAAACTGAAAGAATATGTGACCACCAATCCAGCCCTGCAGGAAATATTAAGGGGGACCCTATAAAAGAAAGAGGGAGCACAAGGAAACAATTCACACAGTCAGGGACTGAATAGGTATTATGATGACACTACATTCATATCTTTCCATAGTTACTCTGAATATGAATGGGCTTAATGATCCCAACAAAAGACGCAGGGTTTCAGATTGGATAAAAAAGCAAGACCCATCTACATGCTGTCTACAGGAGACTCATTTCTGACCTAAGAACACCTCCACCCTGAAAAGGAAGGGATGGAGAACCATTTACCCTTCAAATGGTCCTCCAAAGAAAGCTGGGGTAGCCATCCTCATATCAGATAAGTTGGAGTTATATCAAAGACTGTAGTAGGAGATGAAGAGGGACACTACATCATACTTAAAGGGTCTACCCAACAAGACAACCTAACAATCATGAATATTTATGCCCCAAATGTGGGAACTGCCAAGTGTATCAATCAATTAATAATCAAAGTAAAGAGATGCTTAGATAATAATACAGTAATAGTAGGAGACTTCAACACAGGACTCTCAGCAAAGGAAGAATCTTCTAAGCAGAACATCACCAAAGAAACAAGGGCCTTGAATGATACACTGCACCAGATGGATTTCGCAGATATATACAGAACTTCCCATCCTAATGCAACTGAATACACATTCTTCTCAAGTGCACGTGGAAATTTCTCCACAATAGACCCATACTGGGTCACAAATCAGGTCTCAACTGATACCAAAATATTGGGATTGTCCCCTGCATATTTTCAGACCACAATGCTTTGAAACTAGAACTCAATCACAAGAAGAAATTTGAAAGAAACTCAAACACATGGAGGCTAAAGAGCATCCTGCTAAAAGATGAATGAGTCAGCCAGGAAATAAGAGAAGAATATAAAAGATTCATGAAAACTAATGAAAATGAAGATACAAACATTCGAAATCTTAGGGATACAGCAAAAGCAGTCCTAAGAGGGAAATGCATCTCAATACAAGCCTCCCTCAAAAAAATTGGAATAAACTCAAATACACAAGCTAACTTCACATCTAAAGGAATTGAAGAACAGCAAGTAAAAAGTACACCCAGCAGAAGAAGAGAGTTAATGAATATTGAGCAAAACTCAATGAACTAGAGACCAGAAGAACTGTAGAACAGATCAACAAAACCAGGAGTTGGTTCGTTGAAAGAATTAGTAAGATAGATAAACCCCTACCAGCCTTATTAAAAAGAAAAGAGAAAAGACTCAAATTAATAAAATTACGAATGAAAGAGGAGAGATCAAAACCAATGCCAAGGAAATAGAAATGATTTTTAAAACATATTAAGAGCAGCTGTATGCCAACAAATTAGACAATATAGAAGAAATGGATGCATTTCTGGGAAGCCACGAATTACCAAAACTGGGAGAAGAAGAAATAGAAAATCTGAACAGGCCAATAACCAGTGAGGAAATTGAAGCAGTCACCAAAAACGTCCCAAGACACAAAATTCCAGGGCCAGATGGCTTCCCAGGGGAATTCTATCAAGCATTTAAAGAATAAATAATACCTATTCTACTAAAGCGGGTTCAAAGGATAGAAAGGGATGGAATACTTCCAAATTCGTTTTTTGAGGCCAGCATTACCTTGATCCCAAAACCTGACAAAGACCCACCAAGAAGAATTATGGATCAATATCCCTGATGAACATGGATGCAAAAATTCTCTCCAAGATACTAGCCAATAGGATCCAACAGTACATTAAGAGGATTAATCACCATGACCAAGTGGGATTTATCCCCGCGATACAAGGTTGTTTCAACACTCGTAAAACAATCAACGTGATGAATCACATCAACAAGAGAAAAAAAAAAAAGAACCATAGGATCCTCTCAATAGATGCAGAGAAAGCATTTGACAAAATACAGCCTCCATTCCTGATCAAAACTCTTCAGAGTGTGGGGATAGAGGGAACATTCCTCAGAATCTTAAAAGCCATCTACGAAAAGCCCACAGCAAATATCATTCTCAATGGGGAAACACTGGGAACCTTTCCCCTAAGATCAGGAACACGACAGGGATGCCCACTCTCCCCCCTGGTATTCAACATAGCACTAGAAGTCCTAGCCTCAGCAATTAGGCAACAAAAAGAAATAAAAGGCATTCATTTTGGCAAAGGAGAAGTCAAACTCTCCCTCTTCGTGGATGACATGATACTGTACATAGAAAATCCCAAAGACTCCACCCCAAGATTGCTAGAACTCATACAGCAATTTGGCAGTGTGGCAGGATGCAAAATCAATGCCCAGAAATCAGTGGCATTTCTATCCACTAATAATGAGGCTGAAGAAAGAGAAATTAAGGAGTCAATCCCATTTACAATTACACCCAAAAGCATAAGATACCTAGGAATAAACCTAACCAAAGAGGTAAAGGATCTCTACCCTAAAAACTACAGAACATTTCTGAAATAAATTGAGGAAGACAAAAGAGAGGGAAAAACACTCCAAATGTCTATGCTATCCAGGGCAATTTACACGTTCAATGCAATCCCTATCAGAATATCATGGACTATCTTCAGAGAGTTGGAATAAATCATCTTAATATTTGTGTGGAATCAGAAAAGACCCTGAATAGTGAGGGGAATATTGAAAAAGAAAACCATAGCTGGGGGCATCACAATCCCCGATTTCAGATTGTGCTACAAAGCTGTGGTCATCAAGACAGTGTGGTACTGGCACAAACACAGAAACATAGATAAATGGAGCAGAATAGAGAACCCAAAAGTGGGCCCTCAACTCTATGGTCAACTAATATTCGACAAAGCAGGAAAGACTCTCCACTGGAGAAAGGACAGTCTCTTCAATACATGGTGCTGGGAAAATTGGACATCCACATGCAGAAGAATGAACCTAGACCACTCTCTTACACCAGACACCAAGATACACTCCAAATGGATGAAAGATCTAAATGTGAGACAAGAATCCATCAAAATCCTAGAGGAGAACCCAGGCAACACCCTTTTTGAACTTGGCCACAGCAACTTATTGCAAGATACATATATGAAGGCAAGAGAAACAAAAGTAAAAATGTACTATTGGGACTTCATCAAGATAAGAAGCTTTTGCACAGCAAAAGAAACAGTCAACAAAACTAAAAGACAACCTACAGAATGGGAGAAGATATTTGCAGATGATGTATCAGATAAAGGGCTAGTTTCCAAGATCTATAGAGAACTTGCTAAACTCAACAACAAAGAAACAAACAATCCAATCATGAAATGGGCAAAAGATATGAACAGGAATCTCATAGAGAAAGACATGGACATGGCCAACATGCACATGAGAAAATGCTCTGCATCACTTGCCATCAGGGAAATACAAATCAAAACCACCATGAGATCCCACCTCACACCAGTGAGAATGGGGAAAATTAACAGGACAGGAAGAAAGAAATGTTGGAGAGGATGCGGAGAAAGGGGAACCCTCTGCACTGTCGGTGGGAATGTGAACTGGGGCAGCCACTCTGGAAAACTGTGTGGAGGTTCCTCAAAGAGTTAAAAATAGACCTGCCCTACGACCCAGAGATTGCACTGCTGGGGATTTACCCCAAAGATACAGGTGCAGTGAAACGCCGGGACACCTGCACCCCAATGTTCACAGCAGCAATGTCACAGTAGCCAAACTGTGGAAGGAGCCTCGGTGTCCATGGACAGATGATGGATAAAGTAGATGTGGTCTATAGATACAATAGAATATTCCTCAGCCATTAGAAACGACAAATACTCACCATTTGCTTTTATGTGGATGGAACTGGAGGGGATTATGCTGAGTGAAGTAAGTCAATCGAAGAAGGACAATCATTGTGTGGTCTCATTCATTCGGGGAATATAAAAAATAGTGAGAGGGAATAAAGGGGAAAGGAGAGAAAATGAGTGGGAAAAATTAGAGAGGGAAACAGACCATGAGAGACTCCTAACGCTGGGAAACGCACAAAGGGGAGTGGAAGGGGAGGTGGGTGGGGGATGGGGTGACTGGGTGCTGGGCACTGAGGGGGGCACTTGATGGGATGAGCACTGGGTGTTCTTCTCTATGTTGGCGAATCGAACTCCAATAAAAAAAAATACAAAAAATTAATTAATTAATTAAATTTTAAAATAAAAATAAATAAATGAATCAATAAATAAACGCTTGTCCTCATTTTCACAACCCAGTCACCAGAACAAAAACCTAGCTTTAAAGTGACAATCTATGTTTCCTCAAGCAGTCCCTTCAGGGACCTCATCTTTCAGGACAAGTAGCCTATCAGAGTGTACTCTCAATAAAAACAAGGTCTAATTCTGTTTTCTTAGAAGACTTTTCCCCATTACATGTGTATGCAATTATACTTTTTGAAAGAATTTTATAGAAAGTACATAACTAACATACTCACTGCAACTCTGAATCTACAGTTCTGAAGACACAAAAACTGATTGAATTTCACTTCCACTTACAGATGGAAAAAGGGTATCATTGAAAGTGTAGGTGATTTGTCCAACTTCTCGTAGCTAACGGAAAAAATGAGACTGTACCTGGTCCTTTGACTTAAACAGCCCAATTTTCTTCCCACTAAAGAGCTCAGCCCTTCTGCTTGAATTAGGTCCTGAATCTTTATTTTCTCATCCATAAACTGAAGCTACACCTTATCCTTGGAAAGAAAAATGGTTTCTATGAAGATGTATATTGTGCATGTGTACATACTTTGTGTTTCTTAAAAGAAATATATCTAATCAATACAGGGTGTTGCTCCAACAGAGACCTAAGTTTTGACCTCTGATATATGTCAATGACTGATGTCAGACATTTCAAAGCAAAACGTAGCCTGATATTGTCTGGGCAAACCAGGCATGTAAATTAACTCAGCCATAAAAACCTTTTCTAAAAATTTAAAAGAGAAGGGCCTTGCAAGTAGATGAAACTACAGAACAGTGTAAGTATTTCAGGCTGTTGGTGCTCCTCACTGCCATCCCGCACATTGCGATGACATTGACAAGCGTGGGAAGGAACAGTGATTCTTGTGCGTTAGTAGATATTTTTAAACCTGTTCCTAAAATCATTCATACTAACTTCTCAAACTGTCCCAGAACAGAAAAGAAGGGAAAGTTGAAACTACCAGCTGAGATAAAGCAGATAATCCAGTCCCACTTTTTGCTCTCCCTTGTCCTGGTACATTGTCTATCTGGATAACATAGCAAATTGGAGCGAAAGTAGAGCCATTAAATCATTTTACTTTAAAATGTGGCTGATTTTACCATGCTGAGATGACGACATCTTAAAACATAGTTGACAGTTGGTAAACTGAATAGCATTAACTTCATGCCCAGAAATCTGAAGTTGCTAGCTTTTTGTTTTCTTGTGTGTGTGTGTGTGTGTGTGTGTTTTTATGCAGAAAACACATTTGAAATATATTTGTCTGATAGGGTATAAGATTGGCATAAAGATAAACAACTGGCAAATTGTTCATAGCAATGAGTTTGCGCAGTGGCTTTTCACTCCAAAACTTTAGAAATTAGAGACTGTTCACCAGATGTTGTTTAAAAAAAAAAAAAAAAAAAAAAGCAAGAGAGTTTCCTAATTTAACTACTAAATTGCTAAAAGGTACACTCTGGTAAGTCCTCTTCTGACTGAAAATGTCTGTGTCTTATTAAATGTTTATTGAATACTGTAATTATATTGCTTTTGCTGTTAAATGATATTGACATTTCTGAATACAGATTTTTATTCAGGCAAGATGAAATGTGAACATCTGGCACCAACCTAACGTGTAACATTGAAATGAACAAACAAAAAGCTTGACCAGTGTGTTCTTTTTCCTTTTTTCTTTCTAAGTTCTCTGAATGTGGCTCACATCATAATATACTTAGACATGAGGACTTTGTCACTTATCATTGAAATATTCAAAGTAAATCCCTAGCAAGCTGGTGGCTGCTGAAGTTCGGATCAATTTAGCCATGAAACAACTGTTTCTCAAACAATGACGCAGCTGCTTGGTTCACTTCAAATTATTGTGGTAGTAAAAAGGAAAAAGAATATTTTTAAAATGGATATAATACAATGGCCATTTGTTGTAACATTGCCAGAAGCGTAACATTTTATATAGGTTTATTGGGACTCCAGGACACCACAAATAGATAAGGAAATTTGCATATAGAACTATCATTTTACTATAGGCTTTTTTTCTCTGCACAATGTTTTGGTTTAAGAATCTCTTAATTTTATCTGTTATATGATTGACCCTTCACAGAGTGGTGATAATTAGGCCACAGGAAGCAGATCAGTAAAGTGGCTGGCTTACTGTGTTCCCAGCACATTTCTTTCTTCTCTTTCCCATTTCCTATTGTGTAATGGCGGATGACAGAAACTTGGCTCTCCTGGACCTTGAGAACTTTTTATTAATTTAAAGGCAAAATTTTGATTTATGTGGAAGAAACAAACTGTATATAGCCCTGAGTGTTTCGCGAGGAATCTTCAAAGCAGATTTCTTTTCTTTTAGGTATCCCCGTCAAAAAGTAGATTTAGACATCAGAGTAAGTCAAATACTATCAAACACAAGTGTATAACACCAGCTGTATCTACACAGCAAAGCCAACAGTTGACAAGCCAGTTCCCTAATCCAAGCCCGAGTCTGAAGGCATTCATTCATCTTAAATATCTAGAATGGTTATCAAGAATGTCCCCAGTTGGCCAAATTGCTCAGCATCCTGTTTGCTTTAGTTACTTCAAAACATATTTCCATAAAGCCATAGCATAACAAACTGTAGCCAAAAGCTCAGGTCCCTGCTCTTCTGCTCATCCACACGACTGCTTTTAGAGTATGTTAGAATGGCCCTAAGTAAGTGGAGAGACCAAAATTCTACCGTCCAAGAACAGATTCTCAATCTGAATTATCTCAGCTGGCTATTAAAATAGCCTTGAATGTGACAGGTCTGGAAACTTGAAGAGAATTGATAAGGACGTTCAATTTGGGGGAAAGCCTATCAACACAAGTATAGTTGCAGAAAACCATAGGGTATATTTGGTGAAGAGTAAGTAAGTGGGTTAATCTAGCATAGGAGGTTACTTTCACTCTTAAAAGATGTATAGGTGGATGATGCAGGCGGAACGAAAGAACATTTAAAAGAATAGCATGTATCAGCGTGGCAGGTAAAGATAATTGCAAGAAGCTTGGCACAACTGGAGCATGAGTTCTGGGTACGGCTAGGTAGGCGGGGGTCACGCAATCAAGTCCCCAGGCATGCTAAAAAGTTTGAGTTTCATCTAAGAGGCAATAGTATTTTGGGCAAGGATGTAATATGGATCAGCTTTGTGTTTTAGAAGGATCACCTTATGACTTTACGGAGGATGAATCAGAGGGACAGTAATGTAGGGATGAAGGGATGAAGTGGATGGGACGCATTCTAAACAGGTAAAACAAACATGCCTTCTTGTTAGGTAGAATGTGGAAGGTGATGGAGATGATGGTTTGGGTCACTGTCTCCATGAAGGTGCTAATCTTAAATGCAAGGAAGAAGATATGGATTTTGATCTGAGATATGATAAACTGGAAACTTGCATATTAAACATTATAGCTGAATCTTTAATAGATGGATATGGAATTCAGGAAGGATAACTAGAGAAAATAAATATATATTATTATAATAATGTAATATAAATAATATATAAATTATATAGCTACAGTAAATTATATAATATATAATTATTCTTATTGAAAAGTAACACATGTTCATTTTAGAAAATTTAGAAAAATCAGAAAAGTGAAGATATGTATCTGGATTAGCTTGTAGATTTAATAG